>NC_134265.1:78583296-79201331 GCF_031893055.1 Leptodactylus fuscus
TGTGCGTATATGTGATGTTGAAGCAAATGGGGCAGTGCTGAAGTTACCTACACAGCTGGTGGCCAGGATCACTGCAGTGCAGGGAAATGCAGCACACTGTGTCATCTTTATGTGCAGGATTGGTATGTAACCCGCAGTCAGACACCGACCGCGTAGAAAGTGATGAGATTCAGTAGCGATAATTAATAACCCTCTTTAGGATCTTGACCATTAGTATGGAGCGGTTCTCTTCCTTTTACTATTTTGGGGAGACTTTTCATTTAGTTTTGCAACTCATAGATTCCATGTCCATCCAAGTCTATTTAAGTTTCAGAAATACCCAAGACTGCCTGCTCAGCTGTTTTAGAAACTCCTATAGACATTAATGGAGAGATTCACATGCAGGGTCATCCCATCTACTACAATACTAGGTAGATGAAAGATAAAGCAGTTAAGGTCCTGGATAAATGGTTTTATAACTGAGTAATGCAAAGTTCACACCTGCATAGTTTTTTCAGTTCTTCTGATCTTTCAGAGGAGCAGAAGAAAATGAATCTGTTCTAAGATGGACACAAACCAAGCCTGAGTGACCCTATTGACTATAATGGAATCCGTTGGGTGTCCATCCTATTTATCTGAAATTGCTGGACTAAGACGTTTAGCTTGCTCGACTTTTTTGTGTGGCAATTTTGAAGGGGCTCTATCACTGGGAAAGTCATTTTTAATTAAGCACATCCTTGCATAGCCTTTAGAAAGGCTATTCCACACCTACCTTTTGTATGTAAATCCCCTCAGTAGTTTTTAATGAGCCCGGTTTTATTCATATGCTAATTAGCCTCCACCGTTCACCTTTGAGGTGTCTGTGAGCACCGTCTGCTGTTCTCTATGTGTGTGAGAGCAGGGAGATGAGTCATCTTCATCAGCAGCCTCTCTGATCTCACACACATAGAGAATAGCAGAGGGTGCACACAGACACTTCCGGGCGCTCACTGGAGCCTAATTAGCATATGAATAAAAAAAAAAAAACGGAGTCATTCAAAAACTACTGAGGCGATTTACATACAAAAGGTATGTGTGGAATAGTCTTTCTAAAGGCTATGTAGGGATGTGCTTAGTTAAAAATGACTTTTCCCAATGATAGAGTCCCTTTAACTGATCTGTGCTGGAGACACGGAGTTGGGTCCCTGATTTAGGTATGAACCCAGCCTAAATAGGGTGCTAACTTTCCACGCATAATAATGATAGTTATCCTCTGGGCATTCTGTTTTTGTAAAGTGACAGGGTCTCCCAAACACTTCCCATCTGCTCTTGAGGGAGGACTCTAATGTCCATCCAGGAGATAGGTACAGCCGTCACTCATGATCAGACTTGAAGGGGGTTGTGAACTTTCAGTGAAGAGAGCCCAGAACATTACACAGGAAAACCTAGGGGGCGCTTGTGTTTGCAGTGTGAGGCAGATTAAAATCCAATGCTAATCCATCCAATGCTGTCATAAGTTTGTGGGGTCAAAACTCCTGACAGAGAACATGCACTAATCTTTAAATAGTTAAATGGTCACTAGCTTTTCAGACAACTTAGTCACAATTAATAGAGATTGTGTTTCTAGACTAAAATGTAATGTACTTTAATTGAAAATGTGGCTATTTTCTGGGTGTCTCCCTTGTAGCTAAATTGCTGTTCACTCCCTCTTACTAGGGAAATTCTGTCCTTAGTTACCAGCAGAATCAAGACTGGTCCACAGTGGGTGGAGAAGGAGGGGCTGGTTTTCGTTATACAGTGAATGGAGCAAGGGAGGAGCTGGCGTCTCCTCACAGCCTTTACATGTATGCACTCTTTCTCTGCACAGAAAGGATTCTGCAGCATCTCACAACTCAGAGGACCTCTCTTGTCCTCAGATATGTGCAGTATTACATACCACTAGAAAAGCACACTGGTGCTGGAGGTACTATTAATTTTAGCACTGACACTTTAGTGTCAGAAAGGCAGGCCTTACAGCCTAGTGTCATTGACAGTATAAGGCTATGGAAGGGTACTGTCAGGGGGATGTGTCTCACAGTGCAGTGACGATGCTAGGCTATAATGGCTGCCTTTCTGACTGTGGAGAGATATTGGTGCCAAAACGAGTGACACTGATAGCTTCAGCTTTGGGGCGCTTACCGGAAAAGCTAATAGTCTGAATTCAGCGCACTGTCGACTTTCTAGCAGTATATAATACCGCACATCTCTGAGGACATGAGAGTCGTCTTCAAACAATGTTAGATCATTTTACAATGTACTTTGTATCTACTTCTGGCTTCTTGTGTTATTGTTTAAGGGATGTTGGTCATAGACAGCACACAACGTTGGCGACTGTGCTCAATGATCTTTTTAACTGACAACTCATACTGTATTTGCAGTCTAGTGTCCATGCACCTCCTAAATAGAGTTCACTTTGGCTTTTAGCTGAGCTATTTGTTTTCTATTTTACAGTTCCTCCCGGCAGAATTACTTTTAATGGATGGGGGAGAGGGGGGGGGGGGCAGACTGCTCCTTATTGTACATGCCAACCACCAGCCTCAAGGAGAAAAGTAATATGTGCTGCAGCCAAAGTGAGGCTACTAGCAGCAGAAAAACTGATAGGCCACAACGTATGAAGGCTTCTAAAGAAAATAGACTACCCACAAAGACCCTGCAGATATGAAATCTCAGGTACCCTTTAAGCAGGGGTGAACCTGCCCCTTTCGCCGCCCGAGAACTACAGAAAGCCACCCCCCGGAGCGGGGGCGTGGCTGAGTGGAGGGACGTGGCGAATCAAAGGGGGCGGGGCTTAGCGGAGACTGCCTGCTCTCTGCCTGAGCGTGAGGGGAGGCTGCTGGAGCAGCGCTGCTCCAGTGGCCTCCCCAAACCACCGCTCGGTGTTAAGCCAGTCCAGGACAGCTTGTCCTGGACTGGCTTAGGTTAGCAAAAATGCCGCCCTCCCTGGGGCCCTGGCATAGCGCCGCCTGAAGCGCTCGCTTCAGGTTGCCTCATGGGAGGTGCGGCGCTGCCTTATGGTAGTAGGTGTTAAGAGTGTGAAGGCAGCATGTTATAGAGCAGGAACAGCTGAGCAGATTGTTGCAGAGGTTTGTGGGAAAATATATCTTTTATCTTTGCCGTTTCTGTTTGGAAGTCAAGGAGGTCCTATTGTCATAGGTGATTGACAGCCTCCCCTCTGTGTCTGTGCATACAGAGATAGCTGTCAGTAACGGCTCCTTTAATTCATTAGTATATTAGCAGATGCCTTATATGATGTCTATATAGTCAGACCTGATGGTATATCTTATATAAAGAAGAAATAATCTTGCCTTCCTTTGACTGTATCCATAGATCAGGTCTTGTAAATATTCCAAACATGTATTTGTTACCAAAGAGTTTACAACAGGAGGCTCTTTGTCAGTTGTGGGAGCTGCTGATAGCATTAATATGGATTACTGCTAACTTTTTGAGAATCTATCCTCCTGCGTACGACGCATTATACAACCTGTCTCTGAGGCATGGGCTGTTAATTCTAGCATTTAATTTGTTAGTGTCAATTGTTTTATGGGAATATTGTGTTTTCATGAAAGGCAGATGAAGAGGCTCTAAGGACCCTGCATAAAAAGAGCTGGCTTGTTCTATTTACTGCAGTACCAATATTAATCTTTCTTTCCAGAAGCCAGAATGTCATAAAAAAAGGTAAAGATGTATTGGGTTAACTTCAAAGTGAAAAACTAGTTTGCATTATCTTTTGTAAGTTATCCTGCATGGCCCAAGGCGTCTTGCATGTGTTAGTACTGTTGCTTCCTGCTTCCAGTTTTATAGAAGGGCACACACAGATTTATCTGCTCATGTTTTTCTTTCCAAGTTATAGTTAAAAAAAAATCCCATGCCTGCATAAAGCAACTTGAAAATTTTAAAATTTTTATTTGCATAGCGCCAACCCAATCCAAAGCGCTTTACAGATATTGTCATCAGTCACTGTCCCATGTAGGGCTCACAATCCAAGTTCCCTCTCAGTATGTCTTTGGAGTGTGGGAAGAAACTGAAGTACCCAGAGGAAACTCGGAATTAGATACTCTATACAGATATTGTTCTTGGTTGGATTGAAACCCAAGACTCCAGCGCTGCAGGGCAACAGTGATAACCACTGACTCCCCCCACCTAGAAATAGATCATGAAGGCGATTATGACCTAAATCAAAATCATGAATAATCAGGTATTATTATTT
The DNA here is from genome assembly GCF_031893055.1 of Leptodactylus fuscus. Classification (NCBI taxonomy): domain Eukaryota; kingdom Metazoa; phylum Chordata; class Amphibia; order Anura; family Leptodactylidae; genus Leptodactylus; species Leptodactylus fuscus. The sequence goes on from NC_134265.1 coordinate 78,587,501, forward strand.
GGCTCCATTGCAACTCCCTGTTTTCTTTGGAACTTCTGCCTGACGTGTGGGATGTGGCGTCATGACGCATAGATGTATGATAGTCAGGAGACTTGTAGAGAAGAAGGAGTTGCGCCTGAGCCCAGGGGAGGTGAGTAAATCAATTTTTTTTAATGTTTGCTACACTCCCCGATCCCTGCTTATTATGCAGCTGGAAACTTACTAATATTGTAATAACCAAACCAAAGTAACCAATGTGAACAAAATCACCCCAACCTTAAAGGGATTGTCCAGGCACAATTGGACAACCCCTTTAACGTTTAAATCAGCCAGGGGCAGTGAAAAAAAAAAGAAAAAAAAAAGTATACTCTCCTGTCCCAGATGCTCCAGTGTCTTCCTCCTGGAGAGTCCCGGTTCTTCTGTTTCAGTGGCTTTTCCCGCGTCTCTGACGGAGTTCCGATGAAGCCGATGATTGGTCTCAGCAGGCCTCAGGAAGTGACATTGTATACCATTTGCTGATTGGCCTCACAGGTCACGTGACCACTGAGGCCAATTAGCAGCTTCAGTGGAACTCGGGAAGAGACCCATTCGGCAGAAGGACTGGAACTTGCCAGGAGGGCACACATTTTTTGCCCTTTTCAGACAGAAACCCAGCGGACCCCCATAATGGTCTATGGGGTCCGTGGGTAACCGCTTTTTTAAGTGGATTAGCTTTTGTTTGGGGGGTCCCTAAGTGGTCCCCCCCAAACGGAAACCCAAATGTAGGTATGAACCTAGCGTAACCTTTGCCATTTACATTGGAAGTATAGTCTTACACAATGTGGTTAATAGAGATGTTTTCCTCTGTAATGTCGATATTCATTTTTCTTTAAGAGAATCGACAACAGATTCATCTTTTGGACAAGAGTTTTCCTAAGGACAAAGGTCTTGGTGGTCAGGAGATTTGTACACAGCTGACACAGTGCAAAATTCACAGTTGTAGGAGGCGGGAATACTGGCAAAGGGTGGAGCGACAGATGGACGGAAGAGAATAGCCTTTTACTAATTCATGTATCTATTCATCTTGTATAATAGTTTATTTATAAGCTGTCGGCCCATTTCTCGGCTCAGTCCAATAGGTCAGGGATGCAATAACAGTTAAGTTGGAACATTCCTGCTCTTTACTACAGCATGTCTGTGTCGCTGCTTCATTGAGCGCAATCCGTAAATAGTGAGCGCATCCGGCAGGCTTGCTTACTGGAGCCACATTGTCAGCTGTGCCCTGCAAAGTCCTCTCTGCACACACTATATATAAAGATGTTTAATTTAATCGGTGACACGTCAGGTCACTGTGACTTTTTTTTACTGGTTTCTGAAATTTATTACCCAGATTTTTCCTTTTTTGCATCCAGTTTAATGACCGCTGCAGCAATTGTATGATGGTTTCTTTCTGCCGATGAATTGAAGCTTGTCAGTACAGCATCCTGAGCATTCAGAATACTGTACATCATGACTGTAAGGCTTCTGTCCGCTCAGATTACTTCCATCTTATTGTTCATAGACATAGCACTGGCGTAAGGTTAACATATTGTTTCATGATTCTAGCAGTTTTGTCATCCTGGCACTGGAACTTGATTTTACAGGCTTTATTTCCTTCCTTTTCATTTTCACAGGCTCTTGCCCCTTTCATTTCTTTAGCAAATAGCCATACTTATTAACCTTGTGATCCTTTACACATCTGAATGCTTTTTCTATTGAGTTGTTGAATGACACATCACTCTTGTGTGAATTGTATAATCTCATCTAAATGTTCATTTCTGTGAAATATATGATTAGGGTATATTGAAAGAAATGCTTTATATAGGCAAACAGGCTGGATCTGAACTGCTGTTCCCTCTTGCTGTAAGGCTGGGTTCACATAAGGACATGAAATGAAAAGCTGGAATGTACCAGTCATCAAATGAGATAAAAAAATAACATTAAAGGGGTTATCCCTTTTCTAATATTGATGGCTTATGCTTGGGATAGGTCATCAATATTAGATTTGCAATCATCCAACACAGAGTGCCCCCGCAGATCAGCTACTCTGGGGCCCTGCGCCTCTTGGTTTTGTGTATATGCTGGAAACGTGCTGTTTACTCCTTGTACAAAGTGTAGTAGCGGCTTTAGGTACTTTAGTTATGTCCCATAGGGTAGCGCTGCAGTGCCTTAACCATCACCACACTTTGTACAGCAAGTGAGCATGTAAACATTACTGAGAACCGCACTGTCCTGGAGCAGCTGATCTGTGAGAGCCCTGGGTGTCAGACATTTGCAGTTCTAATAATGAATGGCACGGGTTGTGCCATCAGGACACATGGAAATAAGTAAACTGAACTTGTATTTTAGAGTAACTTTGTAAGGTATTTGTTGTTAAAAATAAGTTTGTTCACAGAAATAATGAAAATGATCTGTTTGTAATAGCGACCCCTGGTGATAAAAATGTATAGGTCAGTCCATGTCATTTCAATGACGCTCTCTTATTCATGCATGGTCAGTATAAAACTATACAGTTTCAGCTGGATCCTCACTGAATGAAGTAGGGATATCACTTAGGTTGGACATAATCCCTTACTTCTGAGTGGGAAAGCCCAGCAAAGGCAGCAGCACTTCTAACAGTAAACGGTAGACGTCCTGATACAGACTCCATTGTGGGAATGAGAAGGTAAGCTCCATACCACCCTAAGACAGCATATGTCCTAAATAGAGATGAACGAACAGTAAAATGTTCGATATTCGATATTTGTTTTGAATAGCCACTCAATATTCGACTATTCGAACGAATATTGAACCCCATTATAGTCTATGGAGAAAAATGCTTCGCTACAGGGGATCCCACCATTCGACTCAGGAGGGTCACCAAGTCCACTATCACACCCCAAGAAATGATGCCAACACCTCTGCAATGCAACTGGGACAGCAGGGGAAGCATGCCTGGGGGCATCAAGTACCTTTACTATGTCGGGATGCCTGTCAGCTTGTGATATGCCGAAGCTGACTTTTTCCCATAGGAATGCAGTACGGCATTCGGCCAATCAACGCTGGTCAATGTATTCCTATGCCGAGATGAAGCAGAGCTGAACCTGCTTCTTACTCAGCTCTACCGATGTAGCAGTATCCGATGTAGCAGTCCGATGCAGCAGAGCTGAGTGTGTAGCAGGTCCAGCTCTGCTGCATCGAACTGCTGCATCGGACACTGCTACATCGGCCAGCACTTGGGGTTGAGCCGATCTTGACATTTCAGGATCGTTTTTAAAATCTGATTTCCGATCATTCGGAGATCGGATTTTAAAAACGATCCTATTCACTACGCAGCATGTAGTCCAAAAATTGTTTAAATTTTTGGACCTCACGCTGTGTAGTGATTAACCCCCCCACTGGTGTCCACTTACCTGCATAGCTGCAGCTCTCAGCTCCTCTTCTTGGTCCGGTCCTCTGTCCACATGTCTTCAGAGCGCCCTGCCCCCGCCTCCCAAGACTAGTATTATAAAGAAGGTGGGGCTTAGGAGAGTGTGGGCGGGTACTGGGAGGGGAGACATGAGTGATGTACTCACGCCTCCCCGCCCACACTCTCCAGCCCCGCCTACTCCCTGCATCTCTACAATACTAGTCTAGGGAGGCGGGGCATCATTGCTGATGATTGGGGGGCCAGAAAGCAGCTGGGGATCAATGAGGTGTCATGAGATTTCTGAGGCAGAAGTGGTTCTGGTATTGGAAATGCCCTCATTGCTCCAAATAGATCATATGCGTAATGACTAAAACTGTGATATCTCTGCAAACAAGGCAAACAATCAATTCACAAAAGCAAAATATTGTTTGATTTAGGTGACCCCCACCTATCGTTCTACGGGGCTTCACTGATGTTCTGGGTTCTGATGACCTCCCTTTAATGTCTGATAGCAGAGTATTGGGGGAGTGGAGGGGAGACTCTATATAATATGACACGGGTTTGGGAAAGGCAGGAAAATGGCTGATCTCCTGGGATTCATTGAGAAGATTTCTTTTATACATTTTAATCAATACTAATTGTAATATTATATCAAAATTAGAGTCTAATGATAGGAGAATATGAGGGGAGCAATTACTGAATTTCTTTTGTGTGTTTCTACATTTAGTGTTCTTTTTTCTACATCATCTCAGCTATGCACAAATGTCCTGCAGTCTTATTGTTGTAAGCAGCATGTGTGCAATGTAAAGGCTGCAATCCTTGGCTTGGTTATGAATAAACCCTTTAATTACACTGAACACAGTCGCTTTAGTGTAATATAATTCGATAATGAATGATCAATGTTAATGGCTTTTAATCTGAATTTTTATTTTCCTACATGGACAACGGATCCCAGTAGAAATGACTTGTTATGTGCAGAGTAAGGCTACTGTTGTCTCGTTTAATTGTATGGGTTCTGTTGTATTATCTCGCCAGAGGTTAGCTGGAAACCCACAACCAAGATCAATATCGATGCTACTGTTTTTATACAGTTGTTATTGTGAAAAATGCTGCTCATTAAATAAACGGACAAAATAATAACACTACATTTACTAATCTCTCACTGCAGTTATGTTCAATACATAAGTAATAAACCATATTAAAGCTTCAGTTTTTAAAGGGGACCTTTCACCGCCTCCACTTGAGTTTTTCAAGGGAGGCACCAAGGATGAGTATATGCTAGATATATTAAAGTCACCAAAATGTACTGATTGCTTCCATTCTACAATTCAGTCCTTCATTGCAATGTTAAATTTATAAAAGCGATTATGCAAATGGCCGGGTGTAGTATGACACAAGCTCCTTCATCCAGCAACTAGCAAATAAATGTGAGGGGCAAGTATAGTAATGTATCTCTTATACTCCATTTTGTATATGTCATCCATTTTGTATCCTAACATATATACTATGGGGTGAGGTCACTCAGAGTGTGTAGGGACGTAGGCACAGACTTTCTGTAGGCTATTGTTTGTTATCTCCAAGGCTGTAGTCTGGGAGAAGTCTGGCACCCAGCATGTCTCCTTATCTCTTGCCATGATATATACATCTGAACATAGTGTGGAGGATGTCAGCTCACATATTAAGCATTCTGTATTCTCTTTGTTCAATGAGAAAGCTCATCTTGCTCTGGAAAGCTATGATGAGATGCAGGTTACATTAGGCCTCATCCAATAGTCATGTGCCAGGCTTATCTTATAACTCTACAACCAATCATGTTATACTAATTAGAATGGCCAAGCCAGCTCTTTGTCTATATTGCATAAAAACTACCTTTTTCCCGCCATTAAATTAGAACTCTTTTGATATATAGAATGTGAGTGGTCTGTATTCCGTGTTCTCCGAGCTCGTAACATAACCCATCTTTCCCAGATTTGGATACCAATGGAATCTACACCAGGACATTCCCCCAATGTAAGCAACTGTGTGCACATATACTGTAAATTTTGCAGCCAATATGAGAATACATGACCACATGAAATCCAGAATCTCTGCCTGTCTCTATCATTGTCAGTTTTCTATTCACTCCCACCATTCCTGAACAATAAGTCCTGTTAGTTTTGGTGCCTAATATACTACTTAAGCATCGTAAAATATGAGATTTGGCAGTCTTTTCCATTAAAAGGAATCCAGAAGAAACCTCAGTATTGCCCCAGATACAGATAAGTGATTTGTATTATAATTTTTGGGCTGCCCTTGCGTCGCTAGACCTCAGCTATAACTGAACCAAGTAATGACTATAACTCCAGGATATAATGGCTCCTTTAGTTAGTGTTACTATAGTATCTATTAGTATGAAATGGATGGCATATGTTTGTTTTGGCTCAAAGAATCTGATAATTGCTATTGCTGTATTTTCCATGGACTCTTGGGAAAATTAATTCCGCTGCTTTCCGATCAAACTGTTCGCACCGTAGGGCTGACTGAGCATCTCATTGTTCTAATAAGATCATCTATGTGCATTCTGTAAAAATGTATATGAATTATGTAATGATGTGCTCAAGGGGCTGGCAACCCTTGGTCTATAGCATAACATGAAGATTACTGATCTGTTGGCGTGAAGTGGTAAATTCCTATTATGTAGTAGTGTGAGTTCCTGCAAGCATTTTACATGCTAAGCTTTTTATTCAATTGTCCATTATAGTGTTCATGTCAAACATACTTTACCTGCAGTATTCTTTAGCTTTTCATAAATTTATATTAAAGGGGTTGTCTGAAGTTTTTAGAATACAATAATAAAAAAAATTAGCTTTTTACATTTCTGCTACTCTATTGGCCCCTACCAGTCTGTGCAGCTTTTTTTTGTTGCAGATTTTGCTGCAGGTTTTGAGCCAAAGTCAGCAGTGCCTTGAGAAGGAATGGAAAATATAAAGGAAGCTCTTCGACATCTCCCTTCTGTTAAGATGACTCCAGACTTTGGCTTAATAAACTGCCGCAGAATTTGCAACAAGAAAAGATGCATTTCCGCCACGTGGGGCCTTAACCAGGCTGTGTTCACAATGAGTTTTTTTGGTCAGGAAACTGACTTAAATTCCTTCTCCTATAAACGCCAGTTTCCTGACTAAATTCCTGACCAAAAAACTCTGTGTGAACGCAGTCTAAATAATAGTCTCACAGGGATGACTAGCTGTCTTGCTATACATCCAGTTATCATACATGTGGGCATAGACACGGGGGCCAGTGCCTTGATGCAGTTATCCTTTCAGGAAAGCAAACGCAGGGTCCACTGGAGCAATGGCTCTGTAGAGTGGGGGGCTTATCAGGCGAGTAGTAGTTATTATATGATATTACCGCCTTAAAAAAAAACAACCTCCTTTAACCACTTCCGGACCGCCCATAGACTTTATACGTGAAGTGGTTTTCTAGTGACAGGACGTACCTGTACGTCCAGTCAGAACACAGCAGCTGCACGGAGATCGTGCAGCTGCTTTCAATAGGAGCCGGCTGTAACTTCAGCCGGAGCTCCCAGAGAGAAGACAGGGCAGATTTATTACCTCCCCTGCCTTCTCGATCGCTGTGTATATATATCTGGAAAAAAAATAAAATAAAAATATAATAAGTTTTTAAAAAATGTAAATAAAATAATAAAAAATAAATTAATAATACGCTAATAAAACGCCATTATTAAAGGTTATAGCCCCACCCCCGACGACACCATACAAAATAAAAATTACCGTAACGGATTGGAAAAACTATATTATAAAGTTTTTTAGTGACACTTTGTGTTATTAAATTTAAAAAAAAAAAATAAATTGAAAACCAGACACAATTTCCCTCCGATTTTGTTTATATTTTCCTGGATTTAAAAAAAATTTAAACACATTCGAAAATAAAGATAACATAAAAATAAAGCCCTATGTGTCCCCGAAAAAAGACGCAAAAATTAGTTGATTGAGACATAAGGGAAAAATGTTACAGCCCTCAAAACCGCACATACAAAATAAACCTAAAATGTGTCTGGTCCTGGACCATAAATTGGCCCGGTACTGAAGTGGTTAAAGAAACTCCTTTGGAGAAGTATTTTTAATTACATTTAAAGGATTTTCCTCAGAAAAAGGCATTTATATCATATACAAAGGATGAGAGAGAAAACAATGGTTACCCAAAGGACGCCATTATAATTATTGCGGCCCTCAGATTCATTGCCATAGAAGAGATCCCTGTATATTGTTTAATCTGCAGTTTTGTTCCTATGATGGACCAGAAGAGTGGATTAAACCATGCAAGTGTGAAAGCACCTTAACTGTGGCATTTTCTCATTCAGGACCGTGCCAGATATGAATAGAGAAGAAATAATGTGAATAACGTGCTTTAGCTACGATAGACTTCTGTTCAGCTCTAGCATCAGTCTAATGCTATTCCCCCCCATCTGTTTCCTTCCTTATCCACCCCCCTCTCTCAATAGACTTCTATAGAGGACTTGGGGACACCCCCCCCCCCCCCCCAAAAAAAAAAAAAAATGGAATCCTAATCCGCATAATAAAAATGGTTACCTAAGCAAACCCGCAGACCCCATAGACTATAATGGGGTCTGTGTGGGTTCCACTCGGTTTTTGCACAAAAAATGCAGAGAGAAAAATGCTGCGTGCAGGACTTTTCTCTCCAAATTTTTCATGTGGAGAGGGGTATGGAATGGCCTGAACGCAGATGTGAACGGGCCTTAAACAGTGCATGAAATGGTATTTTGGTACAAGCTTGAACAAGATCAGTAATGTGTTAAACCCCAGTAGACATTACAAATAATCTAGATTTGGTTTTGCCAATAAACATATGTTCGGCTAGGTTTGTGGCCACATACACTGCGGTGTTTGTCACATATTGGGCTGATTTAACCCTCGCCACCTTTCGTGTCTTTAGTTGGTTGCGCTAGGTCTTGTTTATTTATAATTCCATATTTTTTTTTAATGAGCTGATCGGTCTTCGAGGTACCACGCTAAACAAGCTGATGTGTCAGAATGTGGCTTTGATGTACAAGAAACTTACGGATAACACTGCCAAAGTGACAACAAGTTTAAATTTCACTTGGCCATTATTTGTGAAGATTGTAGGGTGGAAAATGTTCTGTAAGAACTGCCTTCAGGTATTGATTTTTGCCTAGTACTGTCAATCATTTAAATAAGCTTGTAGGTAAAGAGGTCGTTGCTATTTCCCTGTGTCGGAAATGCTATGAAAAATGCATGTCCCTTTTTCTAGGTACAATTTTATTTATAGCATGTTCAGAAGCATATGTTTATGGCATAGGAATGAAAAGCTTAAAATAGAGGAGTATTGGCCCACATTTATTATGGTGTTTTCTGCTCTAGTTTGTGCCAAATAAAATGTGAAATCTTAGTTTACCGGCTTGGGAAGAAAGTAGAGCTTGGTTGGATAAGGGTGTTGCATAGAGGAAATAAGCAAGGCATAAAATGCCTCAATGTACTTCAGGTTTCTGGTGCAAAGTTAGCCATCTAAGTAGTATAAACATAGGCTACACAGTCAAAATTTTCATCATCCGACTCCTCATTCGTCACTCCCATAGACCTTAATGTTCCCATGTCATCTTTCCTTTGACTCTTATGAGAGTGCCATTCCAGATGGATTTGATTTTGAGAATTAGGACGCTCCCCAATCTGACATGTGACATACCCTATGGTTAATACACAAATGTTGATGAAAGGAATACCCCTTTTAGACACTACGTATTTATTGGTATAAAACATACCCGAGCGGAGACTTAGGAAAAGACACATGATGGTCCCAAGATTTCCAACATTTTTGTAATATTGTGATCATTGCAAATCAACCATAAGTCTTTTGGTTTTTATTTCCCTCCTAGAAAAGATGTGAGTTATGTTAATGTTACAGGAACTCGAAGCAGCCAGATGCCTCCCATAAAGCCGTAGCCAAACACTACGTTTGATTCATAGCTGTGATTAATGGAATGAAGCTAAAAACAGGATGGGAAAAAATTTCTAGGTATAAACTAATGTAATGATTCTACCTCGTACACTGGAAACCAGCACTACTGCGAAGACTAATCTTCTTATGATAGAAATGGAAGCAAAAACTGTTGTACATGTAATTTTTTTTTCTACTGGTGTGTTAAGAATTAAGCCTTTTCCGGGAGACTAACAAATGGCCACCATTACAGCTTGGGTAGGATTGTCATCCATCTTCTCTAGACTGCAACTTCAAGAATGAGAAGTTTGCCTAGTTATATAATAATAAGCAACAGCCCTTCCCCTACTCTATCACTTTATAACTAGGCCGATCTGCCATTTAGGACTCCTTAGACATAGGTGACGACATTAATAGCCGCCATCTTTGATTGCCACCTTTTGCATTTCCAGTATTGAATCTTTTAGCATAACCTTTGTTAAGCATGGTACATTCAGATGTACAGGGGGGAGACAACTGTAATAAAATATGTCTTCCTTCCTCTTGAATGCGTATCTGTTAACCTCCAGATTAATAGAATAAGATTTTCATTTTGACAGATTTTATTGTATTACATTGTTTATTATAAACAGAACAATAGCTTAGTGGGTATTTCGGCAGCAGATTGTGAAACAGCCTGTGTGCTTGTACTCAGAGGATAATGAAATTAGTAATGTTTTTACACAATAAAACTAAAACCAACTAATTTGCTCATCTCTCTAGAAATATGTCATATTTTTTTTTTTTTTTTTTTTCATTTGCGCAGTTTGTTTTCTGGTGGGGGCAGGAGCAGGCGACATCATATTGGCATGAAAATAATACATGGTATAGTAAAATTCCTTTAGGGTAAGTTCACACGGGTTTTTTGGTCTGGAACCTGAGGCGGAGGCTGCCTCAGGTTCAGGACCAAAATACGAGTGGCTGCGCTCCGCTCTAGATTAGGCACAAATGAATGGGCCTAGTCAGGAGGGAGTGTCTTTAGGCGGATGCCATGAGGCAAATCCGCCTGAAAAAATGAGCATTTCGCTTCTTTTTCTCTGGGAGCTGGAACAAATGGCTCCCAGAAAAAAGAACTGACCGGCTCCCATTGATTTCAATGGTAGCCGTCTTTTTGGTCAGGATTTTGAGGCGGATACAGGCTCAAAATACTGACCAAAAAACCCTGTGTGAACTTAATCTTAGCCTGACACTACATTAATGTGATGATCCAGTCATGCCAACTTATCAATTGATATAAAGTATATAATACTTAAAAGGGTAAAAAAAAATAGTTACCTGGGAGCCCTAGATAAAGTGCTAACATGCTCAAGCTGTCCCTGTATTAAAAGGATGGCCTTTCATTTATTTGGCAAAAAAGACACAGTTTTAACCCATTGGATTCCATAAAGAATGATGACTAAGGAGCTATAAATATGATCATATTCTCTACGTAGCAGTGACTAGAGCATGTACTTATCTGAGACCTGCATCTATAGTGTACATATATAGTGGTTTGGCCAGTGCATGCACTACTCCATTTATTTCAATGGCACTGTCGGAGATAGGTGCAATGTAGTGCTTGGTTATTTCTGGCACTCACATCGAAATGGATGGACTGGTGCGCGCTGGCCCATGCACTGCTCCATTTAAAACAGGAGGCTGATCTTCCTTATTATCCTGATCAGTGGGGGTCTGAGCTGTCAGACCCCAATGACCAAGTTATCCCCTATCCTATGAATAAGGGATAATTTGTTGAGATGGGAATATCCCTTTAAACGTTTCTACATCTGTACGAGAAGCTTGTACAGGTCCACTAGTATAGGGCTGTTCTCTGTGCTCCCTCTGGCTCTTTACAAATGGGAAGGCTTTTTGTGCTTGGACAAGTTAGCAACCATCAGAAGAAGCAGATTTGCTCGACTCATAGGGACAGTAAACAATTCCTACCTATAATGGGTAGAACCTTTTTTCTTCTACTTAAGGAAAATGTCCCCATGTCGTGGTTAGGACAGGTGTACCTAGGAATAGGTGTGAAAAGATCCTAAGCCTGATCTCTCCATTCATATAGTAGTAATATTGTAATTGGACATGTTGGATTAGGATGGAGTCTTATAATTGGATGTGTCTGCTTCTACGTCTATCTTGGTCTTCTTTGACAATAGATTATTTGACTGTTCCTTGCTTTTTATAAGTCCTTTATTACCGTCTACACCTGTAGCCCTCTTGTAAACTTGCAATTACCCTTTCTGTATAAAGAGACTTTCAGGTAGTCTTCTGTTGCTATAACAATGTATTTTCTGTCTCTCCAATGTTTCTGTCTACTTGAAAATAACTGTAGGTTTTGTAATATTTCTGCAGTAAATGATCTAGGAGGTGACATCAAAGGCGATGGAAAAAGTTCATCAGCGGCAGACAAGGTTGTAGAAGAAATCAGAGCGAAAGGCGGAGTAGCGGTGGCCAATTACGGTAAGAAAGTTTATTGGCTTAGTTGCGTGTTGTCACATCTATTACATCTTTTGATACAGTTAGTCACTGTAACGTGTACAAATTATATTTTATTAGTATAAGGACATTCTGTACATAATAAGTTGGTAATGAGTACTGGATAAATGCCTAGTTCTACCGCAGACATACGGTAGTATAATGGACATATTTGTATGTATGTAATAAAATGTATTTATTTTTATGGGTTTGATCAATAAGAAAAGAAACCCATATATACAAGTTCACAAATATATGTTATTGTGGCCAAAACTACAGTATAATCCTACATCCACATGTGAATATTATAAAGTGGTTTAGCCAGGACTAATATATTGATGAGATATCCCTAGGTTTGTTCATCATTGTAAGATGGGGCCCCATATCCAGTACCCACACCGATCAGCTGTTTAAAGTAGTAGTTCACACTCATTGATCACATAGACAGTTTACAGGTCAGTCCCATTTAACTAAATGGGGTTGAGCTATAATCAGGGCTGTGGAGTCGGTAAGCCAAAAAAACAACAATTTTTCTACAGCACGACTCTGACTCCTCCAATTCTTTCATAAACGGCTGACAGAAACTGTAAAAATCCTCTAATTTATTAAAAATTCAGTAATTGAATTGCCTTAAAAGTGAATATAGAACAAATTTATGCATCAAGTAATACAGTATTAGGTGGCATGCACACGACCGACTGCTTGTCGCCGACTGTGATCGAATGACACGGGAGGCACACTGATGTCGTTTTTGTCCCCGTCAGATACCGGCCGCGCTTCTGCAGCTCCATTTATTGGGGCCAGTGAGCACGGTCCGGAAAATGGACAGGAATAAGCCTTGTCTTGAGTTTTGTTTACTGCCCAATACACCAGACAGTGAAAATATACAGTCTTGTGTATGGGGCCAGAGAAAGGAATGTGTCAATGTGCTAGCCGTGAAAAACAGCGCAATAACTGTTCACATGGTCTTGTGCATGAGGCCTTAAGAATTATATAGTGTAAAACAGACCTGGGCATTGTACAGCCCGCAGGCCACATCCGGCCCTCTGTCTTTGTCCGGCCCGCATGGGGTGTAGGATAAAGGTAGATGCTGAATGGCAAGTCTGCTAAAGGACCTCATGAAAGGTCCTTTAGTTCACTAGGATATGATAAGACTCGTTAGTGGGCAGAGCCACACGGGGCAGTGTAGTTGTGTTACATAGAAAGAGCAAGCTGCTGGGAAAGGAAACTGATGCAAGATAAAGAAGAGAGAAGAGACAGTGTGTGTGAGCAAGAGGGGGGAACTGAGGGCAGATGTAGGGGGTCATTAAACTGAAGGCAGATGGAGGGGTGCATTAAAGGGGCTCTATCATTGGGAAAATCCTTTAGAAAGGCTATTCCACACATACTTTTTGTACGTAAATTGCCTCAGTAGTTTTTGAATGAGCCTGTTTTTACTCATATGCTAATTAGCCAAAAAAAACAACCACAGCTGAAAAAATTCTTAAAGTATAAGAAATTTTATTTCATAATACATAAAAAACATATAACATTACAAAGGGGGAAGTGAGACGTAAAAGACATCCACAAAAACACCATATATCCGACCAATAAGACACAACTCCTCCAGGTATAATGTATCACAGTAAACTAGTGAGCATGGAATAATACAAAAGAAACTTGAATAATGGGGTATCAGCCACCTAAATAAATATACAATACCTAAGGTGTGCCGAGAAATTAAGAAGATTTAGTATATTCAGGGGAGAAAAAGAACCCCAGTAAAATCATGTTCCATCAAGGCACACCAAACGGTGTTGTTACTAACAATCCAAATCACATATTACAATAATCAGAGCATACCTTTAGAAGGGGGAGAGAGAGTGTCACACACACCCGACGCACGTTTCACCTGTTAGAACAGGCTTCCTGATGAATAAATCCAATAGTGAATCTTGCTTTATCCCTCTTCCCCTTTGTCTGCACTTCCTATGTAATAACGTTGACCCCTCGGTAGCATTAGTAACATAGTTACCATTTACAATGAGCGGTTCTTTCAATCTGCTGCCAAACAGTCCAATTCAGGTTGTCAGTTCGTTTTATGTACAAGCCGTAGACATCTATTTTTTGTACTTTGCAAAGCTTGTCTACAACTTGTACTTGATGTTGGCTTTTATTCTGGATTAGTAAAAGCTTGTATTTCACACAAGTGGATTTATTTTCCATTAAAAAGACACTGCAGCAGAATGCCCTCACTCTCAAGGGTCAGCGTCTCGAGAAGTGTCGAATCATTGCTGTCTGAATGCCGTCCTCAGAGTCTGAAATTGGCCACTAAGATTCCTGCTGAGCCCGAGTATCAGACTTTGCCATTGTTTGCAATTGACAAGCGACTGTGACGGTCTGCCTTTTCTCGCGGTAGCATTCTCATATGATCTGTGTGGCTGTAGGTGTTACTACACATAAACGCTTCCTTTGCTTTGCCTTCTTAGATATATTTATGCATTCCCTCACATTATTATTATATCTTATTACGGATGTATGGCATTAAGATTTTTTTTTGTCAGTCATCTCTGACTTTTCAAAAGCTAACATATAATTTGGAGGGGAGATTTCTGGAAGATATTACTTTCTATATAATGTATATTATTTATATAAAATAATTATTTACCATTAGAACAAGTCACCATAAAGCAGTGTTTCCTTAAGAAATGGACCAGGACGTGCCATGTAATGTTTGTTACTTTTTGGTTGCTGTTCGTTACATCCTCTGCAGTTCTTATCTTAGCTGGTCGAGCACGTGTAGTACAGCACCACTATTTTACTATAGCAGTGTTCCTTCAATCTGTGTTGTGTGATGGGCAAGACACAATGGAGAGTTAATGGAGCCAAAAATGGTTATAAGCTTTTTAAAACGGTTGTTATGTTTGCTGCCTTGAAAATTCGTCATGTGTGGAGGGCGAGACGTGCACATGAAAAATAAAAGGATACACTTAGTCTTTAAGAGGTATGACAGTCTCAGCGTTTATGGTTATATCAGTAGCTTGTGTCATGCCATCTTAAAGGGCTGATAAATGCAGGCCCTACTTCTGGGCCCCACATCTGGCTTGAAACCAGGACTCCATTCACAACTGTACTTGAATATAGGAATAACTTGGCACTGCAGATAAGGCTCCTGTAATAGACGCAGGACCAGTTTTATCACTTACTTATGGCTTATCCTATAGATTAAGGCCTGAATGCCAAGATGGGAATACAACTACCGCATATACTCGAGTATAAGCAGAATTTTTCAGCACAGTTTTTGTGCTGAAAAAGCCCCCCTCGGCTTATACTCGAGTCAGCAAAAAAAAAAAAAAAAAAAAAATTGGGGGGGGGGGGGGGGGGGGTGTAGATGGGGGTGTCTATGACAGCCGCAATATCAATGTATAGAATCTCCCATAAAATAGTCGGGGGAAAAAAAAAAGGCTTTAAAAAAAATGAAAAAATAAGTTCTAAATCTCTCCTTTCCCTAGAATACATACAAAAGTAGAAAATTACCATGAAACACATACACTGCAGATACCCTATATTCAGCCAGGCTGAATTCTAAGTGGGGTGAAAAACCCCAGTCCTCAAGCTCAGGGAAGGGGCAGACACACAACAAAAAATACCCCCTCCCCTTTCCCATCACCCAGCATCTACTGCACCCAAAAACTCCGACCATTTTAATTTTTGAAATTTTCCAGCAGCTGCTGCATTTCCCCCTGTTGGTGGTCTGTGAGGGAAATGGCTTACAGGTATTACAGTTCAGCTCCATTCATTTTGGTGGAAGTGAGCTGCAATACTAGATACTTCCTGTAGAGAGGTGTACTGCAGCCATAATGTTATGAACCTGGGCACCCCCTTTAAATTCCCTTCAACATCATAACAGGGAAAATAAGACATTGACCAGTTCTCAACAAAATGAATGAGCTGTCCATATAGCATTGCCTGTTCTGGCTAATAGATGAGGATGACCTGCAATGTCAGAATCCCTTATACGGGTGTAAAATACATTTTTATACCAGATACCCTTTTTAAGGTATTGTGATAGTGGTATTCAGCATTATAGTATCTTATGGTTTCCCCACTGAAGACCAAGTTTCCAGGGATAAAGATAATTTTGTGCTGCAAACAGTCCGCCTGGTATGTGGTCCTGTCACTCACTGTCTGGAACAAGCCGTCTTTAAAAGTCATCTGTCATTGCAAGGACATGTGTTCCCCACTCCTGAGATGCTCTATGTTATTATGTGGAAATGTGGAGTGTTTTCAAGCAGCGGGGGAAAACATGACAATGTTAACATAACAGCTATAGATTGGAAAAATCAGGACATTGTTCTTAATCTATGCAAAATAAATGGTTTATACAGATTTGACTTTTTCTTTTTTGTTATTGTAGATTCGGTAGAAGCAGGAGAGAAGCTTATTCAAGCGGCCCTGGATGCATTTGGGAGAATAGGTAATTTTATTTCTATTTTTGACTGGATTACAAAATGGTTTTCATAATGTTTCCATCAAAAGTCTAAGGACAAATAGGGTGGGAGTAGGGGCAACACGGTGGCTCAGTGGTTAGCACTGCAATCTTTCAGCGCTGGAGTCCTGAAGTTCGAATCCTGCCAGGAACAACATCTGTAAGGAGTTTGTATGTTCTACCCGTGTTTGTGTGGATTTCCTCCAATTCTACAAAGACATACTGATAGGAAAATAGATGTACATTGTGATCCCTATATGGGGCTCACAATCTACATAAAAAAAAAAAAAAAATAGGGTGGCAGTAGGCAAATAAGTCTTCCTTGGTAAAGCAGAATTTGCTTTAGTGCCAACTATTCGGGAGATGATTCCCTATAGCTCAGCGTCTGGTTTTCATGAAACCTAGTAGCATAATATGGAAATAAAGGCAAGCCAGAATAATTCCCCCAAAAGAAGAGGAACCCATCCTGACATGGCTGTTTTGAGGTAATTGTCTCTTTTTGCGTGTAGCAGGGTAGTGGCTGACTGGATAAGAGGTCATACACAGTCTACCAATAAGTATTTGGACACCTGTGGTAGAATAAAAACAACATGTATTCATATCCAATAGTTGGTAGAACCCAGCAGATGCTTCCTTACAGATGGTATTGATTGACACAATACTCCCGGATGTCTGGTGAAACTCCTGGTGTATGTGAGCCATCGGTTGGGTGCGGTTTCTCTGGCCAGCACTCCTCGGTCTCTATCTCCCAGTTTCGGGGGTCTGCCGACTCTGGGCACATTCCAACAATCACCGTTCACCTTCCACTTCGTAATCACATAGGCCACTGTCAATTTTGGGTAATTCTGTTCGCTTGCTATGTCCCTTAAGGATCGACCATTTCTGTAGTACCTCACAATTACCCCTTTCACAAAATCCTACAACTCTGCACTTCGTGGCATCTTGCATGCGACTAATGCCAGTGCTGTTTCCTATTTAAAGGCGGAAGGCGTGATGTACATCACGACTGCAGATATCTTCATTTGCATTGGTGTCCAAATACTTATTTGTAGACAGTATACATGTGTGTCGAAAGGGGTACTATGTCTTATTAATGACACGTTGCTTCAAAGAAGCTGGTTTGCCTCATATGGTTTCCTTTGGAGGAGTTATTTATTGTTGGCTCTATTCACAGGTTATACTTCTAGGTTTCATTAGGGGGGGGGGCTTCCTTCCAAAAGATGATGCTAGAGCAAGTTCCCCTGTTCCACCAAGAAGGACTTCTTTTTATCTAGCAGAGTGTACATGGTGACATTCTAAAATTTCCCAGCTGCTTTAAAAATCAAAGGATCAGGCACGACAAAATCTAATACACCTGATTTTGTTTTCCTTTGACTTAGGCTATCAATATACATTAAATGGTTGGCCAGTCACTTGATGTCACACACACATTTCCTTATTCCAATAAAGCGAGCCTAAATACCTATAACCTTTATGTGTGAGCAGATAGCAGTGATAGATTTAGGGAAAACCTGTTGGGGTGTTTCTCCTTCATAAGCTGGTCCCATCATGTACAGCTTGAAGTAATTCCCTTTCCATTCTGCTCGTGATCTTTCAGTTAAAGCAAAGCAAATCAAAGTGAAGTTATAAATGTCTAAAATCATAAAAAGTCCCATGCAAATGAAGTCACAGCTTCAGCTTAGTCACGTTGTCCCCTTGCTAATCTCCTTCATAACATCAGGGAGTGAGCAATCTGTGATGGAGATGTTATTCACACCCCAGGAGGAGTGAATACTAGGAGGACAGGGTGACAAGGCTGAATCTGCTCCATGTCTTATGTGATTTCTTAGGTTTATTTGCATAGAACTTTTAGGCCAGGGCCCCACAAGCCAGAAACACCATGATTTGCTCCCAGTGGAAATACTGTAGGAAAAATTGCAGCGTTTTACAGTAACTGCAAAGTGAATGGGATTCTTGTGAATCCCATGCCCACTTTGCGGTAAAAAGCACCGCTTGCACACGCTGGGATTTCCAAAATCGGTGTGGTTTTGGGAATCACAGCATGCCAATTATATCTATGAAAACGCCAGTGGCTTCCCCAGATTTAATTGTAACAGAAAGTCCGCGGAGGAAAACTCAGCAAACATTCTGTTTAAAGCACTGCAGGAAGAACCGTGATGCGTTCCCGCAGCACTGTAGAGCTGCGGATCTTCCAATGGAGCCTTAGCTTTAATCTGATCAAACCTTTAGAACTTCACTTTGCCGCAGCAGAAAGATTTAAATAATGGAAAGAGAATGACTTCAACTTGCACATGATGGTACCAGATTATGGTAGAAAAACCTCCTGATAGGCTCCCTTTATTTAGTTAATATCCTCTCCCAAAAGAGGCCCCATTATTCTACACATTGATGGAGGTCTCCGCATCTCCATCTGGTGAGATGGTAGCAGTTTGAAGACTTCCTTGATCCAGTTTTAAAGGGATACAATAATTAAGATGCAATTTTCTTCTCCCTAACACATAGGAATAGCCTTAAGAAAGGTTATTCTTCTCCTACCTTAAGAGGTCTTCTCCACACTGCCGTTAGGTAGAAATCCAGGTTTTCTTCTGCATGCAAATGAGTTCTCTCACAGCACTGGGTGCAGTCTCCAGCACTCAAACAGTACTGGGGGCATCCCCAAAGCTGCAAGAGAAATCTCCAGCACCACCTCTGTCTTCACCTGGAATGGCCTCTCTCCGCATCTTCTTCCAGAGCTGGCTTCAAACTTCTAGGCCTGTGCAGTCGACTCAGCTTTCGGGCCTCGGGCAAGAAAATGGCCGCTTAAACCAGTTTACTGTATAAGCGGCCACAGGAAAATTGCAGCGGGCATGCGCAGTCGGTTCTGCCCGAGGCCCGATGGCAGTGCCGACTGCACATGCCTAGAAGTTTGAAGCCAGCACCAGAAGAAGTTGCGGAAAGAGGCCATTCCAGGTGAAGATGGAGGCAGCGCTGGAGAGTTCTGTTGCAGCATTGGGGACGCCCCTAGTAATGTTCGAGTGCTGGAGACCGCCCCCAGTGCTGCAAGAGAACTCATTTGCATGCAGAAGAAATCCGGGATTTCTTGCGAATGGCGGCGCGGAGAAGACATCTAAAGAAAGGAGAAAGGAGAAGAATAGCCTTTCTTAAGGCTATTCCTACATGTTAGGGACAAAAAAAAATTGCATTTTAATGATTGAATCCCTTTAAGTTCAGTGTTTACATGTGAAAAAATAAGAGCTTTACATTCTGCAAGCAAATGCTGTATATGATGTAAATCTTTGTATACTTATTTACTTCATCTTTAATATATTGTCCTTTTTATTTTTTAGATATTGTAATAAACAATGCAGGGTGAGTATCCAGAGTTTTACTTTGCTTGTGTTTCTTTTCTGCTCACGTGGGATTGAGTGTTGTTCTCTACTAAATGGCTTTTGTTGTAAATAATTTGCAGAGCGTGTACTCACAAGGCTAGTGTAGAATGAAGTTTGTGCCTTTATCTAGGTTACTGTGCGCTGTTCCTGTCTCCAGCGTGCACAGATTAGCATCACATGCCGTAGCTTTGCCTCTCATCCTGTTGTTCTCTTGTCATCTTTGTAGTTGCATAGCGGCTAATGATATAGGACAACACCTGTGCAAAACGCTGCGCCAGATTCCTCAAAGAAGAGCATTTCCATGCAGAGCTTATTTTAATTTTAAGTGTGCCGCATATTTGCTGTGACTGGAAGAGATCTGATATACGTTTTAATTTTGCTTCTGTCTTGTTCAATAAACATTATATCTTATGTCCCTGAAGAATGCAGCAAAAAGTTAGCAAGGCAAATTGCATAGCCGAACTCTCCTAGAAGCTGCGGTAGAATTGTTTTGTAGATTGTGTTGTATTAGCTTTAAATCTGTTTTTCATACTTTGAGTTTAGGTTTGGATACCATTATGTTACATGGCACAGCAATGCTAGAAATGTGAGATGTCGCTCTGTAGAGAACGGTTGGATTCTTTATTACTTGTTTATTCCAAGAATTCTAGATTTGGCGTTTCCTTGAATGACATATAAACATAGAGGAAGAGGAATTGGGGAGAGAGCAGGGACCATGATTCATTCATTACAATGAGGAAACTGGGACCCTTTCACTGGAATAGAGTTCCTTCGCTGCTAGAAGATGTATGCTGTAACTAACTGGTTCAGCTGCCAGCGATAGAACAGGTCAGGATCTTTTTATGGCTGGTGTAGGAAGAAACATAAAGCACACAACGATAGAGAAGGAAGAATTCTTTGCCTCTGCTAAACCTGTCCTCTTTCAGCTCTCTCTGGCAAATCAATCAATGAAGTATTCTCTTGCCAACAACTTTACAAACCCTTCTAATATGGATCAGGTTTTATACATTTTATATTTTCTTCATCTTCCACAATTTTTTGGCCAATGCAAAATACCGTAAACTGGAATGGGAAATACTAAAAAGCTTGAAGAAGCTTGAAACTCATCCTCATCATCTCAAAATTGTCACATTATTGCGTTTCCAATAGTAGTAGCTTGTTGTTTAGTCCTTTACTTTGTTTCTGTCCTGTGACCCTCTCAGTAGTCTGCCTGGCTATTTCCTTGAACTAGAGCCTTCTTGGCTTTGTTAGGCAAGAGTATGTTCCCACACAGCAGCAGATGTCAGGCAGAAGAAAGATACTATAGGACAGGGATGCTCACACTTTTTCAGCATGTGAGCTACTTTATAAACTGACCTATTTATTACCTCCATATGTCCCACATATCAGTAACTCTTATGTGAGGCACACAGGGGGTTAATGTGAGGGACATGATGGGGTTAACTGCAATTACTTTGAGGCACATGGAGTTACTAAGCTGTAATGCACATGACCAGACTTTTTATCTGCAATGATGGATTTCCTCCCCTCAGCTTATACTCGAGTCAATTAGTTTTCCCAGTTTTTTGTGGTAAAATTAGGGGCCTCGGCTTATATTTGGGTCGGCTTATACTCGAGTAAAATACAGTAACTTTTTCCCTCTTTCTTTGCTCAAGAGTATAATGGGTCCAAAACTCATTGAGGATTTTTCATTATTTACTTAAAGTCCTTATGACTGAACCCGTTCTCTCTGCTTGCTGTAAATGTATGGCACAGGCAGCATTGTATAAATATAAAGCTTTATGCTGTGCATTAGTAGCGATGGTCTGGGCACGACCAGATTCACCTGTAATGTACTCCTGACCCTTCAATGCAATGGCTGGGATCAGAGATTACATGGGTTCCAGTTGTTTAATCCCTTAGATGCCATGGTCAATAAAAAAAAAACAACTGTTCAGGGTTAAAAAAACAAACAAAACCTAAATCCTAAAAATAATGGGAGAATTGCTGTTTTCTTTACTACAATAGTACATGAGGAACACCAACAGAAAGGGAATTACTTGATCCCTAGCGTGATGTGGTCAGTTTATGGATGAAAGACACCTGACAGGTTCCCTTGAGGCTAAGATTTTGTTGTGGTTTTTTGAGCCAAAGCCAAAAGTGGCTACAAAGGTAATAAGAAATATATAGGAAGTTCTTACACTTCTCTTTTCTCTTCAATCCACTCCTGGCCTTGACTCAAAAAAACAACAACTGTGTTTCCACAATGTGGACGTGAACCCATTTGCACGCTCAACACCTTGGCAGCCACTGGATCGACCAGGAGATCTGTTTTATTTTCTGCAGGATTTTGCATTGTGTTGTGAGTCTTCTGAGGAATAGTGCATTGTAGTGAGAATGTGGAAGACACAGTAGACGGTTCGTTTGTGCTTAGAATTTTGCTACTAGCAGATATACTGTAGGTTTCAAAATAAGATTCAGAAAGACTATGATCTTTTCAAAAATGCAAGCGTAATGTTTTCTGACAGTCTTTCCTCAGGCTAATATAGTTAAAGCGGATGGTAGGAAACACTACATGGTAGGAGACAGACCTTCAAGCTTCTGTAGGGTGAAATGTATCTTTATCTTGCATCTTTTGACCCCTACCAATTTTGGCTATTCTAACACTTCTAATATAGATGTAAGTACTCACAAGCAAATGCTTAAAAAATGCATTTTTAGAATTTTCTACTTCTGTAAATGGTTAAAAAGACAAAGTTACAGCAAAGCAATCCTCAATCACAAGCGAATTGCTTTTAGTTTACAGTACTTTAGAAGGACGTGGCATTTTAGTCCCATTCTCTATGCATATAAAGGGCAGGATAACATGTGGGTGACAAAGCTTTCCTACAGAAATAAAGGGCAAAAAAACAAATAAAAACACCATAAAATTAAAGTACTTGTTTGATGTTCTTTTCAGCTGTGTCTGAGGAGCATTTTCACCTAACGGGGGTATGAATAATATAAACGTGCAATTTTCTCATAGTGTAGGTGCACAGCCATAAGATGTACTTGGTTTCAAGGGGCTGTCCGATATGGACACTTATCCCCGAGTGATCGATTGCTGGAGGCCTGATCTCTGGGTCTCTCACTGATCAGGAGGATGGGGGACTGGAAGTCTTCTCCTAAGGCATCTTTGTGAATGGAGCTACATTGCTTTTGTGTGATCAGTGCTCCATCACTTCTATGGGGTTACAGGCACTGCTAGGGCTTACAGTTCTGGCAACCCTATAGTAGTCAATGTAGCTTATCACCCAAGTGATGCGGTGCTCTATTTACAAGGTTGGTTTCAGTCCCCCATCCTACTGATCACTGGAGGACTCCGAGAGCGAACACTTATCCCTTGCTCTGTGAATAAGGGATAAGTGCTCATAATGGACAACAGCTTTAATAATGGAGAAATAATTGAAGATAATTTTATTCCGTGAAATCCTTTTGCTTTTCCTTTGCTATAAAGTCAAGGAGGCGGTCCTATCACTGATTTGACTGTTATCTCTGTATGCCCAGTCATAGACTGCATCCTGACCCCTGGCGCTAGGTTCACATTAGAGTTCGGCTTTGGGTCTGCTTGGGAACCCGAGGAATAGAAACCTAATCCGCTTAAAAAGCAATTACCGTATATACTCGAGTATAAGCCGACTCGAATATAAGCCGAGGCCCCTAATTTTACCACAAAAAACTGGGAAAACTTATTGCCTCGAGTATAAGCCTAGGGAGGGAAATGCAGCAGCTACTGGAAAATGTCAAAAATTAAAATGGTCGGAGTTTTTGGGTGCAGTAGGTGCTGGGAAAGGGGAGGGGGTGTTTTGTTTGTCTCTGTCCCTTCCCCGAGCTTTGAGGACTGTTTTTTTTTCTTCCCCCACTTGGAATTCAGTCTGGCTGAATATAGGGTATCTGCAGTGTTCCTGTTAACCCCTTCCCAACGGAACAGGAGCACTGCAGATCCCCTATATTCAGTATAGTAGACCGGGCACTTTCAGAGACAGGGATACCTAATGTGTATGTGTTTCATAGTCATTCTCTACTTTTGTATGTATTCTAGGGAAAGGAGTGATTTAGAACTTTTATTTTTCTTTAAATCTTTTTTTTTTTTTTTTGCACTATTTTATGGGAGATTCTATACATTGATATTGTGGCTGGTCATAACCCCCCCCCCCCCTCCTAAAAAATAAATAAATATAAATAAATAAAATTATTATTATTTTTTTTTTTGCTGACTCGAGTATAAGCCGAGGGGGGCTTTTTCAGCACAAAAACTGGGCTGAAAAGTTCGGCTTATACTCGATGGTATTATGGTTTTCACTCGAAAAATGCAGAATTTTTTTTTTTTTTTTTTTATGAGTCACTCATACATGTGAGATTTGTTTTTTTCTGAGTATGAACTCCTATATCTATATTCTATATTTATTTTCATTATCAATACATGTATTCATATAGGTGTATGTATTTATTTATGGTGGAAGTTGGATTATTCATGAATTGTAGAGCTAGCCACCTTTGTGTTATGGGAAAGCTTTCTGTTCTTATTGGGGATTGAATATTGTCTTATTTTGGGGTTGTCTATGTATGTAATTGCTTTTAAACGTTTTCGGGTTCTACTTTTTCTTTTCTTTTATGTTAGTAAAGCTATACGCTCTTTATATGAATGGTGTGGGCTTCTGTATTTCTTTTTTCGTGTGGTCTATAGATATGTATTTTTGCAGAGGTTTCACCCTGAGACTTATTATTTTAATTAGGTTATAGATAATTTATTGTGTGAGGTGCCTATTCCTAGTTGCTCGGTGGACAGTCATAGAGGACAAGCTGTCAGTCACTCCTCATTGACTTTATAGCAAAGAATGAAGAAGGATTTTAATGAATCAGTGACAAGTTCTAATAAACGTTTTCATCAATCTGCTCAGTTCCTCCTTCTTTATAACAAGGCGTCTTCAGTTTGTTCTGTAGTTTCCAGGTTAAGAAGCAAAAGGCTTATCTGCGGAGGACAGGTTATTAGAGGAAAAAGTCCTTTCCACTAGTAACTGTATACAGATTCTTTTTGTAGATTGTAGCTACATATTTATGAACATAGATGACGTTTGGAAATGGAAAAAATACCACATTGTTGAGAAAACGGAGTAAATTTTTTGGATCTTGGACTGATCATTTAACTGGCTTGAGCGCTAATATCTAATCCTTATACTGGATAAAGCAACAACATTGTATCATTATACCTCATCAAATACAGGATGGCCTCATAATTGAGCAGTGTAGAGAAAGCTTTTTTTTAAGCAATATGGTATACTTCAAGAGGGCTGGACACGGGCCTAAAATGATTATTTGTGCAGAGCAATTTTGATGATTTTAAGGCTTGTTGCAGACGACTGTTTTTGCTTTTCTGTGGCTGTTAATTAAAGGCATGGGCCGTGGAAGCAAGGGACGCAAAATAGGTCAGGAATAGGACCTGTTCCATATTTTGCGGCCCAGACTCTCTGCCCACACACTGGACTGTGTAATTCACAGTCATGTGTATGGGCCCATAGAAATGAATGGGTCATGGCCAGTGTCGTCTGCAAGGGACCTTAGGCTGAGTCCCCACATAGTGCTGCGTTTTTTGTTTTTTTTTTTTGAGCCAAAGTTAAAGGGATCCTATCATTCAAAAGCATTTTTTTATGACTAACACATCGGAATAGCCTTAAGAAAGCCTATTCTCCTACCTTTCATTGTCTTCTCCGCGGTGCCGTTCGCCTGAAATCCCAGTTTTTGTCGGTATGCAAATGAGTTCTCTCGCAGCACTGGGGGCATCCCCAATGCTGCGAGAGAACTCTCTCCAGTGCCGCCTCCATCTTCGTTAACAATGGCCTCTTCATCTTCTTCTTCCGGTGCGCGGTGGCTGACTTCACATGTGGGTGGCCATTTTTTTGTGGCCGCTTATGCGAGCAGGCACAGTATGCTCCTGTAGTTCTATGGAGTACAGAGCGTACTGCGCCTACTCGTGTAAGTGGCCACAAAAAAATGTCCGCCCGCATGTGAAATTGACTCTGCCTGTGACCTGCTGGCAGAGCCGACTTGAGCATGCGTTGAATTTTGACCCACCACGCGCCGGAAGAAGAAGATGAAGAGGCCGTTGCTGACAAAGATGGAGGTGGTGCTGGAGAGAGTTCTCTCGCAGCATTGGGGACGCCCCCAGTGCTGCGAGAGAACTCATTTGCATACCGACAAAAAACGGGATTTCGGGCGAACGGCGGCGCGGAGAAGACAATGAAAGGTAGGAGAAAAATAGCCTTTCTTAAGGCTATTCCGACGTGTTAGTCATAAAAAATGTGTTGGAATGATGGGATCCCTTTAATAGTTGCTTCGACAGGAATGGAAAAACTAAGTAAGCACTTATGCTTCTCCCTTCTTCTAAAGCCACTCCTCCAAAATCTGCAACAAAAAAGCCTTATTTTCCATAACATGGAACCTCAGCCTAAAAGTCATTTTTCAGCTGATTGGTCATACTCTTGGCCCCTGTAAACGTGTACGTCTTGATCCTCAAAGCCCCTCAGCATGATACCATATGTCTGCCATTATATGTTTGTCACACTCCTCCTTGGTTTACCTCCAGTGCCCTGTGTTTCAGTCACAGGGGCTGAGGAATTTATAGCTTTTGCCATGTAAAGTGCTTGAACTACATTAATTGTATTTATAAAGCAAAGTTTATTGCAGAGACAAATGGCATTCTATTAATGTCAAGACATTAACTTTTGTTCCTGATGCTTGTATCTAATCTGCATCTGTATTGCGGTATATGCATCCTTTGCGGCAGACCCTTCTGACCACAATAACTTCTGGAAAGGTCAAGCCTGTTATTGTACACTGCCCATTTAATGAGGGGCTATGTAGGCAAAATCAAAGGAAAAATCTGTAATGAAAAGAAATTCACCTGACATTTAATTCACCACCTCGCTACACCATTTCTTTTCTAACCGTATTTCTTCTGCGCTTAACTCTCCTTTTGTTCTTTCTTGCATGCTTTTAATTGTTACCATGGTAAAGTTAAATTACTCTGAGACGTCCGTTCTCAATTTTACTTTCCGGATGCTGCATAATTCAGCTGCTGTACAATGCTTAAAGTGGTTATCTGACAGCATTAAATGGTTTTAAAAGGGGTAGAATGGGTTAAAAATTAAATAGGCATTATTTATTTCACCAATACCCCCGTCACTGGAGCTCTGAGGTTTACCGGGTCCTCCATGGTCCCATCTTCTTTACCTAGTGACAGCCTAAACGGTCTCTTTTAGAAAACCTTTTATCCTGCCAGGCATCTTCTTTTAAAGGTAATGTGTCACCAGGAAAGGACATATTTTCATATATATTTTTTTAAAATCATGTTTTAATGTTCAACATATTTTTTAAAGAATTTTTGGTGATTGTTGTTTTCAATTTTTCAAATTAATAGCTATATTTAAAAAAAAAAAAAAAAATCCTAAAAATCTTGCAATTCCAACTTTTGCCACTAAGCCTAAAAACCACTTTGCCTTTCTTTAGACCATGGGCCACAGATAAAATAATCTGGAACAGACCTGAGCTGAGGCCCCACGTTGCAGATGTTTTTTGTTGCAGATTTTGCTGCGTGGCAAACAAAGAATGGCAAACAAATAGGAAATCCTTATACTTTTACCGTCTGCTCATTCCACTCTTGGCTTCGGCTCAAAAAACTGCTGCAAAATCTGCAACAAAAAAAGCTGCGTTTCTGCAATATGGGGCCTTAGCCTAAGAAAAGTAATTTTTTTGGCGACTGATTGGGTCAGATGTATGAAGAATGGCATTACTCACGCCAGTCTTTATAGCCCTGGGGCTGGCGATGGGTGCGTCTCAGATATGAAGTGCTCACATACCTTTCATCTGTCACTTTACGCCAGATTTATTTAATAAAGAATAATAAATTTTGTGGGACCTATGGGCCTATGAAATTGCTCGATCTTATCAAGCCTTTTTGGGAAAGTGGTAAAGGTGGCCGCAAATTATTAGTTTTTATGTCTTGTACAGTTGAAAACTGGTGAAAAAGCCTTAAAAAAAAAAAAAATCTGCCCCTTCGTCTTTAAGTCTTTTAGGCTAAGGCCCCTCGGGCCGTAATTGCAGCGCTAAAGTGCTGCGTAAAGAACCGCAGCATGGACGCATCGTAGTTCTTTCCGCAGTGCTTTCAACATCAAGTCTGTGGAGTTTTTCTCCGTGGACTTTCTGTTACAATTATATCTATGGGAAAGCCGCCGGCGTTTTCATAGATATAATTGACATGCTGCGATTTTCTAAACTGCACCGGTTTTGAAAATCGCAGCATGTCCGCACTGCGTTTTTTTCCGCAAAGTGGGCATGGGATTTGCATGAATCCCATCCCCTTTGCTTGCACTGTAAAACGCCGCGATTTTTCCCACAACGTTTCCGCCGCGGGCAAATCGCGGTGTTTACGTCCTATGGTCAATGCACACAGTTTTTGGGCGCAGATTTTGACGTGGAATCCGGGCGGGAAGAAAAGCCTCCCATTGAAGTCCCTTTTCCCGTGCGGATTCCGGGTCAGAATCCGCACCCAGAAACTCCGTGTGCATTGACCCTTACAATGACTTTGTGGTATACTAGTGCGATCTATGCTTATACTGAGGTTTATGGTGACCCAATCTGGAATCTTATTTTTTGACCCTTCACCAGTTGTTTAAAATTTCATTTTTTTCACTAATTTTACTAAGTATCTCATGTACAGTTTGATATCTCTACTATACCTTAAATTCAGTCGCAGAATTTAAGAGCTTGGAAGCCTCTTAAAAAAAATCTGGCGCTTCTGCCAATAGCATTCACAATGTTAAGACTGACATAGTATATCCCCTCAGTAGTGGGAAATGGCCATGAATCTGTCTTAGACGATGGTTGTGGATCCCATTTACAACTGTATCCAGCGAACCTGATTCCCTAGGGGACTGTCATGATTTCCGTTATTTTGCCTGAAATAACAGAGGTGCGTTCAGTGCTATTCTGCTAATTCACAACCACTGACAGATGTGGCTACAAATAGAGCATTTTATTGCATTGTGAACAAACTTTCTTTTTCTACCTGGGTACCCCAATGATGGTTTAATTTTCATCATCCATAAACAAATGTTATGTGGGGTCTCTTCCCCTTTCTCCTTTTTGTCTTTTTTCTTCCTTAGGCCCAGTTCCCATCTGTGTTCAGGCCATTCTGTTCCCCTATCTGCATGAAATATGCGGAGAGAGAGGTCCTTTAAGCAGCACTTTTCTATCCACATTTTTCGTGAGGAAACCAGACAGACTCCATTATAGTCCCCAAGCAGACTCCCCGAATGGAAACATGTGCGCAGATGTGAACTGGGCCTTAGCTGTTCTACATCTCTACAGTTTCAAATGGGATGTATAGGACCTGTAATGGATACAGTATAGGAATCCGTATTACCTATTGTTCTCCGCATTGGCTTTTGGCAAAGAGGCCACAGAGAGGTGCTCAGATTGTATCCTTTATGTATACTTGCAGACCTCTCGGTGTATACTTCAGGTAGCAGCTGGTCACAAATTACTAACTAATGTACGTTAGGTAGGTGCAAGCTAATAATGGCAGTATAATTGATGAGCATGTGAAGAAAACTCCCTCTAAGTGGATTTCTGTTTTCCTTACTGAATGCATATTCTCATCCTTTTCTTTGATTAACCCTTTGTATGATATTACTTTCTGCAGAATTTTGAGGGATCGCTCCTTTGCAAGAATAAGTGACGCAGACTGGGGTAAGTAGAGATATCTGTTTTACATGTTGTTTTATAGTTCTGTGAAAATGGTAATCTGTTCCCGTATGGTTTGGCAGATGTGAATGGCAGGAATAACATTGTCAGTGTTATCCCGCAGCTGCTTTTGCCATATGCTTACTTTATCATAACAGAATTATCATGATCTTTAAAGGTATATTTTCTGGTTATGACTACAACTTCCACAGTGAAACATAAAATGCCCTGACACAGTATTCACAGCACTGCTCCGTAACTGCATGGGTGTGTTTTTCTGTTATTAAAAGCCCTTATGTTCAATGTAGTGTGTATTTGGAACTGTTATATGGGTAGGCCATACTAATAGCCTTCTAGATTTGACCAATGGATAGCAAAATTTCAAATGTAGCAGTAGTTCCGCCATCCTCGGAAGAAGAGTGTCATGTACACACCGTCCTAGCACATGATGTCGGGTTAATTCACTGCACTCACCTTTCACCACGACTGCAAACTGAGCATAAATCACTTCCCAACACAGTACTTCCACCCTCAATACACGCTGCCACCAATACTGAATTGGGACTGGACTCAGTAGAAACCTCACTAACATATGCACACATCTCCCTAACAGTCAAATGCAAAAAATGCTTTAAAAAAGTAGTGGGTTCATAGAAGAAACACAAAGTACCATTAAAGTGCATAAAAGTTCAAAAGCAGCGGCACCGTTCTGTAGGTGTGAACATACACCAAATCACTGGATCTCAAACTAGATGATCTGGCATTCAGGTGATGCTCACTGTTAAACAAATAGTCCAATATAGTGCAAAAAAGTAGAAAAAATCAGGGCACTCACCAGCCAGTAGTAAAATTCACTAAACTTTAATAATCTTCCATAAAAATAGGTACTTGAACAGCATTTACAGACAGGGGTAGGGTAGATGGAATGTAGAAGAAATGAAGCGACGACTGTTTCGTGCTAAATGCACTTAATCAGGCTTCCCCCTGATTTAGCCTGATGAAGTGCGTTTAGCACAAAACGGTCGTCGCTTCATTTCTTCTACATTCCATCTACCCTACCCCTGTCTGTAAATGCTGTTCAAGTACCTATTTTTATGGAAGATTATTAAAGTTTGGTGAATTTTACTACTGGCTGGTGAGTGCCCTGATTTTTTCTATTTTTTTGCACAAAGTACCATTACATTTCATGTTTTAATACCCAAGGGTTTCAGAAACAAGCAAGAAAAAAACATTTTTAAAATAAAAACAGAAAACCTGGTAATTTCAAGTCCTTTTCTTTCCTTGGAGCTTGGAAGGTCTCTCAGATGGGATGGCCAAAACCCAGCTTGTTGCTGCTCCACAAAGATGTGACAAAGTTCTAGTGCAATTCACAGTCTTTTGTAATGTGAAGCTCCTGGCTTGTGCTTAGCCATGCTCATTGCCAGGGTGCTCCTCTCTTTCCCTTTCCATATTTTCAAAAGCTGGGAAATTCATTTCATTGGCAAAGCTCTGTGCCAAAGAGATCTGAGTTCATTGTCCAGTCTCAACTCCCCCTGTCTTGTGCCTGACTGATCTTAATAGGGGCAACCAGTTATAAATCAATAAACTTGGCTTGTTCAGAGTAATAAAAAATGTCAGGGTATCTGGTCCTGTGATCACAGGGAGAGAAGCGTTTCTCCGCTGACCCACCCTCCAACCCATTCAAAACATTACTTCTAACACCATTGCACCATTGTTTGAGTATAGCCTTCATAGATTTTGCTGACTGGACTTCTACATTCTGGAAAGTTCCATGTGTGATGGCCTTGTAGTTAGTAGTTGAAGAAGAACAATGTTGTCCATAAGCAATTAGTGAACATATCGTGGCCGAACTATGTATCAATAATATCCCATCAAGCAGTCATTCACATTTTATTGCTCATCTGATGGTTATCAGATGGGATAAATTGGTTAATTTGGTCGTTTGCATCTTGTATGAAACTGTGTTGTTTATATATTTCACATATCTCTTCTTACCAAGCCAGTGTACCCCACCGGTCACCCCAAATTAGACAAACAACGGCTGCATGGTACCGCATAGTACCAAATCCCATGCTAAATGGCATATTTGAGAGGAGTGCAACTCCTCTACTATAGCCACTTCCTTTGTAGCTCTTGACACTTTGTTAGTACCATCTCTTACTGTGTACTGCTTACCCACTCTTCTGGGCATGCTATTTAGCAGCCTCCCATATTACTACAGGTATCTTGAGTTATCGTTCAGCCTCTTTTTCTATAATGTGAGACCATATGGCAGTAAATGGAGTAGCGTGCACCTGCTTTACGCACAAACTTCATAAAGTACATTTCTAGAGTCTTTATGTTGGTGGACTTTCATAAAAGTTTATACTCTTCTAGCGACTATTGTATCATTCTATACAAGTAATTTGCAGAGACTGAGTATTATTATGTATCTTTTGCTGCAATTTAGTCTCTGCTCTGGAATAAAAGGGCACTGGGCAGCTAGAAGCCAGAGAACCTGTTATGCATATTATAAAACACTTGTAAATAGTGAATGTCTTCTGTCAAGTGCTTGATGATTTCTTTTTTTATTCTTTAGATATTATTCATAGAGTTCATTTGAGAGGGTCATTTCTAGTCACTCGGGCAGCATGGAATCACATGAAGAATCAAAAATTTGGACGGTATGAAGATACTTTTTATTCTTTTATTATCTTGCTCTCTACTGTGTTTAAATGGAGCTTTCAGCATTGTACATTTTGCAACTCACTGCCTACCGTAGTTTGATGAAAGAGCTAAGATTATCTTTACTATGCTTTATCACATAGTGACTGCCTGTATGGACATATAATATAAAAGCGAGTGAGTTCCACATTCATACACCTCCACCCCAAAATATCATTGGGGTGGCTGAATTTCCATGGCAAGTTGCGATCCGAACTTTCCATTGCTCCAGGTCTATAGAGTAACCTCATGACAGTGGGGTTGTATTTGTGATGGCATCATTGAAGCATAAAATAGAAACCTCAGGTCAAAATACCTTCCCAAAAGAAATAATAAAAAACCTTAGATATTAGGATCTTAAAGGGACACTTAGCCTAAATATGTATGATAAAGATAAACAACAACAAAATTGACTTCACTGTTTGTGCCTGCAGCTTTTTCTTCATGATTTTGGCACGAACAGTCTTTTATGTCCTGCCGATCAGTTCCTTCCTTGGCTGATGCTAACTAAAGTGGTGAGGTTCAGCTGGTAGGCAGGGGATGAACAATCTATTGTCTTAAAACAGACAGGGCTCTACAGGGAAGCTCCTGAGACAGGAAAAGAATATATATATATATATATATATATATATATATATATATATATATGTGTTATTTCTACATTAATTATAACGAGAAAAAAGGATAGTCGTCATTTAAACTGTAATAGCCAGAGGATCACTGTCATAAATAACTTTTAACTATGGAAATCTTAAGAACTCAACACCTCCTGCCGACTCCAACTCAACAACATTCTTCAAATCTGCTCCTTCTTCACCCCTGAAGCTTCAAAAGTGCTAGTCTACACCCTCATGATCTCCCACTAAGACTACTGTAACACTCTTCTCTGTGGCCTCCAAGCAAATGCTCTCGATCCCCTCCAGTTTACCCTAAATTCTGCCGCTCAATTAATTCATCTGTACCCCCTGTTTTTCATCAGCCTCTGTCAGTCCTTTTGGTGAATAGAATTTGCATTGTTACCGCTGACCTACAAAGCCATCCGCAACCATACATCTCTGACCTAATCTTCTGTTATCTACCCACACATAACCTCTGATCCTATCAAGACCTTGTATTCCACTTTACTCTTATCTGCTCTTTACATAATCACCTCCAAGGCATCCCCCATACTCTGGAACTTGCTATAACGACACATTAGACTGTTGCCCACCATCCCAAGCTTCAAGAGGATCCAGAAGACTTGCTTCTTTACAAAGCTCTACAACCTCCAATAGCCCTACTGCCACCACACTATCATCTGAACAGCTTCTACCCTCATCTAATGTAAAACTTATGTTCTAACTTCAAATGTAAAACACCATGGAATTAATGGTAATCTAAAAAAAAAAAAAAAAAAATAATAATAATAATAATAATAATAATAAAATGTTAGCAAATTAATGTTTTTTGTAGTCTTAGAGAATCACACTGGTACTGATGTTGTTGCTTTTTAATAATATTTGATGGTAAGAGCGTCTATTAGTTCCTAGAACTTTAAGAGAGGCTACTCTTTACTTATAAGGTAGTCAGATCAGGCCCTAAGACCTTAGGAGAAAATTACTATCTGTAAATTGTTTACTTAGAAAGAGTGCATACGATTCTGCTCATTTTAGAGGTTATAGGTCAATTATCTTCATTACCAGGAAGAAAAATACACTTACTGTAATTTAACATCATATTTTTTTTCAATTCTTGTCAGCGACCTTGAGCTTTGTGGTTTTCTACAGGAAAAGAAGCTGTATCTTCACTTGCAAACCTTCTATTTGAAGCCACTTTCAAAGACATGGCTGGCTTTGATGTAATCCCAACTGTGGCTGCAGCCAATGGAGAATAGAAATTAACATGACCTTTTAGATCTGCTTACATTACTATAGTCTTTCTGACTTCAAGCAATGTTAGTAGTCAAAGGCACAATAATGTATGTTTCTCTGTTGCCAGTATACCTTAAAGAGGTATTTAGACCATTTAAAGTTCCCCCCTATCAACCTCCCCAAATGTATTGAGTGGCTGGTCACACATATTCGGCTGCGCCATTCATTTCTGTGGATTGCTATAGATAGTCCATTGCTATACTCTGGCAGTGCCATAGAGAATGAATGGAGTGGCAGTGTGTGCTTGACCATTTGCTCCATTCAGATGCCAGAGAGAATGGAACCCACAATCTTGTGATCTAGTGAGCCCTGGCCGGACCCCCACCCCTAAGTTACTGACATAACTTCAGACTTCTACTTCTATTAACTGTTTGTGAAACCCTTCCTTGCGTTTCAATAGTGCCTGAACATTTTATCAAATGTATTTATTGCACCTATCCTCATCTTTTTATTTGGTATACATCTTTTATTTACTTCCCTGAGCAAAGTGGCGACAGAGTCGATTTTTATGTCATAAGAATTAGCCTATAGGGATCTTCTATATGCCAATAAATCAGCATATTATTTTAAAGGATTATAGGAGATTAGAAAAACATGCCAGTTATCCTTCAGAAACAGTGCCCCTCTTGCACATGGTTTATATCTGGTATTACACATTGACTATTTTTTCAGGGTACTGTACAGTACGCAGTGTATCAGATACATAAGATGAAACCTCTCTTACTGTTGTCCAGCTTTTATTTTGCGAGTCATTCGGTGGACATACATTCGGATTAAAGATTTAGCAGGAAAAAACATTTGGCTACATTTTGTGATTTGTCAGTAGAGATTGATTCTTCACATCCTGCTAGTTAATAGGCGCCAAATTTCTATTTAACCATTTCTCAGTGACTATTATGTTTATTAAGCGAGCAATATACTGCCTCCTAATGTGAATGGTGCCCTGCGCCTTGTACGACTCTGAACAGCACGAGGTGGAATATTGGAGTGAGAGTAGAGGGAAAGCTCAGGTCTGGTATTACACGGCTCACTAGCTTTTAAAAATGTCAATCCCCATAGCTATATGAGTAGGGCACGTTTTCATTCAGCCTCAGCCGCCTAGGACGTAGTAATAACCAATAATGAAGCACGCATAGAACGCCAACAGCTGTTTTGCCAACTGGGTTTTGATAGAAATGCATACACATTTTACAGCATCTGCTGAGAACTAAATCTGGAATAATTCCAGCTAGTCTGAACTATTATTGACCTTTGTTACTGTTTTCTCCCTAAAGCAGTGGATGGATTTCACATCATTTTAAGCATTATCTGAATATGTTGATTTTATTTGGTTTGTGGCACATTTATGATTAGCACATTAATCTGTTGCCTTTAATTCCGGATATTTATTTTGCTCTCAGCAAATGTTTTGACTGTATCTCTTCTTGCGTATCAGATCAATATGTGCGTTCTTCTATATTTTGCACTGTTGTTTTCACTTAACTGGTTAATTTTGACAGAATGCAGTTAATTGGTATCTAAAATGTGAGCGTGTATAAAGCAAACCAAGCAGTACTTGCCTTTTGAATGCCCAGGTGCTCAATCTCTCCTGCGCCCTGCCAGTGTTTATTGATGGTGCCGCAACGTTGAGGTCATGTCAATGACACAGGACTATTGCAGCTGTAGACTGCAGCGGTGCCATCAACAAATGCTGGCAGTAGGTGGCAGAGATTGAGTGATGGGGTATTCGATTCTGCTTTTTTGTTTTGTTTTTAGTCACATCCCATCTCTGAAACCAGACATCCCCTTTAAGGGTGGGCACATTTGTTTATGTGCCACATATTCCTCTGAAACCCAAGTACAAGATTATTTAGCTTATTGAGAACCACTGCCCATATAGTACCTGAAGGCTTAGAAGTCTGGTATGGTGGCTTAAGACACCCTCTTTTTTTATTTCAATTATTTTGCTTGGTCAGTTAGCCAGTGGCTATTCAATTTGTCACTTACTGTACGCTGTCAAGTCAGGGGTGCTGATAAGTAAATAACCAAAACTAAAATTCAGTATAAAAATCATTGATTTAAAATCGTTCATTAGTTATAATTGCCATAAAATATTCAATTCATTGAAATGTTGATTTATTGTCCATTTTCCCCATTATGTTCTCACTCTGTAATCAACTGTATCTGCATCCTAATGTCATGGGTATATTTAGCGCAGGCCTATGGGAGGTGAGCAAACATAAAAAAATTGTGTTACTCACCTCCCCTGCTCTCCAGCACTGGACCTTTTGCTGTTCAGTCCTCTTCTGAATGATGTGAACTTTTGTGGCCTGATTTCTGGCTTTAGCAGACATGTGGGTCACACAACATCATGACACTTGAGTCTTTGGATCACATCATTTGACCACAGAGCAGTCCCGGAAGTCATTCAGAAGGCCTGAAGAGGATAGAGACCCATGCGCTGGAGCCTGGCAGAGGTGAGTAACACTGTATTTTAGGTTTGCTCTCCTCTCATGGGCCTTCGCTAATTTTGGTATAGAGACACCCCAGAGTATAATAATAGCCGTTTCGATCCTCACATTTTCAGTGTAAAAGAAACTGTAGGTAAAAGCTTGGAATACTGTAATAACTGAACTGAAATAACCGAAGTGCACAAAATCACGTTGATTATCCAGACTGATGGCCAGATTTAGTTATTTTTCAAGTAACTGCCCAGCCCTAATCTGTCCATATGTTGCAGAAATTTCTACCATGTGTGAACATATCCTTGTGCTCTACTTTATTTAAAATCTTTTCTTTCAACTAAAAATTGGCACAGATAACAGCATCTGAAAATATCCTATGTGTAGTAGCAACATATTGTGCTGCAGAATGCTGTAAAATTACCAATGATTGACTAAAATAAGCAATAAAGCTCGAAACCAAAAAATATAGAACATTCTGCAGTTGTGTTAGCAATTTTATTTGTCATATACATATATATGAATTTTATTTCTTTATTGTATAGAGTTAAAGTGACATCACTTTGTTGGATTACATAATGAATCGCTTTCTGAATCCATAGGATAATAATGACATCATCAGCTGCCGGTATCTATGGGAACTTTGGGCAAGCAAACTACAGTGCGGCTAAACTTGGACTTGTGGGTCTGTCCAACACACTTGCTCTTGAGGGAGTCAAGTACAATATCCACTGTAATTCCATTGCACCAACTGCGGGTTCCCGGCTCACACAGACCGTCTTTCCTCAAGGTATTGTGACAATGTGTATTGAGATGCTATTAATTATGTACTTGAGATGATTTGGCCGAACCTACCGTCTAATGTTCCACTGACATTCCTGCATCATATTTTGTTGGGATTGGGTTGAATTTTTAACAACTCTGTTCCTATGGTCTCCTGCTAGCGGGTTTTGATGGGGAAAACTCATGCACACTTGACTGAACTGAGCAGGCCAGACACTATTGAAAAGCGTATAGCCACCATAAAGAGGAACTTTTATGTCCTCCGACTTTTGACTTTGGTTCCAAAGGTGTTGACGCTACTGATAGAAATACTGTCAAATGGATGATTTGTCATTGTTGGATGGAGGAGGATCGCCCAGTTGGCTATTCTTTGTTTCTGTCCTGTATAGTCAAGTAGCTGGTCTTCACTGTTTAGTACAATTCAGGTCTGTGGAGGAGCGCCCACTTGACAATACACCTCTGTTGGTAATTGAAAGTAACTTGAATCTGGGCATGCTACAGTAGAATTAAACCGGTGGATTCAGAGCTTCGGTTCCAGTCTTGTGGTCTCCTTTAAGATTGTTTTTCCTTTGCTGTGGATAGTGAAATTTTTTTTAAAGCCTTTCTCCATCCGAAGCTATATCGGTGTGTAGGTGCCTTGTCTAAATCTAGGAAAAGAGTCTATGATTTGCGGAGAGAGAACATAATATATGCCTTTGGTTTGCAGTCAGCCATCGGGAAATAATTCTGGACTGTGTGATTTGTCCAGCTGACAGAATGACTGTGAATACTCTGAGAAAGTGGAATTTGTGACCTAGATAGCAGGAGCGCCAATGCCAGCTTGACTCTAAATATTTAAACAAACACCTCCTCTGCACCGCGCCAGCACAGGCAGGTTAAATCTTTAAGCAGGGCTGGATGAGAGAAAGTAGGTTTGGAGCTTGCATGGCTTATCTTGGCCTCTGTCTGACAAAAACATTGAATACATAGCTGTCTCACTGGGATTTTGGTTGTGTGAGACAGAGACCCTGCGACGACTACGTGAAAGGATTTCTGAATGAGGGCTTTATGTTGATTCACAACCATAGACCATCATTGAATATGCAGGTTTAATTTCATTCTGTTTCCAAATATCAGATGTCTGTCATTACGCCTGACATCCTTGCTTTAGTTAACATTTGCTTTCCTTGTGAAATAATTCTACAGAACTTTTTTTTTCAACATTTTCTCTGTACGAGCTGTTCCTCTGTTGTTCTTCCTTTAAATATGTGAATAAAGTGACATCTGGATGTGTGTAGGGATGTGTCCATAAACACACTGATTTAGATTGTTCTAAAATTACCAGGAGGAATTACAGAGGAACAGTACAACACAGAGCTATAAGAAAAGATGCTCTGCAATTGTTAATTTATAAGAAATATAACTTTTACTAGAATAGGCATGTCAGGAGTTG
Organism: Leptodactylus fuscus; assembly: GCF_031893055.1. NCBI lineage: Eukaryota > Metazoa > Chordata > Amphibia > Anura > Leptodactylidae > Leptodactylus > Leptodactylus fuscus. Next base: position 78,626,219 of record NC_134265.1, read on the forward strand.
CAACAGGGCCTCTTCAAGAACAGATGGTAACTTCATCACAAAATCTTTGAGTTAGTTGAAAGTGAAAAGAATCAAAAGGAGCAAAGACCTTCATTCACACTGACACATTTTGAGTAATGAGGACTCATTTCAGTTTAACAAGGTTTTCCACACGCAATCTAAGATGGCCTTAGAAAAACTTCAAACAACACATTTACTATCACTAAAAATACAGATGTAGCCCTAGTTAAAGGGCTTGTTCATGCTAAGATTATTGGTGATGTATTCTAAGCATAGGTCATCGTACCAGATTGGTGGGGTCCAACACCTCCAACACTTGCAGTGTTAGCAACACAGAACACAATATATAAAAAATTACTGAAAATAAAATGAGACTAGAGACGCAAAATAAGTTTTTGGTTTGGATTTAGCTTTTCTGAGCCAAAGTCAGGATTGGATTAAACAAGAAGGAGAGAAGTATAGGTCCTTCCTTTATCTATTCCATGCCTTTATCCATCCATTCCTGGCTATGGCTCTGAAAACCATCAAAAAACTTGCACCAAAAAAGCAACACTCAGATGGGGGAATTCATTATGACTGGTGTATTTTACGGTGGTCTTGAGGTTTCCCATGCTAGTGGACAGGTGCTGTTAATACACGGTCTACTAATAAGTATTTGGACACCCACGTAAATGCAAATGACGATATCTGCAGTTGTGATGTACGTCACGTCTTTCTCCGTTAAATATCTTGTAGGAAACAGCATTGCCATTAGTGCATTGGCATTAGTCGCATGCAAGATGCCACAAAGTGCAGAGTTGTTTGATTTAGAGAAAGAGGTAATTGTGGGGTACCACAGAAATGGTCGATCCTTAAGGGACACAGCAGGCGAACAGAATTACCCAGATGGAAGGTGAACGGTGAATTTCAGAATGTGCCCCGAGTCGGCAGATCCCGAAACTGGGAGATAGAGACCGACAACTGCTGGCCAAAAAAACCGGACCCAACCGATGGCTCACATGCACCAGGAGTTTCACCAGGCATCCGGGAGTATTGTGTGGATCAATACCATCCGTAAGGAAGCATCTGCTGGGTTCTAGCAACTATTCAATATGAATAAATGTTGTTTTTCTAATCTACCACAGGTGTCCAAATACTTATTGGTAGACTGTGTATATGATGCCCTCATCATGAATTGGGCGCTGCCTCCCAACACCCTTACACCTAGATGCAAATCAACAGTAGCCCCAGAGCTGCCGTAGATTTTGGCATCACTTGCAGCAACTTTTGTTGTGTAAGCAATAAAGAATACGGTGCTGGCAGGAGCATTGGCACCACTGACCTTTGGAAAGTGTTCAGGCTGGAGGAAAAAACAGCACTTGTGACCGTTTTAGTTGCAAGTCCCATCTCCTCCCTCCCCAGTGTGAGTCTTTAACCTAACTCTTTAATAGATCTTCCTGCAGATTTCTCTTCATTTTCATGGTGACAGATTCCCTTTTAAAGTGGGACCTAAATAACATTCACATGATGGATTTGAGAACAATTTAACAACAGGACTATGAATATATTTTTGCTTTTCTGTACTAAGCCGGTCTGTCTATTTTAATTTTAGATCTTGTGGATGCGCTAAAGCCCGAGTATGTGGCTCCCCTTGTGCTGTGGCTATGTCATGAAAGCTGTCAAGAGAATGGCAGTTTGTTCGAGGTGAGATTTTCTCACATTGTCTAGAGGCCAATTATTACATTTTTATTATTTTTGGGAAGTCATATCTCCTTTTAACAGTTTTGCTCTTTTACAATGAAAACTCCATATTAAATCAGCTGGTTGAGTATAATGTGTATTCTATCTGCTGGACAAAAAATGCAAATAACATAAACATAGCAGAATTTATCGAAAGCGGGTGCCTTGAGTTTCACAGCATTAAGCTTGTTACAGTCCTATATCCCAGAATGCCATACAGTATACATATGCTGTTCTGGAATTCATCTTTGATACGTGTTTAGCATTACTGATCGGAGAACCCCATACATGTATTCACCCACTTTAGTAACAGCATTGCTCACATGCTTGTCATGAAATTCTGCAGGTCCCTATGATTATTTCCTTTCCCTACAGCAGAGGAGTCAAATAAAAGCCTGAAATATAGTTTAAGTCTCTATTCCATTAAAGGAATTCTGTCAGCAGGAAAATAGCGATGCAGCAAGCCTCTGTACTGCAGTGAGCAGTCTCACAAGCGGCCTTATAGCATTTAAAGGGGTTGTCCATTTTCAGACCAATATTGAAAGACAAATGTTATTGTTTATATAATATAAAGTTCTACAATTTTCCATTATACTTTATGCAGCAATTCCTTGCAGTTTTCTAGATCTCTGCTTGCTGTCATTCATATTTAGTAGTCCATGGTCATGTGATATATACAGTCCATGGTCATGTGATGGACATACAGGTAATCAGCTCGTTATAGTCACAACATAGTAATTAGACATCTGCCTGGTAACGAGCTATGCACATGACCATAGACTGTAGATCACATGACCATGGACTGAGTTGTATCCATTGGAAGTAAGCAGAATGAATAACAGAAGACAGCAACGTACATTAAATGGCAGTGTGAACTCAGCCTTATGGATTGGCATTACCGATACAAATATAAGTTAATTTGTAGAGATGAGCGAGTAGTACTCGATCGAGTAGGTATTCGATCGACTACTACGATATTCGAAATACTCGTACTCGATCGAGTACCACTCGCTATTCGAATGTAAAAGTTCGATGCAGAACCAGAATTGATTTGCCGAATGCTATACAGTCGGCCAATCAACACTGGTTCTTCTCCTACCTTTAGAAGTCTTCTCCGTGCAGCTTCCCCGCGGCGTCTTTCGGCTCTTCATTCACTCTGCCAGGCATCGGGCCTGGGCAGAGCCGACTGCGCATGTCCGCTTGTAGTGCTGGCATGCGCAGTCGGCTCTGCCCAGGCCCGATGCCTGGCAGAGTGAATGAAGAGCCGGAAGATGCTGCGGGGACGCTGCACGGAGAAGACTTCTCGGAGGATCCAGCCCGACCCTCACTCGTGGACTTGGTAAGTATAATTTGATCGAATGTTGCCTACCCCTGAAACGAGCATTTTCCCCCCATAGACTATAATAAGGTTCGAGATTCGATTCGAGTAGTCGAATATTGAGGGGCTACTCGAAACGAATATCGAACCTCGAACATTTTACTGTTCGCTCATCTCTATTAATATGTAAAATAATTTACTTTCTTAAAAAATCTATAAGAAATTGATAAAATTGTGCTATTTATTTTTGGGAAGGTTTATAAGTCTCTACAGTCAATTTTTTTTTTTTTTTTATCAATGTGATCAAAATGATATACCGTATATAAAAATGACAAAACTTCTAAAGATTTGACAGTTTTTACTGAAGTAAATGTTCTCTCTGTCTTTCAGGTCGGAGCTGGATGGGTTGGAAAGTGTGAGTATTTTATGATATATGTATTTGCACTGGATATTTTTCTCTCCCTATAACCATGTATAAATAGAACTAATGTGTATAGTCTGAAGGGTACTACACATGACCAAACCATTTTATCCTTGAAATTCTAAGGCCTAGCTCACATCTGCGTTCGATATCTGTATGGGGAGTCAGTTTGGGGACCCCCTTCCCGAACGCAAACTTATACGCGTTAAAGAGCGTGTGGTTTCCACAAGCAGTACTTCTCCCTCCACATGTTTAATGCGGGAACTAAACGGACCCCATTATAGTCTATAAATGGAGGGGGGATCCCCTCAAGCAGACTCTCCGAACGGAATGCCAAACACAGATGTGAACCAGGCCTGATATAGAGGCTGAATTCACTATTCTACAGGTGACTGAGGACACTTTCCAGCACCTCTATTGCTGTACAAAGCCTGTACTTGTCATTTGTATATTAGATCTGTGGAAACTGTTTGATATATAGATAATTATCTGAATAATTTTCCATCTTTGAAAATACCTGGACAAGAATAATGGCAACAGCTTGTCTGCTTTGTCCGTACATATTGAATAATGCGCATGATGTCCTAGTTAGGTAGTTGGTATTGTGTTTGTATACTTTGTATACACTTTAAGTCTGTTCGATCTGTCTCCTGTTCTTTTGAAGACGTTTTTTTAAAGTAAGATGTAATTGATCAACTCACCTGAGGTTTACAAATTGCCTGTAACACAAAATGCTCCTTAGCATTGTTCTCTCCCACACTGCGTTTCGCTCCTTGTCTGCTGCCGTTTCCGGGGCCAGTATTTCAGCATGAAAAGTAATTTCACTTTTTGGAAGCAATGTTTGTGCTTGACAAAAGCAAACAAAAACCCTCAGTGACTTTATAAGTTTTCCTCTGAAAGGTCTCTTTTCTCCTGTGCTGGGCATCTTTGTGGTGCAGGAAAAATGGCAAGGCCCTTTATAAAGCTGTTTGCAAACAAAATGCACTTGGCTTGAGATGGTTTTGAAAATTCTTTAGAAAGTAGCTTTTAGAAGTAAGTTCCTTTTTGTATTACTTCATGCTCTTTGGCGTCACCTTGAGGATTCTGATCAATATTTTCTATTCCCTTCTTGTAATTAGTGCGTTGGGAAAGAACTGTCGGCGCCATTATCAGGGAGCAGAATCGCCAAATGACACCAGAAGCGGTCCGTGATGAGTGGTCAAAGATCTGTGATTTTGATAAGGTTACTAAGCCACAAACAATACAAGGTAACCATATTAATCAGCTTTCAAGATGTGTCCAATTAAATCTTTATTTTCTTTAGTATATTAGTGTAGCCCTTAAACAGACTTGTTTTTTTAATTTTTTTTGTCACTTTTTACGTTTCTCATGAAGTATCTGCAGGGTCTTGCTGAACAGTTTTTTCTATGACTGTATAAGCCTTCATATGTGTTGTCCTATCAGTTTTTCTGCTGTTAGTATCCCTATTATTGCGGAAGCACATTTTACATTTGTCTCTGAGGCTGTGTAAAAATAAGGAGAAGTTTAGCGGTTTAGTTACATGTAATTCTCCCTGGAGTAACTGAACAATAATAGCAAACAGCTGATGAAACTAAAAAGATCCTTGACACAGTAAAATAGCACTCTATGAACAATAATTCCATCTGTAATCATCTTCACCCCACCCCGTATGGCCCCTCCACTTGACCCATCTATCAAAGTTAACGGAACCCCACTTACTCCTGTCTCACAGGCCCGATGCCTTGGGGTAACCCTGGACTCCGACCTATCCTTCAAGTCACATGTTCAAACCCTCAACACTACCTGCCGCCTCCAACTCAAAAACATCCACCGAATCCGCTCCTTCCTCACCCCTGAAACTACTAAGATGCTCGTCCAGGCCCTCATAATCTCCCACTTAGACTACTGCGACACCCTTCTCCATGGACTCCCAGCTAACACCCTCGCCCCCCTCCAGTCCACCTTAAAATGTGCTGCTCGTTTAATTCACCTCACCCCCCGATCTTCATCAGCTACTCCCCTCTGCCAGTCCCTCCACTGGCTACCTATAGCCCAGCAAATTGAATTCAAGCTGCTAACATTAACATACAAAGCCATCCACAACCTGTCCCCTCCATATATCTCTGAACTAATCTCCCGCTACCTGCCCACACGTATCCTCAAATCCTCCAATGACGTCCTACTCCGCTCTGCTCTCATCCACTCATCACACAACTGCCTCCAAGACTTCTCCTGTGCATCCCCCATACTCTGGAACTCCTTACCAAGACACATAAGACTGACCCCCACAATCACAGGCTTCAAGAAGGCCCTGAAGACTCACCTATTCAGGAAGGCCTACAACCTCCAATAACACTATCACCGCACCACCATCTGAACTGTCTCCCCCTCTCCTTCTGTCTCTCCCCTCTTCTCTCATAGATTGTAAGCCCTCGCGGGCAGGGCCCTCTACCCCACCGTGCCAGTCGGTCATTGTTAGTATTATATCTACCTGTATATTCTGTGTACTGTATGTAACCCCCAAATGTAAAGCACCATGGAATTAATGGTGCTTTATAAATAAACAATAATAATAATAATACAAAAGCCTCAAAGGTGGAAAACCGAATTTCTCCAAAAAATAGAGGTCTGGGCACAAACACACTACATTCCAACGTTTCGGGGAGTACACCTTTCTCAAGTGTATGGTAGGCAAGCAATGAACTCGTTTCTACAACTGGGTATTAAACTGTGTTTAAAACTATTTGTTTTTAGATAATTTGTCACGAACCACCTAAACAAATGGTTGAATGAAAATCAATGACTCGAAAGTGAAAAACTAAAACAAATAAGGACACCGAAAGCAAGAACTGTCTGAACTTTCTTTTAACTGGGCCTAAGGCCTTTGCATGTCCGCTGTGTCCTTGACACGTGTTACTGTGGAGCCAGCTGACAAAACTGTCTTTAACAAGGCTTATGGTGTAGAGGATGAGTGTTTGTTGCAACATCTTAGCACTGCAAAATGCAGGAAAGTCCTGGAGACTATAAACAAGCCACTGTAATGCTCTGTAAGATCTTTTTTTTTTTTATCCCAGTGGCACTGTTGAGAATGTATTATCTGCTTTCTCTTTGATGAAATTTCCTTGTTACAAAAAAAAAAAAAATTGAAATCTCTTTCCATAGTTGCACATATGTCCCCCAGGAGAGATTTCACATCTTGACATTTAAGACATAAACAGAGCAATGGAAGGCTAAGGAGTGCTCGGTCACTGTGTTCTTGAGTCTGTATCCTACTGTAATTGCATTGACTTTTTTCCTTCTAATTGTATGAAAGCGCTTTTATATTAAATGCTGTTAAATGTAATCTCTTATTCTGTGAACACAGATTGGACTTTTCTATTACAATTGTATTCACTAATGAACATTCTGACATGAGTCCCAATTGACACGTAGACTTCTTTTCTGATTTAACAGGTTTTTAGCAGTGTAATATTGTAAGTGCATCATGACCTTTCTCAGTCACTTTAAATACTAGTAATAATTTTCATCACTTAACTTTAATAGTTTTGTTCTTTCTCTTCATTGTTACTGAAATCATTAAAATTTAAGTAAACTTTTATTATTTCTTTCATGAATCCATGCTGCTAGGGAAGATAACAAACTTTTTAATATACTGTTTTAAAGAAAATGTCCCATTCTTCATCTTATTTGTCTCATCTTGTCACTAACCAAAAATAGAACTCTATGGGGAAGGGAGGAGGGAGGAAAGGATAGCTCCTCACAGCAGAGACATCTGCACTATAGACAGACTGTTTTCTTACATAACACAGCCCTCTCCTTAGCAAAATGACTCGTATAGTTTTGCAGATATCTCTCTGTCGCACTCTTTCTCTCGCTCTCTCTCTCTCTTTGGATGGACTGTCAGCTCACACAGTGATCAGATTACAGTTTCTCCTAGAAGTCTATGAAGAGGGTAGAGGAGGTGTCACTCCAAGTCTCATCTTAGTGCATTCCTCTGCAAATTCAAACCCATGTCTGGTGCACGCTCAGTCATGTGCATGGGGTCTTAGGCTGATGTACAATGAAGCTGTGCATTTTATTTACACTAGGTTCACACTAGTGTTTGGGTCTGCATCGTTACCTGAAAGACTGAGACCTTGTCTACTTAAAAAGCAGTTCCCTGCGAACTCTATTGACCCCATAGACTATAACTGGGTCGGCTGGGTCACCAGCAGAGAGAAAAGTCCTCTTTGCAGGATATTTCTCTCTGATGATTTTAGGAGGAATCTGCAGCAGAGTCTTCAATGCAGATGTGAATCCAGCGTTAGCATCTACTCCATGGCTGGGTCCCAATTTCTCTTTAACAGCCTACAGCCATGTAGCTTTGAAGACAGACAGAGTATAACTACAGATATCTCAAAGGTTGGCAAGGTTATACTCTATATAGTTATCTAATTTATTCTCTAAAAGTTTGATCTTTGACTCTTTTTAAAGTGTACCTGCAGTTATAAACAACTTATGCTCAAATGCAACATTCATTTATGCAAAGAAACCTTGTAATACATTTTGTTAAAGAAATCTGTTTCCTCTTCCACTTATTATAGGATCCTTGTTTGCCTGATGTGTGAAGATATTCCTCTCTCTGTTTACACATCATTATATAGGTCCCACACATCTGCGCCCGGGGTTTCTGTTATGCAGGTTTCCGTTTCCTGCCCAAAACTGGGCAGGAAACGGAAACCTGCAGGCATTTTTCAAACCCAATCAAATGAATGGGTTTGAAAATAGTCCGGCCGTGAGCACCGGTGAGCGTTTTGGGCTCTCCGCGGCGAAACAGTTTTTTTTTTTTTTTTTTTTAACCGAATACAAAGTCGGACATGCAGGACTTTGTGTCCAGTTTAAAAAAATCGGTTTTGGCACGGAGAGCCCAAAACGCTCATAGCTGGACACGGTCTGACAGGTTTCCGTCTTCTGTCTGCAGAAGACAGAAACCTGAGAATGGAGATCGAACGCTGGTGTGAACCCAGCGTCACACAGGTTGCAGTGATGAGTCACTGCTTTCTGGGAGGGCTGAGTTCTCTTTCTGTTATGTGCAGCTCTACCAGCAGTTTAGATAATTGCACTTTGTGTAAACTATACATCTACTGTGCATATTATTTGATCTGCATTAACCTTAGATTTCTAATTATGATAAGTAATCTCTCATGGTAAAGGAAATGTCTATATTGAGATGCTTCAGATACTTCATAGTGTCCTATTAATCAAACAGTCAAAGCTCTCTCACCAGCTTGCTGAAGAACACAGGAAGTGAGAAAAGAAGACAGCAGGCGAAGCTGCTGAGACAAGAAGATGGGGAAAACGCCTTTAAAGAGGAGCTTTCATCACTTGGGGCACATGCGATTTTATATACTGCTAGAAAGTCAACAGCTGAATTCAGCGCATTGTCAGCTTTCACGATCTGTTCTCCAGGTTAAGAGCTATTGATGCCGGTACCGTAGCTCTTCACCGTCAGAAGGGCGTTCCTGACAGTCAGCACAGAGCACGGATTGTGAAAGCCGACAATGCGCTGAATTCAGCGCACTGTCGGCTTTCTAGCGGTATATAGAACCGCATGTGCCACAAGTGATGAAAGGTCCTCTTTAAGCTGCTCTTCTCCTCCTTATTTTTAAACAAGCTAGTACTTTTATTTACTTAAGATTCTGTCTCCATATCCAGCACGCACACTGAAGTTTGTGGAAAGGGTAGGGGGAGGAGGCGGCTATTACTTGATTTATTGCATCATTATGTTTATTGTAGTGTCTTTATCTAGAGCAGTCTTTCTCAAAGTGGGCGATAACGCCCCCTTGTGGGCGCTGGAGGCCTATAGGGGGGCAGTAAAGGGCACAGAGAAGATTGGGGGGCGTTGAAGCGGTATAGGGGGGCGATGGCTAATTTAAAGGGGTGGTATCATAACAATGATTCTATCTATACTGCTTGTTAATGTGGATTTAAGACTTTTCCTAAATACACCGCTTCAGCAAAACTGCTTTGTTTGTCCACTATATTACTTTATTCACTTCATTATGGACACTAGCACCTGGCCCCCTGCTCATTGCTGAGGGAGCCACATGACGTAGCTCCCTGCTGTGTGGGGGCTGAGTGTATGGAGCCAGCCTGTGTCTGCACCACACATACACATCACATACACATCACCTAGCTCCCTGCTGTGAGATAGAGGGGGGTGTGTGGAATAAGTGCTGATTTCTTATATATAGCAGTCTAAATCCTACTGGGCTAAAGGACCCGGTCTCTCTTTTCACTAGGATAAAGCTTTATAATATAGAGCAGGCTGCTAGTGGGCAGAGGAGCCAGGTCCTTTAGGAAACTCCGTACAAGGTAAATCCAAGTCTACAGGACCTTTTGATGACATCACAGGCCCTTCAGTCATCCCATAGGATGTAGTAAAGTAAAAAAATTTGGGGGGGTGCTAGAAAATAATTAATTCTCGAAGTGGGCGGTAGACAAAATAAGTTTGAGAACCTCTGATCTAGAGGATACAGCAGTGTCAAAAGGTATATTATATATGTGTGTATTTATAAATGTGTATTTTCCAAGAGCCCCCCCATCCCGCTTTCATATACTTGTATGTAAAAAGTAACTAAGCCTGAAAAGTGGAGAAGGAAACATATTTCTTTAATAAGATGTTATAAAGTTTCTTATACTCACTTGTACTATTCGTTTATACAAATTTGTTTATAACTGAAAGTACGCTTTCAAAAGCAACAAAGCTGGGTTTGTCATTTGGACAATTTGCTATCAATATGTTTATGATGTTAAATTGTCTTCACTGGATTTACGTAGGGCTGCAGATTAGCAACAGCAGAATCTTACAACAATGCATTCGGCTCTGCTTCATCAGTGCATGGTACGTTTGATAGCCTAGCCCTGCATCCCAGTAGGGAGCTTTGTTTAATTAGAAACCAACCATTCCTCACAAAACATGCATATGTGATAGCTCTAGGTGTTGGAATCATTTTGCAAATGCTGTGATGATGGACCAAGTGTAAATTTTATTAAAAAGTATTCCCATCTTGTATATATTTCCGACTGCGGTAACATTGAGCAACATTATGCAGGGTTGCAGCCTCACTTCATTTGATGTAGATGACTGTTCCCCGTACTCCTGCCCTTGCCTTGCTACTTTGCAACACAATGGAAGTGATTTCATTTCTCCTCATTGCATGCTTTCATTACCTCCTCTTGTCACAGCAGGGTGTGCTGCGCATTCAGTTTTTCTCTTGCTGATGATGGTCATGAATTGCAATAATTTGCCAACACAAGTGATTTTTTATGCTGTTATCTGTTAAGAAATAAGACTAGGGAGGAATGATTTAAAAAAGGGAAAAATTGTGTTGACTCACAATGTTAGCACCTTGCTTTCCTGCTGTTTTCACTGCCGAGTGTACTGAAAACCCCTGCACAATACAAGGTATATGCTCAGTATCTCATCTTTGTTCTGCAGCTCTTAAGTTTGTCAGCTACAATATCACTATGCCTTGAGCCGATAAATCATATGGGGCACATATACAATATAACGATTTTATTTCCTCATCCGCCATTGTGCAGTGCCGTCGGAGGTAATGAAATCGTTACCTTGGTGTAAGTGCACGGATGGATGTACATTTGAGAAGCACCTTATTAAGTTTTAAATGAGAAATCAATTCTGACATTGTATCTACAAGTGTGCTCATGCTTAGTGAATATCTGAGGTGCGGAGACCGAACGATTCCTTGCCCTGCTGCCATTGAAAAACAATAGCTGGCATTAACAAGTTTGGAACAATTTGCTGTCTGATTATACTTTTCTCGAAGACTGATGTTCCATTTGAAGTGTAAAGATTGCAGGAAATTGTACACTGTTTAATTGCTTTATTTCAGCCATTGATTGGCTCTGCGGGCCTGATGTGAATATAGTAGTTCACTCGACAAATTGTTCTTCTATGAAATACCGTTTCTAAAAGGCAGACATTTAAAGATTAAGGTCTAAAGATTTTTTTTTTTTTTTTTAACCTTAAAGAAAACTACAAAGAAAGACGAATCAAATCAAGAAAAACACATTCGCTATCTTGTAGCTCAGGTTATGTTGATTACAACAAAGAGGTTGCCGTTCCATGTGGTTAAGTTTTGTTCACTATAGATAAAATAAAAAAACAACAAAAAAAAAAATGCCTGTATGGTATTGATTGAAAGCAAAAGCGCTTAAACTTTGTCCATTGGTAAGGTAGGCATCACCCTATGGCCTCATGCCTTACTTGGGATATCAATGTTCAATGGCAGTTGAGGGGGGATGTGTCACCTTGGGTTGGTCCATCTCTTGAACAGGCAATATAACTTAGTAGAACTGAGAAGATTGGGCCCCGATATAATCACATTGGGGAGAATAGACTGATAATATTCTTTCTGTGTAACTAGAACTGCCTTCCTTTTTTCATACAGAATTTGCATTGTGGTACCCATTGATTGTATCACGTTTGCTTTGGCGTTTCTGTTTCAGAGGCCATCATATTTGAAGGTCATGCTGGAACTAGGGTGGACTCCATTAGGGCTCTATGTAAGAACCAGATGGATCCCATTATAATACATCAGGGGCATTCACTGTATGATCCAATGGAGGATGGTGGCTTTCATTTGGAAACTATAAGTTTTGGCATAGTATTATAGGCTTAGTTGTCAAAGCCAGTTAAAAGTACTTTACTTTGAGTATAATGGTGTACCTGCAACTTTAAGGGGTACCAGATTTTTTTGTCAAAAGTTGAAAAATCTGCAGGTCTTGCTGAGATCTGTTCTGACGACTTAAGTCTTCCTATGTGCCTATCAGAATCTGGTGCTCCTTGCAGGACTTTTTTCTTCGCATATTTTAAGCAGAATGGGGGACAAAGTCCCTGAACTTGTTAGTGTGACCCTAGGTTTAGAACAGCCAAATTGGCTATAAAATAGGATATACGAGGACACTAGACTGCAAATCCAGGTTATGCTGCAGCTAAAAAGATTCCATGCTGTTCCATGCTATTTCCATGACTAATATCCCATCAGCAAGAACACAGGCAGCAAGTCGTAAGTAGATAGAATCTCCTTAGTAAGTACATACACATGTGGACAAAATTGTTGGTACCCCTCATTTAATGAAAGAAAAACAAACAATGGTCACAGAAATAACTCTGACAAAAGTAATAATAATATATAAAAACTCTATGAAAATGAACAAATGAAAGACAGACATTACTTTGAAACAGGCCTGTACAGAAATGATGGTTCCCGTAACTTAATATTACGTAGCACACTCCTTTCAAACTCCTTAGTAAATAACGTATGGCAGCTGTCATGCTTGCTAACCAGTGTCCCAATACATTTAGGTTGGTGCGTTTCAGCAGGCACCACTTACAGAAGTTAAGGCACTTCTTATGTGGAGATCTGTTTATGTCATTTTGGAGTAGACATGCTTGTGGCGCTCACTGAGATTTTCTACGTGACATTTATAATTCTTTCAGATGCTCTTTAGCAACAGACACCAAACTGGCACAGTCAGTAAGGAGCTGCTCGTGGAATTTTAAATGCCGGTGAGATCTAAGTGAAATTGAATTTTCCCTCTAAATTAATACATTTGTTTTACAAACTGCATTGTCATTATATGGAACATTTTGCTTTTGCAATATCCAATAGAACAGATTATATTCCCCAATTGTTTTGCTGTTTGCACCAGGCAAGGGCTCATAGGCAGGGGGAGTGAAATAAATAATTGTTTGTAAGGAGACTTAAAGGCAAGACTCCTTGCAAAAAGGTATGCAAATTACCTCTCCTCCAAAAGGAAGGATATCTTTGTCTGTAGTGCCACCTATAGGGAGAGGTGACTACATCATAAGTCAGTGTGCCCCATTTATTACCCCGATAGGTGACACTAAAGAGATTTTGATACTTCCTGAAGAAGAGCTATTTTCCTAGTAAGCCTTGTAGGTCTTATAAGACTCCCTATGCCAAGTTGTCAGTCTCCACAAGGAGAAACATTATTTATTCACATCCTCTATATGAGTAAAGTGTTGGTTTTCACTACTGTCTAGTAGTCCTTGGGAAGCAAACAATCATAGAATTGTGGAACTGCTGCAGTATATGTACAGGTTTTAGACCATTAATCCATATACAAAAGAAGGTGTTGCCAACGTTTGATTCTCTTTTGGGTATGGTGCATTAAAGATAATATGAACTTTCATGCTCATTTTTTAAAATTTTTATCTGTCATTTGCTAGAAAACCTTTTTCAGATGGGGTTTTATTCTATTTTACGTCTGCTGTTTCTTCTCCAGCCTTCGCTTGTTCTGATATATAGTGCAAGCTCTTCTTTCCCCTTCTCGTAAAGATCAGCCTGAAAAGCTGCAGTTCTTATGAAACTGATAGAAATTCAGCTTTAATGAATGAAAGATTTTGGAAATTGCTGCTTCCTTTTACTACAAAGTGGGGATTTGCAAGAATCTCATCCACTGCTGTGACTTTAAAAAAAACCAAAAACAAACAAACAAACAAAAAAAAACACGCCACATTTACACCACATGGACACCGGCCTGAAAGTGGTATTTGTAAGTCTAGAGCAGCGGTTCTCAACCTGTGGGTCGCGACCTCAGCGGGGGGGTCGAACGACCAAATCACGGGGGTCGCCTAAAGCCATCGGAAAATACATATTTCCGATGGCTTTAGCCGCTGAGAAGCCGCGCTACGGTTTCAGCAGCGCTATTCAGCTGGAATGCACACCCTTATGGTGTCATAGCATCATCCGTACGGTGACTGCGGAGAGAGCGGCGGGGGAACGTTGGAAGGGGAGTATAAGTGGTTTTTTTTTTGGGTTAAACATTAAGTTGGAACATAATGAAGGGGGCCCATGAAACTGGGGGGAGAACGGCATGACACTGGGGCAGATGAAGGGGGGGGTGGAGAACGGCATGACACTGGGGCAGATGAAGGGGGGGGGACAACAGCACGACACTGGGGCACATGAAGGTGGGGGAGAACATGAAACTGGGGACCGAGATGTAGGGGGGACATGAAACTGTGGGCAGATGAAGGGGTTATATGAAACTGGGTTAGAGATGGAGGGGCGGACATACAATTTACGGGTGACTGTAGGAGGATTATACTGTGTGGGAGTACATGAAAAATGAAGGAGAATGGGCGGAGTCTACATAAAAGCGGGCGGAGCTAATTTTGCCACGGCACGTTGCGCGTGCCACACATTTTGTCCCACTTTCTGGTCTTCAAAAGTTGGGAGGTATGCCTATGTTTAAATTATGTTTGATTTGTAGCAATGAGAATACATAATGCATATCAGGTATTTACATTCCGAATCATAACTGTAGCAAAATTACAGTTATTAAGTAGCCACCAAAATTATTTTTTTGATTTGGGTCACCGCAACATGAGGAACTGTATTGCGGGGGTCACGGCATTAGAAAGGTTGAGAACCACTGGTCTAGAGAATGCTACATGGATACATTTCGAAAGCAGACTTCACAAGTTTCACAATGACTTGGAAAGCTCCAAGAAGTTTTGAAGTTACCTGCGTTCAACTTCATGGTGGCTGCTTCTTGTATATCTTCTTATGTTTCAGTTGCTTATTTTTAGTTCCCAAGCGGCATTGGTTCTGCTGATTATACACGTGAACACAAGGAAGTATTAACTAAAAGTTAGGACAGTTTCTCTGAATTACTCCATTCCTCAGACTAAAGAGTTAATGTAGGCAGAGCAGTAATTGTGAAGAGGCGTTCAATAAAGATAATTTATTAAGATTATTATTTATAATAATAGAATCTGATACTCTAAGGGAGCAAATACAAAATTCTCAACATAATGGCATCCATAAATATATTGCAGAGTCTG
Source organism: Leptodactylus fuscus (assembly GCF_031893055.1). Taxonomy (NCBI): domain Eukaryota; kingdom Metazoa; phylum Chordata; class Amphibia; order Anura; family Leptodactylidae; genus Leptodactylus; species Leptodactylus fuscus. The sequence goes on from NC_134265.1 coordinate 78,641,555, forward strand.
AAATCCAAATATCCTATATGGCTAGATGTAAAATACACAGTCTGCTGTATGCTTTCATAAATAGTTTAGCTGTATTCCGTTCATTGACAATTAGCGTTATCTGTTCCTTATGGGTTTCAATATACGATGGGTAGATTTGCCCTACTATAGTCTATTTATATTACCAACTGCACCTCTCACAGGTGACCACATCAGAGCAAAAGCTTCAGCGAGAGATAGAATACTGTCCGTTCTTCCTTCATGTCAAATTCGCTACTTGAGATAATATGAATACAATATCTTGCCTCGGGGAGTTGTTCAGCCAAATGTTTATGAAAGCTATTTAGAAGGTTAGGATATAAGAAAAGAAGTTAAACTCTCCTTACCAATCCCCACAGCTCCTACTCCCTGGTCCACCTCTATACGTTCTCCTCCAATGATGACATTGTGTCCGGATGTCATCACTGGAGGAGAGAGTCCAGAGAATGTCGGGATAGAAGCTATCTATAGAACATTGAAATCCATGTGATGCACTTCTATCCTTTCTGTTTTTTAGTGAGTCATTCTGTGCCATTGGTATTCACATAAATGTTCATATTTAGTAATGCCTCCATCATTCATCTATCTATAGCTTAATACACAAGCGCTGGTTAAATGCAGAAAGCTGTACGACTTGTTAAAATCATTATTATTTTATTACTACCTAAAATTAGGTTAACATCTGAGAATAGAAACAACTTGATCAAAAGAGCTCTCTAGATCCTGTTACAGTCGCTCTCCTGCGGTAACTTGATTAAATAATTTATTACCGGAGGTTATCTCCACAGCAACCTGCTAAGAAGTGGTTGGCAGAACGCTCACTAATGGTACAGTGGTGTCACCGGTTTTTATGAACAAAATTGTATTCTGTTCTATTTGGTTCGTAAGGTTATACAAATAAAAAACAAACAAACAATAAAATATTTCTAATCCATTATTTTCTCGTTTATAGAGTCCACAGGAACCCTGTATGAAGTTCTGTCGTCCTTTGATTCTAATAAAGGCATTTCTCTCAAACCTACCAGCCAGCAAACTTCATCATCTGCCATTAACCCGGTGAGTGTGGTCACCCAAAGGAGTGACATACATAGACTCAGTTCCCACACATTATAAAGAGTGAATAATGAAGATTTGTTCCGTATGTATCAGAATTTAGTTTGATTTATTGTACATTTTAAAAAAACAATAAAAGTTTATATATTGTGATTTTATTTAGTAGAAGTACATAGAAGAGCATATGAAAATGATTATCCTTTATGGGATCATGTACTCTGGCCTGCACCTGTCCAATAGGGCATATGAATATTTTGCACAGGGATTTGCTTCGGAGCCCTCAGTCTTCAGTCAGTCCACATTACCTAGTATAGAGAGTTGCTACATTGAAGTTTTAGTGTAACTTGGGTGATCTGTTCCCTCCTGCGGACTGCAGGAGTGAAGAACGACTGTGCGTTGGTGTAGGCCTCACATGCCATTCACTTGCTGCCATTTACAAACTACTGATACATCTTGTGGCTGGGGTTGTCCGTACATTCATGCTGAAATGGGAGTCAGACCTCAACTTCTTTCTCACCCAAGCGCACAGGGAATGTATATTCTGAATCTCTCATGAAGCCTTGATTGTCTCCCGCTACCAGGAAGCCAGCTTCAAAATCTTATCCCAGTGGTATCATGAACTTTCAAAATTGCATGCTTTTTTTTCCTGCAAGTTACACCGATATGTTGGAGATATGGAGAGGAGGAAGGTACCATGCTTCATGTTATGTGGTCCTGTGGCACCCTCCCTTCATTTTGGGATTACATGGATAGAATTATGACTCAGGTTACTGATATACCTCTCATCATTTGGGTCCTTCTCTGTTACTTCTCTATCACTATGCAGTATACCAGCATCCAGTCGCAGCATTCCGATCCATATTCAATCAAAATAAATGGTCCTAGTTGGGAGGGAGGTGTTGCAAGGCGGATGTCCACAGCTGAACCAGCTGCGGAATCCACCTGAAGAAAGGGCAGATCACTTTTTTTCTCCGCAAGCGGGAACAAACCGCTCACAGTAAAAGGAAATGACCAGCTCCCATTGATTTCAATGGGAGGCGTTTTTTTGAGCCAGATTCTGACGCGGATTCTACGTCAAAGTCCAGCCCAAAAAAACCTGTATGAACCCAGCCTTACAGTCTAAATAGTGGCACAGAATCCCACTGAAAACCGTGAAATCAGACCAGGAGTATTTTCACATGCATTCGGCCTGATATACAAACAGAAATCCATGTGAAAATTCCACTGGGTGAATATACCAAAGCTTCCAAAACTTGTCCATATTTGTTACATCCCTACTTTTCTCTACTCTATAAAACTGCAATTGTCTAACCCACAAGTTATTATAGTTAAAAAAGCATGGCCACTATATCATGACATCCCCGAATGGTTTACAGGCCCGTATCAATTAAAAAGGTATCTGTTGGCATTAAATTGGGCATAAACCTAATCTTAGGACCTTGCAGAGGTGATTCTACATTTTCCAAATATGCCTCTGTTACTTCGCTTTGGAGACCCATTTTAACAGTTTTAGTCATATGTACTGTATATACTCGAGTATAAGCCGACTTTTTCAGCACATTTTTCATGCTGAAAAAGCTCTCCTCGGCTTATACACGAGTCGGGGTCCACGGAGCACAGAAAATTGGAAGGGGGAGGTCCTTTAGTGATACTGCTCTGTGATTGGCTTCTCATGAGGTCACGTGACTGTGATGTCATCAAAGGTCCTGTAGTCACTGGTATGTAACATCTGCAGATAAGGTTGAGTCTAAATCCTAGTAGCTCCGCCCACACCAGAGTCCGATCACATGGTCATGACGTCATCAGAGGTCCTTTAGCACACTAGGATTTAGCATCTACCCTGCAGATGAGTGGCCAGGATTCATTGTGTCTTATGGAAGATGTCTGTTGTATGGAGGAGAGGAAGCTACAGTAACGTGACACACACAGGGACCTTCCTTTAGTTACTCTGACTAGTAATGTCAGGCATTTGGGGTTATTCATTTAGTTTCAGTAACTCCATGTGCCTCACATTAATAACAGTTAACCCCATCATGTCCCTCATATTAACCCCTGTGTGCCCCATATAAAGGTTTCTAATATGTGAGACACATGAGGGTACTAATGAAGGACCTTAATTATGAAGATACCTAATTATTACCTCCCATATGTTCCACATATCAGTAACTCTTATGTGAGGCACACAGGGGGTTAATGTGAGGGACATGATGGGGTTAACTGCTATTACTATGATCCCCATGGAGTTACTAAGCTGCAATACACATGACCAAACTTTTTATCTGCAATGGTGGATTTCCCCCCTCGGCTTATACTCGAGTCAATAAGTTTTCCCAGTTTTTTATGGTAAAATTAGGGGTCTCGGCTTATATTTGGGTCGGCTTATACTCGAGTATATACGGTAAATGATGGGGACAGTGCTTTGGGGAATGGGGAATCTAGATCTGAGACTGAAGTCTGTGATTTAACCTGAAACTGATTTACGTGAAAATGTAACTTCAAAGCTGTCTAAAAGGAATATTTGGAAACTGTAGAATCCCCTTTCCAAGGTCCTGTGATTAGGTTTATTTACTGCTGACAGACTGCCTTTAAGGAATATGATAAAAAATAAAGTTTTATGCTGGGGAGCCCTTCCTATAAAACATGGGATTGATGAACCGTATATCACATAGTAGAATGTAAGGGCTCATAAAAGTGATACTTATTGGGAAGCGGCAGCTCGTACGCCACAGGTTCAGCTTCAGAAAGAGAATGTTAATTATTTTTCATGTTTTCGTTTCCTGTTCACTGATAGAATGGCCTCTCGATAAAGGTCCATTCTGCCCCTGAAGGTTTCTGATGTCGAATATGCAGGGAACTCACACAGACATCATTTTGTCTAAATAAAGGTGACTCACAACCTCCAAGCAATTTCCTTTCCCAGTATGCGTATCCTGGAAGAATATTTGCTTAATTATTTTGCTCACTGCTACCAGCACATACCGCTGTTCTAGCCTTCCCCTGAATAGACTATATCTGTCTCACTGCCACTGGAAATAAAGAAACTGAAAAATCTTATATTGGGTTCCTTTTTAAAATATTTGCTTTTTTTTTTTTTGTTAGCAAGTTGCATATAAATTTATTTACAATACAATGTAATTTAATGTGCTTTCTTGTGCAATGGTATTGAATTAGGATTTGTAAGGTACTTTATTTTGAGACCTCTAAAATAGGGAATTGTATTATTATAATATAGAAAAGAAAAGGTTTTACCCACTATTCCATGTATTTTAAAAATAAAATAATTGTACAGAGGAAGGTGTTGCCTGGAATTTGCCTCTATTGTTTCAGTTCTGTTTTTATAGTGTTTTTTTTATGTTCCATGTTATGATCCATATTTAAAAATAAAATCTACAAATCTTTAACTTTCAACTGTAACTTCCTGTCTGTTGGAGACGGACCATGGGCGAGTTTTCTAGGTATAGCACAGAGGGGAGTAAAGAAGCTCTGAAATGGGCTATTGTGACTGGTGGATTCTGTGTCATATATATACAGTGGGGCAAAAAAGTATTTAGTCAGTCACCAATAGTGCAAGTTCCACCACTTAAAAAGATGAGAGGCGTCTGTAATTTACATCATAGGTAGACCTCAACTATGAGAGACAAAATGAGAAAACAAATCCAGAAAATCACATTGTCTGATTTTGTAAGAATTTATTTGCAAATTATGGTGGAAAATAAGTATTTGGTCAGTAACAAAATTTCATCTCAATACTTTGTTCTCTCTCCTTTGTTGGCAATGACAGAGGTCAAACGTTTTCTGTAAGTCTTCACAAGGTTGGCACACACTGTTGTTGGTATGTTGGCCCATTCCTCCATGCAGATCTCCTCTAGAGCAGTGATGTTTTGGGGCTGTCGTTTGGCAACACGGACTTTCAACTCCCTCCAAAGGTTTTCTATAGGGTTGAGATCTGGAGACTGGCTAGGCCACTCCAGGACCTTGAAATGCTTCTTAGGGCTAGTTCACACGTGGGCAAAGGGGAGTTTTTTGACAGCGGATTTCGCTTCAAAATCAACCCCTTTACAATGGAGCCCTATGTGAACAGCTAACTTTTTTTTTCCGCTAGCTTTTTTTTCCACTAGCTTTTTTTTTCTGCTAGTTATTTTTCAGCTAGCAGAAAAAAGAAGCGACATGACCTTTCTTCAGGCGTTTTCCGCCTGAAGAAAGCAATAGAAGTGAATGGGAGGCAAAAACAGCGCAGGTTTTTTTTCAGCGCGGTTTTTTGCAAAAAAACGCTAGCTGTTTTTTGCAAAAAAACGCGCGGAAAAAAACGCTAGCGGTTTTTTTTAGCCCATTCACTTCTATGGGAGGGGAAAACAGCCTGGCTTTTTTTGGAAGCGGTTTTTACAAAAAAAAGGTCCAAAAAAAGCCTGGCAATGTCAAAAAAAAGCTTCCTAATTAGGAAGCGGTTTTTTTCAGGACCAAAATAAGCCAGGAGGTTTTTACGTGTGAACTAGCCCTTACAAAGTCACTCCTTCGTTGCCCTGGCGGTGTGCTTTGGATCATTGTCATGTTGAAAGACCCAGACACGTTTCATCTTCAATGCCCTTGCTGATGGAAGGAGGTTTGCACTCAAAATCTCATGATACATGGCCCCATTCATTCTTTCATGTACCCGGATCAGTCGTCCTGGCCCCTTTGCAGAGAAACAGCCCCAAAGCCTGATGTTTCCACCCCCATGCTTTACAGTAGATATGGTGTTTGATGGATGCAACTCGGTATTCTTTTTCCTCCAAACACGTAAAGTGGTGTTTCTACCAAACAGTTGCAGTTTGGTTTCATCAGACCATAGGACATTCTCCCAATACTCTTCTGGATCATCCAAATGCTCTCTAGCAAACTTCAGACGGGCCCGGACATGTACTGGCTTAAGCAGTGGGAAACGTCTGGCACTGCAGGATCTGAGTCCCTGGCGGCGTAGTGTGTTACTGATGGTAGGCTTTGTTACATTGGTCCCAGCTCTCTGCAGTTCATTCACTAGGTCCCCCCGCGTGGTTCTGGGATTTTTGCTCACCGTTCTTGTGATCATTTTGACCCCACGGGGTGAGATTTTGCGTGGAGTCCCAGAGCGAGGGAGATTATCAGTGGTCTTATATGTCTTTCACTTTCTAATTATTGCTCCCACAGTTGATTTCTTCAATCCAAGCTGGTTGCCTATTGCAGATTCAGTCTTCCCAGCCTGGTGCAGGGCTACAATTTTGTTTCTGGTGTCCTTTGACAGCTCTTTGGTCTTCACCATAGTGGAGTTTGGAGTCTGACTGTTTGAGGGTGTGCACAGGTGTCTTTTTATAGTGATAACAAGTTTAAACAGGTGCCATTACTACAGGTAATGAGTGGAGGAAAGAGGAGACTCTTAAAGAAGAAGTTACAGGTCTGTGAGAGCCAGAAATCTTGATTGCTTGTAGGTGATCAAATACTTATTTTCCACCATAATTTGCAAATAAATTCTTACAAAATCAGACAATGTGATTTTCTGGATTTGTTTTCTCATTTTGTCTCTCATAGTTGAGGTCTACCTGTGATGTAAATTACAGACGCCTCTCATCTTTTTAAGTGGTGGAACTTGCACTATTGGTGACTGACTGACTAAATACTTTTTTGCCCCACTGCATATATATGAAGAGCTCAACGGAAAAATGGCCTAAGTCCACATTTTGTCATATTTCAAATTATTACCTAGAAAGCTTCTTTGTACCTCGTTCTATGCATTGGGTTTACAAGGTACCTAGGATTAATGACCTAAGTCCATATATTTCAATGCAGAAGAATTTACATTCAATGGAATAATGGCCTAAGTCCAATACAAACTTACTTCACTCTCGTTGGTCATTTTTTCATTGAAATCGTGACTTCCGGTCTGTTGTTTATATTAGTGTAAAAACTTTGTCTTATTGTTTAAAAGGCTCTAAATCGACTTTTGCACATATTTAGCGCCGAAAAGGGAGGCAGGTAATTATTCTTCTTCATCTTTTAATAATAGTAGTAATTAATTAATAATATTAAATAAATAATATTTATACATGAAGCTGCAATTTTTTTTAATAAATAATACAATTTATGATTAGGATTAACGGTGTTCATTAGCTGATTACATTGAATAGATATATTCCACAATAATGCCCGTTTGCTTTAGGCTAAAACTTTAAATTTCGTTTTTCTCACAATATTGATTTTTGGACTTAGGCCATTTTTCCGTTGAGCTCTTCATATATATACATTCTACTGCAGCAAATAATTCTTCTACAGAAAAATAGTGTCAGCTTATTTTTGACTTAGTGGCCAGTCAGAACTGCAGGATTTTTAGGAATTTGTTAAAATATAGAAAATAACATGAAAAATGTTTTTCACTGTTGTGGCTCCTATATCTGTTTTTGGCTCCTCATCAGTGACATTATCAGTTACTTAATATGATTGCTGCAGCTTATCACTGACCTCAGGGATCACATGGTTAGTTAAGGACCACATGGCTGTAAGGAGGCTGGCACTACAGCAATGAAGTCTGAGACTACCTCACTTATTTTCTCTCTGCCTGACTGCAGCATGGAGTAGTTGGTGACATGATCGCGACAATGAGCAAGAAAGAACAATATCTAGAACTTTTATGTGGCAATTGCTATACATAATGTTGTTTTTTTTTTTTTTTTTTTTTTTTAATTTATTTATTTTTTAATATCTTGGTTATCTCAAAACTGTGTCTCCTCTTTTGTTGCAGTGGCCCACAATAAACTGTGTTGTTTTTTTTTCTCATTCTATTGAAAATTTTGAAATCTAGAATTTAAAAATAAATTATTTTGTATTTAATAACATTCCCTCCTCCTACTTCCGAAAGCAGAAAGTAGATGAGCGTTATAAATAAAAAAATATTGCAAAATCTCTGTAGCACCTGTCTACCAGAAATACATGGATATTTCTAACTCCTAAGTAATTGCCTTGCAATAGATTCAATGCTGAGTGTCTATATAAATGAAATGCCTCCTACTTAAGTTGTATTACTTTTCAGGAAAGAAATGTTCCATCCTTTAAAATCTGTCACTGCGGACATCTGTTTCTAGTTTCTCTCATCCCGGTGATAAACTCCACCATCCCGCTGTCCTATTTCAGCTTAATGCTTGCTGCTTGTCTTCTTTGTTACACAGTACCCTCCTCTAATTTGTCTATGCCCATCCGCTGTGCTGCTGAACAACTTCATCACCTTTCATGGGCTTGTGCTCACATGCATGAATGGGTGTGGAGAATTTGGGATAACTGATAGGTCATTGAAGGGTATCCTGTTTATGAGGACACTGACAAGCTTTTATAGTAGGGGCATGCAAGGCATAGGCAGGCATCTATGCACTGTAATTTGGGATATGCAGTATACAGTTGTAATAATACAGTTGTAAAGTGTCACTCAATGGGGTATTGGTGTTTGGGAGTATTACATAATTTTGTCCCAAATAATAACTTTTCATATTGATAAGAATAAATCTACTGATGCATTTGATATTCCATATTTAGGTGTGAAGTTATTTTGTAACTCATAGTTGAGAGAAAATATATACAGTGTAACTTTAGGTAACCAGTTCTAAAGTAAAATGATTGTTACAAATGTAGCAAAGTTTAGCAATAGGGTTAGCAGGATAAAGGGAGTTTTTCAGAGTTAAAAATTGATGACCTGTCTTTAGGATAGTGATGGTCCAACACACAGGACCACCATATATTATCTGTCGCATTTGACTGAGCATTGCATCGTCTCCACTACATACCAAGCACAGTCTCGTACATGACATAGGAGCTGTGCTTGGTTTTGCGGCTTAGCTCTTTCAGTTGAATGGGATTGAACTGCAAGCAGGCCACATGACGAATCGGGTATTGATGACCTATCCTCAGTTTAAGCCAGTCATTTTTTTAGTCCTGTAAAACTCCTATAAATAGTTGCAGCCAGCCTTAACTTGACTGTTTCAATGCGTTGCCTTCTCTTTTATTGTGATATTAGGCTCCACCGTCTTATCTGATCGACGTTAAAGACTGCTACATCTGCAAATATTGTATTATGTACTTATTAATACTGTATAATTGCTTGTAGGAGGTTTTCCCTCCATAGCACGTTATACTTGCAGCTCAGTGGGGATTCAACTGCTCAAACCCCTGCTGATCAGAAGAACGGGGAATTGAGTCCCTTGTTCTAAATGGAGCAGGCATCGGGAACAACTCACACTGCTCCAGAGATAGCTGAGCACCGTACTTTATCTCTGGCACTCCCATTGAAATTAATGGAGCAGTGCACTTGCTCCTTGACCACTGTTCTATTCACAAAAGTCCCCTGTTCTGACCAGTGGGGGTCTGAGCAGTCTAACATATTTTGTTACATATTTGCTTTCATAGAAATTCAGTAAAAATTTTGAAACTTTACTGTAGCATTTCCCATTTTTTTCTGACTCAGGGGGAAAAAAAACCCCAAACAATTCCTCAGGGTGCCCCCACCAAATAATTTTTACTAAAAGACAGAAATGTCCTAACGACATGGATAACATGGCATGAAGGCATGTGGTCATCCTCCCAACCAGAGTGTTGCGGCCCCCTGGCAGGTTTTCCCCTATATGAAACTGATAGAGAATTTCTTCCTGCACCAGATCTGGTTTTGTTAGATGGAATCTGAGGGTCTTATTAGGACTTCTTTCTATATGGGGCATTGATGTCTCTTTTTGTGGTCTGTTGCTCTCTCGCACTGTCACAATCACAGGCTCCCCCCCCCCCCTGAATCTCTATGCTTCTGCCTCACCCTGGTCCTTTTCATTGGCATGAAGTAAGCTGAAATCTTTGTAACAGGTCTCCTCCTTTTTTTTTTTTAAATATAAACTCAACCTGTAAGAAGCGGCAGTTCTTCCTTCACTGATGATTTTGCTCCATTAACCTCAGCGCACTTCTTCTACCTCTACTTGAACCTCCAAACATTGTTTCTGAACATTGTCCATCATTGGATAGCTGCCCTGTCTGTCTACATTACCTGGCACTATTCTTTCTCATTTCTCACCACTGTGTCCAAAAGTATCTCTGCTTCTAATTTTTCCTTTACTAGATTAATGACATTTTATCAAAAGCAGTTGTTCCTTTTTGATAGAGTCTGCGGCAATGTCAAAGTGTGAAAACAGAGGAGTATGAGTTGGAGTTAGTGGTTTGGCTTACTGACTCCCGAGCTATGACTACAACATAGAGTTAAAGGGGTTTTCCTATTACTAAGGAATATACAATATCCTGCCTACAGCGATGCAGTGTCGGTCCCAAAGATGTGAATGGATTAGTGGTCATGCATGAATAATACCATCAGAAATCCCCTTTAAGTCTCAAATCTTATTTGTTTTTGATTAGGAAAGCCATTACTAATGTAGTTCTGCTCTTGTCTCTTGTAGGCTCAGGCTATTGGAAAGAAGCTACCTCCAACTGTGTACCAATACAACCATATACAACCTATTCTATATGCTCTTGGGGTAGGCATGTCCACCAAAGATCCAGATCACCTGAAGTTCCTTTTTGAAGCAAGTCAAGACTTCAGCTGTTTGCCAACATTTGGAGTCATTCTCTCTCAGGCTGCCTTCATGGGTGGAGGACTTGCTTCTGTTCCGGGCCTTAACATTGATTTTACTCGAGTAAGTAATATCTGTAATATAAGTGTTGCTGTATACAGTACTTGATACGACCTATTCACAAGTATGTAAACATTTGAGTGGTTATACCTGAATACAGAAGGAAGATGTGTGCCCAACTATGTCTCATGTTTGACCATTGTTCTAGTCTCTCATTCAGTGGTCTGTAAAGTGTAAAGAAAAGGCAAAAGTTCTCTTTTTTATGTACTGTAAGCTGAATAAATTGTCATTTTTAGTGGGTTATAGCTTCAGGCTTTGACTTTTCCCAAAAATCTTTATATCAAGTTGTTCAGCTCCTTCTGCTGTACACTATCTTGGCTGCAGATTATACTGCATTTTCATGCAGAAAGGTTCATTCTGGCATTACGTGGGAAAGTAATTCTTGAAAGCTACTTCAGCTCCCAACTGGCATGGGTTTCAGCTTCCAGCACACTGACCTCGCAAGATACGCCAGAACAATATAGAGCTCCATGCCTATTAATAATTTTAGTGCATCCTATGCCATCCTATGTACTTTGGCATCTTCAACATTCCCATTAATGGAGCACTGTGTGGTGCCCAACTGCTACTCCATTCAGAACAGGGAAAAAAAGTTTTCCTCATCAGGGGAGATCTGAGCGGTGGAAAAACCCTTTTAGGCTGGAGCCCCACATTGCGGAAACACGTTTTTTTGTTGTTGCGGTTTTTTGAGCCAAAGCCAGGAGTGGATTCAGCAGAAGGGAGAAATAATAAGAGCTTCCTATATATATCTCATTCCTTATGTAGCCATTTTTGGCTTTGGCTCAAAAAAATACAACAAAATCTGCAATAAAAAAAAGCTGCGTTTCCGCGATGTAGAGCCCTAGCCTTAAGGGGAACCTTTTACCACCTTCACCAATTCCAGTTCTTATCTGTTAATTGGCACCACTTCACTGACTCTAGCACTCATTGGTGCCTGATATACTACTTAGACCTGGTACTGTCAAATGGGCGTTGTCAGGAAGGAGCAGGCGAGGGTCTCGATTCAGAGCTCTAGTAGGATGTGGACAGTGTCAGAGGTCAGAATCACACCCTTTGCCTGATCATGCCTAGCACCAATATTCTGACTACAGAATCTAAATGAGGCTCCAACACACAGCAGGATTGCTCAGGAATATCGGGGACTAGAGAAAAAATTCCAGCTATCAGTGGAGAAGCCAATTAAATGATGCAAGGAGCTGGTAAAGGTGGAAGTGGTGACAGATTATCTTTAATAACTCTGCCTTATTCTCCTTTCACCAGCAATGGGGTTCAGCAGATATATTTTCTGGATGATTTTCAGGGATTAAAACGAAAATTTCGAAATCACTTACTGTCCTGCAGTCTTTCTGATGACAACATTGTTACTTAATGCTTTCCTGCTTTCCTTTTTTGTCCCTTGGCCTGTGAAATAGGCCAAACTGTATTTTTTACACATAAATATAGAAGTATGAATAATATTTCATGTAGATTACAATATGCTTTGTAGTCCTATTTCAATTCATCAAGTTTTCACACTAATAATTCAATATAAATACAACTTTTTTTTTTATAGGAATTTCCCAGTTAATATCTTGCTTGCTGTTTGTTGACCTACTATTACAGGCTACTGTATATGGAAACTCCCATGTCCTAGACTTTACATGTTAATTTTAACAAATTTATTATTTCTGCAACTAAGTAATGTTTTTTGTTTTTTTTCCTGTAACAAAGTCTCTGTATAGCAGAAGTCGCAATATAATATCTATGGTAATCAGGGATGGTGTATTTATGGCCTCTGTTTTTTTTGTATATCTGGCAAATATTCCTTTATTAAGTCTCCATCAGGATATTTTTTTTAAATAAATCCTAAATTGCACACAAATCTTTACTACTATGTGCTGAATTTAGCAACTCCCAGGGCAAGAATATGTATGTGCTTGGAACAGATTAGATCCTGGGTATCAGTTTATTTCTTGACATTCAGTCCTGTTTCTTTACTGTAGACACTTAGCAGTAGACTCTTCAATTGTCTGCACTGCAGCATTCAGTGATGGAGGGAAGAAACCTAGGGAATAGAGATGAGCGAACACTAAAATGTTCGAGGTTCGAAATTCGAATCGAACAGCCGCTCACTGTTCGTGTGTTCGAACGGGTTTCGAACCCCATTATAGTCTATGGGGAACATATACTCGTTAAGGGGGAAACCCAAATCCGTGTCTGGAGGGTCACCAAGTCCACTATGACACCACAGGAAATGATGCCAACACCTCTGGAATGACACTGGGACAGCAGGGGAAGCATGTCTGGGGGCATCTAACACACCAAAGACCCTCTATTACCCCAACATCACAGCCTAACAACTACACACTTTACACACTCAATACCACCTCTCTGACAGTAGGAAAACACCTTGAAACATGTGTATTTGGCACTTGCAGTGAGGAGGGCTTGTCACCAGCAGTGAATTTGGCCCTTGTAGTAAGTTGAGGTTGGCACCAACATTTGTTTTGAAAATCAGGGTGGATTGAGCCTCTAACCAGCAGAGTTTGGGCAAATTCATGGTGGAGGGAGCCTCTAAAAACCCCAGTTTGGACCAATTCATGGTGGAGGGAGCCTCTAAAAACCCCAGTTTGGACCAATTCATGGTGGAGTGAGCCTCTAAAAAACCCAGTTTGGACCAATTCATGGTGGAGGGAGCCTCTAACCAGCCCAGTTTGGACCAATTCATGGTGGAGGGAGCCTCTAAAAACCCCAGTTTGGACCAATTCATGGTGGAGGGAGCCTCTAAACAGCCCAGTTTGGACCAATTCATGGTGGAGGGAGCCTCTAAAAACCCCAATTTGGACCAATTCATGGTGGAGGGAGCCTCTAACCAGCCCAGTTTGGACCAATTCATGGTGGAGGGAGCCTCTAACCAGCCCAGTTTGGGCAAATTCATGGTGGAGGGAGCCTCTAAAAACCCCAATTTGAACCAATTCATGGTGGAGGGAGCCTCTAAACAGCCCAGTTTGGGCAAATTCATGGTGGAGGGAGCCTCTAAAAACCCCAGTTTGGACCAATTCATGGTGGAGGGAGCCTCTAAAAAACCCAGTTTGGACCAATTCATGGTGGAGGGAGCCTCTAACCAGCCCAGTTTGGACCAATTCATGGTGGAGGGAGCCTCTAAAAACCCCAGTTTGGACCAATTCATGGTGGAGGGAGCCTCTAAAAACCCCAATTTGGACCAATTCATGGTGGAGGGAGCCTCTAACCAGCCCAGTTTGGACCAATTCATGGTGGAGGGAGCCTCTAACCAGCCCAGTTTGGGCAAATTCATGGTGGAGGGAGCCTCTAAAAACCCCAATTTGGACCAATTCATGGTGGAGGGAGCCTCTAAACAGCCCAGTTTGGGCAAATTCATGGTGGAGGGAGCCTCTAACCAGCCCAGTTTGGACCAATTCATGGTGGAGGGAGCCGCTAAACAGCCCAGTTTGGGCAAATTCATGGTGAAGGGAGCCTCTAAACAGCCCAGTTTGGACCAATTCATGGTGGAGGGAGCCTCTAAAAACCCCAGTTTGGACCAATTCATGGTGGAGGGAGCCTCTAAAAAACCCAGTTTGGACCAATTCATGGTGGAGGGAGCCTCTAACCAGCCCAGTTTGGACCAATTCATGGTGGAGGGAGCCTCTAAACAGCCCAGTTTGGGCAAATTCATGGTGGAGGGAGCCTCTAACCAGCCCAGTTTGGACCAATTCATGGTGGAGGGAGCCTCTAAAAACCCCAGTTTGGACCAATTCATGGTGGAGGGAGCCTCTAAAAACCCCAGTTTGGACCAATTCATGGTGGAGGGAGCCTCTAAAAACCCCAGTTTGGACCAATTCATGCTGGAGGGAGCCTCTAAACAGCCCAGTTTGGGCAAATTCATGGTGGAGGGAGCCTCTAAAAACCCCAGTTTGGACCAATTCATGGTGGAGGGAGCCTCTAACCAGCCCAGTTTGGGCAAATTCATGGTGGAGCGAGCCTCTAACCAGCAGAGTTGTGGGAAAGCAGGGTGGAGGGAGCCTCTAACCAGCAGAGTTGGTGGAAATCAGGGTGGAGGGAGCCTCTAACCAGCAGAGTTGGGGGAAATCATGTTGGAGGGAGCCTAGTATTAGCAGAATTGTGCAACGCTTATGGTGGATGAGTATGAGGATGCGGAGGAATTGGAGAGGTTGAGTACAGACATGGAGTTTCATGTTGGGGTGCTTTACACAGGTGGGCACAAAAATGAAGGCTCTATCCAGTGGTGGTTCATTTTTATCAAAGTGAGCCGGTCGGCACTCTCAGCTGACAGACGGGTGCGCTTGTCAGTGATGATGCCACCGGCTGCACTGAACACCCTCTCAGATAGGACGCTGGCGGCAGGACAGGACAGCACCTCCAAGGCATATAGGGCAAGTTCAAGCCACAGGTCCAACTTCGACACCCAATACGTGTAGGGCGCAGAGGGGTCGGAGAGGACAGGGCTGTGGTCGGAAAGGTATTCCCGCAACATGCGCCTATACTTCTCACGCCTGGTGACACTAGGACCCTCTGTGGCGGCACTTTGGCGAGGGGGTGCCATCAAGGTGTCCCAGACCTTAGACAGTGTGCCCCTCGTTTGTGTGGACCGGTGAGAACTTGGTCGCCTACTGGAGGAACTGTCCTCCCTGCCGCCAACGTCACATGCTGGAAACATCTCCATCATATTCTGCACCAATTGCCTGTGGCAAGCATTGATGCGATTGGCCCTCCCCTCTACCAGAATAAAAGACGAGATGTTGTTTTTATACCGGGGGTCAAGGATAGCAAAGATCCAGTACTGGTTGTCCTCCATGATTTTGACAATACGCTTGTCGGTTGTAAAGCACCCCAACATGAACTCAGCCATGTCTGCCACAGTGTTAGTTGGCATGACTCCTCTGGCCCCACCGGAAAGTTCAATCTCCATTTCCTCCTCATCCTCCATGTCTACCCATCCGCACTGCAACAATGGGACGATTCGAAGTTGCCCGGAAGCCTCCTGTATCACCATCACATCATCGGACAACTCTTCTTCCTCCTCCTCCTCCTCCTCCTCCATTAAACGCGATGAAGCGGACAGATGTGTGGACCTACTCTCCAGCTGTGACGGATCGGATGCTATCCCTGACTCCTCTGTGTGATCTGAGTTATCCCTGATGTCAATCAGGGATTCTCTCAGAACACACAAGAGCGGGATTGTCACATCATCCATGGCCACTCATGGATGAGAAACTGAGGCAGCTGACTTTGTGGCACCCTAGGGTTTTGTAGCTGGTATTCCATCAAAGGTCTCTGCTGCTCAACCACTCTATTCAACATCTGAAACGTTGAGTTCCAGCGTGTGGGGACGTCGCACAAAAGCCGGTGTTGTGGCACATGCAGGCGTTGCTGGAGAGATTTTAAGCTAGCAGCGGCTACTGTCGACTTGCGAAAGTGGGCGCACATGCGCCGCACTTTCACCAGTAGCTCTGGAACATTGGGGTAGCTCTTTAGGAAACGTTGCAGCACTAGGTTGAAGACGTGGGCCAGGCATGGAACATGGAGTCCGGCAAGCTCCAGAGCTGCTACCAGGTTCCGGCCGTTATCACAAACGACCATGCCTGGGCCCAGGTGCAGCGGCTCAAACCATATTGCCGTCTCATCGAGGAGGGCATCCCTCACCTCGGAGGCAGTGTGCTGTCTGTCCCCCAAGCTGATCAGCTTCAGCACAGCCTGCTGACGTCTACCAACGCCAGTGCTGCAACGTTTCCAACTCGTAGCTGGGGTCAATCTAACAGCGGAGGAGGAGGCGGTGGCGGAGGAGGAGGCGGTGGCGGAGGAGGAGGCGGTAGAGGAGGAGGAGGAGGGGGGTGTTCTTCTCGTGTCCCTGCCAGGAATGTTAGGCGGGGAGACGAGGTACACCGGGCCAGTTTGGGAAGCAGTCCCAGCCTCAACTACATTCACCCAGTGTGCCGTCAGTGAAATGTAGCGTCCCTGTCCGCATGCACTTGTCCACGCGTCGGTGGTCAAGTGGACCTTTGTGCAAAGCGCGGAACTAAGGGCCCGCCTGATGTTGAGTGACACGTGCTGGTGCAAGGCGGGGACGGCACACCGGGAGAAGTAGTGACGGCTAGGGACGGCATAGCGAGGTGCCGCAGTTGCCATCAGGTCCAGGAAGGCGGGAGTTTCAACAAGCCGGAACGCCAACATCTCCTGGGCCAGCAGTTTAGCGATGTTGGCGTTCAAGGCTTGCGCGTGTGGGTGGTTAGCAGTGTATTTCTGCCGCCGCTCCAATGTCTGAGAGATGGTGGGTTGTTGTAAAGAAGCGCCTGATGGTGCCTTTGATGGTGCAGGAGAAGGAGATAAGACAGGAACAGGGGAGGATGAGGGAGAAGTCAACAAAGTGGCGGAGGCAGATGAAGTGGTGTCCTGGCTCGTCCTCTGGAGTGCATCGCCAGCACAGTCAGCAGTGGCAGTGGCAGAGGCAGAGGCAGTGGCAGAGGCAGTGGCGTGAACGGCAGGCGGCCTTTGTCCTGCTGTTGCTGCCTGCCACTGATTCCAGTGCTTGGATTCCAAATGACGGCGCATTGAAGTGGTGGACAGGTTGCTCTTCTCAGAGCCCCTAATCAATTTCGAGAGGCAAATTGTGCAGACAACACTATATCTGTCCTCGGCGCATTCCTTGAAAAAACTCCACACCTTCGAGAAACGTGCCCTCGAGGTGGGAGTTTTTCGGGGCTGGGTACGAACTGGAACATCTTGGGAGATTCCGGGTGTGGCCTGGCTTCGCCTAAGCTGCTGACCTCTGCCTCTGCCTCTAGCTACCCTTTTTGGTGCTGCACTTGCCTCAACATCCACACTACTTTCCCCGCTTGACATCCCCCCTGTCCAGGTCGGGTCAGTGTCCTCATCATCCACCACTTCCTCTTCCAACTCCTGTCTCATCTCCTCCTCCCGCACAATGCGCCGGTCAACTGGATGCCCTGACGGCAACTGCGTCACATCATCGTCGATGAGGGTGGGTTGCTGGTCATCCACCACCAAATCGAACGGAGATGGAGGAGACTCTAGTGTTTGAGCATCTGGACACAGATGCTCCTCTGTTAGGTTCGTGGAATCGTGACGTGGAGAGGCAGGTTGAGGGACAATGAAAGGAGCGGAGAACAGCTCTGGGGAGCAGGGACAGTTGGGGTTATTGTTCTGTGAAGCTTGGGAATTTTGGGAGGAAGGAGGACAAGACTGTTGGGTAATAGGAGGAGAGGAGGCAGAGTCTGACTGGCTGCTGGACAATGTGCTGTAAGCGTTCTCTGACAGCCATTGCAAGACCTGTTCCTGGTTCTCGGGCCTACTAAGGTTTGTACCCTGCAGTTTAGTTAATGTGGCAAGCAACCCTGGCACTGTGGAGTGGCGCAATGCTTGCTGCCCCACAGGAGTAGGCACGGGACGCCCTGTGGCTTCACTGCTACCTTGCTCCCCAGAACCATTCCCCCGACCTCGCCCACGGCCTCGTCCACGTCCCTTTCCGGGAGCCTTGCGCATTTTGAATTCCCAGTTAGAAATTGGCACTATATACCAGTAGCAAAAATTGTGGGTGCACGTAACCCCAATATATTCTTTGAATTCCCAGTCAGACAATGGCACTATATACCAGTAGCAAGAAATGAGGGTATTTATAACCCCAATATATTCTTTGAATTACCAGTCAGAAACTGGCACTATATGGCAGTAGCAAGAAATGAGGGTATTTATAACCCCAATATATTCTTTGAATTCCCAGTCAGACAATGGCACTGTATACCAGTAGTAAAAATTGTGGGTGCACGTAACCCCAATATATTCTTTGAATTACCTGTCAGAAACTGGCACTATATGGCAGTAGCAAGAAATGAGGGTATTTGTAACCCCAATATATTTTTTGAATTCCCAGTCAGAAACTGGCACTGTATACCAGTAGTAAAAATTGTGGGTGCACGTAACCCCAATATATTCTTTGAATTCCCAGTCAGACAATGGCACTATATACCAGTAGCAAGAAAAGAGGGTATTTATAACCCCAATATATTCTTTGAATTCCCAGTCAGAAACTGGCACTATATGGCAGTAGCAAGAAATGAGGGTATTTATAACCCCAATATATTCTTTGAATTCCCAGTCAGACAATGGCACTGTATACCAGTAGTAAAAATTGTGGGTGCACGTAACCCCAATATATTCTTTGAATTACCAGTCAGAAACTGGCACTATATGGCAGTAGCAAGAAATGATGGTATTTGTAACCCCAATATATTCTTTGAATTACCAGTCAGAAACTGGCACTATATGGCAGTAGCAAGAAATGAGGGTATTTGTAACCCCAATATATTCTTTGAATTCCCAGTCAGAAACTGGCACTGTATACCAGTAGTAAAAATTGTGGGTGCACGTAACCCCAATATATTCTTTGAATTCCCAGTCAGACAATGGCACTATATACCAGTAGCAAGAAATGAGGGTATTTATAACCCCAATATATTCTTTGAATTACCAGTCAGAAACTGGCACTATATGGCAGTAGCAAGAAATGAGGGTATTTGTAACCCCAATATATTCTTTGAATTCCCAGTCAGAAACTGGCACTGTATACCAGTAGTAAAAATTGTGGGTGCACGTAACCCCAATATATTCTTTGAATTACCAGTCAGAAACTGGCACTATATGGCAGTAGCAAGAAATGAGGGTATTTGTAACCCCAATATATTCTTTGAATTCCCAATCAGAAACTGGCACTGTATACCAGTAGTAAAAATTGTGGGTGCACGTAACCCCAATATATTCTTTGAATTCCCAGTCAGACAATGGCACTATATACCAGTAGCAAGAAATGAGGGTATTTATAACCCCAATATATTCTTCGAATTCCCAGTCAGACAATGGCACTGTATACCAGTAGTAAAAATTGTGGGTGCACGTAACCCCAATATATTCTTTGAATTCCCAGTCAGAAACTGGCACTATATGGCAGTAGCAAGAAATGAGGGTATTTATAACCCCAATATATTCTTTGAATTCCCAGTCAGACAATGGCACTGTATACCAGTAGTAAAAATTGTGGGTGCACGTAACCCCAATATATTCTTTGAATTACCAGTCAGAAACTGGCACTATATGGCAGTAGCAAGAAATGAGGGTATTTGTAACCCCAATATATTCTTTGAATTCCCAGTCAGAAACTGGCACTGTATACCAGTAGTAAAAATTGTGGGTGCACGTAACCCCAATATATTCTTTGAATTCCCAGTCAGACAATGGCACTATATACCAGTAGCAAGAAATGAGGGTATTTATAACCCCAATATATTCTTTGAATTCCCAGTCAGAAACTGGCACTATATACCAGTAGCAAGAAATGAGGGTATTTATAACCCCAATATATTCTTTGAATTCCCAGTCAGAAACTGGCACTATATGGCAGTAGCAAGAAATGAGGGTATTTATAACCCCAATATATTCTTTGAATTCCCAGTCAGACAGTGGCACTGTATACCAGTAGTAAAAATTGTGGGTGCACGTAACCCCAATGTATTCTTTGAATTACCAGTCAGAAACTGGCACTATATGGCAGTAGCAAGAAATGAGGGTATTTGTAACCCCAATATATTCTTTGAATTCCCAGTCAGAAACTGGCACTGTATACCAGTAGTAAAAATTGTGGGTGCACGTAACCCCAATATATTCTTTGAATTCCCAGTCAGACAATGGCACTATATACCAGTAGCAAGAAATGAGGGTATTTATAACCCCAATATATTCTTTGAATTACCAGTCAGAAACTGGCACTATATGGCAGTAGCAAGAAATGAGGGTATTTGTAACCCCAATATATTCTTTGAATTCCCAGTCAGAAACTGGCACTGTATACCAGTAGTAAAAATTGTGGGTGCACGTAACCCCAATATATTCTTTGAATTACCAGTCAGAAACTGGCACTATATGGCAGTAGCAAGAAATGAGGGTATTTGTAACCCCAATATATTCTTTGAATTCCCAGTCAGAAACTGGCACTGTATACCAGTAGTAAAAATTGTGGGTGCACGTAACCCCAATATATTCTTTGAATTCCCAGTCAGACAATGGCACTATATACCAGTAGCAAGAAATGAGGGTATTTATAACCCCAATATATTCTTTGAATTACCAGTCAGAAACTGGCACTATATGGCAGTAGCAAGAAATGAGGGTATTTGTAACCCCAATATATTCTTTGAATTCCCAGTCAGAAACTGGCACTGTATACCAGTAGTAAAAATTGTGGGTGCACGTAACCCCAATATATTCTTTGAATTACCAGTCAGAAACTGGCACTATATGGCAGTAGCAAGAAATGAGGGTATTTGTAACCCCAATATATTCTTTGAATTCCCAGTCAGAAACTGGCACTGTATACCAGTAGTAAAAATTGTGGGTGCACGTAACCCCAATATATTCTTTGAATTCCCAGTCAGAAACTGGCACTATATGGCAGTAGCAAGAAATGAGGGTATTTATAACCCCAATATATTCTTTGAATTCCCAGTCAGACAATGGCACTGTATACCAGTAGTAAAAATTGTGGGTGCACGTAACCCCAATATATTCTTTGAATTCCCAGTCAGAAACTGGCACTATATGGCAGTAGCAAGAAATGAGGGTATTTATAACCCCAATATATTCTTTGAATTCCCAGTCAGACAATGGCACTGTATACCAGTAGTAAAAATTGTGGGTGCACGTAACCCCAATATATTCTTTGAATTCCCAGTCAGAAACTGGCACTATATGGCAGTAGCAAGAAATGAGGGTATTTATAACCCCAATATATTCTTTGAATTCCCAGTCAGAAACTGGCACTGTATACCAGTAGTAAAAATTGTGGGTGCACGTAACCCCAATATATTCTTTGAATTACCAGTCAGAAACTGGCACTATATGGCAGTAGCAAGAAATGAGGGTATTTGTAACCCCAATATATTCTTTGAATTCCCAGTCAGAAACTGGCACTGTATACCAGTAGTAAAAATTGTGGGTGCACGTAACCCCAATATATTCTTTGAATTCCCAGTCAGACAATGGCACTGTATACCAGTAGTAAAAATTGTGGGTGCACGTAACCCCAATATATTCTTTGAATTACCAGTCAGAAACTGGCACTATATGGCAGTAGCAAGAAATGAGGGTATTTGTAACCCCAATATATTCTTTGAATTCCCAGTCAGAAACTGGCACTGTATACCAGTAGTAAAAATTGTGGGTGCACGTAACCCCAATATATTCTTTGAATTCCCAGTCAGACAATGGCACTATATACCAGTAGCAAGAAATGAGGGTATTTATAACCCCAATATATTCTTTGAATTACCAGTCAGAAACTGGCACTATATGGCAGTAGCAAGAAATGAGGGTATTTATAACCCCAATATATTCTTTGAATTCCCAGTCAGAAACTGGCACTGTATACCAGTAGTAAAAATTGTGGGTGCATGTAACCCCAATATATTCTTTGAATTACCAGTCAGAAACTGGCACTATATGGCAGTAGCAAGAAATGAGGGTATTTGTAACCCCAATATATTCTTTGAATTCCCAGTCAGAAACTGGCACTGTATACCAGTAGTAAAAATTGTGGGTGCACGTAACCCCAATATATTCTTTGAATTCCCAGTCAGACAATGGCACTGTATACCAGTAGTAAAAATTGTGGGTGCACGTAACCCCAATATATTCTTTGAATTACCAGTCAGAAACTGGCACTATATGGCAGTAGCAAGAAATGAGGGTATTTGTAACCCCAATATATTCTTTGAATTCCCAGTCAGAAACTGGCACTGTATACCAGTAGTAAAAATTGTGGGTGCACGTAACCCCAATATATTCTTTGAATTCCCAGTCAGACAATGGCACTATATGGCAGTAGCAAAAATAGTGGGTGTATATAGCCCCAATTCTATTGCTAGGGGACTTGCAGGGTATTTCTGGGGTGAAGGTGGGGGGGCACACCGTTGGAACGGGTATCGGGGGTATATATCGGGTATACGGGAATACACTGACAGTGTATTCCATTCAGGATCCTGGGAAAGCTGGGTTGCGGCGATTGAGCCCGTCAGTGCCACGTTACACTGACAAGCTTCTCCCTGGAATTTAGCTCTTATAAGAGCTGTTGGTTGTCTTCTCCTTCCTATCCTAGCCTGTCCCTGCCTACCCAGAATCTAAGCCCTAGCTAGCTGGACGGAAACCTCCGTCCTCGGTGAATTGCAAGCTCAGAATGACGCGAACCTGGGCGGCGCTGTTCTTTTAAATTAGAGGTCACATGTTTTCGGCAGCCAATGGGTTTTGCCTACTTTTCTCAACGTCACCGGTGTCGTAGTTCCTGTCCCACCTACCCTGCGCTGTTATTGGAGCAAAAAAGGCGCCAGGGAAGGTGGGAGGGGAATCGAGTAATGGCGCACTTTACCACGCGGTGTTCGATTCGATTCGAACATGCCGAACAGCCTAATATCCGATCGAACATGAGTTCGATAGAACACTGTTCGCTCATCTCTACTAGGGAAGGGCTGACAGCACAGAGTACAGAGGGAAGGGAATTGAAGCTCTACCAAGGGGCCAGGGAGCTCGCGGTTTAAGTACACGGCAGATGAGCAGTTGAGCTAGTCTTACAAAAAAAAGTCTAAAGTGTATCCTCCCAATGGAACAATAGTAGAAAAGTTACAAAGATGCGTTCTTCAGGCCAAATTTAGCTTGACCTTTTATATAAAGACTAAGAGCCTTTTGAGAAGAGCGTTATACATATTATATCTTTGTTTACGGGGACGGCAAGACATTTAAGGTTGTTTTATGCTCATGAAGTAATAAATATAAACCTAGAATGATCCTTTCTCTCTCTTAATAAAGGTCTCCCAAACCTGATCATGAAGTCACTTTTCTATTCTGCTTTATATCTAGGTGCTGCATGGGGAGCAGTATCTAGAACTGTATAAGCCTATTCCAACATCAGGTAAGAGTCTATTTATGTAAAAGATGCTCCATTTATATCCATTCAGCATGGTAACTGAATATAAATATAGAAATATGATATTGTGTGATGGGTTGTATAATGCATGCAGTTAAAGGGACTGGATGAGAGTGCCGAGACCTCCATCAATCTATAGAACAATGGGACCTCTTTTAGGAGAGGATAGTTTGGTATTTAACCTGAACTGCATTTGTACCTATAAATTTGTAGTGCTGTCAATTATAAAACTGTATATTACATTTGTTAGATTTTGGAGCTGGCCACGACCTTCTGTTCTCCAATGGTTTGATTTGGATTAGTTGTCTGAATTTACAATATAGTTTTGTTTTTTGTATATATTATTTATGATACATTGTATTTATTTCTTATTTATTGGTGGGGTCACATTTGTAAACCTTTCTATGGAGGGAAAACCCACCTAACAGGTTTCCTTTAAAGACCCCATGTGTATTGGATATTAATGATCTATCCACAAGATAGCTCTGTATCCATTCGGTGGAGGTCTGACACCTGCAAAGATCAGCTGATTTGGTTGCAAGAAGTTGTATAAAGAGTTAAAGCTATTATTTCCCGTCACTGATGGAAGTCAATGAATTATTCAACTTTTTACAATTTTGTTGATATATGATGATGATACAGTATATGAGGATGATATATCTGTGTGTGACAAATGACTGCTTGGGATATGGATTCATAAATATGAGCTTTTGGATAGATTTATTACGGTGTTATAGGATTAATAAAATGAGGCATCTTGTTATCAATCATTTATTTAATTTTTTTTTAGTTAATAGAGAAAATGTGTACGTACTTGATACAGTATATGAGAAGAATGAATAGTTATTGACAGATTGCCAAATTAGTATCCCTGCGCTATGCTGAGGACGGAAACAGCGCTGTCCATAGCTGGGAATCTGTTCCTTTTGGAATAGAAATACTAATTTGGCAATAAACCCCGCATCATGCCAGTAGGCTTATTAACTGAGTCATGCATGATGTTAAGGGGGCTGCCCTCTAGAGGGCAGCATACAGAGGCACTGTTCTCCTAATTACATCCTGGAGAATAGATTTGCATATTTTTTTACCTAGTTATTGACAGCAATTTTTAGATCAACGTTATTTGGTTGATAGGAGAGGAAACTATGATGTTTGTATGCTTCAGATTGTCTTGTGACATGCATGCTCTTTAGGACTTAGGATATAGTAGTATATAGAAGAAGAGAAGTGCATGCTCACGGAGCCCACCATAAAGAGGACTCACCTGATGTCATAGGAGTTTATATAAGCCTCAGAAATGACAATAGTTTGCCTTGGGGCCTTAATTCCCGTTATCAGTGCAGACCCTGATCGTGGGCATTAACGTGAGGTCTTTGCTGTATAAGCAGGAGCTGAGCGGCTGCCATATTTAAATACCCAACTTCCTCTGTACTATTACGGCAAGTGTCGAGGAGGGGTTAAATAATTACTACGGAGTTAAATTCCATTTTGTATATATGATGCTAGGTTCATTGTAGCCTTCAGATTTTTCCTGAGGGTGCGCCCGCTGCCTGCGGAATTTATTTCCCTCATCCTCACAACTGGAACTTTTTCCAGTGGAGCTGGGAGAATGGAGTAATTTTTTTTTTTTTTTTTCTTGCCGATCATTTATCCGTTTTACAGACTTTTTCCATCTGGTTTAGTTTTTTACTCTTTAGACCTCCTAATTAAATGTGTGATCTATCATTATGGATCTACATGGAAGTCCATTTTCTCGGCTTGAAATAACATACTTCAGAAAAACAGCTAGGTAATACAATATTACAGTATATACCCATGAGACAAAAAATTTTGTCACTCAGCAATTGCTGAGTTTACATAGCAGTGTGTATATCACATATCACATTTTATATTTTGCTTTTATTTTTAAATACAGGTTAACGTCTATTATTTTTGGAGACCTATTGATCTCTAGCTTGTCTCACTTCAAATCTATTAGCTGTTAAATAGTATTGGCCAAACTATGACAACAAGTGTTAAAATTTGTTGTCCTCAGTTGCCTTTGATATTTGAAGGCTTTTAAGGTCTAATGTTCCTTTATTTTTGATGTGGTGTCCTTGACTATTCTTATCATGATTGTATCTTGGCGTCTGCTGCAGCGGTGCCACATGCAATATGGATGTTGTTCGCTATTGAGTCGGGTGTATCGTAGCAGAACTAGTTTTTATTTTCGAAATGAAACGATGATATAGTGACTGCTCGGTCTGTATAGTTCATGGCTAGATCATTGGCTTCTGAATTTGGATTTTTGTTCAATGTCCGTCTCTGATGAGACTGCTAAAATGCTGGTTCTGATTCTAGACCCTGTGATTAGAACCAGTATCTGACAACTAAGTTGACCTGTCCTCGGCCGTGTTCACTGGTATTACTTGTACTATGGTGGCTGGTTTAGGAGAAGGTGCTGGTTATAGCGAATGGAAGAACTAATGTCAGCAGTCCAAATATTATCAGAACAGCCCCACAAACCAGATTGTAAAATCGGTGGGCATTATACAAATCTTGCCAAAAGGAGGTATTCCTGGGTTGTGCTAAAATGTTCATAACTTTGGCTCTTTCATAGTTATGGTTGTATGAGCTTCTTTCTACCTCACTGAGAAAGTAAGATTGTAAGTTTGTCTGAGTAAGTATAGAAGGCACATGGCTCACTTTTAGGATAAGTTTTTGGCAGGAGGATTTTTGAGGAAAAAACAAAACGCCAACTTCCCCATTCATTTCAGTGGGAATCAGGCTGACTTTATCAGCTAGGCCATGATAATTTCTTATCCCTTCTATCTTCAGGCCGATTCTGCTTTGCAAACCCTATTGTAATGACTAGGAAGCAGAAGCTGCATCATAGATAAGTCTATTGTCTATGTGTGCGATAATAGTTTTGTGACCGCAGTTAACAATCAATGCTTGCATTTTGTCAGAATTTGTAGGTTTTTGTTTTTCCACCCGTCTCTTGATGATTGACCACAAGTTCTCAATGGGATTAAGATCTGGGGAGTTTCCAGGCCATGGACCCAAAATCTCTATGTTTTTTTCCCTGAGCCATTTAGTTATCACCTTTGCTTTATGGGAAGGTGCTCCATCATGCTGGAAAAGGCATTGTTGATCGCCAAACTGCTCTTGGACGGTTGGGAGAAGTTGATCTTGGAGGACATTCTGGTACCATTCTTTATTCATGGCTGTGTTTTTAGGCAAGACTGTGAGAGAGCCGATTCCCTTGGCTGAGCAGCAACCCCACAGATGAATGGTTTCAGGATGTTTTACAGTTGGCATGAGACAAGACTGGTGGTAGCGCTCACCTCGTCTTCTCCGAATAAGCTGTTTTCCAGATGTCCCAAACAATCGAAAAGGGGATTCATCAGAGAAAATGACTTTACCCCAGTCCTCAGCAGTCCACTCCCTGTACCTTTTGCAGAATATCAGTCTGTCCCTGATGTTTTTTTCTGGAGAGAAGTGGCTTCTTTGCTGCCCTCCTTGAGACCAGGCCTTGCTCCAAGAGTCTCCGCCTCGCAGTGCATGCAGATGCACTCACACCTGCCTGCTGCCATTCCTAAGCAAGCTCTGCACTGCTGGTAGCCCAATCCCGCAGCTGAAACAAGACTGTCCTGACGCTTGCTGGTCTTTCTTGGGCACCCTGGAGCCTTTTTGCCAACAATGGAACCTCTCTCCTTGAAGTTCTTGATGATGCGATAGATTGTTGACTGAGGTGCAATCTTTCTAGCTGCGATACTCTTCCCTGTTAGGCCATTTTTGTGAAGTGCAATGATGACTGCACGTGTTTCTTTAGAGATAACCATGGTTAACAGAAGAGAAACAATGATGCCAAGCACCAGCCTCCTTTTAAAGTGTCCAGTGGTGTCATTCTTACTTAATCATGACAGATTGATCTCCAGCCCTGTCCTCATCAACACCCACACCTGTGTTAATGGAGCAATCACTGAAATGACGTTAGCTGGTCCTTTTAAGGCAGGGCTGCAATGATGTTGAAATGTGTTTTGGGGGATAAAGTTCATTTTCTAGGCAAATATTGACTTTGCAAGTAATAGCTGTTAAGCTGATCACTCTTTATAACATTCTGGAGTATATGCAAATTGCCATTAGGAAAACTGAAGCAGTAGACTTTGTAAAAATTAATATTTGTATCATTCTCAAAACTTTTCACCATGACTGTATATTTAGGAATATACAGTATTTTGAGTAGACCTTAGACCAAAGCTGAGATCTGATAGGAGAAATAGACAGAGGGACTTTGCCTTAGTCGTTGTTCTCCAAGGGCACTATTTCCATTCCCATCTTTTTAGCATACAGCATATTGATCACGTTTTCTGAGAAAATATTTGGTTTACGATGACAATATTTGCTGCTAAACTCCGCACAGTGTTTTTCCACTTGTCCTGAAATGGTCAAGCAATGAAATGCTTTAGTTATTTCAAGCTGATTCTCTGTGGGCACTGTGGTGAGCTTACTGTGGGTAAATGGATTTTCTCCACAAGTGTCATAAGGGCTTTATATGAGACACAAACTGAATTCATCATTTTTTAAGAAGCCTTTAAAAATAAAATGCATGTAAGTCTCCTGTGAAGAGCCCTACTTAGGAAGCTGTTGATATTTTATTGCAGGTCTGCAGCAGTTTTCATGTTCTTCCCCAGTGATGTGTATGTGTTAAATATTCAGCTTGAGAACACCTTGGAGACTCATTTATGTGATCAGCACAATTTCAAGGTTGCACTTTAAAATGTTCTATTTATGACCTTGAAATGGTGGAAACGGTATGGGACATAATGCATTGCTCTGCATTTTACATGCCCAACGATGAGATGTATTCTTCCAAATTGGATTTTGCTGCTACATTGGCCCATGGTTGCAAGTTACGCTAAAAAGACCAAAACCATGCAGATATCACAGTTGTCCTTGTGGATTATACGGATATTTTTTCAGTTGATATATACATTTTTCTGATGGTAACTTTTTTCTTTATGCCATTATATTTTATATAAATGTCCTGGTCTTTCTACTGGACTTTGCATAAGTTTGCAGCATTTTTTCCACACCTGCCTATATGTAAGCATTCTATAAATAGTAGAATTGCTAATAGCCATCTTCTGTCAATTTACAAAATTAAGGGAATGACTTTAGATTAAATCTTTGGTGTAATCTTTGGAGATGTCAGAGAAGATAATATGGCCCCACAGAGTCCTTATCTCTGTCATCCAATCTGTCTGGGATTACATGAAAAGATAGAAGTATTTGATCAAGCCTACGTATAAAGAAGATCTGTGGTTAGTTCTCAAAGATAATTGGAAAAAACTCCCTGATGGTTTTCTTTAAAAACTGTGTACAAATGTATCCTGAAAAAATGTTGCTTTTTGAAGACAAAGGATGGTCACACTTTGTCCATTCACTTCATTTTGTTAATTGACAAAAATAAACCATGAACACACCATTTTTAAAAGTATTCTTTGCAGAATTCTGTCTATAACTTTTGCACATCATTGTATTACTCAACCACACTTCCCAAAACGTTGGAATGCTGTGTAAAATGTGAAGACAGCAAAAATACTATGACGGATTTGGTGCAGTATATGGTATGGTCAGCTTTTCAAGATGTGTAAGCTGACCATGCCATAGGCACTGATGCATCCCTTTAACAAGATGGTTGGCCCTTCTCCTCTTGAGTCTGCAGTACATGGAGGGAGTGGTTTCCATAAATAATTTTAAATTTTGATTTATTTGACCATTTCCGTATGGCTTTAGTCCTTTTTAAATCATCATTGGTCCAGTGCTTCTGGAATGTTTTTATATATGTCTCCTTCCTTGCATGCTATAGCTTTAATTTGCATTTTTGGATTGCATGGTTCACAGATGCTGGCAATCGCAGACTTTCTGTAGACGTGCACACCCTGTTTCGTGACTGATCTAGCAGGGATATTCAGAGTGCAGTTCATTTTAGCAGATGGATATATATATATATATATATATATATATATATATATATATATATATATATATATACATACTAGCTGGTACCCGCGACTTCGTCTGCAGTGTGTCTTTGGGACAGGGGTATTTCAAGTTAATATACTTCGATATACGACATTGTATGATTTGTTATTTTCCACCAGTACATGTAAGTTTTGGGCACAGGATACTCTTGAGCAGCAACATAAAGTTTAGTAACTCCATGCGCCTCTTATTAATAGCAATTAACCCCATCATGTCCCTCACATTAACCATCATGTCCCTCACATTAACCCTTGTGTAAGAGTTACTGATATGTGAGTACTTGGAGGTAATAATTAAGTATCTTCATTATTGAGGTCTTTTATTATTACCTCCATATGTCTCACATATTAGTAACCTTTATATGGGGCACACAGGGGTTAATATGAGGGACATGATGATGGGGTGTATTCCTATTAATGTGAGGCACACAGGGGTTAATATGAGGGACATGATGGGGTGTATTCCTATTAATGTGAGGCACACAGGGGTTAATATGAGGGACATGATGGGGTTTAATCCTATTAACATGAGGCACACAGGGGTTAATATGAGGGACATGATGGGGTGCATTCCTATTAATGTGAGGCACATGGAGTTACTAACACTATACTAATAACCCCAAATGCCTGACATTAATGAGAATAGTAATCCTATGTATCTGTGTGTTTTTCAGTTTCGCTTTGCTAGCAGCTTCCTCTCCTCCTCAGGAAATCTTTGCAGGATGCAGACCACTATAGCAGGCACAGACCTGAACGATTAAGCTCCACCCCCTGGGTTTCCTGCACCCCTCTCAAAGGGGAGTGTCCTTATGCCTCAGCTCTAGCAGAGCACTGAAGGGACACTCGGACTTCCTTTAACTCTTGCAGGTCCTGTTCTGCTGGCATGCCAGTGAAATATGGCAGGAGTGCCACTCTTGGCACGTGTGCCAGGGGTTGCTGACCTCTGCTGTAGAGGGTAATATGAATTTTGTGGCTTGCTATGGTCCAAAGTGTGTGAGATTGCAGAGATAGTGATGTGAGTTTGGGTTTTGTGGGGGTCCTGGGAAAAACATATGTGCGCTATTGTGACGAAAAGTAGCCTATTGCACAATCCAGTGTAGTAACTATGTTTGTGGAAAATTTCAGCCAAATCGGTGGAGCGGGTTTTGCGTGATTTAGGAACAAACATCCAAACAGCCAAACATCCAAACACACAAACCCACAAACATATATTATTAGATAGCATAAGTTTTATCTATAGTAGCTGTTGGTACATTTGGAAAAGTTTCTATTGTTGTTTAATAGAGATGAGCGAACAGTGAAATGTTCGAAGTTCAAAATTCGATTCGAGTAGCCGCTTAGTACTCGACTGTTCGATCGAATATCGAACCCATTATAGTCTATGGGGAAAAAATACTTGTTAAGGGGGAAACCACTATTCGACTCAGGAGGGTCACCAAGTCCACTATGACATCCCAGGAAATGATGCCAACACCCTGGAATGCAACTGGGACAGCAGGGGAAACATGTCTGGGGGCATTCAACATGCCCAAGTGAAATAAGTGATGTAACAGTGAAATAGTGACTGCAGCTCTAGATGTAACTGGAGTATAAGACCTGATGTAACAGCAGAATAGTGACTGCAGCTCTGGAGTTGACTGGAGTATAAGACATGATGTACAGCAGAATAGTAGCAAAAAAGTCAATGGTACCGCACACTCTAAAATTATATGTGGTGCTAGCGAAAAAAGGTCACTATTGGTGACTGACTAAATACTTTTTTGCCCCACTGTATACTCCAAGAGCTGCACTCACTATTCTGCTGTAAATCATGTCTTATGCTCCAGTCACATCTAGAGCTGCAGACACTATTCTGCTCTTACATCATCACTTATACTTCAGTCACATCCAGAGCTGCACTCACTATTCTGCTGTACATCATGTCTTATACTCCAGTCACATCTAGAGCTGCAGACACTATTCTGCTCTTACATCATCACTTATACTGCAGTAACATCTAGAGCTGCACTCATTATTCTGCTGTACATCATGTCTTATACTCCAGTCACCTCCAGAGCTGCAGTCACTATTCTGCTGTTACATCAGGTCTTATACTCCAGTCACAGCCAGTTCTGCTACATCTGAGATGTAGCAGGGTTCAGCACACAGTCCGCTCTGCTGCATCTGAGGGTGTAGCAGAGCACAGCGTGCGCTCAATGCTGCTACATCTGAGATCAGACCAGAATGGCGACTGCTGTGGACCGATCTTAGACTCCGCCTCCTCCGGCAGAACCAGCGTTGATTGGCCGAATGCTGTACTCTGTATGGCATTTGGCCAATCAACGCTGGTCAATGCATTCCTATGGGAAAAAGTCAGCTCCCGCATATCGCAAGCTGACAGGGATCCCGACCAGATAGTGCCCCAAAGAGCTGTGTGACATTCCCACCTAAATAAAGGTAATCCCTAGCTAACCCTTAAATACGAAAGCACACAGAGAAAATGTCCACAGCTTCCAAAAGGCAATTAATTTACATCGGTTTTAACCCCTGAGTGCGCGAAAAACAACATCCTCCGGTTAGGGTAGATAATAATGCATCAAATAGAAAAAAGTTTCAGCACAGAGGGCGTTAATAAAATTTAACTTTTATTTTGGAACCACATTCCATATTCTTTAAAATAAATAGACAAAACAGGAAAAAAAAATATATACACCAGACAAGGGGAGTCAAAAAATAAGAAAACTCACAATGTGTGTATGTGCAGCATTCTGGCCCAAGAACCACATTCCATAAAGAATATGGAATGTGGTTCCAAAATAAAAGTCAAATTTTATTAACGCCCTCTGTGCTGAAACTTTTTTTTATTTGATGCATTATTATCTACCCTAACCGGAAGATGTTGTTTTTCGTGCACTCAGGGGTTAAAACCGATGTAAATTAATTGCCGTTTGGAAGCTGTGGACATTTTCTCTGCATGCTTTCGTATTTAAGGGTTAGCTAGGGATTACCTTTATTTAGGTGGGAATGTCACGCACACTATTGGTGCAAAAAAAGCACCAGGGAAGATGGGAGGGGATACGAATTTTTAGTGAGTTTGCCAAGTGGTATTCGACTGGAATCGAACATCTCGAACAGCCTGATATCCGATCGAACATGTACTCAGTCGAATGCTGTTCGCTCATCTCTTTTATTTAACCATTATGAGGACTCAGTTGAACCATTTAAGCAATGCTATTTCTCTAGACCTTATTCTATCATGTGTATCACAGCATTAATGTGAATGAAGGTTACCATTGTACACCAAGCATTATGTAAAATACATCTAGGTAATTACATTACAGTGCTATCATCTGCACTGCATTACGATTAGTTTATTAACCCCTGTAATGATCACAATGGCCACTCACCAAGCCAAATTGGGCGACACAAAGAACGATCAATAGAGCATTGATGGAAAAGGTGAAATGAAGATGTATCTGCAGACTGCTTAGCATGGCAGTAATAACACCCATGGCTACTCATAGCAGTGAAAACTATTGAAGATGGATCATCCAAGTCTGAGCTGTGTCCTAATCTATTTTTATATCCGGTCACTATAGAGGTCTGTGTCCTTATCCATAACTCTGCATTGTTTTCCAGACTAATCAAGGTATTCTTAAATGGATGTATGTTTTATTAACGGAGAGGACACCAAGGTGTTTTGATGTTCTTAGGTAGTGATTAACCTTCTGCCGCTTTTTTTTATTAAATGGTCTCTGGATCCTGGATATAGTCTGAAGTGGATGCTGCAGCTTATTACGTGCACACTGGGTTGCCCTTCCTACATGTTACCGTCCTTTGCCTTACATTTTGGTAGAATTAAGTTTATGGCACTAGAAACTTTTAAAGACTGTTTTCTACCATTTTTGCACACAATTTATTTTACCCAAAAATTTGATTTACTCTGAAAATACTATATATTACTGATAACAGCTTATATTATTGTCTATTATTGTCACAATTATTCAGACTATTGTATTCTACTGTTTTATTCTGCGCAGAGCTTGCACTTATGTTTGTATATCAATTACCCTAGAGTAAGGTAATCTAGGAAAACTATCTGCTCTTTACCATGTAGGGTGCTGGATGAGCAGTTACGGGTGTGTCTGGCAAACCTGCCGCTTTCTATTGACTACTGGCAGGATTGTGAATGCAGCTCTTGATATTGAGTGCAGGTTTAAAAGTGGCATCAACACAGGATGAAAGAGAGTACCGTATATACTTGAGTATAAGCCAAATTTTTCAGCCCAGTTTTTGTGCTGAAAATGCCTCCCTCGGCTTATACTCGAGTCGGCAAAAAACCCCCAAAAAACATTGGTCTATGACCAGCCACAATATTAATGTATAGAATCTCCCATAAAATAGTGCAAAAAAAAAAAAAAATTTAAAAATAAAAGTTCTAAATCCCTCCTTTCCCTAGAATACATACAAAAGTAGAAAATGACTGTGAAACACATACACATTAGCTATCCCTGTGTCTGAAAGTGCCCGGTCTACTGAATATAGGGGATCTGCAGTGCTCCTGTTCCGTCGGGAAGGGGTTAATAGGAGCACTGCAGATACCCTATATTCAGCCAGGCTGAATTCCAAGTGGGGAAAGAAAAAACAGTCCTCAAGCTCAGGGAAGGGGCAGACAGATAACCAAAACACCCCCTCCCCTTCCCCAGCATCTACTTCACCCAAAAACTGACCATTTTCATTTTTGAAATTTTCCAGTAGCTGCTGCATTTCCCCCCTCGGCTTATACTCGAGTCAATAAGTTTTCCCAGTTTTTTTGTGGTAAAATTAGGGGGGTCGGCTTATACTCAAGTATATACGGTAACCAATGTTTTTTTGCATAGAATGTTGCTTAAAATACGCCAACATTTAGGCCATTTTTCAATGTAACACGACAAAGGGGCATGACTTAACCGTATAACATGGTGTGAACTGTGCCATTTTACACCAAAATAGTGCCAATATTTTGCCAGAAATTTTGACACAAACCAGGCACATGGATAACCTGCCTAAGTTACCCTACATATGCGCTAGATTTAACATACAGGCTTAGCCACTGTGATACATCTGGTGCATTTTAAGACTGCCTGGTCCGATGTTACACTGCCTTATAGTAAATGTGGGGGCACTGTCAGAGCAGGTGGTTTTGGTTATTGGCTCCATCCTCTATTTCTCCACTGTTAATTCTGACTCTCATTGTGACTTCTTCATAAATGGCTGACATTGCTTTTTACATATCATGCTCCGAAATTATATAAATCTATATATTACAGAGCTCCATATCTCTCTATCATATTCTGCTCTCTGTTACAGCAGCAGATATCGCCTAACCGTCTCACTGCACATAACAGAGGTCTTTTGTGGCAGGATGACTAGTTTCAAGCTCACCTACATTGCATTGTTAGCAACCAAAGCTCCATACAGGGCTCTTTAGCAGATTCTTTGCCCTTTTGCGTCCATTTAGAGTTTATTATTAGAGATGAGCGAACACTAAAATGTTCGAGGTTCGAAATTCGATTCGAACAGCCGCTCACTGTTCGAGTGTTCGAATGGGTTTCGAACCCCATTATAGTCTATGGGGAACATAAACTCGTTAAGGGGGAAACCCAAATTCGTGTCTGGAGGGTCACCAAGTCCACTATGACACCCCAGGAAATGATACCAACACCCTGGAATGACACTGGGACAGCAGGGGAAGCATGTCTGGGGGCATAAAAGTCACTTTATTTCATGGAAATCCCTGTCAGTTTGCGATTTTCGCAAGCTAACTTTTCCCCATAGAAATGCATTGGCCAGTGCTGATTGGCCAGAGTACGGAACTCGACCAATCAGCGCTGGCTCTGCTGGAGGAGGCGGAGTCTAAGATAGCTCCACACCAGTCTCCATTCAGGTCCGACCTTAGACTCCGCCTCCTCCGGCAGAGCCAGCGCTGATTGGCCGAAGGCTGGCCAATGCATTCCTATGCGAATGCAGACTTAGCAGTGCTGAGTCAGTTTTGCTCAACTACACATCTGATGCACACTCGGCACTGCTACATCAGATGTAGCAATCTGATGTAGCAGAGCCGAGGGTGCACTAGAACCCCTGTGCAAACTCAGTTCACGCTAATAGAATGCATTGGCCAGCGCTGATTGGCCAATGCATTCTATTAGCCCGATGAAGTAGAGCTGAATGTGTGTGCTAAGCACACACATTCAGCACTGCTTCATCAAGCCAATACAATGCATTAGCCAGTGCTGATTGGCCAGAGTACGGAACTCGACCAATCAGCGCTGGCTCTGCTGGAGGAGGCGGAGTCTAAGATCGCTCCACACCAGTCTCCATTCAGGTCCGACCTTAGACTCCGCCTCCTCCGGCAGAGCCAGCGCTGATTGGCCGAAGGCTGGCCAATGCATTCCTATGCGAATGCAGACTTAGCAGTGCTG
This sequence comes from Leptodactylus fuscus, assembly GCF_031893055.1. Classification (NCBI taxonomy): domain Eukaryota; kingdom Metazoa; phylum Chordata; class Amphibia; order Anura; family Leptodactylidae; genus Leptodactylus; species Leptodactylus fuscus. The sequence goes on from NC_134265.1 coordinate 78,677,754, forward strand.
AGTCAGTTTTGCTCAACTACACATCTGATGCACACTCGGCACTGCTACATCAGATGTAGCAATCTGATGTAGCAGAGCCGAGGGTGCACTAGAACCCCTGTGCAAACTCAGTTCACGCTAATAGAATGCATTGGCCAGCGCTGATTGGCCAATGCATTCTATTAGCCCGATGAAGTAGAGCTGAATGTGTGTGCTAAGCACACACATTCAGCACTGCTTCATCAAGCCAATACAATGCATTAGCCAGTGCTGATTGGCCAGAGTACGGAATTCGGCCAATCAGCGCTGGCCAATGCATTCTATTAGCCCGATGAAGTAGAGCTGAATGTGTGTGCTAAGCACACACATTCAGCACTGCTTCATCAAGCCAATACAATGCATTAGCCAGTGCTGATTGGCCAGAGTACGGAATTCGGCCAATCAGCGCTGGCCAATGCATTCTATTAGCCCGATGAAGTAGAGCTGAATGTGTGTGCTAAGCACACACATTCAGCACTGCTTCATCAAGCCAATACAATGCATTAGCCAGTGCTGATTGGCCAGAGTACGGAATTCGGCCAATCAGCGCTGGCCAATGCATTCTATTAGCCCGATGAAGTAGAGCTGAATGTGTGTGCTAAGCACACACATTCAGCACTGCTTCATCAAGCCAATACAATGCATTAGCCAGTGCTGATTGGCCAGAGTACGGAATTCGGCCAATCAGCGCTGGCCAATGCATTCTATTAGCCCGATGAAGTAGAGCTGAATGTGTGTGCTAAGCACACACATTCAGCACTGCTTCATCAAGCCAATACAATGCATTAGCCAGTGCTGATTGGCCAGAGTACGGAATTCGGCCAATCAGCGCTGGCTCTGCTGGAGGAGGCGGAGTCTAAGGTCGGACCTGAATGGAGACTGGTGTGGAGCGATCTTAGACTCCGCCTCCTCCAGCAGAGCCAGCGCTGATTGGCCGAATTCCGTACTCTGGCCAATCAGCACTGGCTAATGCATTGTATTGGCGTGATGAAGCAGTGCTGAATGTGTGTGCTTAGCACACACATTCAGCTCTACTTCATCGGGCTAATAGAATGCATTGGCCAGCGCTGATTGGCCGAATTCCGTACTCTGGCCAATCAGTGCTGGCCAATGCATTCTATTAGCTTGATGAAGCAGAGTGTGCACAAGGGTTCAAGCGCACCCTCGGCTCTGATGTAGCAGAGCCGAGGCTGCACAAGGGTTCAAGCGCACCCTCGGCTCTGATGTAGGAGAGCCGAGGGTGCACTTGAACCCTTGTGCAGCCTCGGCTCTGCTACATCAGAGCCGAGGGTGCGCTTGAACCCTTGTGCACACTCTGCTTCATCAAGCTAATAGAATGCATTGGCCAGCGCTGATTGGCCAATGTATTCTATTAGCCTGATGAAGTAGAGCTGAATGTGTGTGCTAAGCACACACATTCAGCTCTACTTCATCGGGCTAATAGAATGCATTGGCCAGCGCTGATTGGTCGAGTTCCGTACTCTGGCCAATCAGCGCTGGCTCTGCTGGAGGAGGCGGAGTCTAAGATCGCTCCACACCAGTCTCCATTCAGGTCCGACCTTAGACTCCGCCTCCTCCAGCAGAGCCAGCGCTGATTGGCCGAATTCCGTACTCTGGCCAATCAGCACTGGCTAATGCATTGTATTGGCGTGATGAAGCAGTGCTGAATGTGTGTGCTTAGCACACACATTCAGCTCTACTTCATCGGGCTAATAGAATGCATTGGCCAATCAGCGCTGGCCAATGCATTCTATTAGCGTGAACTGAGTTTGCACAGGGGTTCTAGTGCACCCTCGGCTCTGCTACATCAGATTGCTACATCTGATGTAGCAGTGCCGAGTGTGCATCAGATGTGTAGTTGAGCAAAACTGACTCAGCACTGCTAAGTCTCTGCATTCGCATAGGAATGCATTGGCCAGCCTTCGGCCAATCAGCGCTGGCTCTGCCGGAGGAGGCGGAGTCTAAGGTCGGACCTGAATGGAGACTGGTGTGGAGCGATCTTAGACTCCGCCTCCTCCAGCAGAGCCAGCGCTGATTGGTCGAGTTCCGTACTCTGGCCAATCAGCGCTGGCCAATGCATTCTATTAGCCCGATGAAGTAGAGCTGAATGTGTGTGCTTAGCACACACATTCAGCTCTACTTCATCAGGCTAATAGAATACATTGGCCAATCAGCGCTGGCCAATGCATTCTATTAGCTTGATGAAGCAGAGTGTGCACAAGGGTTCAAGCGCACCCTCGGCTCTGATGTAGCAGAGCTGAGGGTGCACAAGGGTTCAAGTGCACCCTCGGCTCTCCTACATCAGAGCCGAGGGTGCGCTTGAACCCTTGTGCAGCCTCGGCTCTGCTACATCAGAGCCGAGGGTGCGCTTGAACCCTTGTGCACACTCTGCTTCATCAAGCTAATAGAATGCATTGGCCAGCACTGATTGGCCAGAGTACGGAATTCGGCCAATCAGCGCTGGCCAATGCATCCCTATGGGAAAAAGTTTGTCTCACAAAAATCACAATTACACACCCGATAGAGCCCCAAAAAGTTATTTTTAATAACATTCCCCCCTAAATAAAGGTTATCCCTAGCTATCCCTGCCTGTACAGCTATCCCTGTCTCATAGTCACAAAGTTCACATTCTCATATGACCCGGATTTGAAATCCACTATTCGTCTAAAATGGAGGTCACCTGATTTCGGCAGCCAATGACTTTTTCCAATTTTTTTCAATGCCCCCAGTGTCGTAGTTCCTGTCCCACCTCCCCTGCGCTGTTATTGGTGCAAAAAAGGCGCCAGGGAAGGTGGGAGGGGAATCGAATTTTGGCGCACTTTACCACGTGGTGTTCGATTCGATTCGAACATGGCGAACACCCTGATATCCGATCGAACATGTGTTCGATAGAACACTGTTCGCTCATCTCTATTTATTATATTTCCAACTTCAGATAGGTTCTTTGGAAATGTTGCAAATCTCCTTTTTATCCATTTTTCTGTGTTCTCAATCACTGCTTACAACCAGCCTTATCTGCGGTGTGAATGCAGGCTGGTGACAGTCTGCAATCTGTTTCTGAAATAATTTCATCTGTCCTTATGTGCTATATTGAATTTCCTGCCAGTGGAGTTCATGGTTCGCCGGTCTCTTGTGAATTATTTTATGTTGGCTTCATTATGAGGTCAGGATTGGAAGTTGTTTTAATTACACAGAGAAGAAATAAAATTACATTGATTAATCAGCGGTTGTGGTGAAATGTAGGCAGGACCATGCTGGATGGCATCTGCAGCTCAATGAAATGGACTAGGGTAATAATATCTTACATTTCGCTCAGAAATTATTGAATGGCTTGCAGTTAACCTGATGCTGCTCATTGGCTGCAGTTCTTTTAAGCTCTCTAAACGGAGGTCGAGGAAAAAGAGAATTGGCGTTTTATTTAACTTGCCGATCTTTGGTGTATCTGGAAGATGAACCAGTATTAGTAACCAGTTTAGCAGCTTACCCTTGAACGTAAGGTTAAGATGCAAATACCGTGACAACTTTGGGGAATACTTTAGATTTCGGGATCGCCATAGCTTGGTCGAGATGACTAGCACATCAGGAAGTTCCAAAATATTACAACACAGTGATTCAGTCCAAAACTGACCGCAACCAGTCCTTCTATTTTGACTGCAAATGCCATATACATAACAGCACAAAAATAAATCCTCAACTATCCGACTACTACCTAGAGATTCAGTGTCCCTGACTGTGAGACCCCAGACCTACTACCCAGTATTTCCACAAACTCAGTATTTCATACCAACTCATGAGGTTTTGTCTGCTACAGGCCCTGGCAGCATCTGCTTCTTACCCAGACAGGGAGCATTATAGGAAGGGTTAACACATCACTTATGGAATTCTTCTACTTGGTTGCTAATTCGGCGCACTTTCCCAGATTCTTCTCTCACATATAAATAGGTAAAAGAAACACTGCTCAAGAAACTTTACTAGCGCTAATCAGGGCTCAAAAACTGAAAGCAGTATGCATGGAAAAAGATATAAAAAAATATAGATGGCCTGGAGAAGAGACTGAATTATCGGTTCTAACCTGAGAGCAGGTCTATAACCTAGACAACCAACTGTGAACATTGAAAAGAGAGATTTAGCTGTATCTGACAAAAGGCACAAGATAGATGAAGCAATGTAAAGAGTAAACAGCTCTACTAGAAGTCTGAATATGATCCTTGAGAAAGGACGCTCTTCTGCTAATTTACGTAGGGATAGGGGGATAAAAGAATGATTTTTACTGAATGGCGGTCCGCAATAAGAAATACCTCATTGTAAACTGTGCTGACACCCCTACAAGGCACTGGGATTTGTTTATATCTCAATTTTGGTGTGACAGACTCTATATTAAGCAATAACTTTCAGTCTCCTTTTTTGGGAGTTTTGGTTACTCTGAAGTTATCTTTCATCAGATAGTTCAACAGGCAGAAGTCTTAAATTCGTAATGTCTAACATCAAGGTCTGCCTGTGGAACAGAACACATTTTTTGATAAGAGCTGGGAAACTTTTCTCGGCAAACTTGCCAGTTACATCAATTTTGTGATGTTTTTTTTTCCCTCCTCCTGTACATTTTCAGTAAAAAGCTTTTATCCAAGGTTTATCATAGATTTGTAGGCTCAGCATATCTGTAAAAATATGCCTAGCACCTTCTGGACTGCATAGCATTATTTTCCTGTTGTTGCTGACATTTTTTTCTAATACTTTGCATTATTTTGTATTTCTTTTTACAGGAGAGATGCGCTCAGAGGGCGTAGTGGCAGACGTATTGGACAAAGGCTCAGGCGCCATCATTCTGCTCGATGGTACGTACAGTATGACGGTATTGATGAAATGGTTAATGACTCCTACTAGGAAGCAAATTGTGCTTCTCACTCATTGAAAGTTGTTAGTTTTATTAGAGTACACATCTCCATATAGTTTGCTTTCACTTTTTCTCCTTAATACAGAACTCTGTCAAAAGCATTTCACACCAAAGCAATTTGCAGTTAGAATTACTAGAGGAGTAGACGGCATTCACATTTCTGATCGAAGTGAAGGTCGTTTCAGGCGGTAAAGAGAACGGTGGCTGAGAATTACTAATGAGGTGTAGAGGAGAGAAGAAGAGCGCGCCCAGATTATGGGATGTAATCTATACATCAGATGTCTTCATATCCTCTGTTCTGATACATTCTGAAATCTGACAGCCTACATCTGTACCCACCGAAGTCCCAGATTCATATTAAATAATGTGCTCCAGCTTTAAAGGGACACAGCCTGGCCTGAAGACTGTCTTATCTGCTGCGAAGTAAACAACCAGAAAAAGTAGTAATCTGCTGAAAAGCAGCCTAATATATACAGAGTGCATTCTGTATACACGTGCCTATGCAGTAAGGTGCAGAACTGTATTTACAGAAGCATTCTCAATTTATTTTTATTAACCCAAACTGTAGAAAGTGAGTATTTTCACAGAAGATCTTTCCAAATAATGATAAATATTGCATTGTCTCACTATGTATAATTGGTTTATATTAAAGTCCTACGGGAGACTAGATAACATTGGGTGCAAAGTATATCAATGGCTTCACTTGATTGTATGGAGTAGAAATGTCGCACCATATTTAAACTATATTTTGCGACTTTTTTGCCTCCTGCCACTTTTGAAAAAGAGGTGAGAAAAGGGGTCTCTAGGCATTTACTGTGTGGCGAGAGACCCCAAGAAGTTAAGATTGATAGGGATCAGTTAGAGCTTGGGTTGCCTCCTTTTATTTTCGCTGGATAGTTGTATTAAAATGGAGTTTTTCTGGACAGCCCCTTTGGGGGGTTGTTCCACCTGTTCGAGCTGTTTTATATATTAGTGTATGCGTTCATAGATTTAGGTATATCTATTTAGATCTGTATTGGAAAATACTATAAAAATATCAGTTACTATACGTAGCTTAACAACCCGACTCTGTAAGGTCCCTAAATTTGAGAATTTCTCCTGCTCACTAGTGTGATTAGAATAGTCAATGACAGTGTTTGGTATTCCATGAATGAAGTCCATAAATCTCCATTACTAATGAGATGTTGGCCGTAGGGTGGCAGCTCCCATGATGATCAGAAGAATGGCTGCTTTATGTTAGATGGTTTTTTGTGTTTACTATGCTATGAATAACTGTTTTTGCAGAAAGACAGGTTTATACATCTGTTCTTCGCTGAAGGATTCACTAGAATGAATACCTTTTTATTTGGTGGTGTCTTAGTTACTAGATTGACTTTTCAGTCTCTAATATGTATTCTCAAATCCAGAAATAAAATATTTATTCCAGCGTGGTACATCTTCCTTTTAATGATTGTGTTGGTTTGCAACCATCTAGAGGCATGGAAACGATTGAGAATGGTTAATAATTGACACAGATAAATGTGCAGGATGTCAGCTTGTGTATCCTCCATTTTGGATTCCAGGGCCATGTGATGCCATGCCTGCAGCCATTTTACATTTCTCTTTGTTTAGAAAGCCCATCATCCCTGCCCCCCCCCCATACCTTAATGGGATGAGCTCATCTCCTTTTCTTATCCAATAGCCATGTGCCAGAAGTACTATACAATTTTGCCACCAATCATGTTATGCTACTTATACTAGTCCAACCTGTTCTCTGTCTACAAACTGTATTTAGACTACCTTTTTCCCTCCATCAAAGCAGAACCCACTATATACACAATAGCTGTTTGTATGTGTTTCTCTAAGCTAGCTTATACACTAGCTTTTATAAATTTGGACTTCAATATGGTGATACTTAGAGCAGGTTGAGCTCACACTAGAGACCCCACAGTCCTAAGAGTAAAGAAAGCACTGATTTAGCACATTGTCCGCTTCTAAGTTTTTTGAGCTGAGTTGTGCCATGAATACCTGCACAGAGGGTAGTGTTGTGCTGTGTTGCTAGTGAAAACTACCAATGTTCCATCTTAGGATTGATTGGAGTCCTAAAGGTTGAATCCCCTATAATTATAATAGAATGGCATATCCCAGCAATATGTCATTGTTTTATAACATGGAAAACCCCATTATATTTTGCCTAAAAAATGGTCTTAATATAGATATTTCCTTCCTTCTTTTTTACTCTTGGGTCAGTGTATTTCCAGTTGAAATGGTAGGACTATTTTTTTCCATCAAAACAAGTATTGCTTCTAGTGTCAGATGTAGAATAACAACAATGTAGATGTAACAAAACTGAATAATTAGGTCTCTAAATGTATTTTCTAATGTATTTGTGTTTCCATCTCTAGCTAGGATATCATGCGTAAGATAGTGGTGGACTGTTTCTAACATGTCTTATGATTTCCTTATCCCCCCCTTCATATTCTTCTTTGTCTTCTCTTGTTACGTGTACACTTAGATTACAACATAAAGAAACAGAAATCCAATTATTTGTGACTTTTTTTTCTTTTTTTCTAGTAAACACTTACTGCGGCACTGAACTCATCTGCTATAACCAGTTTTCTGTCTTTGTGGTTGGCGCTGGTGGATTTGGTGGGAAAAGGTCATCTGCCAAGGCCAAGGTATGTATAATATACAAAGCACAATTTTATCTGCTTGTACTACTTCTACATACTGAATGTTAATGTTCCGTTTCAGCACATTATCCACTCATATCACTCTTGCCTTTTGAAAGTCGACCAATTAAAATGTTTATTGAACAGCATGTAACCAAAAGTCACTGTGAACGTTATTAGTGCTAAAATCTGGCTTCTCAGGTTTGCTTTTAACTAAACTGTATGGTGTTCTCTATCTAAAAAAGAAATAATTATCGATTTTACAGCAAAATCTTCAAAAATGTAGGTGTGAAGAAAACCTTTTACAGGGAACATTCAATAAAGTATGCAGATGTAATTTTATAGAGCAAAAACTCTGAGCCCTGTATATTCTTCTAGAGGAAGATTGAGTATAATTTGTATATAAATGTTCTTGCAACTTACTTGCAATTACTCTCATAGGGTGACATAGTCTATACTCCTGTTGTTTTAAGAAGATTGGTGGGAAACTGATGAAAATTGCCCTAAATGTAAAGGGCCATTGGCAGATTGGTATCATGTGACATAAAAATGCCCCAAACTGAGATGGTGGTGGGAAGAGGTGTGGAATTGTGTGCTTGCTATAGTCAGAACTAAAAATACTTATGATCTTATGTTATGTTTTTTGGGTGATCCTATGGTTTTAAACATCCAACTCAGTATAATAACTCAGTAGTTCAATTACTCTTTATGTCACAAAAATTAATGACTAAAGATTGGCTCTTTGGACAAAATCGGATGGATTGGAAAGCGATGGTTAATAATTGGCTCAAGCATGAGGTTAATCCTATCCTTCCTATCCTACTCCTACTAATATTATAAATGTGAAAGTTTGGATGTTTGTTCCTTCAATCACGCAAAAACGGCTGAACGGATTTGAATGAAATTTGGCACATAGATAGATTGTAACCTCGATTAAAACATAGGCTACTTTTTATCCCGGTAAATTACGTGTCTTCACGACTGCTATGAACGAATTTATGTTCTTACTAGATTAAAGGACCCGTGATGACATCATCAAAGGTCCTCTATCGTCTAGGATAGGATCATACTACTGTGTTGGCGGAGCTATATAGGATTGAACAGGACAGTGTGGAAGTTGCTGAGAATGGCGTCTAATGGAAGGTTAGGAGAGAAGAGAACGTGCAGGCTGTGTGTGGGCAAGAGAGGTATATGGGGTGTAGGCTTTGTGTGAGCAAGAGGGGGGAATGTGAGGTTTAGGCTCTGATGGGGGATGAGAACTGTGCCAAATTTCATCCAAATCCATGCAGCCGTTTATAACACAGAAACTTCTCAGACACTGACATAAGAAAACCCCTTTCATCCAAATTGCCAGATGTAGCAGAGCTTATGCAGAGATGTAGCACAGCTGGGTATGCTGTCCATATGCAGAGATGTAGCAGAGCCAAAACGCCGGAGCAGGCGGATCATCGACAGCATCAATTGGCTAAATATAAGCGGATCATCGAGAACAACAACACACAGACGAAGTCGCGGGCGGAGGCTAGGAGTAATATATGACAAGATATCTCATCTTCTCTTGGTTTAGGACTTACTGCCAAAGATTGTAATCCCAACAGCCCCTCAGTAGTGAATAGGGCACCGGTCACCAAAGCGCTTCTCTGATGCTTTGTTCAGAAGGAGGCTTTAGGGGAACTTTTAATCCCCTGATCCCTGAGGGTATGGCAGTCAGACCCTCCCAGTGATCTGACACTTAAGTGTCCCTAGTAGCTCAACTGCTTTAATGGGACATCTTACACCCTATCCTATACCGATCCACTTTGAAGTAGATCTGTATAGGATAGGGGGTATGATGCTGTGTTTGGAGAAGATGTGTGTGGGCGCATATAATCATACATGTAGATAGATAGATAGATAAATAGATAGATTATATATAATATATACAGTCCTATGAAAAAGTTTGGGCACCCCTATTAATCTTAATCATTTTTAGTTCTAAATATTTTGGTGTTTATAACAGCCATTTCAGTTTGATATATCTAATAACTGATGGACACAGTAATATTTCAGGATTGAAATGAGGTTTATTGTACTAACAGAAAATGTGCAATATGCATTAAACCAAAATTTGACCGGTGCAAAAGTATGGGCACCTCAACAGAAAAGTGACATTAATATTTAGTACATCCTCCTTTTGCAAAGATAACAGCCTCTAGTCGCTTCCTGTAGCTTTTAATCAGTTCCTGGATCCTGGATAAAGGTATTTTGGACAAACAATTCAAGTTCAGTTAAGTTAGATGGTCGCCGAGCATGGACAGCCCGCTTCAAATCATCCCACAGATGTTCAATGATATTCAGGTCTGGGGACTGGGATGGCCATTCCAGAACATTGTAATTGTTCCTCTGCATGAATGCCTGAGGATTTGGAGCGGTGTTTTGGATCATTGTCTTGCTGAAATATCCATCCCCGGCGTAACTTCAACTTCGTCACTGATTCTTGAACATTATTCTCAAGAATCTGCTGATACTGAGTGGAATCCATGCGACCCTCAACTTTAACAAGATTCCCGATGCCGGCATTGGCCACACAGCCCCAAAGCATGATGGAACCTCCACCAAATTTTACAGTGGGTAGCATGTGTTTTTCTTGGAATGCTGTTTCTTTTTGGACGCCATGCATAACGCCTTTTTTTTTATAACCAAACAACTCAATTTTTGTTTCCAAAATGAAGCTGCCTTGTCCAAATGTGCTTTTTCATACCTCAGGCAACTCTATTTGTGGCGTACGTGCAGAAACGGCTTCTTTCTCATCACTCTCCCATACAGCTTCTATTTGTGCAAAGTGCGCTGTATAGTTGACCGATGCACAGTGACACCATCTGCAGCAAGATGATGCTGCAGCTCTTTGGAGGTGGTCTGTGGATTGTCCTTGACTGTTCTCACCATTCTTCTTCTCTGCCTTTCTGATATTTTTCTTGGCCTGCCACTTCTGGGCTTAACAAGAACTGTCCCTGTGGTCTTCCATTTCCTTACTATGTTCCTCACAGTGGAAACTGACAGGTTAAATCTCTGAGACAAATTTTTGTATCCTTCCCCTGAACAACTATGTTGAACAATCTTTGTTTTCAGATCATTTGAGAGTTGTTTTGAGTAGCCCATGATGCCACTCTTCAGAGGAGATTCAAATAGGAGATCAACTTGCAATTGGCCACCTTAAATACCTTTTCTTATGATTGGATACATCTGGCTATGAAGTTCAAAGCTCACTGAGGTTACAAAACCAATTTTGTGCTTCAGTAAGTCAGTAAAAAGTAGTTAGGGGAATTCAAATCAATAAAATGATAAGGGTGCCCATACTTTTGCACCGGTCAAATTTTGGTTTAATGCATATTGCACATTTTCTGTTAGTACAATAAACCTTATTTCAATCCTGAAATATTACTGTGTCCATCAGTTATTAGATATATCAAACTGAAATGGCTGTTGCAAACACCAAAATATTTAGAACAAAAAATGATTAAGATTAATAGGGGTGCCCAAACTTTTTCATAGGACTGTATAATAAGTCAGGCATGTTGTTCAGGGTTGCTTGCTATAGAGGGCAGCAAACAGAGGCACTGTCTCCCTGTTTACATCTTGGGAGACAGATTTGCATATTCTTCCCATATTCCTTTGCAGTGGAGCAACTATGGCTATAAGTCTCCACACACCTGAGAAGGTGGTGTCTCCCTAAGGAGTGACGTTATCCCCACAATATAATATATAATGTGTGTGTTTTCTATTATGTCAGTATTTTCATGTAAAAACTGTTTAAATGTCCCAGGATTCATGGACAACCCGAGTGCTGCCTCCCCTGCTTGCATAGCAGTTGACCGATCTCTGAAATTCATTCATAAATTCTTTATGTATGAAGATTCGCACAGCATCAGCCGCTGAGTGTGATGGGGGAAATAAGACTTACCGGATTACTCTAGTTGTGATGGTATTTAATCCGCCTTTTATGTGAAAAGACTAAATTGTCTAAAAAAAGAGAAAGAAAGAGCTATAACCCAGAGCTCAACATCTCTACCTTATATTCTATGCTGCCCTCAGGTGGGGAAGCGTAAGAGATCTGACAAAGCCACTTGTACGATTTTAAATAGGCTTGAACTTTGGAAATCCATGAATTTTTTTCTATTTTTGTACTAGCTTTAAGTTTATCTATATTTTCCATATACTTTTTATTGCAATCATATTCTTTAGAATTCTATTGGTTGTAAGAATGACACCAGATCACGTTTGAAAGAAGTGTGGCACTAAACTAACTGCATAGGGTACTATACATAAATACACTTTTGGCACTGGATAGCTTCATATTTTAGGGGTTGCAAGCACCGTAGGATCTCTCAATACATAGTGAAGGGAGTGTGGATGGGTACAGTTTAAATTGAGTAGTTGCCCATGGCATCCTATCTGATCCCTGTATGGATGCAGTTTGTTGGGTAATTGCCATCTGCTCCAATTTTGCTAGTTTTACTTGGTTTTCCAACAATCCCCCTCTATTCTCCGTGCTGAGCTCATAGATTTAGTTTTGTTTTTTTACCTGGCCACAAAGTAGTTGTCTCCTGAAGTTATGAATGAAGGGAGCTGATCTGTGAGGGTCTCCCTCTGCGGGTGATTAGGTCTCAAATTTCTACATGTGAATATAGAGGGGTCTACCAAAGGGGGGTCTACCACATCTTCCAATTCCAAACATATTTGACTGACAGCACAGAGCATATTACAGTGACAAACAACATACCTTTGTTACGCATGTCACTTTTGTAGATTTGGAGTAAAATAACTGTGAGATATTATGAGTATGCATGAATATTATGCAAATTAGCCAGTTTAGGCTGAGCCTTCAGCTTTGGTCGCACCATTCTTGCTGCTCGGATAAGATGGGTGATGTCTTGACAGCGGGAGGATCAACTGCACAGGGTGGTGCAGGCAGAAGATCGCAGGGGCCTTAGTGAAAAGAACAAACTTCAAAGTTGCTTTTCTCTACAATGGTATGATTTTTATAAATGTATTATGGTCTGTAACAGAGTGATAACAGAATCATAGTAATAATGATGATAATTATTTTATTTAGCAATTTGCAAATCAGAGGGTAAATGGCTATATCAGATTTCACAGTGTAACAAAATAATTAACATATCAAAGAATAGGAGTGAGGGTTCTGCTCACAAGAGCTTACAATCTACAATCTATAAGAGTGACACAAGAGTTAAAAGGACTTGTTTGTTTGGTGCAATGCACTATCCATCTTTTATTGTTAGGTCATATAACTGGAGCTGTATGAGCCTGTGACCCAGCTAATAGAGTATTCCAGAGCACTCATGTAGTCAAGAAAAGTCTTATAGATGTGTTTGGGATAAAGTTCATTGGCATATTTTGTGGAGGCGTCACTATGGGACATTATTCTGTGTTGGAGGCCACAATGGAATATTATATTGTGTGGGAATCCTCCAAGGAATGTTATACTTTATGGGGGGCTGCTATGGGACATTATACTGGGTGGAGGGGCGCTATGGGACATTATTACATCACAGGGTTCTTTGGCATGAATAGGGTGAGGTTGCTGTGCTTTCTGAACAGTCCGAGGCTGTCCCTCGCAGTGGTAAGTAAGAAATGCAGCTTAGATCATTCTGCTTAGTGTGGGAGCACTGAGGCGGCCATTATACTACATGTTGGGGCTTTTGGGGGGCCATTTCATATTTGTTAACCAAGGCAGATGAATGGGGGCTGTCCTGATTTTCACAAACCCTTTTAACAAAGTATCGGTAAATGCCATATTACATTACATGTACCACACAGGAGTGGATGAGCACTCATTGACAATATATTCTTTGATTGACACCCGTTTGCATCGCTCACTTACCAAGACCAATGCAAACACCATGGGGCAGGGGGGTATTTTGTCAGCAGCACATCCTTCTTTCCACAAGCCAGTTTGTTGCTGCCAATGCACAATTTTTGTGCCTTATGTAAAATGTTATCACCCGGTAAACAAATGTTTGTTCGTTTGTTAGCTGGTTGCCGGCATGTTTACCACGTCCATTTATCAGAAACTAACTTTCCTACAATTGTTCTTTTCCAATATTTGGCCTAATCACCCGCCTGTGTAATGACACCTTAGATTTGGTAATGCTTCCCTGTTTGCCGCCGGGTGCTGCTTTATTAGCATGCGATGTGTTAAAGCAGATGTAATGAAAAGTTTTGCACAAGTAACCTACTTGCAGTAAGCCATGAATTGATGACTAATAGTACGACTGCACGGCAAGCATGCTGTTAATGGATTTATGTGTGAACTTTTTCCTCCATTCTCCTGCAGTCCCTTTTCATATTGCTTCTACCACAGCGCTGAACAATAAGGGAACAGAGCGCACCAGACAAATATAAAATATTCAACTTTACTTCAGTAACAAGACCGTCTTTAAATAGAAGCTCCAGTCTTTTGTGGTCTTTTGTGTATATCCTTATTGTAATTGTAGGCTTTACTGTCATAAGTATACAATATTGTTTGTTGTCAGTATTTTGCTTTACATGTTTATTGCCGTGAACGTATTGAATGAGCTATATTTCTAATTCTGTTCTGAATTATTCCAGGGATTTCTGGGTAAGGTCTTCCTTCTGTTAGCAATGTACTGGAATTGGTGGGGTATGTTTACACAGGATGATTTACTATGGGTAATGTGAGCATATGTACAATGAATATTACAGTGTGAATGGGCGTTAATGATGACAGTAAGTAGAAGTATATGGAATCAGTCTTGCATGAAATGTGTCATTATTATTTGCTTGTATGGTTTTATTAGTAATCTGTTAGTTCAGATGCATAAATGTTCTGCCCATAAAATGCTGATGTGAAATAATTGTACAACATGTCTGACCTCATAGAAAGTATGAAAAGGCATTGCAGATGTCAATGGAAATATTAATATGCTATGACTTATATATTTTGAGTGAATGAGTAGATAGCAGACCCCTCATGACATTAGAGGACGCATTACTTTCAGTTAAATACGTGTTCTGTTGTAAGTCTTTACTTCCATTACAATAAGACCTAAGCCACACAGCCATGTTTTTGGTTCGTGCGCACCAACTACACATAAACCCATGGTAGCACATGCTACACAATAGGGTTTTTTTCCCCATGGAGACTCAAATTTTGCCTTTTCTTTGAATATACAGACTGCACATACAAAATCCTCAATTTTTTCCTTTTACTTATTGCACGTTTTAAACATATTCAGACAATGAGGACACATTATTATAGTATAGTGTATATACAGTATAAATGTAACGCCCATGAAGAGGCCTGTAACAAAAAAAACATGAAAAAGGTTTTATACTTACCTCAGTGTTGCGGATCCATATCAAGTTTGAACTGTTGAATTAACACAGCTCCGTGGAGTCGGGAGAAAGGGTTGTGCACCTGGGTAATGCTTTCTGGACTAAGAAATCATTCATCTGAATGGTGAGCTTTCCTCATATTTATATTTCCAAATGAGATAGGCAAGAGAGAGGAACAGAAGTGACAGCAAGCAGCTAAGTAGAAAACTTTGTACTTCACCTCAAATACTTTGTTCATTTCAATACAGGTCAGTTCTTCGCTATAATATCCTATTTGTTCCTGATGCTGCTGAGTAACAGAGATATGGCGCAGATCTTTCTCTTCTTTCTGTGTGCTGTCTATGGGAGACCTTGTAGCAACCATTTTCCTCCTACCCTGTTTCCCCCAAAATAAGTCATCCCCCGAAAGTAAGACATAGCAGAGGTTTTGTTGAATTGCCTAAGATAAGGCACCCCCCGAAAGTAAGACATCCCCCAATAATAATAATCTTTTTGTGCAAAAATTGTATGAAGAAAAACATTGCAACTGGCTGAACACTGTGCGCGATGCGTGTGCACAAGTATGCCGGCTGTTGATGCCTCTGCGATACGTTGTATCCACTGTTCCTGCCTCTGTAGGATGAGCTGGGAGATGCCCGCTCTGTATACACTAAGCATCATATGTGGCGGGGGGTCCACTCTCACAGCTCATCCCACAGCAGCAGGAACAATGGATACAACGTACGGTATCACAGCAGCTGCAGCAGCCGGCTTTCCTGTGCACACGGAGCACCGCACACAGCGTTCAGCCAGCTGCAATGTTTTTCTTCATACAGTCTTTGTGCAGCAAACACATCTCAGCGTAGCTCAGCAGTGGCAGCAGCATACAAAAATAAAATAAGACATCCCCTGAAAATAAAACATAGTATATCTTTAGGACCAAAATTTTATATAAGACACTGTCTTATTTTCGGGGAAACACGGTAGTATCTTTGAGACCACAGAAAATTAGAGATGGAACTAAAAAATGCAGAATGCAAGTCATATGATGGCTGCAAATAATGTTACTTCTCATGTACCTGTACACACATACTGTACAATGGATTTATGCCTTGGTTGTTGCATGCTTCAAAGCGATTGTGCACTTTCGATTATTCTTGGTTAGGTTATGAATATTATAGTTGTAAGGGCCTGAAACTCGTGACCTTTGCAGATAACCTGTTCTGGGACAGTGCAACTGCTTTTAATATTTACATGCCAGGAACCGTTCTGCTCACTTGCAGTATATAGTGTAGCAATGGCTTTAGGTACTGCAGTGCTGCCCTATTGATGTCTATGGGACAGCTCTGCAGTATCTAAAGCTTCCATCTGTTGGAGGAGAGCACTCCTTACATACATGTACAGTATGACTAAGGCTTGTGATGCCCATACAGTGGCCCTGTCCTGAATAGGCTTCAATGTTTTGTTTTTGTTTTTTTAAGAAAAAAAACAACCAATATACTGTGCTGTACATGTATTTTTTTTTGCAGGGTCCACATTATAGCTTAGCGAAGCCTGGAAAAGCTGGTATATGCCATCCCAACCCAAAAGAGTCCAAAAGGACAAAGTTAGTGGGACTATGGATACATATATTGTGTACACTGTGTTAGGGGAGCAATCACCCCTGGATATGTTGTCATAGTCTTAATCGATATTGATGATGTCACAACGAGCGCTCGGAGAACACACAGTCAGACACACAAGTACACAGAACACACAGACACACAGGATGTTCTAAAGTTTATTACATATTACTTAGCTTTTATAGAGGAATAATGACTGTATGCTAATTTAGGCATAAGTTACCATCACATAGAAATATGAATTATCATTGGTCAAAGTACAAAATGGGCGTTCACAAATGATAAATACGTGCATAAGCAATACATGAGTCAACACATGGTTGTCCGTGTCATCCATTTTAGTGTTTAATTATGTTAGCACAGTCTGATAAAATGGATGCCATGACCTTCCAGGTTTCATGCTAGTGGATACTACACAAAACAAGAGATTAGAACTGACTTCATATTTTGTGAACATTATGCGTCTTGTTATGGAACACGATATACGTAGGAACATTCCCACCTTTCCTCTAAATAAGACAAAAAAGCAGAACTGCAAATCTCAAGGATTAAGCAAGCTACATGACAGGCAGAATGGAGATTTTCAGATCAAGATGGCAGAATGAATGCTAATCTCTCTCTTTACACAGATATTTTCCCCTCACAACTTTATATTCTGTATACTGGAAAAAAAGCTTGTGCCATATACATTAAATGCCCTCAAACTCTGTGTTCATTTAGCCTAATTTTTTTTTTTTTTTTTTTTTTTTTTTTTTTTTATATAGACACAGTCCCCTGTGTTTTTTTTGTTTTTACCAGACTTTACATAATTTTATGGTTGGTTGTTAACCTGGCAGGCAAGGCCAAATGTTGTAATATGAATGGAGCCTATTGGTAGAGATGCAGTTCTGCTATTGAATTTTCAGTATCATTCCATAGATGTGCCTTAATCTCCTGTTGTAAACTGAGTAATAATTAGCTGGATGAGTGTAAATGTATTCAGAATATCCGATTTCTGCAGGTAGAGTTATACTGGAAGTCTGCAAGCATACTTTCCATTTCAAATTATGTATTCCCTCTGGGTATATGCACAACTTAATTTAGCAGTTCACGGCCCAAAATTGACCCATTTACAAGAAATACGCTTCGGCAGGTTTTATTTTCTTGACAAAGAGAATAGCAAAATTCATTTTACCAACACATCGTGATTTTATGGGCAAATGAACAAAGATTCCCTAATTAAACTTCAATATGTAGTCTTTATTTAAATAGTTTATCTACTCAAGAATGCTATTTTTGCATCGTAAAACTGCGTGCCAAAGTTATTCCAGATAATTGTCTTTCCATCTGGTATTAATACACCAGCAAAGGCTGCCGTTTCCAGGTCATATAAACATAAAACATTCTTAGAGATCCATATCTGCTTCATGTGCTTGGAATTGCGGCAACTTTATCTTCTCTGGTTACCGATTCATTTATCTCAGTAAATTGGCTAATAAACTTGTGTCATTTGTATCATTGTTTTTAAAGCCATGCCATAACCTATTACCCTTATACCAGCTCAAGTATGCTGGATGGGGGGTGCCTATAGTAGGGGGCTGTCTCTTCATTAGGTAGAGAATTTCGGTTCTTCGATTAGTGAAGGTTGTTAAACACTTGTACATATCATCATATGTTTCCTTATTCAACCTCCCTACCAGTGGTTATCTTGGGGTGGCAGAGACCGCATTGGATACCTGATGACTGAGTATCTGATGGGTTTCACATGAACTTGTGAAGAACTTCTTTGGACTTGTCCTCTTCATGGGTACCATCAACGATCAAGGAAAACTTCCATCAGAACAACATAATAAAAGCCAGTGTGAACGCAGCCTAAATAATATGAAAGGGACGGAAGAAACTTGTATTTACTTGATGTGTATTAACAAGTATATTTAGAACTAGCCTCTGCCCGCGACTTCGTCTGTGTGTTGTTGGTGTCCATGATCTGCCTATATTCAGCAAATTGCTGCCGTTGATGGTTTGCCTGCTCCGGCTTTTCGACAGTTCTCAAGTTGTCCTGCTGCTCAACTTGTTCCTTGCACCGTGCCTGTAATTGTTTTGGCGTCTCAGCAGCTTGCTGGGATGCCATATAATAAGCGTGTTGTTGGTTTTATCAGCTAACTCCAATTAGCTGAGAGAGTCCTGCTGGCAACAGCTGTGTAATATAGTATATGAACATAAATTCATAACAGTTGTGAAGCCACTTCTTTTACAGGGATAAAAAGTAGCCTATATGTTAATCGAGGTTACAAACGATCTATGTGCCAAATTTCATCCCAATCTGTTTAGCCATTTTTGCGTGAAAGAATAACAAACACACAAACTTTCACATTTATAATAAATTAAACAATTCAAATTGTCTTTTAGTATAGGTTTTTTTTTTTTGGTTTTTTTTTGGGTGGGGGCTGAGATTGTTTCAGACTGGTAAAATGGTCTTCAGCTTCTCTGACTACTCTGTCACTCTGCTGTTTGGCACAGTAAAGAGAAAACTTTCAGTTTAGAAGCCAACACATGAAGATTTCAAAAGGGGCACCAAGCATTTAATCCTGCTGTTCTGTTCGGGTCAATATGACCTGAAATGATTTTTGAGACCCTGCAGATTTTTTTTAATGAGGATTTGAAACTAGTGGTTCCTTGACTTTTCCTCATTTGTGGAGCTCTACATGTTTTTTTTTGTTTTTGTTCTGTTTTTGTGTTTACTTTTTGCTACACACTGATTGTTACACTTGTACTGTTCGGGTCAATATGACCCGATATCATTTTATACTGTTCTACAGGTCTCTGATTACTTCTGACTGCAAAAGTTATGTTTTTTTTATGTGTTCTTCATCTCCAAATGGTGGTGGTTTCACTTTTCTTATCAGTAAGCAAGTAATTATCTAAAATTAATTATCAAAATTGTATAACAGTGGTGAAAATGTAACTGTTGATGAGCAACTGGTGGCATTCCGAGGTAGGTGCCCATTCAGACAATATATACCAAGTAAGCCAGCAAAATATGGCATCAAGATCTGGACACTTTGCGACAGCAGAAGTTCATATGCTCTAAATGTTCAAGTGTATACAGGAAAAGCCCCTGATGAAAGACCTGAAAAAA
Organism: Leptodactylus fuscus; assembly: GCF_031893055.1. NCBI lineage: Eukaryota > Metazoa > Chordata > Amphibia > Anura > Leptodactylidae > Leptodactylus > Leptodactylus fuscus. Next base: position 78,697,389 of record NC_134265.1, read on the forward strand.
ATCAGGGTATGCGCGTTGTTCTAGATTTGACTCATGGACTAAAAGGACAAAATGTCACATGAGACAACTTTTTTACATCCTATCAACTAGGCCAGATGTTGAAGAAAAACCAACTTACCATGCTGGGTACTATGAGAAAAAACAAACCTGAACTACCGCAAGGTATCCTTAGCAAGAGAGAGGTGTACAGTTCAACTTTTTATTTTTCTGGAAATACAACTGTTGTTTCTTATGTTCCGAAAAAAACCAAACAGGTAATTCTAATGAGCACAATGCACCATGACAATGCCGTAAGTGATAGAGAAGACAGAAAGCCTGACATTATTTTGGATTGTAATGCCACAAAGGGAGCAGTTGATACTTTAGACCAAGTAATATCAACATATACATGCAAACGCAAAACCAATCGGTGGCCAATGATTTTATTTTATAACATACTGGACGTTTCTGCATACAATGCATTTGTCTTATGGAGAGAAATCGACCCCCGATTGGAACCGGAATAAGCTGCATAAAAGAAGATTATTTCTTGAGGAATTGGGAAAATCCCTGGTGAGGCCATATATTGGGAGCAGAAAAGTGACCCCCAGAAGTGAGGGAGCAGCAGCCATTGTAAAAAGTGTCCAGCATGCTGAAGAAAGAGACTCCACATCCACGGCCTCCACCAGCACAGCTACCAGCAAACAAAGGAAGAGATGGAGCTTCTGTCCGTCTTCCTGTGACAATAAGACTAATCTGACATGTGCTGGATGTTCAAAATATCTGTGTAAAGGACATGGGTCTTATTGTGCTCAATGTAAAAACGCATGAACATGTTCAGTTTTTTCTTTTTTCTTTCTAAAATGGTTGAAGTTTTTATGATTTTTCATTTGTTGATTTATAAAATTTGTTTTCAAGAAGTTAAATTTCATGTTTTAGTAATAGTAATGTAAAGCTTATTTATTATTTGTGTGCAGAATGTCAACAATCAAAGATAATTGCAAAAAGCCTGTGTAACCTTTTTATGAAAAATAATAATAATAATTAAGTTTGAATTTAAATTTTTCTTTTGTTTATGATCAAACATGTTCACATACAGTATTTCAATGAAAAAAGTATTCAAATAAATCAATTAGAGTAGCTAAAAATCAAGAATTAATAGGTCGGGTCATATTGACCCGGGAACAGTACAAGTGTATAGCAAATACGAACAGAACAGCAGGGATAACTATGCATTTAATGTGAAATTAAGAATCACTTTAAATGTTGAAATTTTGTGAATAGGCATAATTTAAAGGGGCTCTATCAGCAAAATTATGCTGATAGAGCCCCACGTATGCATGAATAGCCTTTAAAAAGGCTATTCAGGCACCGGTAATCTTATTTTAACCCTCCTGCCCATTTTAAAATAAAACTATAAAAACATATATGTAAATGATACCTGAACGTGCACGCTGGGCGGTCGTGCTCGATCCGACATCATCTTCGGTCCCTCCTTCTTCTTTCTTCTTCCAGCGACATACTCCTGTCCTGGCTCTTCTCCGCCTTCATCTTCTTTTCTTCTGGATATAAAGATGTTCGCGAGCATTCTACGCATGCTCGCATAGTTCTAAGGATACTTAGAACTACAACAAAAAATGGCAGTAGCGCTCCGGAGGAAGTGCTACTGCGTACGCACGGGATTTGAACACACCCCGCCGGAAAAACAGAAGATGAAGGCGGAGAAGATCCAGAAGAGGAGGATATCGCTGGAAGAAGAAAGAAGAGGAAGGAGGGACCGAAGATGACGTCGGATCGTGCACGACCACCCAGTGTGCACGTTCAGGTATCATTTACATACGGGGGGCTTAAAATTAGATTAGCGGTGCCTGAATAGCCTTTTTATAGGCTATTCACGCATACGTGGGGCTCTGTCAGCATGATTTTGCTGATAGTGCCCTTTTAAAGGGGTGGTTCACTGTAAGTAAAGCCGGACCCCATAGCACAGGTGAGATTGGGGCAGAGTGTGGGGATGGAATGACTCAGGGGTTGGGGAATGGTTTCAATCACCTAATTCGGGGGTCATAACCATCATTCAGTGTGCGCCTGATCAGTTAAGGTAATCTTCCCTCCCCAGATAATTTTTTAAGGTGCCTTTGGCTTAAATGAGAACACAAAAGCAGATTAAGTTACCGCAAAGAGGGTTGTAAAGTAGTTTGCAAAAGATTTTAAAAAACCTACCTAAAAAGGGTAGTCTGACCTAGACTGTACCTTCTCTAAGTACCCTACAAGTACCCACTTGTAATCAGCTGACTGTCACAGGTTCAATGGCTGGAATTTAGGGGATTAAAAAACGTGGGTATTATGATGGATCTCATGGCAGATCAGCAAGCCCTTTAAAAGGCCACGTTTATACAGAAAAACATTGTCAGACACCAGGTGTTAAACTGCTCGCTCTGCCCCATGACTGCGCCTAGATTGTGTAGTGTCATAGATCTCCGTGCTGCACTTTGACTGAAGCATGATCCTCTCGCAGGTAATTTCACCAGATGTTAAATACCGACAACTACTATAGCTATCATATTGTATCTCTTTCCAAGATTACCTAGCAAGGACTTCTGGAAGGAGCATGACTCCAGAGAACACGTTTTCCTGCTTTGTGACTGCACATTAAAAGTGCACAGTGGTTTAGAAAATCTTTTGATATCACAGCAAATGCCTGCCATTCTGAATTGCTGTTATTTTATTGCAGCAGACTAGAAGATAGATACTTCTTGTTCTTCCTTTTCCTCTAAGACGCGGCAGGTACACGATGGTTTTTTTAGTGACGGGGAGTTAGCAGTTTTCAGATTGAAAATGTCAAGCTAAGAGATTCTCTGTGTTTTATATTATGTAGCTATATTATGTGTTCATATTATGAGGCTATTTTAGCATAATTTCTGTTATCTCTAATATAAATCCTGCAAGTACATTTTTTTTCTGTAAGCATCCAGGCATACGTAAACCATTTCTTAGCACAATTTAGGACACATCTATTTCCTGGCTAAGTATCAGGGTCATAATCATTTATTTCTCGCCGTAAAACTCGCCATGCTACATCATATTTTTGCTGCTACCCTCTGAGTTTCTTGAAAAATCCATTTATTTGTTTTTCTATTTTTCATGTTCTTATGTGTATTGCAATCTCTTGTCTGACCATTAAAGAGGAGAAAAATCTCTCTGGGAAGCTGACATGACAAGGAAGGCGCTTGGTGTATTTTCTAAGAATACTGCAAAATTAAAGGGAGTGTGGCAGATGTGCTCCTTGCCTTAGATAAGGTTTAACATATTACTTAAGGGAATTGGTCAAGGATGGAACGATTCTGCACAGAATTAGGAAGGCTTTTGCTTGCAAGTGAAAGGTTTAATGGTATTTTTTCCTCTTACTTATGAGTCTTCTTTTTCTAAGTATATTTCCATAACATTTTAATTCATCTTCTTTTAGGTCACTGCAAACCCACCCAATCGGCCTCCAGACGTTGTTGCGAGTGATGTCACCTCTGTAGATCAGGTAAGTTTTTGTACTGATGCATCAGGGTTTTTTTTTTTTTTTTTTTAATGCTCCATTTACACCGCTATGGGGCGCATGTTTAAACACTAATTCAGTGCCTTCAAGTCTTTAAAGTGAGTCTACCACCACCAGAATCACTTTTAGGCTGAGGCCCCACGTTGCAGAAATGCAGCTTTTTTTTTTTAGTTGCAGATTTTGTTGCGTTTTTTTGAGCCAAAGCCAAGAATAACTACAAAAGCAATGGGAAATATATAGGAAGTTCTTATACGTCTCCTTTTTGTCCAATCCACTACTGGCTTTGCCTAAAACTCCCCCCACAAAATCTTCAACAAAAAAAAGCTGTTTTTCCGCAATGTATGGCCTTAAACTGCTTTTATGCTGTTCTTGTGTCAAAGTGCAATATGGCTGCTGAGAAATTCAGCTTTCATTTCACATGAAAATGACAGTTTGGTGCACTCAGGGCAGGGCCTGTTGTAGCTCCATTTTCTTTAATGGACACTGCAGATTACTGTCCATGGAACATGCCGGTCTTTCTGTTTTGGGGGGCACTGGGTTGTGGCCACAAAAAGAAAATGGGCGCTGAAGCAGATGTGACCCCCCCTTCCCAAGTGCTCAGATCAACTAATTTTGCATATTGAACAAAAGTTTAATTTCTAAGCCACAAGATTTCACTTTGACCCAAGAAAGGTATGTTCTCTATGCCACTGACCAGCCCGACAACACTTGAGTTTGGTGGTGGTAGTCTCCACATTATTAACACACTGATTTTCTTTAATGAATCTAACATATGATGGTGTCATATTTGCAATTTGCCTATCATATTTTTGATTAAAGATGTATGTCACGGGCTCAATAATTATTGAGTGCCTGACATACATCTTTGATCTGCGTTGGGGTGAAACTCTGTGAGCAGTGCCATTAACTTAATAGGATTGCCCTAGCTCTCTCCATTATTGTATCATATAATCTAAATCTAATCTAATCTAAATCTAATCTAAATCTTTGTAGTTTGGAAATATGAAGTAAATATGGAATAATTGTGGCAGAATTCCAGGATGGCTCTTATGTTGTGAAACTGATGTTATGATTGAAACCTTTTCAATGTGTCACTAAAGGACATTGGACGTTGAGACGTTATGCATGAGACGCTTTTATTAAATATCTCACGTTTCATGAAGAAAAGTTACAAATCCAATTTCAGTAGTTAAATACTTTAACATCTACACAGATGAGTTCTGCACGACAGCTCCGAGGTGTAGTGATTAATGACAGTACTAAAATATAACAGGAATGGCATTCTTTTATACAATATTCTCAGGCTTTATGACAAGAAAACCAAATGTAGAATTGATAGGAAATTAAAGGGGACCTATTATTATGTCCTTCATTTAAGTTTTTTTAGGTTTGTACACAAAACCTATTTCTATCTGTTGGGTTACAGTCAGCTTTTTTGGAGAGCATACACCACGTAACGGCTTATGACCCAGGAACAGGCCTTCGTAGCAAAGTACATATTTGTTGTGCTTCCAGGCTTGGACTGGCCCACTGGGAAGTCCTGGCTCGATGACCATGTTGGGTCTTAGTAGGCTCCGAAGCCATATTCCATTATCAAACATTAGAACTTTTATACAGTATATTTCAATTGGATTAGGCAATACATTGTGCATTGGTTGATTTGGTAACATAATGGCTTCTACCCATGTCTTCACCCACGCATGAAAATTTGTGTTTTTTTTTTTTTTTTGTTTTAGATCAGACTAGTTTTACTATTACCCACCACCTTTTCTCCTCCTTCAGTTTCATACAAAAACAAACAACCCAAACAATTTAACAAAAATGATTAAAGGGGTACTCCCACGTCGCATACTTACCCGTCTTCGTTCCTCTAAAATCTTCTGTCTTCCGGCTTTGTTGCGTGATTGGTGGGCGGGGTCACATATGCAAAGCCAAGCGGCGAGATGCCGCCGGCCCTGCGTGCGTGCTCATACACCAGTCTACCCTTCACAATGCGAATACAGACCCGACACCCTGCGGGTCTGTATTAGCATTGTGAAGGGTAGACTGGTCCATGAGCGCGCACGCAGGGCCGGTGGCATCTCGCCGCTTGGCTTTGCATATGTGACCCCGGAGCGGAACAGCATCGCTTCTGCCTTCATACAGGGCAGAAGCATAGCGATGTGCCTGTGCCGGCGTCTAACAGTCCCCAGCATCCGCCTATTACAGCGGATGTCGGGGAGTTAGATGCTGGTGAAGCCAGCAACATCGCTATGCTTTTGCCCTGCATGAAGACAGCAGCAGCAGAAGCGATGCTGTTATTTCGCTCCTCCGCGCCCCGCCCCGGAATAGCAGCATCGCTTCTGCCGCTGCTGTCTTCATGCAGGGCAGAAGCATAGAGATGTTGCTGGCTTCACCTGTCCCCCAAAGGGTAAACTAACCCCCCCTCCAGGCTCGCTCCCGTGTACTTAGTCCCTCCTCCCTCCCCCCTGAGAGCAGGCAGACACATCACTAGAGATGAGCGAACACTAAAATGTTCGAGGTTCGAAATTCGATTCGAACAGCCGCTCAATGTTCGTGTGTTCGAATGGGTTTCGAACCCCATTATAGTCTATGGGGAACAGATACTCGTTAAGGGGGAAACCCAAATCCGTGTCTGGAGGGTCACCAAGTCCACTATGACACCCCAGGAAATGATGCCAACACCTCTGGAATGACACTGGGACAGCAGGGGAAGCATGTCTGGGGGCATCTAACACACCAAAGACCCTCTATTACCCCAACATCACTGCCTAACAACTACACACTTTCCACATTCAAAAAAACCTCAATCAAAGTGGGAAAATACCTGGAAACCTTCTTTACTCCCCAAATGGATGGACACAAACCCCAATTTAAGCTCAACAAACAGTAACAACCACCCCTTTAAATCACGTTCCCCATGACAACCACAAATGGAATAGGCAATGGGAATTCCAAAAGCCCTCACCCTTAACTGTCATTTTGAGTGTGTGTGTGTGTGTGTGTGTGTGTGTGTGTGTGTGTGTGATGTGGTAAGACCTTCCAAAATTCACTTTTCTAGCCCTTAACATGAGCCCTTCCAAACAAAGTTACATGACCTTAAGCTGAGCTACCAGCAGAGATTGAGGCCCTTGGCATGAGTAGAGCCTTGCACCAGCAGTGTTTTTGGCACTTAGGGTGAGTTGAGCCTTGTACCAGCGTGTGTCCCTTAACATCAGGCGGGCCCTAAGTTCTGCGCTTTGCACAAAAGTTCCACATTAACTAGGCTGAATGGTACAAAGATTAGTAGGCCCGAGAACCAGGAACAGGTCTTGCAATGGCTGTCGGATAACGCTTAAAGCACATTGTCCACCAGCCAGGCAGCCTCTACCTCCTCTTACCCAACAGTCTTGTCCTCCTTCCACCCAAAATTCCCAATCTTCCCAGAACAACTGTGGCACCTCACTATGCCGTCCCTAGCCGTCTCAACTTCTCCCGGTGTGGCGTCCCCGCCTTGCACCAGCACGTGTCACTCAACATCAGGTGGGCCCTTATTTCCTTGCTTTGCTGCAAGGTCCACTTGACCACCGACACTTGGACAAGCGCCTGTGGTCAGGGATGCTGCAGTGCTTATCTTTAATGACAGGCAGGGTGAATGTGGTGGAGTCTGTTCCTCGGGTGCAAACTGGGGTGGCCTATCTCCTCTCCCAGGCCAAAATTCATGGCAGGAGTAGACTGAAACCCTACGACGCTGCAACCTCCAACACAGCTACTAGCGGCAAACGCTAAAACACTGGTGTGGGGAGACGTCAGCAGGCGGTGCTGAAGCTCATCAGCTTGGGGGACAGACAGCACAGTGCCTCCGAGGTCAGGGATGCCATCCTGGCTGAGATGGCATTTTTTTTTCCCTGCTACACCTGGGGCCTGGCATTTTTACGCCTGTGATAATGGCTGGAACCTGGTAGCGGCTCTGGAGCTTGCCAGCCTCCAACACGTTCCATGTTTGGCCCACGTCTAACCTAGTGGTGCAAAGTTTTTTAAAAACATACCCAAATGTACCGAAGCTACTGTTGAAAATGCGGCGCTTGTGCGCCCACTTTTGCAAGTGCACAGGAGTCGCTGCTAGCCTAAAAACACTCTAGCAAGGCCTACATCTGTCCAAACACAGGCTGTTGTCCGTCATTCACACACGCTGAAACCCTACAATACCATATCTTGAGCAGGGTGTGTGAGCTGCACAGACCTTTGATGGAGTTCCATCTACAAAACCCAAGGGTTCCTCAAAGTCAGCAACCAAAGTTTCTGCACCATGAGTTTCCAGGGGTGGCAGAGTTATGGCTAGGGGAAGAGGCATGGATAGGGATGATGTCTAGGGGCAAAAGCAGTGTGGATGTGGAGGCAAGCTAAGCAGGAAAAACTGGGGGTACAAGCTAAGGCATGGACTGGGGTGATGTCTAGGGGCAAAAGCAGTGTGGATGTGGAGGCAAGCTAAGCAGGAAAAACTGGGGGTACAAGCTAAGGCATGGACTGGGGTGATGTCTAGGGGCAAAAGCAGTGTGGATGTGGAGGCAAGCTAAGCAGGAAAAACTGGGGGTACAAGCTAAGGCATGGACTGGGGTGATGTCTAGGGGCAAAAGCAGTGTGGATGTGGAGGCAAAGCAGGGAAAATGGTGGCTAGAGGCAAAGGGATGTCCATAGGCAGCAAGGGCAAAGATGCAAAACTCTCCCGTTTCAAGAATTTTCCTGACTTGTTTCCCCACAAAACATTCCTGGGAGGAGGGCTGAAACACCACCCTCCTCCTCCTCCGCTCTTAGATTGACCCCAGCTACGAGCTGAAAACACTGCAACACTGGTGTGGGGAGACGTCAGCAGGCTGGGCTGAAGCTCATCAGCTTGGGAGACGGACAGCACACTGCCTCTGAGGTCAGGGATGCCATCCTGGATGAGATGGCAATTTGTTTATCCCCGGTGCCCCTGGGGCCAGGTTTTTTAGCTTGTTGGAGGGCTCTGGAGCTTGCCAGCCTCCAACACGTTCCATGCCTGGCCCACATGTTCAATGTAGTGGTGCAATGATTTTTAAAAACATACCCCAAATTAGCTGAGCTAAGGGTGAAAGTGCGGCACTTGGACACCCACTTTCCCAAGTCTACAGTACCTGGAGCTAGCCGCAATACACTCCAGCAAGGCCTACATCTGCCTGAAGCACCTACTGTTGTGCGAGGTCACCACACGCTCTAACCCTAGATACCGTATGTTCAGCAGGGTGTGTGAGCAGCAGAGACCTTTGATGGAGTACCAGCTACAAAACCCAAGGGTTCCTCAGAGTCAGCTCCCTCACTTTCTGCACCATGAGTTTCCATGGGTGGCAGACTTATGGCTAGAGGCACAGGCATGGATAGGGGTGATGTGTAGGGGCAAAAGCAGTGTGGATGTGGAGGCAAGCTAAGCAGCAAAAACTGGGGGTACAAGCAGCCGGTGACATCATCACTGACAAGCACAGCTGTCTGTCAGCTGACAGGCTGACTTTCACCAAAATGAACAGACAATGGATAGACTCATCATATACATGTCAGTTACATGACAAATTTAGTGCAATTTGCAAGTCCAAGATGGTTTGGAGATCTGCGGAGAGGAATCTCACCACCTCTTGCGGGTGCCATCATTTGGAAGGCAAGCCCTGGGCTCAGTGGGTGAGAGCAAGCGCAGGATAATCGTCGTTTGGCCTGGCGGCCACTGCCTCTTCCACTGTTGACAGGGCTGGCGCTGCAGTCCAGACCAGGAGCCAGGACACCTCCACATCTGCCTCTGACACTTTGGGGAGTTCACCCTTATCCTCACCTTTTCCTGCCATTTCTCCTTTTGCCCGCGCCATCATGCGCCTCTTCCCAGCAACTCCCCATCTCCCAAGCCTTTCATTTCATGCTAAAGTACAGCGCAACCCACCCACATGCCCAAGGCTTCAACGGCCTCATCTCAAGAAATCTGGCCCAGGAGATGTTGGAATCCCGGCTGGGGGACACTCTGCCCTTTTTGGGCAGAGTGTCTACTGCGCCACCGCACTGTGCCGTCCACACCAGCACTTTCCCCCAAACATGAGGCGGTCCCTAAATTCAGCGCTTAGCCCTAAAGTTCCATGTGACCAGTTACGAATGGACAAGTGCATGCGGACAGGGACGCTACCTTTCAATTTGGGCACAGTGGTTGAATGTAGTTGAGGCGTGGACCGGGTCGCAAAATGTGGTGGCCTGACTTGTCTCCCCACACAACATTCCTGGGAGGAGGGCTGAAACACCACCCTCCTCCGCTGTTAAATTGACCCCAGCTACGAGCTGGAAACGCTGCAACACTGGTGTGGGGAGACGTCAGCGGGCCGTGCTGAAGCTCATCAGCTTGGGGGCCAGACAGCACACTGCCTACAAAGTGAGTCATGCCATCCTCGATGAGACGGCAATGTGGTTTTTGCCACTGCACCTGGGCCCAGGCATGTTGTCATGTGTGATAATGGCCGTAACCTGGGATTGGCTCTGTAGCTTGGCAGCCTGCAACATATTCCATGCCTGGGCCACGTTTTTAACTCATTGCTGCTAATCTTTTGAAAAAGGTACCCCAATGTTCCTGAGCTACTGGTGAAAGTGTGGCGCTTGTGCGGATAGTTTTTAAAGTGTATAGTTGCCGCTGCTAGCCTCTATGCACTCCTACAACGCCTGTACCTGCTGGAACAACGGCTGTTGTGCGACGTCTCCACACTGCTGGCACTAAACATATCATGTGTTGAGCAGAGTGTGTGAGCAGCACAGACCTTTGATGTAGTTCCAACTCCAAAACCCTCGGGTTCGTCAAAGTCAACTCCCTCAGTTGCTCAACCATGAGTGGCCATGGGTGGCAGACTTATGTGAAATCCCATCCCATCCATTGCACTGGACACGAAACATTAGCATGCGCTCAGCACAACTTCGGATATGGCAGATGCGTTAAGCAGGGTGCAGGGTACAACACAGACCAGGCCCGAGCACCAGGAACAGGTGTTAGAAATACTGCAGCATCTGCCATTTCCTTCCAATTTTGGGGTTTTGGACCCGCCACCGACTTGTCTGGACCTAAGTGGGGATCATGAGACACAGTTGCCATCAAGGCAAGCTGTGGTCATGTGCGGTTTGCAGTAAGGGGGCAGTGCGCAATTGGAAGAGGAGTTGGTGGATGACGAGGCCACCGACCCCACATGGACAGGGGTGATGTCTAGGGGCTAAAGCAGTGTAGATGTAGAGGGAAGCTAAATCAACAAAAAACCTGGGTAGAAGCAAAGGCATAAACTGGGTGATGTTTAGGGGTGAAAGCAGAGTAGATGTGGAGGGAAGCTAAGCAGCAAAAACAGTGGGTAGAAGCAAAGGCATGCAAAACTCTACCCTGTTGGAAGACTTATTCCTAGGTCTGGAACACGTTAATGGCCCCCCTGGACAAATTACTGCCACTCAGGGGCCTAGTGTCACCAGGAGGGACAAGTATAGGCGCATGTTGTGGGAATACCTGGCCGACACCAGCTCTGTCCTCTCCGATCCCTCTGTGCTCTACAGCCTAAACTTATTTTCTCATCTTTTTTTCTGAACTGCACATCTCTTGCCTGCTTCCTTTGGGATCTTAGAAATGGTGGTCCACTTCCACAGATGGTAACTTCAATAGACAGTGTAACGGGAGTAGCTGAGGGATCGCTGTCTTAACCACTTTTTGGCACAAAATTAACTTCCAAAGCCAAATATGGTGCAAGTATATGATGCAAGGACACCTACACACCTATCTCTGACACATTGGGGAGTTCACCCTCATGCACCCTTTTGGCCTGCACCATCATGCGCCTCTTCCCAGCCACTCCACATTTCCCAAGCTTTTCATTGCAGGCAGAAGTACAATACAACCCACCCCCATGCCCAAGCCTGTAACAGCCTCATCGATAAACTGCTGGCCCTGGAGATGTTGGTGTTTGTTTATGCTTCTGGAGACCCAGGCCTTCCGTCAGCAGATGGCAGCTGGGGCACCTCCCTATGCTGGGCCTAGCCGTTACTACTTCTCTTGGTGTGCTGTCTCTGCCTTGCGCCTGCATGTGTCCCATAACATCAGTCGGGCCCAGAGCTCTGCGCTTTGCTGCAAGGTCCACTTGACCACCGACACATGGACAAGCGCCTGTGGTCAGGGATGCTGCAGTGCTTATCTTTAATGACAGGCAGGGTGAATGTGGTGGAGTCTGTTCCCCGGGTGCAAACTGGGGTGGCCTATCTCCTCTCCCAGGCCATGGCAGGAGTAGACTGAAACCCTACGAAGCTGCAACCTCCACCCCAGCTACTAGCGGAAAACACTGTAACACTGGCATGGGGAGATGTCAGTTGGCCGTGCTGAAACTGATCAGCTTGGGGGACAGACAGCACAGTGCCTCCGAGGTCAGGGATGCCATCCTGGCTGAGATGGCATTTTTTTTCCCCTGCTACACCTGGGGCCTGGCATTTTTGCGCCTGTGATAATGGCTGGAACCTGGTAGCAGATCTGGAGCTTGCCAGACTCAAACACGGTCCACGCATGGCCCACGTTTTCCAACTTGTTGGTGCCATGTTTCTTTGAAACCTACACCATTGTGCCTGATATACAGGTCAAAGTGGGGCCATTTTCGTAAGTGAGAACTAGCCTCTGGTAGGCAGAAAACATTCAGAGCACACTCCTCTCATCTTCGCACCGTTGGCTGGCGGAGGAAGACGAGGGGGTTGGAGTGGCATCTGATGGCCCTATCCCACACGAGGCTAGAGGGTGCACTTCAGTGCATCCCATTGCTTCACCACAAATGGTGTGAAGGGGAGTGGAAAATGGAGGAAATGGAGAGTGACCCTTACAGTTGGGGCCAGCAAAGGCATGCCAAGTAACACACTGGCACACATGGCTGACTTCATCTTGGGTTGCTTTTCAACACATATTTCACATCATGAAGAACAAATAATACTGGATTTTTTCAAGCCTCGAACCCCGGTCTAGGTCTAATGTCTGTTCCTTTCTTATATTAGGGGAGAGGGAAAAAAAATTACTTCAGTGATACGTTTAGCGTACATAGACTGACTATTAATGTGTATCCCACTTAGTGTTGTTAGGGTTACACACCGTCACAACCTGGCTAAAGCTTCTATAGCTGTTAATAAAGTCAACATAACTTTACGGTATCCAAAAAGACAGCTGGTACCGACAGAGAGCAAGACAAATGTCACCCAAAGCTGTGAGCTCTGAACACCCACAGTGACTTTGGCGTCATCATCATTATAAGGGAGCGGGTGGTAATAAATAACTTGGCAGTGCCTAAAACCCAAAAAGCTTATACAACTATATTTACATTAAGATACACAAATGAAACTTTTCAGTAGCATGTCATGAGACAAGCTGATAAGCTCTTCCTTTGTGCAGTGCTATTTGAAAGTTAAACGCTGCCTTTATTTTAATTCTGGAGAAGGTGCAGACATTAGATTTAGAACATGTTGTCTTCATTGTCCAAATCCTCTATATAGGTAACGTGTTTTTCGGGACGAGCTGTCTGGGAACGAGCTGGTGCAGCACTGACAACCTGGGTGAATATGGCAAGAGCCTGAGATGTAGGGTGAATGAATCCCCAAATTATTTGTGGAATTCCCAGTGAGACAATGACACTGTATACCAGTAGTAAAAATTGTGGGTGCACATAACCCCAATATATTCTTTGAATTCCCAGTGAGACAATGGAACTGTATAGCAGTAGCAAAAATTGTGGGTGCACGTAACCCCCATATATTCTTTGAATTCCCAGTCAGACAATGGCACTGTATACCAGTAGTAAAAATTGTGGGTGCACATAACCCCAATATATTCTTTGAATTCCCAGTGAGACAATGGAACTGTATAGCAGTAGCAAAAATTGTGGGTGCACGTAACCCCCATATATTCTTTGAATTCCCAGTGAGACAATGGAACTGTATAGCAGTAGCAAAAATTGTGGGTGCACATAACCCCCATATATTCTTTGAATTCCCAGTGAGACAATGGAACTGTATAGCAGTAGCAAAAATTGTGGGTGCACGTAACCCCCATATATTCTTTGAATTCCCAGTCAGACAATGGCACTGTATACCAGTAGTAAAAATTGTGGGTGCACATAACCCCAATATATTCTTTGAATTCCCAGTCAGACAATGGCACTGTATACCAGTATTAAAAATTGTGGGTGCACATAACCCCCATATATTCTTTGAATTCCCAGTCAGACAATGGCACTGTATACCAGTAGTAAAAATTGTGGGTGCACATAACCCCAATATATTCTTTGAATTCCCAGTCAGACAATGGCACTGTATACCAGTATTAAAAATTGTGGGTGCACATAACCCCCATATATTCTTTGAATTCCCAGTCAGACAATGGCACTGTATACCAGTAGTAAAAATTGTGGGTGCACATAACCCCAATATATTCTTTGAATTCCCAGTCAGACAATGGCACTGTATACCAGTATTAAAAATTGTGGGTGCACATAACCCCCATATATTCTTTGAATTCCCAGTCAGACAATGGCACTGTATACCAGTATTAAAAATTGTGGGTGCACATAACCCCCATATATTCTTTGAATTCCCAGTGAGACAATGGAACTGTATAGCAGTAGCAAAAATTGTGGGTGCACGTAACCCCCATATATTCTTTGAATTCCCAGTCAGACAATGGCACTGTATACCAGTAGTAAAAATTGTGGGTGCACATAACCCCAATATATTCTTTGAATTCCCAGTCAGACAATGGCACTGTATACCAGTATTAAAAATTGTGGGTGCACATAACCCCCATATATTCTTTGAATTCCCAGTCAGACAATGGCACTATATACCAGTAGTAAAAATTGTGGGTGCACATAACCCCCATATATTCTTTGAATTCCCAGTCAGACAATGGCACTGTATACCAGTAGTAAAAATTGTGGGTGCACATAACCCCAATATATTCTTTGAATTCCCAGTGAGACAATGGAACTGTATAGCAGTAGCAAAAATTGTGGGTGCACGTAACCCCCATATATTCTTTGAATTCCCAGTGAGACAATGGAACTGTATAGCAGTAGCAAAAATTGTGGGTGCACATAACCCCCATATATTCTTTGAATTCCCAGTCAGACAATGGCACTGTATACCAGTAGTAAAAATTGTGGGTGCACATAACCCCCATATATTCTTTGAATTCCCAGTCAGACAATGGCACTGTATACCAGTAGTAAAAATTGTGGGTGCACATAACCCCAATATATTCTTTGAATTCCCAGTGAGACAATGGAACTGTATAGCAGTAGCAAAAATTGTGGGTGCACGTAACCCCCATATATTCTTTGAATTCCCAGTCAGACAATGGCACTGTATACCAGTAGTAAAATTGTGGGTGCACATAACCCCAATATATTCTTTGAATTCCCAGTGAGACAATGGAACTGTATAGCAGTAGCAAAAATTGTGGGTGCACGTAACCCCCATATATTCTTTGAATTCCCAGTGAGACAATGGAACTGTATAGCAGTAGCAAAAATTGTGGGTGCACATAACCCCCATATATTCTTTGAATTCCCAGTGAGACAATGGAACTGTATAGCAGTAGCAAAAATTGTGGGTGCACGTAACCCCCATATATTCTTTGAATTCCCAGTCAGACAATGGCACTGTATACCAGTAGTAAAAATTGTGGGTGCACATAACCCCAATATATTCTTTGAATTCCCAGTCAGACAATGGCACTGTATACCAGTATTAAAAATTGTGGGTGCACATAACCCCCATATATTCTTTGAATTCCCAGTCAGACAATGGCACTGTATACCAGTAGTAAAAATTGTGGGTGCACATAACCCCAATATATTCTTTGAATTCCCAGTCAGACAATGGCACTGTATACCAGTATTAAAAATTGTGGGTGCACATAACCCCCATATATTCTTTGAATTCCCAGTCAGACAATGGCACTGTATACCAGTAGTAAAAATTGTGGGTGCACATAACCCCAATATATTCTTTGAATTCCCAGTCAGACAATGGCACGGTATACCAGTATTAAAAATTGTGGGTGCACGTAACCCCCATATATTCTTTGAATTCCCAGTCAGACAATGGCACTGTATACCAGTATTAAAAATTGTGGGTGCACATAACCCCCATATATTCTTTGAATTCCCAGTGAGACAATGGAACTGTATAGCAGTAGCAAAAATTGTGGGTGCACGTAACCCCCATATATTCTTTGAATTCCCAGTCAGACAATGGCACTGTATACCAGTAGTAAAAATTGTGGGTGCACATAACCCCAATATATTCTTTGAATTCCCAGTCAGACAATGGCACTGTATACCAGTATTAAAAATTGTGGGTGCACATAACCCCCATATATTCTTTGAATTCCCAGTCAGACAATGGCACTATATACCAGTAGTAAAAATTGTGGGTGCACATAACCCCCATATATTCTTTGAATTCCCAGTCAGACAATGGCACTGTATACCAGTAGTAAAAATTGTGGGTGCACATAACCCCAATATATTCTTTGAATTCCCAGTGAGACAATGGAACTGTATAGCAGTAGCAAAAATTGTGGGTGCACGTAACCCCCATATATTCTTTGAATTCCCAGTGAGACAATGGAACTGTATAGCAGTAGCAAAAATTGTGGGTGCACATAACCCCCATATATTCTTTGAATTCCCAGTGAGACAATGGAACTGTATAGCAGTAGCAAAAATTGTGGGTGCACGTAACCCCCATATATTCTTTGAATTCCCAGTCAGACAATGGCACTGTATACCAGTAGTAAAAATTGTGGGTGCACATAACCCCAATATATTCTTTGAATTCCCAGTCAGACAATGGCACTATATACCAGTAGTAAAAATTGTGGGTGCACATAACCCCCATATATTCTTTGAATTCCCAGTCAGACAATGGCACTGTATACCAGTAGTAAAAATTGTGGGTGCACATAACCCCCATATATTCTTTGAATTCCCAGTCAGACAATGGCACTGTGTACCAGTAGTAAAAATTGTGGGTGCACATAACCCCAATATATTCTTTGAATTCCCAGTGAGACAATGGAACTGTATAGCAGTAGCAAAAATTGTGGGTGCACGTAACCCCCATATATTCTTTGAATTCCCAGTGAGACAATGGAACTGTATAGCAGTAGCAAAAATTGTGGGTGCACATAACCCCCATATATTCTTTGAATTCCCAGTGAGACAATGGAACTGTATAGCAGTAGCAAAAATTGTGGGTGCACGTAACCCCCATATATTCTTTGAATTCCCAGTCAGACAATGGCACTGTATACCAGTTTTAAAAATTGTGGGTGCACATAACCCCCATATATTCTTTGAATTCCCAGTCAGACAATGGCACTGTATACCAGTAGTAAAAATTGTGGGTGCACATAACCCCAATATATTC
Source organism: Leptodactylus fuscus (assembly GCF_031893055.1). Lineage (NCBI taxonomy): Eukaryota > Metazoa > Chordata > Amphibia > Anura > Leptodactylidae > Leptodactylus > Leptodactylus fuscus. The sequence goes on from NC_134265.1 coordinate 78,714,361, forward strand.
TTTGAATTCCCAGTCAGACAATGGCACTGTATACCAGTATTAAAAATTGTGGGTGCACATAACCCCCATATATTCTTTGAATTCCCAGTCAGACAATGGCACTGTATACCAGTAGTAAAAATTGTGGGTGCACATAACCCCAATATATTCTTTGAATTCCCAGTGAGACAATGGCACTGTATACCAGTATTAAAAATTGTGGGTGCACATAACCCCCATATATTCTTTGAATTCCCAGTCAGACAATGGCACTGTATACCAGTAGTAAAAATTGTGGGTGCACATAACCCCAATATATTCTTTGAATTCCCAGTCAGACAATGGCACTGTATACCAGTTTTAAAAATTGTGGGTGCACATAACCCCCATATATTCTTTGAATTCCCAGTCAGACAATGGCACTGTATACCAGTAGTAAAAATTGTGGGTGCACATAACCCCAATATATTCTTTGAATTCCCAGTGAGACAATGGCACTGTATACCAGTATTAAAAATTGTGGGTGCACATAACCCCCATATATTCTTTGAATTCCCAGTCAGACAATGGCACTGTATACCAGTAGTAAAAATTGTGGGTGCACATAACCCCAATATATTCTTTGAATTCCCAGTGAGACAATGGCACTGTATACCAGTATTAAAAATTGTGGGTGCACATAACCCCCATATATTCTTTGAATTCCCAGTCAGACAATGGCACTGTATACCAGTAGTAAAAATTGTGGGTGCACATAACCCCAATATATTCTTTGAATTCCCAGTCAGACAATGGCACTGTATACCAGTTTTAAAAATTGTGGGTGCACATAACCCCCATATATTCTTTGAATTCCCAGTCAGACAATGGCACTGTATACCAGTAGTAAAAATTGTGGGTGCACATAACCCCAATATATTCTTTGAATTCCCAGTCAGACAATGGCACTGTATACCAGTTTTAAAAATTGTGGGTGCACATAACCCCCATATATTCTTTGAATTCCCAGTCAGACAATGGCACTGTATACCAGTAGTAAAAATTGTGGGTGCACATAACCCCAATATATTCTTTGAATTCCCAGTGAGACAATGGCACTGTATACCAGTTTTAAAAATTGTGGGTGCACATAACCCCCATATATTCTTTGAATTCCCAGTCAGACAATGGCACTGTATACCAGTAGTAAAAATTGTGGGTGCACATAACCCCAATATATTCTTTGAATTCCCAGTCAGACAATGGCACTGTATACCAGTATTAAAAATTGTGGGTGCACATAACCCCCATATATTCTTTGAATTCCCAGTCAGACAATGGCACTGTATACCAGTAGTAAAAATTGTGGGTGCACATAACCCCAATATATTCTTTGAATTCCCAGTGAGACAATGGCACTGTATACCAGTATTAAAAATTGTGGGTGCACATAACCCCCATATATTCTTTGAATTCCCAGTCAGACAATGGCACTGTATACCAGTAGTAAAAATTGTGGGTGCACATAACCCCAATATATTCTTTGAATTCCCAGTGAGACAATGGAACTGTATAGCAGTAGCAAAAATTGTGGGTGCACGTAACCCCCATATATTCTTTGAATTCCCAGTGAGACAATGGAACTGTATAGCAGTAGCAAAAATTGTGGGTGCACATAACCCCCATATATTCTTTGAATTCCCAGTGAGACAATGGAACTGTATAGCAGTAGCAAAAATTGTGGGTGCACGTAACCCCCATATATTCTTTGAATTCCCAGTCAGACAATGGCACTGTATACCAGTAGTAAAAATTGTGGGTGCACATAACCCCAATATATTCTTTGAATTCCCAGTCAGACAATGGCACTGTATACCAGTATTAAAAATTGTGGGTGCACATAACCCCCATATATTCTTTGAATTCCCAGTCAGACAATGGCACTGTATACCAGTAGTAAAAATTGTGGGTGCACATAACCCCAATATATTCTTTGAATTCCCAGTGAGACAATGGCACTGTATACCAGTATTAAAAATTGTGGGTGCACATAACCCCCATATATTCTTTGAATTCCCAGTCAGACAATGGCACTGTATACCAGTAGTAAAAATTGTGGGTGCACATAACCCCAATATATTCTTTGAATTCCCAGTCAGACAATGGCACTGTATACCAGTTTTAAAAATTGTGGGTGCACATAACCCCCATATATTCTTTGAATTCCCAGTCAGACAATGGCACTGTATACCAGTAGTAAAAATTGTGGGTGCACATAACCCCAATATATTCTTTGAATTCCCAGTGAGACAATGGCACTGTATACCAGTATTAAAAATTGTGGGTGCACATAACCCCCATATATTCTTTGAATTCCCAGTCAGACAATGGCACTGTATACCAGTAGTAAAAATTGTGGGTGCACATAACCCCAATATATTCTTTGAATTCCCAGTGAGACAATGGCACTGTATACCAGTATTAAAAATTGTGGGTGCACATAACCCCCATATATTCTTTGAATTCCCAGTCAGACAATGGCACTGTATACCAGTAGTAAAAATTGTGGGTGCACATAACCCCAATATATTCTTTGAATTCCCAGTCAGACAATGGCACTGTATACCAGTTTTAAAAATTGTGGGTGCACATAACCCCCATATATTCTTTGAATTCCCAGTCAGACAATGGCACTGTATACCAGTAGTAAAAATTGTGGGTGCACATAACCCCAATATATTCTTTGAATTCCCAGTCAGACAATGGCACTGTATACCAGTTTTAAAAATTGTGGGTGCACATAACCCCCATATATTCTTTGAATTCCCAGTCAGACAATGGCACTGTATACCAGTAGTAAAAATTGTGGGTGCACATAACCCCAATATATTCTTTGAATTCCCAGTGAGACAATGGCACTGTATACCAGTATTAAAAATTGTGGGTGCACATAACCCCCATATATTCTTTGAATTCCCAGTCAGACAATGGCACTGTATACCAGTAGTAAAAATTGTGGGTGCACATAACCCCAATATATTCTTTGAATTCCCAGTCAGACAATGGCACTGTATACCAGTATTAAAAATTGTGGGTGCACGTAACCCCCATATATTCTTTGAATTCCCAGTCAGACAATGGCACTGTATACCAGTATTAAAAATTGTGGGTGCACATAACCCCCATATATTCTTTGAATTCCCAATGAGACAATGGAACTGTATAGCAGTAGCAAAAATTGTGGGTGCACGTAACCCCCATATATTCTTTGAATTCCCAGTCAGACAATGGCAGTGTATACCAGTAGTAAAAATTGTGGGTGCACATAACCCCAATATATTCTTTGAATTCCCAGTGAGACAATGGCACTGTATACCAGTATTAAAAATTGTGGGTGCACATAACCCCCATATATTCTTTGAATTCCCAGTCAGACAATGGCACTATATACCAGTAGTAAAAATTGTGGGTGCACATAACCCCAATATATTCTTTGAATTCCCAGTCAGACAATGGCACTGTATACCAGTATTAAAAATTGTGGGTGCACATAACCCCAATATATTCTTTGAATTCCCAGTGAGACAATGGAACTGTATAGCAGTAGCAAAAATTGTGGGTGCACGTAACCCCCATATATTCTTTGAATTCCCAGTCAGACAATGGCACTATATACCAGTAGTAAAAATTGTGGGTGCACATAACCCCCATATATTCTTTGAATTCCCAGTCAGACAATGGCACTGTATACCAGTATTAAAAATTGTGGGTGCACATAACCTCCATATATTCTTTGAATTCCCAGTCAGACAATGGCACTATATACCAGTAGCAAAAATTGTGGGTGTATATAGCCCCAATTCTATTGCTAGGGGACTTGCAGGGTATTTCTGAGGTGAAGGTGGGGGGGCACACCGTTGGAACGGGGATTTGGGGTGTATATATGGGGTATACGGGAATACACTGTCAGTGTGTTCCATTCAGGATCCTGGGAAAGCTGGGTTGCGGCGATTGAGCCCGTCAGTGCCACGTTACACTGACAAGCTTCTCCCTGGAATTGAAGTTATATGTAAGCCCAATATATTCTTTGAATTCCCAGTCAGACAATGGCACTATATGGCAGTAGCAAAATTAGTGGGTGTATATAGCCCCAATCCTATTGCTAGGGGACTTGCAGGGTATTTCTGGGGTGAAGGTGGGGGGGCACACCGTTGGAACGGGTATCAGGGGTATATATCGGGTATACGGGAATACACTGACAGTGTATTCCATTCAGGATCCTGGGAAAGCTGGGTTGCGGCGATTGAGCCCGTCAGTGCCACGTTACACTGACAAGCTTCTCCCTGGAATTTAGCTCTTACAAGAGCTGTTGTGGTTGTCTTCTCCTTCCTATCCTAGCCTGTCCCTGCCTACCCAGAATCTAACCCCTAGCTAACTGGACGGAAACCTCCGTCCTCGGTGAATTGCAAGCTCAGAATGACGCGAACCTGGGCGGCGCTGTTCTTTTAAATTAGAGGTCACATGTTTTCGGCAGCCAATGGGTTTTGCCTACTTTTTTCAACGTCACCGGTGTCGTAGTTCCTGTCCCACCTACCCTGCGCTGTTATTGGAGCAAAAAAGGCGCCAGGGAAGGTGGGAGGGGAATCGAGTAATGGCGCACTTTACCACGCGGTGTTCGATTCGATTCGAACATGCCGAACAGCCTAATATCCGATCGAACATGAGTTCGATAGAACACTGTTCGCTCATCTCTACACATCACTTGACTCAGGAGCAGCTAGGTCAGGGCTGTGGCCACAAAAAAATGAATAAAGTGAGATAGTGGCCAAACAAAGGAGTTTTGCTGAAGCAGTGTATTTAGGAAAAGTCTTACATTCACATTTACAAGCAGTATAGATAGGATCCTTGTGACGGGACAACCCCTATAAGTCACATGTAGGAATTTGGCACTGAATTTGAGAAGGATTCAACCTCAAAATCCTCTCCAAATTCAGCCTGAAACCAGCTTTCCCTTTTTCAGTGGGAGTCAGATGTTGATTTTTCAGCATCATGCTCGATCTTCACGTAAATTCCGCCTGATAACTCCCATTAATGTGAATTGGAGGCAGAAAATACCACCAGACAGATGTGGAATTTGATTTGGAATATGGACAAGCAGAAAAATCAGCTTCAAATTCCTGAAGCTGAATTTTTCAGCTAAGAAAATTTCTGCTGTGTGAACAAAGCCTAATAAGATATAACATTTGATTGTGGGTTGGGTCCATGGAATGAAATCCTTAAAGAGCGACCTAGTGATAATATCACTTGAGAACCCACATGGTGTACATCATAAGATAAATACATGGGTGTCTCTAACATTCAAATCACACCCGCCTATCACTTCTCCACGCTCTGAGGAGAAAAGCCCCAGTGGGGTATGTAATATCTGTCAGAATGGCCTGGATGGCAGTGAAGAAAATAAGAAAAATCATATTCACCTGTCCCTGGTGCTCCAGAATCCTCCCATCTGTGTTTCAGAGTATAAAAAAGTTCCTGCATTTATTGTCGTATCTATCTGCAACTGATCAGTACATAAGACTGTCACCCCAGAGATGTAAGGGACATTACTGGTTCCTTTCCTCTGAGGCCACTAATTGACCCCAATAGTCACGTGCTGCGCAAGACTTCCAGCGGCGCCTTGACAGTGCATGCCGGAATGGACAGCGACAGGCGAGAGTGAAATTTTTTTTATTTTTTAATGTCTCACCTTCCCCCGCAATTTCTGGACAACCCCTTTAAAACTCTGCAAAATTTTTAATAATTAATATTAAGAGTAGATCCCACAACACAGTTCCACGGAGTCAGACAGTGAGAGGTTCGAGACTGGCAGAGTTCCATAATAATCAGTAGACAAGCTAAGGTCAGGATACGCAGCAAATTTATATACATGGCATAATGTAGAGGGAAGATCAGTAACTGAGGAAGACAGAACAAACTTTTTAAACAGCAAGAACCAAATGGACCTTATTTCTCAATCTCGGTAGATGTTGGAGGGTCCTTTGTAAAGGCTGAGGTGCATTGCATGGGGTCAAGCGTGTGTAGAGCGTCCTGGCTGTGCAAGCAATGAGACACTACCGTAGTAGAGAAGCCGCTTATAGGTAAATGCCATACACGCTACAGGTTAGTCTGTGCAGTCTGAAATCTGTATACGAAACACTTTGTGCTCTCTTTATTCTTAGTCTCAGTGTGGTGTCTATATTGTAGTATTCTGTGCCTGTTATCTCCATAAAACATGTACAGTATTGGATAGATCACAGCTATCTTAGATACCATGCTGTAACCGAGCGAGACTGGAGGACTGTCTGAAAGCTCAGCGTGTCTTATTTGGCCTAATCTTTGTTCCATCTTTGTATCATACCACTTTTCTTACAACTCTTTGGAAAGCCTTATTAGCACAGTGCCTTGACTCAAAGCATGAGTTTTTTTCATTTGATACTTTCTTTATTTATTTATTTATTTTTTTGCCTTTGTTAAAATTTAAGATCTTTGTAAAGTTTGCAGAGTATCACATGAGAATGATTGACTTTTTATTTTTTATTTTTATACCGTGTACATATGCTGTGTGATGTCCCGTTGCAGCATCTTTTTAGAATTAAGCCAATAAAAGTAAGAAAGGCGGCTACTTGAAGTATAAGAAGATGCGCATTTCAGTGTGCCAATCCTGTATCCACTCCGTGACTAATTGGGATCAGTGAGTCAGTGCTGAATGATCTATCAGTTTCACATGGAAGTGGTGTTAATTGGCAGCTGCTCTGCGCTACTTAAGCTTCTACTAAGGAGACGTAAGCACTAAACAGAAAAACCCATGCTGCAAGTTTGCTAGTTCAGCGTTTCAATATCAAACCGCTATGAAATCTATTCCACACTCTGCAATTACTGGAGACCGGTTTATCAGCAAATGAATACTCAAAGCCTCACAGATTGTTTCTAAGATGACTACAATATGGTTTATCCATCATATGAATTTAACCGTTTCACTTAGATTTGTCTTTCCCCAAATTTCTTTCCAAGATGTGTGTCTTGAGATGACCCTTTTTGGTAAAAATAAATTAATATAAGAATATATTTGTGTGTGTGGCAACCCACTGTTTGTGATGTACATTGTAGGGTTTTGCTAGCCTATCATGATAAAGTACTAAATTTCTGAGAAATCAGAAAAGTTAAAGGGGTTACTTAGTCTCTACTATTGATGACCTATTTATAGGATAGACCATTAATATTAGATCTGTAAAGGTCTGATACCTGGAAGCCTCGTAGATCATCTGTGGGGCAGTGCTGCAGTACCTAAAGTTGGTACTACAATTTGTATGATGAGTGGCAACATGGTTCCTTGCATGTAAACATTACTGGGAACCGCACTGTCGTGTGGAGAAGATCTGCAGGCGTTCCGGTTTTGGACCCTCACAGATCTTGTTCGCTTATACTATGGATAGGTCTTCAATATTAGTGAGTGGATAACCCCATTCTCAGAGTCCATGAAAATTTATCAAATATCATATATGAGTTGTTAGGGGAACACCCAAGGGAGTACATGGCTGTCGAGCTCAGGGAACACAAAGACACACACTCAGATGCTGTATATCAAAGTGTTCTGATGTTTATTACATGTTCCTTAGCTTTTTAGAGGAGTAATGGCTGTATGCTAATTTAGGCATAACAAACTGTATCACATAGAAATATGAATTATCATTGGTCAGAGTACAGAATGGGCGTTTTCAAATGATAAATACGTGCATAAGCAATACATGAGTTAACACATGATTGTCCGTGTCCACCATTTTAGTCTTATGAAAGTATATGCATAGACCTCTAAGATGAATGGTCTGTCCTTGATGTATTAGAACTGGTTTAGACTGACTTTATATCTTGTGGACATTCTGCATCTTGTTATGGAACATGATATACTTAGGAACATTCCAACCTTTTCTAAACAAGACAAGAGAGCAGAATTGCAAATCTCAAGGTTTAAGCAAACTTCATGAGAGACAGCTTGTTATATCATGGAGAATATTAGAACAAAATGGAACATGCATACCAAGATGGTGGAAAACTAATCTCTCTCTCTTAACACAGATATTTTTCCCCTCACAGAGTTCAGCATCTTCTCTGTTCTTCTCTTTGTGAACCTCATATACAGTATGTAGCATATGAGAACTGGCAAAGCCTCTTTAAGTCCTGCTTCAAGGTACTACTTCATTCATTGAATACATGGAGTGGAATATGGTCATCACACGCACATGTACAATAAATTGTTTATTCTAGTTCTGGTGTAGCAGGCAGCTTATTGTTACTTGCCATGTACTAAGAACCTGATTGAAAACATTAAGCCTGAAAAGAAAACCCATGATGGAATCATAAATCCATTCCATTGTCCTACTCTGTGATCTATGTCCATTAGATGTCTAGTGGTTTTCATTGCGAACTTTAAGTAGAAAGCTACAAACTTTCATTAGACACGACCCAAGCAGATGTATAGTAGCTACAAAGTATTGCCTCCAGTAATGTAATCACAGGATTCTTTAATCTCTTAAGAAGCATTTAGCAAGTGGTTTCAATCTTATTTGAAAGATTCTATTGATTTTTTTTCCTTTATATGCCCACATACTATATGTATATAGAAACACCATACTCAACAGCTGGTTAAAAACCTTTTAGCCCACCCAGGCTGTCAAATGTGTTTCACCCCCTAGCCTTCCTAATGCATTAAAATGCTTTTTGTAATGGTATTAAGTGTATTAAAGTTCACTAAAATGAATTACAAATGAATCAAAGGATTGTCTTGGATGTTGTAGAATATTTACCGTGTCCTATAACTTTAATCAGTGTGCTCATGCATTGATATAAATTAAAATAATAATAATAATATTGTTCTATATCTTTAAAAATAGATTTCCTTTTCTTAAATAGAAAGGCATTAACTTGAATGTGCTGTGTTTAGGTTCAAGGAAATTAAAGGGATTCTATCATTGTCTCTAGTGATTTTAGATTAGCATATATTTGCAAAGCTATACCAGACATACCTTTAGTTTGTTAATCCTCTCAGCCGTTTTTGAATTAGCCTGCTTTTATTGATATGCTAATTAACCAGCAACGAGCACTGGAAGTTCAGAGTCTGGAACCTGCTTTTATTGATATGCTAATTAACCAGCGATGAGCATGGGAAGCTCACTGAGCACTGTGTGCTGTGTGTACACAGGGGGAGGTGAGAGTCAGGGAGGCTGATGAGTCGTCAGCATCAGTAGCCTCCCTGCTCTCACCAATATTATGACAAGCCTTCTCCCTAAGAGGAGACTGTCAGGATTTCTTCATATGGAGAAATTTGACACTGAATTTGAGGTGGATTCTGCCTCAAAATCCACTCCAAATTCCACCTGAAACTAGTCTCCATTTATTTCAGTGGGAGTCGCATGCTGATTTTTTTCCTAGCGGATTTTTTCAGCTAGCAGAAAAAAAGTAAGCATCATGCTTGATCTTCAGGCAGATTCTGCCTCGCTTATTGAAGTGAATATGAGGCAGAAAATACCGCTTGGCAGTTGCAGATTTTGATACGGAAGCACTCTGTTGTGTACATGGTGCAAACCCTCTGAGAGACCCACATCTCCAGAAGAAGAGCAGAGGCGGTTGGGAATTTTGAGTTATATAGGACCTGGTATTCATCTGGAGAGCAGCTTTTTAACCTGCCTCCTGATACTTGCTATCTATTGAAGATTTGTGGGTACATTTCAGTATTCTGTTGGACTAGTCAAGCTAGAATTATCCTTTTAGAAGTCTGGAACTGTGTGCCAAAACAGCAATGTATGAAGGATATAGCCCGAGGCCCTTAACTCTATCTATCTATCTATCTATCTATCTATCTATCTATCTATCTATCTATCTATTCACATAAAAACCTTATTGGCTAAAACGTATGTAATGTTTTCCTATAATTCATCCAGGACAAGTAACTATTGGCACAACAGAATAAGTGTTCATATTCGCATTGCATATAATGTATACAAATAGAATTGTAGAATTAGCGATTGATCCTGCACATTCTAAATTCGTTTACATGTCGCTCCACTTGATCACAGTAATTAAACAAAATCCCAATTTACTTCTAACCGGTTTTGTGTTTTATGTGCACAGAATGATCCTCTGTAAATTTGCTACCTACAGCTCAATGACAAGTGGGAAGCCAGTTAAAAAATGTAACTCTCAGCAAGAGAAACCTCTGCCCACCGTCTGCTGTATGATACTCTGTGTATGTCCAAAAGGAGCAAAGTCATCCAGATGGAAAATGAACTTGAAATTGCTGCGGTACTGCTTCTTCTTTGAAGATTTTCTAGTGAATGTATTGAGATAAAAAGAGGCCGTGACACAACTGGGAAAAATGTGTTGCTCTTGATAGAAAGTATGAAAGGGAAGAAACTAGTATTAACAAAAGAGAGAAAATTTGAGTGAAATCTTCTGACTTTCCAAAGTGTCCAGCCATACCATTGCTTGAACTTGTTTAATGACTCCATTCTAACAAAACAGATTCAATACTGTATTATGGCATGCTAGCCAAGCCCTTCTGAGGCGACCATTAGCAACATCGACACATGTAGCATAGATATTTCATGATGAAAAAAGAGAGGTAGCACATATCTATTCAGCATTGTTAGCCATGTACTTTACTACTGCTTTGTTAATAAAGAGCAAAGATTGAAACAATTTAAACTTTTCACAACTTTAAGTTATTTTTATCTTCTTTAAAGCCTTTAAACATACAAGGTACATGGTTTAACCCCTTACCTACAATCTACATAATAGTTTGGCAGTTTCAGATATTTTAATATGGCGCCTGCTCGGGAGTAGAGAAGGCCCCATAGCCATTGAGTCTCTTCTTCTTTACAAAGAAGTGCAGACATTTTTTTTTGTAGGTGCTAAACTTCTCATATGCTTTAGTAAGATGCAACCCCATGACATCTGAGGGGTTCTGCATGCTTACACTTTCCGGAACAGAATGGGCTCCTTCACAGCGAGATTGTGGTAGCTATTCAATTCCCTTTGACAACTTTCCAGGCCTGTCATAGCAATATTATTATTGAGGCCTTCCTTTAAAATGAATCCCCAGCATATCATCCAAGCCCAGCAGAAAGATGGGTTAGGATAGGAACATCTAGATCAGTCTTTCCCCCTTCTGAATTAAAACATAAATAAAAACGATATAAATTATTGCCATGATCATAGTGACCATATATAAAATGTGATTTTGTTGCACCGTGAAAGCATTACCATGCCAAAAAACAAAACCTGTATAAATAATAACAAAAAAACATTTGTGTTTTTTCCAATTTCTCCCCATTCTGAATTTATTTTTCAGCTTCCCAATACAGAATATTAAATGCTGCCATTATGAAGAACATAAGGTTCTGTGAACTGAAAAATAAGAAAGTTCTGACTTTTGGAAGGCAGGTAGTAAAAAAAAACAAAAAAAACATGACTTAGGCAGGGAAGGCTGTAATGTTTTTTTATTGTAAGGTTGACTTCTTTAAATGACTGAGACACATACATGACAATGTTTCTGGAAGGTGTTATATACTTGAGTTTATTACACTTCCATTGCATTTTGTTTTTTTTTATGTGCATTGTGATCCCCATATAGGGCTCACAATGTACTTTTTTTTCCCTATCAGTATGTATTTGTAGTATGGGAGGAAATCCACGAACATACAAAACTCCTTGCAGATGTTGTTTCTGGTGGGATTCGAACCCGGGACTCCAGCTCTGCAAGGCTTCAATGTTATCCACTGAGCCACCATGTTGCCCCACTTCCATTGCATTGATTTCACTCGTATAGAACATTATAATATGTAGACAAGTGGTGTCAGATCCACAAGGAGGAGAGGTGCTGTTTGCATGGACTCTTCACTCTAGTAAGAGGGAAGTTCCAGTGTTCTAAGGGTAAATCTGTTTTCCCTTAGGACTTTTGGATTGGGGTTACCCATTGATGGGTGTAACATTATCCGCTGTCCATACATCATTCTAAATGGGTGCATGCATAGTAAAAGATTGTGAAATGCTATTATTATAGGATTATTCTAGCCATTATTCTGCATTGTTCTGTGGCCTTTGTGTGTATCTTATAGATACGTGTTAGCAATCGTACACTTAGAGCAAAAGAAAAACATGAACTGGAGTTTAATCGAGTTTCTGAACAGATTTGCTAAGCCCCGAGTAGATCTGCAGGTCTAAGCAACAAGCCTGTAAAAGATAACTCTTGCTTAAACAAAAAGATGAGTTGTGTGCCGAGAATCCCTGGAGGCAATGCTCTCATTATGGAAAGTCTTTCTATCCCCTTCGTCCACAGTGAGAAGTTAAGTAAAGTGTAACTGTGTTTGTTTTTGTCCAGAAAATGTCACAATCTTCAGATGAGACATTGCTTTGTCACTTGGGGACATTGGCACTAGGTAGCCAGCTTGAGCTTCTCTGGTATTACTGCAAGTGGCCTTTTCTTACGTCTGCAGGCAAGACTGAAAATTGGCTCGGACAAGAAGTCTTTCACCCTCCTCTCCTATCTGGCTGGATTTCTAAATTCTTAAGAAATGTGACTTGACAGTTTGCATTATTAATTGGAGAACAATCAAAGCGCATTAGAATTGACTTCAGTCATGTCCATAATCAATGGTCTCCTCTTTGGATGTCTTTGTGTATACACGAAGATCATTTGCTCTTGTTTCAACTTCTACCCTCTGTCAGTTCACTTTTATTATCTTGTATGTCAGAACAATAGTTTAGGCCTGAATAATTCAGTGAATGTCATTGTTGACACTTTCAGGCCTAAGTCCAGCATGTTAGTTGTACATGGAGATGTTCCACAAGCATTAGGTAAATTTAATTTAAAGTGAGATTTGGGTGTAGGCCAGTATTCTCAGAAACTATATTGTAAATGAGATGATCACCTTGTTCTAGGTTAATATTCGGCTGATGTAAGGTTAAAAATGTGTATCTCAGACACCCTAGGGTCCTGTCAGGGTAATTTGGGGCACTAAACCACCCACAAGTGCTTATAGACTGGGTTTCCTGTCCTCGGCCACATTAAAAATAATAATAATAAAAAAAAAAAAAGCTTTGTATCTCTGTACTTTGAGAGGGGGTGTTCCTTAGCCCCCAGTACTAGTCAATGGATCAGTACTGTCAGGAGGGGGGGGGGGCATTCCTCACCATTCAACGTCATCTCTGGGCAGTGAGGAACGTCCCCTCCCAGTTAGAATATCTGGAACGCCCTTCTGACAGTGAAGAGCTACGGTATCGGCACCGATAACTCTTCACCAGAGGCACAGAACGGGAAAGCCAATAGTGCACTGAATTCAGGACACTGTCGGCTTTCTAGTGGTATATAAAACTGCGTGTGTTAGAGGACATGAAAGGTCCCATAACAGATTTTGCATTGGGGCCTAGGAACTTCAAGTTATGACTCTGGTTGTTTCTACTTGGTAACCTGTTGCCTGCAGATTAAACTGTATGTAGAATGATACCATTCTGATATATTTACGCTTCTTTTTGCAATACTTTTTACAATACTCCTTTGATAAAAAAATTTTTGTGGGGGCAATTTGTAACATTATAGAGCAAAACAGTCACTGTAAGGCAGACCTGGGCAATGTACGACCCACGGGGCATATCCGGCCCCCTGACTGGTTCAGTCCAGCCTGCATAGCTTGACTAGGGAAGCGTGTCTAAGGAGGCATGTCTTATTGCTGGCAGGACAGTGCAAGAAGATGGAGACGTGTGGTGTGTGTCCTAAGGTACTGAGAGGGTAGGGAGGGGGGGATGTGCGATGCAGGGTGAACAGTGTGTGTGTGTGTGTGTGTGTGTGTGTCTGTCTGTGTCTCTGTAACTTAGGGGCAGAGATGGAGGGGGGTCATAAAACTGGGGGAGAGATGGAGGGGGGACATGAAATGGGGCAGATGAAGGGGGATTTGAAACTGGTAGAGAAATGGAGGTGGCTATTAAACTGGGGACAACTGGAGGGGACATTAAACCGTGCAGGTAGCTGGAGGGGGACTTGTCTGCCTCTTGTTGCCCCCAGTTTAATGTCACCCTCCAGCTACCCCTATGGTTTAATTGTTGCTTCCAGCTGCCCGAGTTTAATGTCCCCCTCTAGTTTCCACCAGTTTAAACTGGAGCACTAGGAGAGGGACTTAATACTGTGGGGCAGTTGGAAAGTAACATTATAATGCGGGGGCATATAATGTACGGGTGACTGTAGGAGGATTATACTGTGTGGGGGAACATGAAAAGATGATTATGATTGGGCAGAGTCAACGTAGAAGTGGATGGAGCTAAATTTGCCACGGCGTGCATGGCCCTCTAGAATAGTTTCAATTTCTTATGCGGCCCCATGGGGAAATTAATTGCCACCCCTGGTCTATTAGTTTCCTGTAGGTTTGTCACTGTGGCATTACTTATATTGTACTAAAAGATGAAATGCAGCAGGGCACACTATAAGGCTGTCCAACTCCCAATACAAGAGAAGCTTCCATCTAGATGGCCAAGGAGAAATGCCTGTCCATCTTATACATGTATGTTCCCTATTGCCCTACATATCCTAAGGTAAAGGTTTTTGTCTGGTATCAGCTATTCTGTAAACTTGGCTGTTTTAGGGATGTAGTGAGGCTGTGTTGAAGTGCACTAATTCTAGCCAGTATTGGAATAGGATATATTTAATGACTTTAGGATCTGCATTCATTCTGCACTTTTACAAGTAGAGTAATGGAAGAAGCCGAACATGAATACAAATGCCTCAGCCATTATGCAGCCGAACAGAGTAGATTTACTAACGTTCATTTTAATCTGCTAGAAAGTATTGTCATAAAATGTAACGCTTTTCCCTTTACTTGAAAATCGCAGCAAAATAAAGTAGATATTGCCTTAAAATACAGGCCGTATATCTGGAGCAGTACTATTCACATCACTTTAAATGTCTGGTTTTAGGGCTGATGTCCAGTGTTTGTATTATCACTATCAAGATAGGCATTAGAGGCGCTCTGTGCAGGCTATTACTTGTTTATAGCCAAATTTTAATCTGAAATACGAGACCATACTTAAAGGGGTTATTCCGCAAAAAACAATTTATCCCCATAGTCTGACTGCTGAGACCCCACCGATATTGAACAAGGATTTTTTTTTTCCCCACTATGGATGTGGATGCAGAAAGTATGCACCCTCTATTTTACCTTCAAAGGGAGCACCAGAAATGGTTAAAATACAGCACTGCATTTACAGCAGGGGTAAAACACCTTTGTTCTCAGGAATTGGTAAGGGGTAGGGGGGGGCCTCAATAGTCAGAACCCACCAATCAGCTATTTATAGGGAATAACTAATTTGTGTGGTATAATCCCTTTATAGGGATCTGCTTAATTTTTGTACTTTGTTTAGGACCTATCATTATCAGTGATACTTTTCTGGTACAATACTTTTTGGGTAGAAGGTTGACTAAATTTCCACCATGTCAAGTAAAACTACGGTACTACAATTTGTGACTAGTCAATAACTAAATGTAGATTGGGCAGTGTCTTGGGCACTTCTCAAGTTTTTTTTGACCATTATATTAAAATATATCTAAATTAGACTTTTTATTAATGTTTGTGCTAGATAAATCATCTCTGTGTGATATGTAGATGGGGTGCAGGGAGTTGAGCACAGTTAGATGTCTGTAGATATCTTCTGTAGATGGTAGATTAGATTTAGTCCTTTGCCTTATGGATTTGGATGAATCAGAATGTCATATTCTCTACCTTACATTCCCCATGTTAAATGTTTTGTCTTGAGATGATAGTCCGTATACTTGTTAGGGCTTGAGAACACTGCCTGAGCCAGAATAGGCAACACTTAAGCTATTGGCAGACCCAGGTTATCCATGTAATACATTCATCTGAATGGCTGTCATGTGATACTATATTTCCATTGCTGCTAAGTGTTCAGCGATTTCCCCGGTAGAATGATCTGATTGCCATGGCAGATCTAATCTGAATGGGGGCTGTCCTGGGTCTGGGCAACTCCTCACAAAATAACCAAAAGTTAGCTCAATGGATGTAAACTTATTATTATTTCACTTATTTTACATAATACCATCCCATCTCACACTGTCACCAAGTGCAAACTGTGAATAAATAAAACCGCACAATTCAGTGGCATGGCATGTAACTGGGAATGTGGCGGGTAAATATCTCCCAGCCGTAGGCTGTCCCCATAAAGACAATTATTCTATTCATTAATATGCATTAGCTGCATTTTAGAATATGAAGTGTTTTCACTTTTTCATCTTCTATACTTGCTGCAGGGAAGTTTTTACCTCCGGTATCTCTTTTGTGTTGTGTGGAGTATTTGTCTAACCCTGTATTGCCACTTGTAGGGCTGCGTTCCAGTCTTTTACAATACAACTACCTGCAATGTTTTCATGAAAATTAGACCCAAGGTAGCCCTAGCAATGCATTATTGTGTCAACACAATGTGCCGAATACAATACCTTCAAAGCAATATTTCCTGTAAAAGAATAACTTTGATATCCCTTATTTTTTAGAGACATATTACCAGGCTATAAAGTTCCTTCTTTGAGGATTATATCCCTTATATGCTGCTGTTACTATTTTACCTTTGCTAGTTGATATAATCTAACACGTCAGCTGAGACTCCTTAACAGAATCCCTCCGTTACAATCAGGCTCTTTCCTTCTCCCCAAACAATGATTACCTTGCTAACTGAGCAAACAATGGATGGAATGAATTATTTGCCGTCTGGAGCCCAGGTAAATAGCTAATACAGCTGTGTGCCAAAGTCCTTCTATTTCCCGAAAGTTCACCTAACGGCTCTTTAGTGGCTGTGTTGCAAAACAAATCTTGGTTACCTGCTGTTCCTTGGAAGCTAGTATGGATTTTATCTGTAGATTTCAAGAGCTTCTTGTTGAATAAGAAAGCTCTCAAACATGAATTTCATAACAGGTTCTTGCTTTCCTTTATGCCCAGCGTCCTTACCATACTGGAAGTGTGTATAGTTGTGTATTTATGTGCTGTTAAGTAGTTCACATATGTGCTTCCTTGTAATCTGTGCAGGCGTTCTTTCAATTTAAGTAATGAAGTACCTGTGCTATTATGCATATTTATTTGTGAGGCCTACAGTATATATGTATATATCATGCTAACTTTTCACAAAGGAGAACACATACAGTGCTGTTATTATGGTAATTGTGTCATTTCTGCTTGCATTGATATTTAGAAGGAAATAATAAAACCAGACAGATCTAAAAAGTTCCATTTATCTTTTTCCTTGTTTCATTGGCCACTTAGAGGGACCTGAAATCTAAGAGACTATGTTATATCTCTTTGCAAATGATGAATAATCTCTCAAATACAACATTAAAGAGGTTGTCCCATCTCAAGGATCCTATCTATACTGATAGTTTATGTAAATTCGAGACTTTTCCTAAATATATTGCTTTAGAAATTCTGCTTTGTTCTCCTGCTATGTGACCTTATTCCTCCCATTGTTTACACACCGTTGCTATAACCGCAGACCTATAGGACAAGTGACGTTACTTACTCACTGCTCTTTCGGGCAGGACAATCATTCAGTTAATTGCAGTTTGCTGATAAAGCCTGGTCTGTTATCTCTTAGCACTTTTCCAAGTGGTATAAAACCAGAGATAGCGTATATACTTGAGTATAAGCCGACCCGAATAGAAGCCGAGCCGATTTTACCACAAAAAACTGGGAAAACTTATTGACTCGAGTATAAGCCTAGGGGTGGAAATGCAGCAGCAACTGGAAAATTTCAAAAATTTAAATTGGTCAGAGTTTTTGGGTGCAGTAGGTGCTGGGAAAGGGGAGGGGGTGTTTTGGTTGTCTGTCTGCTCTTTCCCTGAGCTTGAGGACTGTTTTTTTTTTTCCCCCACTTGGAAATCAGCCTGGCTGAATATAGGGTATCTGCAGTGCTCCTATTAACCCCTTCCCGATGGAACAGGAGCACTGCAGATACCCTATATTCAGTAGACCAGGCACTTTCAGACACAGGGATACCTATTTATATGTATTCTACATGCATTCTTGGGAAAGGAGTGATTTAAAACTTTTATTTATTTTATTTTTTTTTAAAGCTTTTTTTTCACTATTTTATGGGAGATTCTATGCATTACTATTGCGGCTGGTCATAGACCCCCGCTTTCACGATCGTCATTTTCACGATCGCCATCAGAATTCCGAACACGATCTTTTTATGTGGGATCGAGATCGGTGATTTTTCCCACAGTGCTTTGATTAGCCTTCACACTGAGTATACGCTGTATACTCAGTGTGAAGGCTCCGCTGCAGTTCCATAGGAATGGATGGAAGCAGCCGACACACAGCCTTAACCCCCTGTGCGCCGGCTGCCTCCATTCATTCGAATGGGAATCTAAACTAATATCTCTATCAGCTACTTACCTCTAGAGATGGCTGCTCCATTGCCCTCCTTCTTCTTGCCTCGCTGCCCCGCCTCCCAGGTTAGTGTTTAAAGCGCTAAGTAGGCGGGGCTTGTGGCTTAGGAGAGTGTGGGCGAGTAAAGGGTGGGGAAACGTGACGTCTCCCCTCCCAGTACCCGCCCACACTCTCCTAACCCACCCACACTCTCCTAACCTGGCAGGGAGGGGGCAGCGAAGGAAGAAAAGCAGTGTGGAGCAGCAGCGAGGCGAAGAATGAAGGCACGGGGCACAGGACCAGCCATCTCTGGAGGTAAGTGGACACCAGGGGGGACTAAGTAACCAGAGGATTAAAAAAATATCCTCTGGCTACTTTAGTGATTCACTACACAGCGTGGATTCTAACAATTGTTGGATTCCATGCTGTATAGTGAATAGAATTGCTTTTAAAATTCGATCTCCGATTAATAAAAAAATCCCATTGACTTGCATTGGGATCGAGATCGGGTTCGAATGAAAAATGATCAGAAATCGGAATTTAAAATCGATCCTGAAAAGTCAAGATCGGCTCAACCCTATACATAACTTTCAATAAAAAATGTGGAGTACAAAGGGGATTAAACACTACAATTTCTGTTACTGCTCCTAAATCTGTTACAACTAATGGATACACATTTTCTGATCTGTTTATTTACATCCAGCTCCATTTTATGTTTGACCTTCATATAGATCATCATTACATTTTCAATGCTATGTTCTCTCTTTTCTCAGTATCTTGGTATACATCACAATATTGC
The DNA here is from genome assembly GCF_031893055.1 of Leptodactylus fuscus. NCBI lineage: Eukaryota > Metazoa > Chordata > Amphibia > Anura > Leptodactylidae > Leptodactylus > Leptodactylus fuscus. Next base: position 78,733,570 of record NC_134265.1, read on the forward strand.
TTTCAAACGCCAATGTAATGTGGCAGTCTTGGCTGACCTTTTATACATGCAAATTGCTTAAGGAAGAAAATATTCGAAAGAGGCAAAATGAAGATGGGTATTGATGAAATAGGAGTCGGCAGAGAGAAAGCGAGAGAGCGCTCTCTATCTCTGTAATATTTATAGTGCTGGAGCGGGCTCATGTTAACTACAGTTCGTAAATGGCGATTTGCGCTTAGTCAGTAGCCTTTATCTCCATCTCATAAAGGCAGATCTGGGCTCTTACTTATTTCTCTTGTTTGCTAATAGTGCCTGGCCTATGGAGGTCCTTACTTGTGTAGGCTTACCTTACTGGGAGTTAGGAAGGGGTATTGGGCCAACCAGGACCTTCATCCTCTCTAAATTTGTGATATGTATGATGTGATGTGATTTGTGCCATCTATGTTCATACAGTAGTTTACAACGGTTCATATATGCTTGGATTTTTATGTTTGGTTATTCGCTTCACTTTATTTGGTGGACATTTTTTTTAAACTAAGTATATATCTATGTATATAGAATAAGTAGCTTGATATGTATAAAACATTTATGTATTCAGTGTTACCATCCCACAGTCACTTTGCTAAGTAAAATATTCATAAACTCTTGGCTCATATGACAAAGATGATTCCTGCTCTGCGATATAGAATGTTAATTTGTGTACATTTTTTTCTGTCAGCAACTTCATGTTGGAGAGGTTTTTTGAGGTTTGTAAAGCTCTGGGGCCAGTGAATCTTGTCACAATTTATAGACTTCTTACCAGTTGCCACAAGCTTTATTTGTTTCCTTCAAGTAAATAAGAGGAAATGCATACAGCATAACATAAAGAACAGTCTTTGGGGATATATTGTAAAATTTAGAACTTAGATGGATATATAATAGATGTGAGAAAACCCCCCCCAAAAAACTATATATATATATATATATATATATATATATATATATATATATATATATATATACATACACACACACACACACATATAGAATGTGTGTGTGTTTGAGGCTCTCAATATTATAGTGAAACTACAGGTTTAATATAAATATATATATATATATATATATATATATATATATATATATATATATATATCTTTTTCTATCCATTTTGAGGTAATAGCACTAATGCAGACCTCCTTCAAAGTACTTAATGTACTTATTGTACTTGTTATATACTAGACTTTTCATCCAACATGAAGCTCCTGTTTTTACTAAATGTAAAAGCAGGCAAATATGCTACAGTATTACCATCTAGGTAACCTTATAGTCTTGATAGATCTAATATATGCTTTGTAGGTCCTTATTCGACTCACTACATAATCTCTTCAGAGTATGTGCTTGCATTCTGCTGGAGATCTGTATTCTGTATATGGATTCCACAATACTCCACATATTACAGTTAATGGATAGCCTTAACATACGTTAATATACTTTTTTTTTTTTTATTGCATTAACACTGTCTTGTATGGGACGTACTTGCATGTCATGTAGGTGCAGACTTCAGGGGTTAACACATTCAACTCAATTTTTGCACTCACCCTTCACTCAGGCAGCACACTGAGCATTTATCGTACCCCAGCACAGTCCATACACCCTAAATACACGCTGCCACCACCTATTAAATGCAGAAGACCAAAAAGAGTCCCCTAAAACAGGCATGTCAAACATGCGGGCCGCATGCGGCCCTTTACAGGCATATCTGCGGCCCACACAAAAGACTCAAACTTTGTCTCTAAACTTTAGAGACAAAGTTTGAGACTTTTGTGCGGGCCGCAGATGTACAAAACTCAGGATCAGCACTTGGAAAGTGAGCGGTGGATTGGGGCGGCCCTGCTGGACGCAGTGCTGCTCCAGTGGCCGCCCCTCACTCTTCTCAGAGAGCAGGTCTCTCTGCCTGCTCCGCTCCGCTCCGCGCCCTCCTCCCTCCTCTCCGCCCCCTCCTCCCTCCGCTCCGCCCCCTCCTCCCTCAACTCCGCTCCCTCCTCTCCACACGCCGGGTGACGTGGCCACATAATCAGGCCCGCACCCGACATGTGCCTGCGTCCTACGTGGTCTCACAAGACCGCTGCGCAGGCTGAAGAGCAGAAGCAGGTAAGCTTCTGCAGAAGAAATTGTGATTTTTCAAGTATTTAACCCCTATCCTACGGGGATAAATGATAGATTTATGATGATGGGGGGGTTGGAGTGCTGGGGAATGGTTGGGGTGCTGGGGGATGGGGGCTTTTTGATGTCTGTCTGGCCCTTCCTTCCTTCCCCTAGGCCCTAGCCATTAGCTGCTGTGTGCGGCCCTCGCAACAACCTCTTGTTACTCATGTGGCCCTCGGGGTACCCTGAGTTTGACATGCTTGCCCTCAAACACACTACTGCTCCCAGCAGTCAGACACAAATACACTTCAAAACAGGTAATGGGTTCATAGAAAAACACAAAGTAACCTTAAATTAATAATTTAATATCCAATGGATTCAGTGTTATATATGACTAGAAAATAAGAATAACATATATGACCCAAAAGCAAACCGATTTAAAAATAACAGGAATAAAACAGAATAATACTTAAGAGTCTTTGTTTCCTGGAAGTTTAGAGGATTTCTTCTGATGGAATTGAAGACATCCAGTTTTGTTAGCGGACTTCTATAGAGGAGACCTCAGTTGTAAGATATCATAGTCTCTTATGACTTGTGTTTAGCCACTCCTTCCTGCCAGGGTACCCCCTCTCCTCTTACTCCCTGAGATGGGAAATCAACAACTCCTTTTCATCAGGAAAATATGAATGTTCTATCTTTGCCTTGTAGAGCTGTGTCTCTGCTGGCTTCTGAGGTTAAATCCAAGTCATGGCACCCCCCTTCCATATGCACGGCTGACCAAGAGTTTGTAAAACAATAAAAATGAACATTTGGTCCTGCACAGGCAGGAAAGAGTATTTCACCCCTGCCCACCCTTTGTATACACCCATATACCACTGAGGTAGATTTAATAACACATTGTGGGGAAGGTAACTCGGTAGAAGCAGTGGTATGGACCAAACCAGTCAGAGATAGAGACACAAATCTTGTAGCAAAGCAGTTTATTTAAAGAGCTATCGGTGCCGGTACCATAGCTCTTCAACGTCAGAAGGGCATTCCTGACAGTCTGCCAGGAACGTCCTTCTTCACAGCAGCACCTATAGCGCTGTACTGTGTGACCGGGGAGGAACCCCCCCTCCCTCTGCTCACAGTGCTCGTCCATAGACAAATATTATCAGGAGGGGAGGGAGGTGTTCCTCCCCGGTCACACAGCACAGCGCTATAGGCGCTGCTGTGAAGAAGGACGTTCCTGGCAGACTGTCAGGAACACCCCTTCTGACTGTAAAGAGCTACAGTACCGGCACCGATAGCTCTTCACCCCGGGCACAGATCGGGAAAACCGACAGTGCGCTGAATTCAGCGCATTGTCGGCTTTCCAGCAGTATATAGAACTGCCTGTGCCCAAACCATGAAAGGTCCTCTTTAAGAAAAACAGCAAAATAAATAAACCTTTATGTCAAGCACAAAAATGAGCAAAATAAAATACAGCCTTAACTTCACACAAAATAGCATCAAAGTCTAACTAAACTAAATGGAAAATGCTAACCTTACGTGTGGCTTAAATACTGTACTGTATCACCAGGCTCTCAGTATCATATATATGAATGATATGATTCAGTAATATGGCATACACAAATGGGCTCCTTTCATCACAATTCAGTAATTTTATTATCTGATATCTTTATTTTGTGAATTGTGATACAAGTTTTCTTCCTAGAGTAGTATAGAGAGAGAAAAAGAGAGTTGTATGGGCTATGCACTCTTCTCTAAGTTGTTTTTGTTATTTCTGTTGCTGTTATGAATTTCGCTGCTGCTAGTAGGTAGGTGATCAGAGGATCTTAAGAGGCCCTGATATGTGCAGAGGGCAAGGAGAGAAATATCATCATCACAGGTGTCAGAGTAATAACAGACTTGGTAACTATACTTGCATGTATGACCATCAAGGTGAAATGGCATGGCAGGCCCACCAGATGTGTAGGTAGGTTCCCACTTGACTGTGGCATCTTCAGCTTTTGTTGTAAGCTGTGAGCCACATGTGAAACAGCTAGTCAGGCATTCTGTATCAACGTGATAACAGTTTATAGTGATTTACCTGTAGACAGGATATATGCCCCTCTGTCTGCCTTGTCTGAGCGATGTCCTAGTCTGTGTCTGTCTCTGTAACACATTGGCTTTGGCTATCGTTTCTGTTACCCGTAGTCTTTGGCTTATGTAGTGTAATATACTTGCTACCTGTTCTGTTGTCCTACCCTGGATAACTGTTTTTGACTCTGCTTCTGTGATCTGTATATTTTAGCCTGTATCTTATGTGTTTTTTTGCCTGTTTTTGTGTTACTGCACACCATAGTCTTAACCTGCTTGGTCGGCTGCTACTAAACCAGGCCCACCTCGGTAACTAGCAACTTGGCGGACTCGTGGAAGCAAAGTCCACATGGAGGTTAAAAAGAGTCTGCTTGCACAAAGTCCTTAGGGGTGGCCCCGTGCCTAAATGGTTTAGCAGCACCACAATGGGTCCACAATGGTGCACTTTACAGTCACCTTAAAAGAGTTGTCGTATAAGAACAACCCCCATCTATCCATATGCTGAAATGGAAAAAAAAAGATGTATTAGAGAGAGGTCCCTCACATACAAGTCACCTCTGTTAGTCATAGTGGAGCTGCTAGGTACTCCGGGGGACTCTTGTGGCCTTGGACACTTTACCTGGCATGATGTAGCTATTCATAGGTTCAAGTGGATACATGGAATGAATAAGAAAAAAACCTGGATGTAGACTATCTGAATAAGTGGCTAATACGCGGATCTGTGTTGTATTATTCACAATTCTTACAGATGACAGACAAGTACCGAGTGTTTGTATATCATATACAGCATATGATATATACAATCTCCTGTATAATGGCCACTATCTGTACACAATAAATGAGACCATCATCAGTAGAAGTTTTGCATATCTTTTAGTTTTCTGTGTATAGATACAGTGCAGTGCGTTACACTTGAATAGTTGTTTTCTGGCTTTACTCAGCATATACATGGAGACAATTAAGAGGTGTTTTGCCCATGGAAACCAATTTTCAGATTATATAGTGTTCTCTTCTGTAGTTTACCAGTGACTATAAAATGATGATAAAATTCCCTTAGGCACGGAGTAATTGTATTACAGCAATAACATGTAAAGATTCCCCCCTAAAAGACGAGAGAGCCGAACAGTAGGACTACAGATCCAGAAGTGCTTTGGCTGTCTAGTGATGTTGGCAGTAACAGAGGACACCTGACTAAGATAATTAGGTGGAATTGGGAAAACATTGGTTTTTTATGCATTTTGTGCCTGTTTATATAATAAGCTTTACCAAGTAGATGTGTTTTAATATAAAATATGTCACATTCTTATTAAAAAAGAAATTCAGGAAAGCAAAACTGTAGCTCATTATCTTGTATGGGTTTGGAAAGGTCATAGGTTTTGGCTTTTTCTTATTTGTGAATGCTGTAAAGGGGGTAAGATGGCGTTAACAGCTACCGGGCAGTCAGGAAAACAGAATTGCAGTTGTGTAACACACAGATTTTAAGGGCTTATATAATACTTTACTGTATATTACAAGTCGCTGAATTGACAGTAGCTTTAGGATGCTGTTAATATGTCTGCAGCTCTTTTGTTTATTGAGAATACTGGAAAAATTCTTTACTTATAGAGCAGTTGTGAGAATGATCTGCAGACTGCTGAGAAATTCAGACGGCTTAGCAAATTCTGCTGTCACTTGCTGTCATTACACAGTTTGAGGTATGTTCACATTAGGAATGTTATAGGAACAGAAGAACGGATTAAGCAAGAAAGACTTATCCAGATAAAACAACTGACAAACATGAATCCTGAAGGACCACATTAACTGTAATGGGGTCCATTGAGTATCCACTGTTTTCTCCCAGACGAAAAAGTTGGGTTTGCAATATTAGACATCTGCTCTGGAGCTTCCCATTCAGATGTTATCTTAACCTGTAACAGAACTGGTTAAGACTAGGCAAAAGGCATTCCAAAGAAGGAAGGAGATAGACAGCATGCTTGACAGGCAATGCCCATTGAGCACCAAGTCTTCAGCATCACAAGTAGAAATGTTATCACAACCAAGTTCGAAAAAATAGTTTGAGAAAAAACTTTATGGCATAAAGCCCCAGCTTAAAGGGTTTTCTAAGATTATAGGTTGATGGCCGATTCTTAGGATAGATCTTCAATATCAAATCCATTGGGGTCCAACACCCAGCACCTCCACTGGTTAGTTGCCACCTGCACAGAGTGTATGGAGTCTGAAGCAGACAAGTTTGTACATTGTGTTGTAGCCACATTGTACTATTGCAGCTTTCAACTTTCATCTACTGAAACTGTGCCACAGTAATTGGTTGGGGCGCCAGGTGTCAGACTCCCACCAATCCTATGAATAGGATATCAATATGCAGTCTTTGACCATCTCTCTAAAACCACACATATAACTAATGCAGTGAATACAATGGACATTCTGTTTTGGACAAGTGACCGCTGTTATACGCCAAAAAACCGAGTATGGCCTTGAGTTAGTGACACATATTCCTAGTCTTTTCACATCTGCTGTCTCTGAAATCTCATGTGGATGAGGAAGAGGCGGGTGTGATTAGAACTAGCAGGTCAGCAACGTGTGAAGGGAAGCTCCATACACCTCTTCACTGATGGATCCATTCCTGGCTTTGGGGAACAAAAGCGATACACATTGTTCATACGAATGACATGACACTCTTTTCTCTCTTTTTTTTTTTTTTTCTTCTTTTCTTGTATTTTCTGAGCACAGTTGACAATTTAAAGTCCTAGTAAGAATAATTATACAATACCTACCAGGATATCTTGTTAGCGCTAACCACTAGGCAATAGCAGTAGATACTTTCACACATGAAAAAGGAAAATGCTCATGGGGCAATATTCTATTATGAAATGCGCTAAGCTCACAAATGCTTGCAAGGGGAATAGTTGCTCTAGGATGAGTTTTACTCATGAACATGAAGTCAATCTTGCAGAGTAATTGATTGAGGATTTTAATGAAGTCAGCTCATTGGCGCTTGTGCAATAAAGTCCAAAACACAGAATTGATACTAGATGATCAATAAGATTGTACATGGCTGTTCTGTTGCTGTACCTAGAATGAAATCCTTTACTGTACTCTTAGCTGTATATTACCACCCCCATTATGCTGTGTAATACAATAAAAAGCTGAAACTCCGTTAAACCCAATCTAAATATAATTCTATCCTCTGTATTTTATCTGCTTTTATTTTGCAAGCAGCAACCATTCCTAATTCAATTCGGCATAAGGGATTTACGTGTTAACCCATTAGTGGCAAAGAGCGTTCTAGTTAACTAGTTTTGGGATATGTATTGTTTTTATGTGAAAGTCAATTTTTTTCCTGGTGCCATATAACACCAACATATACAGTGGGATCATCTTCACTTACATCAGTATCCAATGGACCTTACCATGTAATTATGCTCAAATCTCACACTTGCACTCTAGAGCAAACTTCATAGGAAGCCAGTTTGCCTATGGGTATGTGTTTGGAGTGTGGAGCAAAGCAGAGTACCTGCAGGAAACCTATGCAATTAAGGGAAGAACATACAAATTTTGTGCAGATGATGTACTTTGTCAAAACTGAATCCAGACCTGTGAGGCAACCCTGTTACATTGGGCTACTGTGCTAAGCACTCAAATTAAGGTGTGTTTGCAGTTTAAGGCTATAGGGTGAGGTAGGGTAAGTTCACGTGAATACATCATTCAGGAGACTGGAAGAGGTCTGAAGAGGATGAGGACCCATGCAAGAGCCCAGTAAATGTTTACTCACCTCCTATGGACCTCTATTAATTTTACTCTTCAATCTGAAGAGACTCCAGAGTATAAAAATAGCAGTTCCGGCTGGGATGTATTCAGTTGGATCAAAACCGGTGGGTAAACCTTGCAAGACAAATATTGCAAGGTTCACCCAAAAAATACTACACCTCCTGTAGACTCATTTGTGCCACTGTAATCAACTGTAAGGGTGGATGTTTACGAGGTTGGATTATAAAGGGAGAAAATGGGCAGTACCTTCTGTTGAGCCGTGGGCTACAACTCACTCCGCCTTTAAAATCTGCCCCTGTGGCGTGACTTTAAATATTTTTCATTAGTTATCAAAACAGTAAAATGCCCAATTAATCGCGATTTTAATTTAGGTTAAAAATCGGCATTCAGAAGAAGGCATTCTTCTCCATACTATGTGTCTGCACTGAAATCGATGCCAGCTTGTAGCTGCCAAAGGTTTCATTGATCATTTATGCCAGTAAACTCTTGTGGGCCTGGTAACCCTACCCATGTCAAGCCCCTCTAAAAGCCTTTTTCTAGGAAGATGGTGAGGATGGAGCAACACAGAAAAAGATTTTGAGCAAAACCCTGATTTATGCAAAAAAAATTTCAGCCTTTAGGTAACTGTCTATGTGAGAGAGTGTGGTTGATTATTTTCAGGTACTTCCACATATCAAACCCTAAATTGTGATCCTACATGTGATGTGATGCTAGTGCTCTGTACAGATCAATACCACATGCCAGGGTAATTTAGGCTTTTTGATATTATTTGGACAAATATTAATTAGGTTTCCCACTACACATCGAGCCAATAGCAATAGGAACTGGTTGTCGTTCAAAGATTCATATAATCGTTGGAGGAGTAAGGTGTTACCCCTGCAAATTAATGAGAAAATCACAAACGTTTGTGGCAGATTCTAATGGTCGTGCTTTTTTGATCAAGTCTTTTACAAAATGCAACTCTAGCCATATTTAGTTGGTTGTACAGCTTGTTCAGTTCAGTATGTGGGCGGCAGTTAGGTCATTGAAGACTTAAAGGGCTATTCTCATGTACATAATCATATCTATATTTGTAGATAATTAAAAGTTAAACATTTTTGCAAATATAAGTAATTAAAAATTCTGCAGAGTTTTAAAGATTTTCTCTAACTTTCTTAGTGGTGACAGTCTTTTATCTTGATCAGTTGCCAATGGTTACGACCACTAATGCAGAAACTTTCTATGGTCTGGGACTTGTCAGGAACCCAGCTATGACTTTCTTATTGTACCTGGGTTATCAGGCAGGGACACTACATGTATCAGAAGATATCCCAGCCACAATAAGGAAATCATGGCTGATTTTCTGACCTTAGAAAGTTTCTGCATTAGTGTTTGTATCCTTGGCAACCGATCAAGATAACAGACTGTCACCACTAAGAAAGTTAGAGAAAATCTTTAAAACTCTGCAGAATGTTTAATTACTTACATTTGCAAAAATGTTTAACTTTTAATCATCTACAAATTAAAAAATAATTATGTAGATGGGAATACCCCTTTAACTGCTGTTTTCCATATTCAGTAGACTTGTTTCAGGAGCATCAGATCACATCGCTTTGTAGTAGATCATGCAGGTCGGACTGATAGTATGCACAGTACCGTATGTGAGAGCTGTGGAACGAATCCAAGACCCATACACGGACAGAAAAACCTAGGGGTAGGGTAAAATGATAATTAAAAAGTTATACAAACCGTAATCCAGTCCTTCATTCTAGATTTGAGTGCCCTGTTCGATCCTGTGCAGGCACTGGCTGGACTACAAGTGAAGCAGGTCATGTGACAGCTGTGGCTTATCACATTTTGGGTACTGACGCCATTGGAACCCACCATACGACTACCGAGGCCAGTGATCATTTGCAGCGCTCTTTTGAGGTGTTTCACTTCTGGCGGGACCTCACACCAGGACAGAGTTAAAGCAAAAGAAAATAGAGATCCAAAATAATCAAACTATAAATGGATAAATAGAGTACAGTAAACCAGTCCGAGTGACATACTATGAACCCAAAAGAAAAAAGAAAGTGACTGCAAAAAATTACACCAAGCCACAATTTGCCCAAACATGGTAAATTAGTAAATTTATTCAATAAAGATGGAGAAAAAAAAAAGTAAAAAAGCAAAACAAAAATCAACCTACCAGTAATTAGGAGTGGCTATCAATATCGCACCCACTCCTTACAGCATCTAGATAGATTGTGTACTATAGTTCCCTCTATCTCAGAAACATCCCCAAAATATGGTCCAGTATGTGAGTTTTCTGCTGTAAGTTATAATGGAGGTGCCGATTCCTAACTGGCGTAGATTTCATTTCTGGCGCAGGGATGTTCAACTGATTTATGAAGAGGCCTTTTCTTAAGACTTGTGTACGATACACCAGTGTTAGTAAATCTGCGCCAATGGGTCCCACAGTTAGGTATTATAAAAGGGAGGTTTAATTCTCATTTATCTACCTCTTATAGATTAATCTTTTTTTCTTTTCTTTAATTTCCTTTTAAGTGTTACAAATCTTGCTTTATGTTTTAGCTCTGATTCCCGCTGTGTCCTGCTTTGTCTCTGCAGCCGCTATCATGAAAGTGCAGTTAACAAATCTCTTAACTGAATCTACACAGATTCCGACTACAACACTTTGTTCAATGACAATATTACTACCTGTTCCCTACATTTATCTGATGTTTCTTTGTTTCTCTTGCCATACCAAATGCATAAGAGAAGATCCTAGAATTCACTCTAGATTTATTTTATTTTTTTTGATTAAAAAAAAAAAAAAAAAAAAGGTCTGGATATAAATGTAATCTTTCGAGACATTTAGTTATTACTGAGGTACATTGAGAGTTTTTTTCAGTTTGTGAAATAGGCAGCAATATACTGTAGGAAAATCATTGTTGGCCTGAACTATTGATTTTACCTTTATGCTGTAATTACAGGGATAGCGGCCGATTAGGCAGTGCCGAGGAACTTGCTGTGCAGTCAGCAGTGTCCTGGATTTATGGGAAAGCCAAACAGGCCATTTAGTATACTATATCATGATTAATTGTATGTTATTAATGCCAGTGCAGACTACCTAATGTATACAGGTGAAAGACCTCTGGGACAGAAGACTAATTGGAGACTTAAAGGAGTGTGTTTTTTTAACTCATTATATTGTCCTGCTTTCACCACCTTCAATTTTTCACATGATCACAATGTGACTTTTTCTTTAAGCATGGATTTTTAGGAGGTCTCTTTGGTATTAAGAACTAGCATCTACCCTCAGTCCTGCCCCCTTGTTCTTCTGCCTTATCTATTCTATCAACATGCTTCGCTGCTCTTCTGCCTCTCACATATTCTGCTGCCTATAGCACCACTCAGTCAGTTAACCATGTTGCCATGGGTCAGACTGAAATGGAATGTTTTAAATCAGGCATGTAGTGGATCCAATAGGTGGCACTTCCTTGGCTCTGGGATTGTTAACTGTGTGGCCTGGCAGACTCTACCTGCCAGCCCATAACAGCTAACGCACCTGGAGCCTCTGCATTTTTGGGTGTTGCATTGTTGATGTAGAGGCTATCTATACTGCCTCCCCTATATAATACTCTAACCCGCTTGGTTTGACGTAGACACAGCAGGTGGTGCCTCCTACTACAAGAAACCGCACCACCTACTGGATCCACTGGCACTGTATACCTGGTTGCACCTGATTTTACCCACTCCATTCTAGCATCTATCTTGTCCCCATTTACTTTCCCGGTGTTATTAGCAGAAGCTGCTATAGCTTGCAGGACTATGGTGACTTCATCTTCACCATGTAAGATCCTGGCAGGTATTTAGTATTATGAGCTCTGAATAGTTGTGCACAAACAGGAAATAGAAAATGGGCAGGTACTAGACTTGGGGACAAGTACTAGACATGGGTGACTACCAGGGGCGTAACTACCACAGAGGCAGCAGAGGCGGCTGCCACAGGGCCCGGGCCATTAGGGGGCCTGGTGACAGCCGCTACCGCTGCGGTTTTTTTTTTGTTTCTTTGTTTGTTTTTAAATTGGCCATTACTGGCCCTATTTACTTGCTGATCCTGGACATAATACTGTGTGCAGGGGCCACTATCGGGTATAATACTATGTGCAGGGGCCACTATGGGACATAATACTGTGTGCAGGAGCCACTAAGGGACATAATACTGTGTGCAGGGGCCTCTATGGGGTATAATACTGTGTGCAGGGGCCACTAATGGACATAATACTGTGTGCAGGGGCCACTATGGGGGATAATACTGTGTGCAGGGGCCACTAAGGGACATAATACTGTGTGCAGGGGCCTCTATGGGGTATAATACTGTGTGCAGGGACCACTATGAGGGATAATACTGTGTGCAGGGGCCACTAATGGACATAATACTGTGTGCAGGGGCCACTATGGGGTATAATACTGTGTGCAGGGACCACTATGGGGGATAATACTGTGTGCAGGGGCCACTAATGGACATAATACTGTGTGCAGGGCTTACTAAGGGACATAATAGAGTGCAGAGGAGGGGGTCGGTCGAGTTCTTCGGTGTCGGTTGGGGGGGGGGGGGGGCATGTCAAAAGTTCGCCACGGGGCCCCGCCATTCCTAGTTACGCCACTGGTGACTACATTTGCAATAACAGATTTTGAATCTACTTGCATGACTCTCTTGTGCTGTTTAAAAAAAAAAAAAAAAATCTGGCGTGTTGCTTTAATTCAGGTCCATAGAAAAGTAAAGCTTTCTACTTCAGATAATGAAATCAGAAAAAACGTTTTATTCATGTTTTGCAAACATTAATTACAAAGGGATCACATATAACATAGTTTTGAGTAAGCGCCCTTTTACATTTGTAGGCTTGGGACTTTTTATTTTCTTTTTTTTTTTTTTTTTTTTTTTTTTATGCCAGGTATCTGCTCATAGTGGTTGATAAATCTCCACCGTTGTCCTTTCCTGACTGCCTTTTGATGTGATATTTTGTGATAGTTTGTGCAGAACTATAAAATAAGCTGGCGGATGATGCAAGTTTTTACTCTTGCTATATACATGCAGCATGGCCTGGTTCTGATATGCAGGCACGTCTGACTCTTTATCTAACCAACCTTTCTTGCAGGTGTAGCCATGGAGTTAAGATTAACAGACTCCTGCAAATGAGCTTCTGATTAGTGCAGAACATTGCATTTTAATTAAGCTTAGTTAAGTGCATTTCATTAAGGAAGAAAAGTCTTCTAACCCTGGTCAGGTAGGAGCCAAGATAGGTTTTTGATTGAATTAGTTGTAGCAGTGATTGATGCTTTTGCTTCTTCCTCCTCCAGGCTGCTCTGTACCGCCTCAGTGGTGATTGGAATCCTCTGCACATTGACCCCAGCTTTGCTGCATTGGGAGGTGAGTGAACAAAATGATTGTATTGATTTAAGATCATCTACAAGTGCCCATTGCGTTTTATGTATTTTCATTATGTTGGTTTGATATAAATGATTAGATTGCATTCCTGTCATTGTAGACCCTGAGAAACCATACAAACTGTGCAATCTGTGTAGATGCACAAGGGCCCAATAACTAAGAGGGACTTCTGCCAATGCAATAGCAACTGTGTATTCCATTGCTTTTAATAGGAGTCTGTAACCAGAACCCAGCAGATAGATATGGTTAGGGCTACCTGAACTAAGTGGTATTTTTCCCTTGTGAATCTGTGTCTTCATTGCCGAGATAATGTCTTTTTTTGTCAATATGAAAATTAGCTTTTTAGGGCAATGAGGGTGTGGCAGTTGCCCAAAGAGGTAAGTGGCAATGTTCCTCTTTACCCCAAAGAACAATGAGGGCAAAAAACAGTGACATATCTGCAATGGAGGTACTGATTCCCATGGAGAAAACAGAGTTTGATTCAGGTGACCCTAACCTATCTTTCTGCAGTTCTGGAGACATAGTCTCTTTAAAGGGGCTCTATCAGCAAAATCATGCTGATAGAGCCCCACATATGCGTGAATAGCCTTTAAAAAGGCTATTCAGGCACCGTAAATGTTATATTAAACTATCCCCCAGTTTTAAAATAATACCCTAAAAAAGAATGTGATCAACTTACACATCGTGCACGGGGGTGGGCATTCAGGGTGTGTCTTCTTCTTCATCCACGTCTCCTCTTCCTCCGATGTCCTCGGGTCCCGTCCTCCTCCGGCGCTCGCGAACTGACATTGATATAAAAAAAATGGCCTGGGCGCATGCGCAGTAGCTGTAGTAGAAGCCACATGCTACTGCGCATGCGCCCAGGCCATTTTTTTTTATATCAATGTCAGTTCGCGAGCGCCGGAGGAGGACAGGACCCGAGGACATCGGAGGAAGAAGAAGCGTGGATGAAGAAGACTGCGCACCCTGAATGCCCGGCCAGCGTGCATGATGCGTAAGTAGATTACATTCTTTTTTAGGGTTTTATTTTAAAACGGGGGGTAGTTTAATATAACATTTACGGTGCCTGAATAGCCTTTTTAAAGGCTATTCACGCATATGTGGGGCTCTATCAGCATGATTTTGCTGATAGAGCCTCTTTAAGGCCGGAAATGCTGCGATATGGACTGCGGCAGAAACACTGTGGAAAAAATTGCGGCATTATAAAGTACTTGCAAAATGGGTGGAATTCATGCGAATCCCATGCCCACTTTGTGGAAACAATCTCAGCATGGATACGCTGCAATTTAAAAAACCAGTGCAGTTTTGGAAATCGCAGCATGTCAATTATATCTATGGAAACGCCAGTGGCCTCCCTGTAGATATAATTGTAACAGAAAATCTGCAGAGGAAAACTGCGTGAACTTTGTTCAAAGCGCTGTAGGAAGAACTGTGATGCATTCACATCGCAGTTGTTCCCGCAGCACTTTAGCACGGCATTTCCGACCTGTGGGGCCTTAGCCTAAGAGTCGAAGCTGAAGAATTTTCTAGCTAACAATAAATCTACAAAATGCTGCTTTCCAATATGTGTCCAGGGTGTGATTAAAAACATGCTGCTGTAGAGATCAGAACGGTTTTATCTGTTGCAGAAGTTACAGCAGTGGTCATTAATAATGAAAGCCGTTCCCCACAGTTTTCAGTAGCAGCTCAGTCACAGTATGGGCGTGATCCAAATGCCCCTTGAAAACCCAGCCAAGTCAGTGGCCTTCTATGCTTTGCTGTTAGTGAGCAGGGACTCAGGCATTTTTTTTTTCCTGGTCTCCACTACCTATTACAATGGAGAGCAATATAGACAATGTATGCTATATATATATATATATATATATATATATATATATATATATATATACAGGTGTATATATATATATATATATATATATAATCCTTAACTTAGCTTGAATGTGAGTAAGGACTCTAAAATCCCATGAAACCAGTTAAATACATTATTGTGACATGCCAAGAGAACATTAACTGTCCGCAGTATACATCACAGTCACTGCATACAGTTAACATATGGACAAGTATCACTTTCTGTCACAATGTAATGAAATCATGTTTTCTTGAAAAGCTGATCATCGTGTGATAAAAGAAAAGATAAGGCATAATGACACATCTGTAGTTTGTGTAGGGTGCCAAAGTGCCTTGTATATTATAACCATTACCTGTCCTCACAACCTTTTTCTGCTGATCTCTCTACAACTGATTTCTCTTACTACTCCTGATGATATTTCTTAGTCAGTTCACGGCACGGATTTGCATGCTGTTGAAAGTTACTGGGGTTGGAATTAAGATTTGTGTTCTATACACCAGTCACAATCCATTGTCCTGCTGGCACTAATCGTGCTTGAATTTTTAAAAGGCTCTTTATAATTCAAGCAAATTCCCATGCAACAAATTGGAAATCTAAGTCAGGAACCTGCATAGATTTCCTGTATAGCTCAAACTAGGCACGAGTTATAGTAAACTTGTTGGGCCAAGGCCTCAGACCTTCTTGCTCTCCATTGTGCTTCATCCACTTTTGTGAAAAGAAGGGAGCAGATTGCAGAAATAGGATAGTGGCACATCATTGGTGCAAAAGAGGACTGTGCAACAAAGTTGGACCACAAGCCATTTAAGACAGTTTTCTGGAATAACGGGAATTGTACATTTTCCCCACTTTTTAATTTTTGCCATATGCATTCTTTAAATGAGGTACAGCTGAATGCAAAATATAATTACCACTACTTTTTTTGGCCATTTAAGAACAGGATCTAAACTAATCCTGTTTTTGTACAATAAAATCAATGGCAACAGGATGTGACCAGATGACTATCCGATTGCCTGTAGGTTCAGGTATTTCTTCTTTTTCTAGCCTTGAAAAACAAGCAGTGTATTTCAGCATTTGTGTGAACGGATTCCTAGAATCTAAGAGCAGCAGATATCTGTTTGACAGGCCTTCTTCCAGCAAGGTCACCTATAGACTGAAGGTGCTCCTTACTGCCCCCACCATTGTCTGCAGTTGATCTGTTATGTGTTCTGTGTGGTCTATCCAAGCCTCTGTTGCAGAAGATGGAGAAGGCATAGGCAGTCTTTGTTCACGTAAAGGTCATTTGCACCTTTGTCAGTGGAGGAGAGAGATGTGTCTTGAAACCCATCTAGTTTGCAGACCCTTGTAACACTGATACATTTTATGTCCATGGAGTTCTTGTTCTTGCCTCTGGCTATCAAATTATAGTCTGTTGCCAATCTATTTCCATTCAGGTTTTGGAGCAATTTTTCTATTATAATAATGGTAAACATCAAAGGTGTAATCGATGTAAGAGTTTAAGACTAGAATGAGAATTCAACTTTTATGGATCCTCAGTGTCTCTGTATGTTAATATAATTATTAGACAGAATAGCTGAAATTATAGTTGTTCTCTGCAATGGTTTCTTTCCACAGGGTTTGATAGACCAATATTACATGGTCTGTGCTCTTTTGGATTTGCTGCCCGACATGTTTTGAAGCACTTTGCTAATAATGATGTTACGAAGTTTAAAGCAATAAAGGTACAGTACTTGACATTTTGTTTCAGAATTGTAAGATTGCTCAATAGAAAGTCACTTGCATTGTTTTCTGTAAAACAAATATCATATTCCTGGTAATTTAATGCATTTTATATGTATTTTCATTGGTCAGCTGCAGAGCTTTTGAGCTACATCTTTTTGTAAGTAGAGAAAATATGATGTAACAGAACAGTTGATAGAACATGGCATAGCCGCTACAGAGTGTACAAAATTGTCTGCTTCCATTTTCCATCTTGTCAGAGATCAACAGATCAAAGGAAGGGATTGGACTGTGTGTCGGACTCCCCAACATCATATTGATAACCTGCCCTAGGATAGGTCATCAGTGTCTTGTCTTGAACAACCCATTTCTTGCCATTAAAAAATAAAGTAATAAAAAATAAAGTATAATTAAAAAAAACAAAACAAACACCTTTACATTTAAAAAACAATAATGGGTAAAAATAAATAAACTTGTTAGGTATCCATTGTGCATAAAAGTCCATAAAAACTCCATGCTACGCACGTCTTTCAGACGGGCCACTAAGTCAGGACCAGTGGAGGGTAGAGTACGATTCCAGTGTAGGGCAATGAGGGTTTTGGCCACTGTACACAGGTATAAGAGCAATTTAGATGTGTGTGATTGAGCAGGTAGGTAAGGGTCCAACAGAACCCCTCGAATAAAGAGAGCTTCTGTAAGAGACTGCACTTCCCGCCAAAAGGGACGGTTACCCGAACAATCCCAAAAATGTGGCACAGCGTACCCACCCCTGCCCCACAACGCCGGCAAAAAGGTGGAACGCTAGGGTTAAGCGAATGCAGAAGAGCAGGGGTGAGATACCAGTGCATTAATAATTTGTATTGAGTTTCTCTGAAGCTAACGCACGTGGAGGACTTGACCACGGAGAACCAAATGACCTGCCATTGGCCAGGTGAAATCTCCCTATTCAACGCCCTAGACCATCGGTCCATATACTTATGGGAGGGAGGGTCGCTCATTCCCAGGGAAGCAAAAAGCCTATAAATACCTGAGATTAAATCAGCAGTGGAAGTACCCGTCTTACAAACTCTTTCAAAAACCATAGGCAAGGAGACCTTCAAATTGCCAAATTGAGAAACCATAAAGTGAGTAATCTGCCTATAGTGTAGCCATTCAGAGATAGGTAAGTGCAATGCAGATGTGAAATAGTCAAAGGGAGCTCCTATAAATTTGACAATCCAAAGTGTGTTTTCAGCTGGTGATATCTCTGGATATAATAGAAATATATTTATTATTATATATTATTATATAATATTATATATTATTATTATATAATTATATATATTATTGTTATGGTGTATCCTCAGGATAGGACATGAGTAACTGATTGCTAGGGGGCTGACAAATGGCCCCATAAGCTGTACGGAGCCACTTCCGGCGCCCGTTTTGTACACAATACAGGGCTGGAAGCAGAAAGTTTCATCCACTGTTAAGTCACCCGGCGCTTTCACTACAACTCAGTTCCCACTGACTTCAATATGTGCTGAGATGCAGTGATGGTGCCGGCTAATACACAGTAGACAAAGCTTTCTACTTCTGGCCCCTTTTTTTTTGCTGCAAGACACCATGTGCCATGTTGCGGAAAAGCAACTTTTTTGCCTGCAGTGTTTTGAGCCAAAGCCAAGAATGGCTACAGAGGGAATGGGACATATATAGGAGGTTCTTATACTTCTCCATACTGCTCAATCCAAGCCTGACATTGGCTCAAAAAACTGCAACAAAAAGCTGCTTTTCCATAAAGTAAGACAAAGTGATTATGGCAGCTGCAGAAATGAGCAGGACTTACACAGTATATCAGATACTGTAAACAAATATACACATATTAAATATCCATATTTTACCCAAGAAATTCAATAACATTTGGCTGAATTGCTGGGTGCACTGGACATGGAGGAAGCTTATATGCAACTCTGCCTGGTAGTAGTGAAAGCTCCTACATCGCAGCTTCGGCCACCAGACTTCCCCCTGCACACTCCAATCTGTGTGGAGGAGGGGAAGGGGCAGCACAAGCTCTAGCTAAATGCTGGCAAAATGTATACAAGCAGGTATCAGAAGACCCTATGTCTGTAAAGATCTGATTCACTGCCGATGAGTGCTGCAGGGGACATTTTTAGATGGTCAGGTGTTCAATTGGGCCCCTAAACATCCCAATTAGGCCCCTGATCAATGCATTTGCTCAGGGCCCACCAGGGGATTCACCAGTTCCCCGGTGGGCCCGTCCAACCCTGGGTGTTACCTCACTCTGCTTCTAATCATATACAATTACCACTAATTTTACATACATTGCTTCTAATGGAAATGTACAAGTGTATCATGTGGTTGTGATTACCGTATAACAATACCCCTATGGTACGATTTGTGCTATATGACTTTAGTGTAGGGGTAGTCAATATTAAAATTATTGTGCAGCACTCCAAGGACCTCATATTTATTTAATTATTTTTATTTTTTTAATTTAAATTAGCACGCCGAACAAAAAAGGTTGCCGACCCCTGGTGTATCTGTTTCTTCTATCCATCAGTAGAAATGTTAACATAATTCATCTTTTAACTTGTGTTGTCTCTCCAGGTACGCTTTGCAAAGCCAGTCTTGCCTGGGCAAACTTTACAGACTGAAATGTGGAAAGAGGGCAACAGAATTCACCTTCAGACTAAGGTCAGTGTTGGAATTAGCGACATTATTAGATCTTTTTTTCTCATAGTAGCATCATCCATCTATGAATACTTGATTTATATTTAGCATGGTGTTACTTCAACCTTTATGCTGGAGATGAACATGTTGCAATTTAGCAGAATATTATGGTTTTTCCGTAGTGTTTTGTACCATTTCTTTGCAGCACCAACAAAAGAAACCCGTTATTCAGACAAGGGATAAAACGACTGAGTGTAAAACTTTTAGCTTATAATGTGATCCAGCAAACCAAAGACACATAAATATCCTTCTTTATTGTGTTGTGGAGCTACTGCATTGTTCCAGAATAAAGCTGCTATTTTCTTTGTATAATGTGAGAGATGACGATAGCTTGAGGACTATCCTCTTAGTCTAATGAATACATATCCTTTACAATAGAGTATTTATTAGACATTGCAAATTATAAGGCAAGGAAAGAACTGTATCCTGCTTTTTTGACACACTATAAAGCTTACTGTTCAAGTTGAATCATTGAGACAAGGGGAATGCTTCTTTGTGCCTTGATTTTAGTTCCTTATTGTATTATTTAAATGCACAAATATGCATAACGCTCTATTTCTGGGTGTTTTACAATGCAGAATATATATATATATATATATATATATATATATATATATATATAGAGAGAGAGAGAGAGTAAGAGAGACTTACACCATTTAAACCACCTGCCTAATATTAGGTGACCCTCCAGCCTCTATCAGCTTTACCCATTGAGGAATGGAAAGCAACAGCGCCAACCACTAAGTCTCCATGCTAAGAAAAATGTATATCTAAATGAACAAATGTAGCGTGACAACATGATCTGAATAATCTATGTTTCTCTTACACCAACTTTGGCTTTATGTCAATAACGTGGACATAAAATCATTAGAGTTATAATTATAGTCCATTACTAATGAGTTATAGTGACCAGCTAACATAAAAGCAGACCCAATGTGACCTGTCCAAGGACAGGTCACAGAGACAAAAGGAAGCGATTTCAAAACGTAACTGGAAAAAGTACCGTAAAAATACAAAAATGTCTAGAAATAGTGAAGTTACGTTCAAAGTTTTGTGTTACCGTTAGGTAAAGGTTATAAGGTGAGAACATATACTGATTATATACATATCATGGCTGTATAACATACAAAATAAACCTGTTCTCAACATTTGATGTATATGTATGTCCTAAGCAGGTAGGAATTCCCAAAATTTACAGTACATTCAGATGACACATATACCGGAGCTCTGCCATGTGATCATTGTAGGATCCCAACAGTAACTACAGGGTCTTCGTCTAACAACCAGAATGGAGACAAATCCTTTCCATGGCTGTTTAACCTGTTAGATTTTGCATAACAGAGTTTATTACAGTACAGTGCACTTGGATGGGATTTAGAAAATGTCACCTTCATGTAGTGGAAATTTTGCATGTGGAAGAAAAAGCATCACTGCAAGTTACAACTCTTCACTGTATGGGATGAATTCTGCAGCAAACTCCACATATAACGCATGCATATCCTGCTGTGATCCTGATGAACAACCCAAACAAATTCCATATTGCTTGCGCTGGCAGAATCGACATAATCCAGCTACATGTTGTTTTTTGTGTGATTTTTGGAACATTCCTGAGAGCCCTGTCCTCTTCATGTTGGGACTTCTCTTTGTGCCTCTATATAATCTCTCCTATTGACTGATGGTATTGGCACCTTCTCAAGATTCCTTTTCATCACTGTGACAAGAATGATGATGCCAGTTTTTTTCTAGAATATTTTTTTCTCTGCATTTGTTTCACGTTGAAATCAATTGGACTGTTACCTGAAACACATTAGGGATAGAATCTGTGGCAAGATCCCACAATGGAGCTGGTTATAATACGCTGGTGTTGATGGACCCTGCAATGACTTGCCAGACTCTTGAGAAGGCACAAGCACCTCTTCCACTGGTTTGTGTGCCTCCGCAGAAGTCTACACCAGCCAGCTGAAATACTTCATTCTTTATAAATATCCCACCATGTCTACTATGTCATGCTATAGGACAGAGCTGTGTAATAGTTGTAATAGTATAGACAAAGCAACAAAAGGCTGTCCTCGAAGGCAGCTCTCAGTACTGTAGGATGAAGACATCACCATGTTAATGCTAGAATAACCCAGCAGATCCTTATGGTTTTTCCTAGTATCTCCAGGCACCCACTCTTTGCCCAGATATGTAATGTGGCCTGTTGTTAAATAAATCTGTGCACCAGGTGACAATCTGATCAGAGTGGGAAATGGTTAGATATTGTATTGCTCGAGTGTTGTACTTCTAGGTCACCATCTCTATAAGAACAAATTCCATAAGCCCAAGAATGATATCTTGGCTACAGGACCTCCTATCCGTAGTTAGTATTACAACTGCCAGTACTCCCAATAGAGCCGCCTTGATCACATGTATAGTACCATGTACTGCCATGATGGAGACTACAGAGGCATGGGACCTTACCCCTCTCAGCATGCGAAAAAAAGAAAAAGGAAGAAAAACCTGGTACAACACTGTTTTATGTTCTGTTGCCAGTCAACCTTTCATGGTAGAACTTGGTACTTGTGTGCCAGTCCATATATAGCTGAATACAAATCTGCATGATCCTACTGATCCTAGACAGTCATCTCTTATGGGTTTAGTCTCATTGTCACCTCTTTATGTACACCTGTGGTCTCCAGCAATGCAGATCTCCACCTCTTAGGGCATGCTAGGAGTAGTAGTCTTTATACTTCAGGTTAAAGCTCAAGGATACAGGAGTATATGACACTTCCATCCTTCCAGTATTGCTGATGCAGGTTGTGAATACAGGAGTGTCTCCTACAATTCTTATATGCTTTATATATTAACTGTACTAAGCAGGAGAATAGAAATTTTGCAGATTGCAGTTTCACATTTTTAAATCAATGAACACAAATGAAAAATTTTGCTGACAACATAAAGTACTGGTAGTGGTGCAGTATAGCGCAAGATAATATGTCACTTTTCAGAGTAGGCATGTATCTAATGTAGTGTAGATTGTATCAGAAAACTGGCATAAGTTATGGTGATTGGCATAAATTTCAATTTTGAGGACCTGGAAATCACATGATGTGTCAAAATTCTCAAGAAGTCAGTACCACTTAATAATTGTAGAGTTCCTGCTGCCAGGGGTCCCAATAGTAAGACTGGCCCTTGATGCCACCAGTCTTAATGAAATCTCCAATCCAATGTATCAGGAAAAAAAACCTTTCAATCACTTGGATAGGTAAATGCATTGTTCGGTTTGTATGATATAAAGTGATTCATGTCAAATTGGGAAAATGTCTCTTTGTCTAAAACAAAAAACTGTCTGATAGCAAGGGGTTAATGCATGATTTGAGTTTCTTTGACAGTAAACTTATATAATGCCATACATCATTTGATTGGCGCTGTGTCCCTGAAAAAGTTGTTGTTTTTTTTTTCCATCGATACATTCATTCACAAGATAAGTCCTATGGAAGGTTATATGTAAATTAGCTATGATGCTCAAAGTGGAACTTATTTTCTCAGAGTAGTACAAAAGATTAACGCCCAGTTACATAGTAGATGAGGTTGGATAAAGACATTAGTCCATCAAGTCCAACCTGTAACCCTACAATCCCCTACAGTGTTGATCCAGGGGAAGGCAAAAAACCCCATGAGGCTCATGCCAATTGCCCTATTTCAGGGGAAAAAATTCCTTCCCGACTCCAATCCGGTAGTCAGTATAAAAACCCCGGATCAAGGTGTCCTTAAAATCTAGAGTCCATAACCGGTTATATTTTTCTCTTCAAGAAAGGCATCCAGGCCCTCTTTGAACTTGTTCAGTGAATCCGCCATCACCACTTCCTGGGGCAGAGAGTTCCAGAGCCTCGCTGTTCTTACTGTGAAGAATCCCCTTCTATGTTTCTGGTGAAACTTTCCCTCCTCCTTGGAGAATCAATGCTAGATTACATATAACCTTCCTTGGGCCATATCTTTTGGACTGGTGGACAGATAAAATAAAAAAAAATTGTTGAGGGTCACAGAGCAAGAATCAGACCATGTATTGGATTTACCATTTTGTACATTGTCCTCTTTAATGTCCTCGGTCAGAGTTTCTCACTCTCTTATGTCTCTCTTTTTATGAATAGGAATGATGTAGGGTCAGCATTGATGAATAATAACATATTTTATATTAACATAGTAAATGCCAGTTTGACTCAATTCTTTATACATTTGCAACTTAAAGGACACTTACATATGCTCATTTAGAAAACAAACTATTAAAGATGTCTGAAAGACATTTGACCTTTGATCATGTATTGAATGGTGTCGGTGTTCTCTTGCAAAGGATAAGGCTTATTGATCTCTCGGTGGATTGGGTAAGACATGAAATGTCAGAAGAGACGACTTCAACTAAGATAAAGTGACTTGAAATGTTATGTTTCTTACTTCAGACTCCGTGAAGAACACTAGCTTAAAAAGTTCCATGTCTGCTTCCTTTTTCAGGTCAAAGAGACTGGGGAAATTGCCATTGCTGGTGCCTACGTTGACCTTACATCAACTGTTAATAGTCTGGAGTCCAACGCTGTTGTCCAGGTAGTCCTATTCTATGAGCCAATAGCCATTTCTGTAATAAATTCATGTAGATATAAAGCACCCTATACTCTTCGAATAAATTTCTGATTTTTTTAGATTACATTAGCAAGGAGACGCTGGTGTTTTAATTTACTGCAGTTGTACTTGTAGATTACATTGTCCATTCTGTTGTGGAAAATTCACAATAGACACAAGTGGAAAAAAAAGTGCAATTTAATTCTCCCTTGCCATATTGATTTGTTATTATGTTTACAGGGAAAACAGCACATCAATACTGTTGTCAGTGTTGTTGCATTGCTCGCTGTAATACAATTTATTTAAAAAGAAAAATAGACATGTCTCTTCGAAGTCTCCATTGATTCTTGCCGTGTTGCTGTTTGTACCAGCTTCTGATTTGCAGTTTCAGCACAATGTTGCAAGTTACATGCCTAAAAATCCAATAAATCTGTTGTAACTTTGTCACTATTAGCACATTGGAACATGAATGCTAACTTGGTCACTCCAACAACAAAATAATGCTGATGTCTTACCTTTTGTTAGGAAAACACTTACTGTGCAATGTTTAGTCGAGGAGCATTGATTTGTGGTACTTTGTGTATGTTGTCTCTGTTTTATACAATTTTGTCTAAAGCTAAATATACAGAGGACATTGATAATGCATATAAATAGCATGGGTATCCTTCTCTAAGATTATAAATGTGTTCCATGTATATCTTCTATACTGTAGGACATAAATACTGGCAATTCAAGTGTAATATATCGCCTTCGGCGATAACACACGCCGCTCCTCCCGCTCCAATAGCATCTGCAACCAGACAGTATATTGCTACATGGAATAAATTCTATCATTCCTCACCGTGCTATACAAAGTAATAGAATTACTAGGCGTGACAGGCTGCTCCATGGTACATGGCATTGATTTGAGAACCATGGATTTCTAAGGAAAAATCATTATGCCTTTCCATTTGCAGTCTTTCAAGTCTTATCAGCTTTTTTTAAAATATATATCAGAACAATTAACAACTACGAACAATGTATTTTTATATATATTCAATATAACCAATTTTTAACCATGACTTTCCAGGATGGTGGACTACAGAGTACCTTGGTCTTTGAAGAAATCAGCCGACGTATCAAAGATGTTGGGAGTGAACTGGTTAAAAAAGTAAATGCGGTCTTCCAGTGGGACATCACTAAGGATGGAAAAACTGCTGCACAATGGAGTGAGTTACAGTTCGGAAGAATCCTTTGTATTACATAAAAAACCTGCAGTGTGTCTGAATTTAAATTGTTTATTTTGTGTCCAATATACTTTTTCTATCTTTTTGAAGTTCAGAGAGACCTGGGATTGATTTAGTTAGTTTCTGTCCCAGTAACAAGATTGTACTCTGACTATACCAAATTTTTCATACAACCTTCAAAAGTAAAAGCAACACAAGATAATTGTCTTATTTTTCTTCTGAGAAGGATACAGTTTCAGTTTTACTGCATGGAAATTGTAGTTTAACCCCTAGAATGCTAAAGAAAATTATCTCAAAATAGTGTGGAATTGGTACATTGTTACCTTAACATGAAAAAAAGAAATTAGCTTAAAGTGACTTTTCACTCTCAAAGTGTATTTATTATATATGTAGGCTGAAAATATGGTACTGTCTAAAGAGTCATTCTAGTTATTTCCAGCAAAGGGGTTGCTGATCGGTGGGAGTCTGGCCACTGAGACCCCCAGAATCATGAGTACAGTCCCTTATACCCACAAATGCATGGTAACACATGCTCCATTTACTGTGAAGAGATGGCCACAAATAGCTAAGCTCTGTACTCTACCTTCAACAGTCTCCTTAAATCATGAGAGTCAGCATTAGGGTTGAGCGATCCTGATCGAGCAAATTTCGCAATCGGGATCTGCTGCAAAATGATCAGAAATCGGATTTTGAAATCTTAAGATCGGCTCAACCCTAAAAGTGACACTTTCCATAGAGAAGCATTGACTAGGGTTGAAGGATTGGGAAAGATCGGATCCCGATCGGCGATCGAGCAAATTTCACGATCGGCTGGAAAATGATCGGAAATCGGATTTTAAAATCAATCCTGAAATCTCAAGATCGGCTCAACCCTAGTCAGCATGCATTCTTGTCCTGCCATTATATTCAGATGGGAGAATGTGACCCTCCATTCTTGTGATCGGTGAAACTTTAGAACTCACCTCTATAAAAATATACAATAGAGTGGATATAACTTTAAAAAGGGGAAATCTGGTTATAAGTGTCTGGCTGATGGGGTCCCTCACTGATCGCAAGAAAGTGAGGGCCCCTGTGCAGGTTAAATGTAGCAATAATTGTAGCCCCCTGTTGGGGGGGGGGTTCTTCCTGATAGTTTATAGGTAAAAACTTGTTATGATAGGACACTCCCTTTCACTTTGTTTTACCCCAAATTTCTTCAAAACAGATTAAGAGTTAAATTATAAAACTTCATCACCATTAAAGGGGTAATCTGAGAGAGTATGAAATTGATACACTATCCTAAACACCCTCCCCCTCCTACTTTCTAAATAGCATTAGTAGTAAAAAAAATTTTTTTTACATTTTCTGATTATCCAGTAATGATCCATTTCCGGAAATGGATCGTCACTACTACTCCTCCCCATCCACTCCATTATACTTACCCTCCAGGCTTCTACCGGCGAGACGGCTCCTCCTCCTGTACTGATTCGGCAGGGTGCACACTCTTCTCCAAGCAGTGCGCGCACTGCTGCCGGTAATTCACCTCTACAGCATGTCCACGCATGAGCAGTAGAGGTGGATTATCGCCGGAGAAGATTCAGGCAGTACAGGCGGAGGCAGGGCTGTCTCACAGGAATAAGCGTGGAGGGTAAGTGTATAATATGGGTCGAGGGTTGGGTTGAGTAGATAGGGACATGCGGCATAGCTAGAGAGACAGTGAGGAGGTGAATGGGGGAGTGAGGAAGGTGGGGGAGTAAGGTGAGAGGGGTTAGGCGAGAAAGTTACATAGCAGGAAGCTGAGCCTGTAAACAAAAGCAGGGGAAACCAGGGGCTCCCAGAAATCGCTCAAAACACACTAAAAGCTATATGGGTGCATTTGTTAACCCATTAATAGCACTAACAGACAAAAAAAAAGCTAACAAAAAACAAACATTTTTTGCCCAGAAAACCCCTTTAAATTCCATTAGTGGGAGCTTAGTTTTCAGATTAAACTGGCAGGTATGTCTACATGAGGATAATCACAAAACCATTATTGTCCATTGTATGGCATTTTTCCCTTCTGCATCCTATTTATCCAGTTGTCAGTTCTCCCTGAGCTAGTGTGTGGAGGGTAGATGTTGTGATGCTATAGATTGCAGAAAGTGGAAAAGCAGCATTCTGCCCCTAGGATCATCATTAGAGATATTATAGCTCTAGCCTTTCTGCCTCTTTTTCTCACTTTCTCTCACCCTGAACTCCCAACTATAGACCGCTATGGGTAATATAAGAACTGTGCACTTAGAGCTCATCATGGGAAACCAAGATATTTTATAGTAAGATTCACATCTACTCCCTTTAGCGGTGACGGCAGACATCTCTTAACTCTCAGCAATCAATGAGTTGTGAATAGAGCGCTCATAGTTGTTGCTGCAAGGGCATAGTAATCTGATCACAACCATAAAGATAAATGATGCCACACAAAAACAAACCTCAGCATAGTCCCGAAGCAACAAAAATAAACCAGTGCAATTTACTGACCATAAAGTTCCATACTTTGACTAAATGTCCCCTTCTTGCTGTATGCTGTGGTTGGCCTGTCTGTTTCTCAATAGATCAGTCTTAAATTGCGAGTCCTAATGGTCCAGTGTCTTGGTGAAATGAGCAAGAAAATGGGATTTTTCTATGGTCTCATACACATATGCATGTATTATCGCAAGTCAATGTTGGGGGCCATGAACCTGAGCCACAACGCAGTGCAGGTCCTATTCCTATACAATTTGTTGCCTTGGCTCAATGCAGGAAAGCATTGGGTCCCTTGAAGGTATGCGGGAAGGAGTGGCGCCATTATGAAAGCACTCATGGACATTCCATAGAGAATAACCAAATGCCTATAGTTATATTTTCCCTTTAGTAGAAATCCCCCATGTAACTGTGGCCAGGGGCGTCTTTCTTATAAGATTTTATTTATGCAGCCCTTTGAAAACCCCGGACTTGCTTTTAGCTAGGCTTCATTGATCAGATTAGGTTTGCACTGTCGATCATTGCCGTGTGAAATATATTCTTTACATACTGTGATTGGCACTTGAGTACTTCAACAGCAAATGTTTTAGTATGGCGGTTTCATAGAGTTCTTTAAAATTCTGTGCCCACTATGACAGTAGAGCACAATAAAGAACATTTTGGTACCTTTCATGTGTTCCCAATTATACTGTCCGTTTGTCTATCTTACTTTTTGGGAAGTTGACATGTTTTCTTTGTGACAAAAGAAATATTGCTGTTTTTAATCTGCTAATGTTGATAGGTTTAGGCTGCTGCTTTGCAACTTTTCTCCAGGCTTACTTTTTGGATTTAAAAAAAAAAAATCCAAGTAAAATTTTAAGCCTCTGAGGTTTTCTCTGTAAGTGTTTATTGTTCTCCTTTGGGTCTAGCCCCTGGGCCTGTTCCATTATTAAATCTGTTACTCCACTGTGTTCCCTTGTCTTTTAATCTATGACTTGTCATCTCGCCCCTTGCTCTGTGCGGATGTTTGAGGCACAGCTACTGACAGCACTAGGGACTGTACAGACCCTTCAGCTCATTGCTGTCATGGCTGATGAGTCCTGCTTTGGCACTCTCAGTGAATGTCCTTGAGCTTGGCGTTGGAGAAGAGTGCAAGGGAAAGGAAGGAAGGAAGTGTGTTCGAGATATGGTGTATGGTCATTGATTTTTTTTTTTTTTCTTACATACCTTGCTTTTTCATTTCAACATATTACTCATAAATCTCCAATGCTTCTTTTTAAATTGCTAGTGTACTCTCATGAGGCCTATTCTTGAAATTGTCTTTGACTTATAAGTGAAGATTTTCAGATTCTACTTTTTTGAGCAGTGTTCACTGATACTGCAAGTGAAACTTTGAAAATATTGCATTGCTTAACTTGTTCAAATATGTGTGTTTGTATGTGTGTGTGTATATATATATACTAGCTGGTACCCGCGACTTCGTCTGCGGTGATTGTAGAAGTGGGTATATACAGACGCGGGTAAGGTTTTCGTACTGTGTATTAGGTATGGGATATAAAATGTAACTGTGTATCTTGTTGTTGCTGTAATTCTGAGAGCACATGAGACTTTTGTGTTGAATGTAATTTGTATTTCAGCCGCTATACGGTGTTGGTATAAACTGTACATAGTGACTTTGGGACAGAGGTATTTCAGGTTAATATACTTCGATATACGACATTGTATGATTTGTTATTTTCCGCCAGTACATGTAAGTTTTGGGCACAGGATACTCTTGAGTAAGCAACATAAAGTCTAGCCCTGTGCATGACAGTTTAGTAACTCCATGTGCCTCTTATTAATAGCAATTAACCCCATCATGTCCTGATAGAGATGAGCGAGTACTGTTGGGATCAGCCGATCCGAACAGCACGCTCGCATAGAAATGAATGGACGTAGCCGGCACGCGGGGGGTTAAGCGCGCTGGCTACGTCCAAGCGGAAGTACCAGGTGCATCCATTCATTTCTATGGAGCGTGCTGTTCAGATTGGCTGATCCCAACAGTACTCGCTCATCTCTAGTTACTGATATGTGAGAGACTTGGAGGTAATAATTAAGTATCTTCATTACTGAGGTCTTTTATTAGTACCTCCATATGTCTCACATATTAGTAACCTTTATATGGGGCACACAGGGGTTAATATGAGGGACATGATGGGGGTTATTCCTATTAATGTGAGGTACATGGAGTTACTAACACTAAACTAATAACCCCAAATGCCTGACATTAATGAGATTAGGAAGTAAAGGAAGGGAGCTGTGTGTTTCTTACTTTGTTTGCTAGCAGCTTCGGCAGGAGCTATCACTATAGCAGGCAGAGACTTGAGCGATTAAGCTCCACCCCCTGGGTTTCCTGCACCCCTCTCAAAGGGGAGTGTCCTTATGCCTCAGCTCTAGCAGAGACTTTATTTAACTCTTGCAGGTCCTGTGCTGCTGGCATGCCAGTGAAATATGGCAGGAGTGCCACTCTTGGCATGTGTGCCAGGGGTTGTTGACCTCTGCTGTAGGGGGTAATATGAATTTTGTGGCTTGCTATGGTCCAAAGTGTGTGAGATTGCAGAGATAGTGATGTGAGTTTGGGTTTTGTGGGGGTCCTGGGAAAAACATATGTGCGCTATTGTGACGAAAAGTAGCCTATTGCGCAATCGAGTGTAGGGACTATGTTTGTGGAAAATTTCAGCCAAATCGGTGGAGCGGTTTTTGCGTGATTGACCGCCAAAGATCCGAACATCCAAAGGGTCCTGGGAAAAACGTATGTGCGCTATTGTGACGAAAAGTAGCCTATTGCGCAATCGAGTGTAGGGACTATGTTTGTGGAAAATTTCAGCCAAATCGGTGGAGCGGTTTTTGCGTGATTGACCGCCAAAGATCCGAACATCCAAAGGGTCCTGGGAAAAACGTATGTGCGCTATTGTGACGAAAAGTAGCCTATTGCGCAATCGAGTGTAGGGACTATGTTTGTGGAAAATTTCAGCCAAATCGGTGGAGCGGTTTTTGCGTGATTGACCGCCAAACATCCAAAGGGTCCTGGGAAAAACGTATGTGCGCTATTGTGACGAAAAGTAGCCTATTGCGCAATCGAGTGTAGGGACTATGTTTGTGGAAAATTTCAGCCAAATCGGGGTCCAAAGTGTGTGAAATTGCAGAGATAGTGATGTGAGTTTGGGGTTTGTGGGGGTCCTGGGAAAAACGTATGTGCGCTATTGTGACGAAAAGTAGCCTATTGCGCAATGGGGTGTGTTAACTATGTTTGTGGAAAATTTCAGCCAAATCGGTAAAGCGGGTTTTGCGTGATTGACTAACAAACATCCGAACACACAAACCCACAAACATCCAAACTCACAAACTTTCACATTTATAATATTAATAGGATATATATATATATATATATATATATATATATATATATATATATATATATATACTCAATATATAAGATAGATAGACTGATTTTTTTTTTTTTTGTTAGAGGGCTTATTGCCCTAAGCAATATTAGCATTCTTTTGATTGCCATTGGAAACTGTCAACAGTTGTCACAAATATATACCCTAGCTTTGCAGAACTTCAAAAGCCAATGGGACTGGTAGTCTCTCCTGCACCAGATTACTGAACATTGCCAGCGGTAAATACTGTGTACATTTTTCAGAATTAAATTCCTCTTGAGTTTCCGCACCTTGCAGTGGAATCTAAAAGCAGGGCATTTACTTTCCATCACAGAGTAGCATGCATGCTGATAGTTCCCAAAACATAGGGAGAGCAAGACACAAAGATGCTGTATGCGCCATAGCAGCCACACCCGACTGTGTGATTCACTGGCAGGAGGGAGATGTTCTATGGTGAGTTGGTGGGCACAGATGTTCACTGGATGGAGAAATGTATATATATAATGTATGGGTGACTGTAGGAGGATTATACTGTGTGGGGGCACATGAAAAATTAATAAGAATGGGCGGAGACATCATAAAATTGGGCGCAGCTAAATTTGCTGTGGCAAGCATAGCTTGTGGACCCCTGCTGTATATACTCGAGTATAAGCTGACTTTTTCAGCACATTTTTCATGCTGAAAAAGCTCTCCTCGGCTTATACATGAGTCAATAAGCTTTCCCAGTTTTTTTGTGGTAAAATTAGGGGTCTCGGCTTATATTCGGGTCGGCTTATACTCGAGTATATACGGTAATATGTGAATAGTTTGTATGTGAATTGGATATTCATTTTCAGTTCTTGTATTACATGGATAAGCCCTCTCTATACATACGGATAATAAGACTATATACAGTTAGGGCCAGAAATATTTGGACAGTGACACAAGTTTTGTTATTTTAGCTGTTTACTAAAACATGTTCATAAATACAATTATATATATAATATGGGCTGAAAGTGCACACTCCCAGCTGCAATATGAGAGTTTCCACATCCAAATCGGAGAAAGGGTTTAGGAATCATAGCTCTGTAATGCATAGCCTCCTCTTTTTCAAGGGACCAAAAGTAATTGGACAATGGACTCTAAGGGCTGCAATTAACTCTGAAGGCGTCTCCCTCGTAAACCTGTAATCAATTAAGTAGTTAAAAGGTCTGGGGTTGATTCCAGGTGTGTGGTTTTGCATTTGGAAGCTGTTGCTGTGACCAGACAACATGCACTCAAAGGAACTCTCAATTGAGGTGAAGCAGAACATCCTGAGGCTGAAAAAAAAGAAAAAAATCCATCAGAGAGATAGCAGACATGCTTGGAGTAGCAAAATCAACAGTCGGGTACATTCTAAGAAAAAAGGAATTGACTGGTGAGCTTGGGAACTCAAAAAGGCCTGGGCGTCCACGGATGACAACAGTGGTGGATGATCGCCGCATACTTTCTTTGGTCAAGAAGAACCCGTTCACAACATCAACTGAAGTCCAGAACACTCTCAGTGAAGTAGGTGTATCTGTCTCTAAGTCAACAGTAAAGAGAAGACTCCATGAAAGTAAATACAAAGGGTTCACATCTAGATGCAAACCATTCATCAATTCCAAAAATAGACAGGCCAGAGTTAAATTTGCTGAAAAACACCTCAAGAAGCCAGCTCCGTTCTGGAAAAGTATTCTATGGACAGATGAGACAAAGATCAACCTGTACCAGAATGATGGGAAGAAAAAAGTTTGGAGAAGAAAGGGAACGGCACATGATCCAAGGCACACCACATCCTCTGTAAAACATGGTGGAGGCAATGTGATGGCATGGGCATGCATGGCTTTCAATGGCACTGGGTCACTTGTGTTTATTGATGACATAACAGCAGACAAGAGTAGCCGGATGAATTCTGAAGTGTACCGGGATATACTTTCAGCCAAGATTCAGCCAAATGCTGCCAAGTTGATCGGACGGCGCTTCATAGTACAGATGGACAATGACCCCAAGCATACAGCCAAAGCTACCCAGGAGTTCATGAGTGCAAAAAAGTGGAACATTCTGCAATGGCCAAGTCAATCACGAGATCTTAACCCAATTGAGCATGCATTTCACTTGCTCAAATCCAGACTTAAGGCGGAAAGACCCACAAACAAGTAAGACCTGTAGGCTGCGGCTGTAAAGGCCTGGCAAAGCATTAAGAAGGAGGAAACCCAGCGTTTGGTGATGTTCATGGGTTCCAGACTTAAGGCAGTGATTGCCTCCAAAGGATTCGCAACAAAATATTGAAAAAAAAAATATTT
The DNA here is from genome assembly GCF_031893055.1 of Leptodactylus fuscus. NCBI lineage: Eukaryota > Metazoa > Chordata > Amphibia > Anura > Leptodactylidae > Leptodactylus > Leptodactylus fuscus. Next base: position 78,767,214 of record NC_134265.1, read on the forward strand.
TGTTTGGGTTATGTTTATTTGTCCAATTACTTTTGAGCTCCTAAAATGTGGAGTGTTTGTAAAGAAATGTGTACAATTCCTACAATTTCTATCAGATATTTTTGTTCAACCCTTCAAATTAAACGTTACAATCTGCACTTGAATTCTGTTGTAGAGGTTTCATTTCAAAACCAATGTGGTGGCATGCAGAGCCCAACTCGCGAAAATTGTGTCACTGTCCAAATATTTCTGGCCCTAACTGTATACCTCATAATTTCGCAAACCAGATCTATCTATCTATCTATCTATCTATCTATCTATCTATCTATCTATCTATCTATCTATCTATCTATTAGAATAATAATCCTTTCATTCTGTAGATGTGAGCTTACTTTCCAACTTTACTTATTTTGGCTGTGCTTGGTGCTGTTGGTGTGGGAGATGCATCATTAGCACACACAATATGCCATCGTTTGTTGCCAAGCAACGTGACGTAAGTATTCATTGCTAGCTGCACCGTTTTCTGCAAAGTCAAGGTAAAATGAGTAGTAACTGTCAAGTTATGATTCAGATGTGATGTTTCGCTTCTATGAGTAATATTTCAATGGTCACAACATATAACATTCCTTTTATTCAGAGCTTCACCAGCCACATACAGGTGTAACTCCTTTTGTAGTAATAAAAATAGTTCTTTAAAAACAATAGAAATATTCTGTGAAGGTTGTTTAATAAGTGGAGAAACAGCAGCACAAGAGAGAATTACAGCCTTGCCTAGGCAGGGTAGCGGTTGGTGCTACATTCCAGCATCAGTATAATAAGGGTCTGTTCACATGACAGAAAGTGGAGAGGAATTTGAGGTGGGCTTCTGCTTTATTTGCTGGATAAACTTAGATAAATTCAACTAGTTGGCAGAGGGTCTCGCTCCGCCGGTTCTGTTGCATGTATTGGCTGCAGAATCTGCTGCAAAATTGAGCAGGGTAGGTTTTTTTTGGGGTTTTTTTTTGGGGTTTTTTTAATGCCCTTCTTCAGTCTTTGCCTCGGGAGGGAATCTGAAGCTGATTTTGAGGCAGAATCTGCCTCAAAATTATCTCCAAATTTTTCTGTGTATTATACCCTAAACTAGAAGAACAATATTTAAGCATTAAAGAGAGTCTACCATATTCAGCTGTTACCACTTTTGTAAATTTGGAGAAAAACAACTTTGAATTCTTATGCAAATGACACTAAGTTCACACTAGTATTAGCATATCAGTTCAACAGCGGACAGGTGGAGCGCTATAGTGGCGGTTAGTGGACCCCATTGACTATGATGGTGGTCTAATGGGTGAAACCGATGGAGGAAAAAATTCTTCAGTGTTGGCGGACATTGCAGGAGTGAACTAAGCATGAGACAATTATTGTAGTGGGCTCGGCCTTCAGCTCCCTGGAGAGCTGCTGTTACCTCAAGTAGGACAGATAATGTCACCAGCAGTGGAGAATCACTGGGTGGAGCGGGGAGAAGATAATAAGGATCTGAGCATAGCATCAAAAACAATACTCCAAGGAGCTGATGGCCGCCCCCAGTGCACCGACTGCCTCATTTGCATCAGACTCCAAATCTACAAAAGTGACATACATAATAAAAGTATTTCCAGGGATCCCTTTTAGAAAGTTATAGAAATTAGATTTTAGGGTATAAATCCAAGTTTTTCATTTAGATTTAACATGAGTTCTCTCTGTTGTTTTGCTTGATTTACATGCAAGTTGGACACTCCATTTATTCCATTGAGGTGAATAAGTGCAGCCCTTTATTTCCTCCATGCGTACAGATATAATGGGCTAAGATATCTTCACCATCATTCCCAAATAGTATTACAGACATGGATTACATTTGTAGTGGGAACTCCTAAACTAATATAGCCCTGTGTTCACAGCTGTCTTTGCAGTTTGCAGAGTGAATGGAGGGGGGAGTGGGGGAAGTGTGACTGGAGTTAGCAAGCTTATAACCAGCGACCTGTAGCTAGCTCCACTATATATAACACTTACTGCCAGAGAAGTTATATAAGATTTTGCAAAGGAGTTTTTCTTTTTCACAGTATGATTTCTTCAATATTCAGCCATCTTAGCAATAAAGATGGGATTTTTATAACCTCTTTTCAGCTGTACATTAGTAGCCATGGAGCACACGCACCTACTGTGACTGCAATGCAAACCGCCAGCCAAAAAAGCGTAGACGTTTACAGGTGAATTGGCTATTAATACTTCAAAGCGTGCCGGTCTCATATGGATGGAATCAAAACATTTATTGACACACTTGCAGACCAAGATTTGTAAAATGTATACATTAGTTGTGCTTTGGGGCACTGTATGCTGCTACATACATGTTTCTAATGTTCTTGCTCTGATGTCATCTATGGTAAGCTTAGGGCAGAGGTTTACCTTTAGATAAGTTAGGCTAGATATCATAAAAATGTCCCACGTAGTAATACCTGTTTTGCCTCCTTAGTGCTCTTAGTGTATTCACGTATCACAGATTTAGTGCTGAAATATTTCAAAAGCTCCATTTTTCTGAGTAGGGTTTGCAGAAATCTATGTTCATACAGTAGAAACGACCCCATTTCGAAGTAACAGATTTCCAGTGCAGAAATTTCAGTAACAAAGATGCTGAGTGTGAATAAAGCTTTACATTGCCCAGCACACTCCATGAAGGAGACCAGATGTCTCACTACGTCATGTGTGGACCACGTTCTGGCCTTGTCACCTTTTATGATGGTCCTGTGGACCAGTTAGAGACAGACAAGTGGTCTAAAGTGGACTGATCTCCATAAGGGGCTTGGTAGATCTCTGTATGAGAAAGGAGATCGGTAAAGTTACCTTGTCCTTAGAAGTCAGTCAAGGTTCATGAAGTGAGGTATTGCCATGTGTGCGGGCTAGGCTGTTTTATTTTCATTCCTGCAGTTATTTCACAGCTGAATAAGCCAGTTCTTTTTGGATTTTCTGTAGTTGCTATGGTTTTAATTTGGCAGTCAACACCCAATACGTAACTCAAAGCTCCTGGACCCCAATGCAAAGTCTGTAAAGCGGCCCATAACTATTTTGTGCCATTAAGAATAGTGGTATGTTTTATGAGTCAGAAGACCTTTGGGGGGTCCCTTAAGGGCTAATTCACACGGAGTTAGGGGTCGAGGAGTTTGGTCAGGGAAAAAAATAATTTTTTGAAGTGTTATTTTCACATTCACACGTTTTTAGTTTTGGGTTTTTTCCTCCACCACGGTGTATGGACCTTGAAAAAACCGCTAGCGTTTTTTCCGCCTCCCATTGACTCCCATTGGTTTTTGCAGGGGGAATCCGCCTTAATAAAGGTCATGTGTCTTCTTTTTTCCGCTAGCGGAAAGAAGAACGCTAGCGGTTTACATAGGACTCTATTGTGAAGAGAAGGATTTTGAGGCGGATTCCGTGTAAAAATCCACACCATTTTGCCCCTTGTGAACTAGCCCTAAGGTCTAGGGCCCTGTAGTAACCGCTACCAATGATCAAACCCCATTTCAAAGATCAGGAAGCTTTTGTACTACCAACAGGAAGCTACTGTAACTGTTAAGAGTTAACGGTTTCTGCCCATTTTAACTTCCCTTTTTTCAAGCTCTTTCAATCGCGGTTGTTATGTGTTATCATTAGGTATATGTCGCCTGAGAATGTGGTCTTCAGAGGGTTTTACATTTGCAGTATGAATCATATACATTTTAGATTACAACACTTGAAAGCTGAAATTGATTGAAAAAATAAAAATAAAGATGCATTTAGCCAACTCAGAGAAAATAAGTAGTTTATTGTAAGGTGTTTTCATACTCTGGAAGTTAAAATGCTGCACCATCTGCGTCTCCTTACAGATTTTGTCTGTTCTTGACTTTGAGCAATTTGCTAAATCAAGGCTTTCTGGTTAATTTTTAGTTCCTATAAATGGAACACCTGCACCTTCGAATCCGCCTCACTATTTTCTTTTTTTTTTTTCTTCTTTTTTTGATGGGGAGGGGGAATTGGTTATTAGATTCGAAGAATATGACAGGCATCATATGTATCTGTAAAAATCTTGTTTAAAATATTTGAATGCTAATGAGAACATCTTTGAATGTCTGAAGGCATTATGTCTCCTGCTAGCGTTTGTTTTACTTCTGCTTTCCCTGTAAATTTCCACTGGAATAGAAACAAAAAATACTCACTTTATTTAGTAGTGATGAGCCCATGTGCAGGATTTTTTTAAAGTCCAAATTAAACTCCCTCAGAAAAAAAAAATATCTTAGACTAAGTATTGGCCTACTGTTGTGATATAGACCCTTCTGACCTAATGCACTTGTGTGACTGGTGGTCCATTCACTTCTATGGGGCTGGCTGACATTGTAGTGAGTGGATCTATGGGGTTGGCTGACATTGTAGTGAGTGGAGTTGTGGTAATGCAAGCACATTGGCGGCTAATTCACAGCTAGAATGCTGGGGGTCTTTTTGTTTCCCGTTCTCCTGATCGGTGGGAGATGTAGCGCTTGGGCCACCAGCAATGTGACACTTATTCCCTATCCAGTGGATGTAATGGGACTTTCCCTTTAACTGGAGTGAACACGAACAGATATTCAAGTAAATAGGCAATTTTGTCCTTGTACTGAGTATGAGTAGTATGCTAGTTCACTTTAGCATTTTAAGGACCCTTACTCCTTGTCGTTGTTGACCTGATTACTGGAGATACATTGCCCTCATAACCTAATTGCTTTATCTGTGGGCTTTGTCATTTGGTGATTGGCTATCCATGTTCTAGTTAGGGGATAATAGACATGTTTTGTTGACTAATAGGCCACAATGGGCTTTAGACCATGGCCACTGCTATTGTAAGTTCTGCTCTGTCACTTTGAGGAGCCTTTCAAATTTTCTGCGAAGTGTGAATGGACTCTGATTCCAGCCACAGATATAGTGCGGGTGTGCAGCAATCCTGTAGTCCAGGGGTAGGCAACCTTTTCTGTTCGGCGTGCCGATTTAAATTAAAAAAATCAAAGATAAGGTCCTCGGAGTGCCGGTCAATAATTGTAAAGCTGACGACACCTACACTAAAGTCATATAGCACAAACCGCAACATAGGGGTGCTGTCATACTGCGCTCCCAGCCACATGCGCTTACCACTATTTGCCTGGATACACATGTTCTTTTCCTTTAGAAGCAATGTAAGTACATGTGTAACCCACAATTAGCGGTAATGTATGTGACTGAGAGCAGAGTAAGGTCATACCTGTAAAGAGCTGACACACAATGTGCCTGTATGCTCCATCCAGTCCTTGGCCGTTAGTAACTTCAGTTTTCTGTAAGGGAGCATTCACACTACCGTCGGTGTCCAACTGCTAGTGTCCGCTGCTAATGTCTGTTCAAAATCTTGTGCGGATATTAGTATCGGACACTAGCTGTGTCCGTGACATTTTGCATTGATTTAAACAGACACTGGGTGCGTTCTTTTACTGTCCGTGCCTGTCCTTAACTGTCCGTTCACAAAGATGTCCGACTTTTCAAGCGGACAGCAAAACCCGATATGTAGGTTTTTCTGTCCGCTTGAAAAGTCGGACATCTTTGGGAACGGACACTTAAGGACACCCACGAACAGTAAACGAACGCACCCGATGTCCATTTAAATCAATGCAAAATGTCACGGACACAGCTAGTGTCCGATACTAATATCCGCAAAAGATTTTGAACAGACATTAGCAGCGGACACTAGCTGTCGGACACCAACGGTAGTGTGAACGCTCCCTAAGTGAAACGCAGATTAATTTGTCACTTTTAGTTGCTGGCGGTGCAGTAACAGCAAAACCCCAGCCAGGAATTAATGGGTGTCACACTTACAACAAAATGAATGCACTGGTGCCCAGGAACTGGATTTGGCTATAATTGCATCTAGTTACAGTGTCACCACCCAATAGAATCACACTAAGGCTGAGGCCCCACATTACAAAAATGCAGCTTTTTTTATTGCAGATTTGGCTGCGTTTTTCTTTCCGTCAAAGCCAAGAATGGCTAGAAAACGAATGGGAAATATATAGGAAGCTTCTTATACGTCTCCCTCCTGCTCAATCTACTCCTGGCTTCGGCTCAAAAAAAACAGCAAAATCTGCAACGAAAAAAAGCTGTTTCTGCAATGTGGGGCTTTAGCCTAAGGCCCTCACGTTGTTGGAACACAGCTTTTTTTTGTTACATATTTTGCTGTGTTTTTCTGAGCCTAAACCAGGAGTGGATTGAGCAGAAGGGAAACGTATAAGAAGCTTCCTATATATTTCCCATTCCTTCTGTAGCCATTTTTAGCTTTGGTTGAAATAAACCGCATCAAAATCTGCAACAAAAATGCTGCGTTTCTGCAACATGGGGCCTCAGCCTTAGGCTTCCTGCATACAAATGGCACGCATGTGGTTTCACTGACCTATATGTTAAAAAATGAATTGACAGGGCTGCAAATGCAGACAGATATAGGGGATGTATAGGACAGATATAGGGGATGTATAGGACAGATATAGGGGATGTATAGGACAGATATAGGGGATGTATGGGACACATATAGGACCTGCTCCATAGTTTTCAGCTCTTTAATTTGGCCCAGATACACAGCCACAAAAAGAATGGCTGTATATATGGGTCAATTGAAATATATAGGTCTGTACTTTATCCACAGTTGTAGATAAAGAGTCTGGTCATGTATATTACAGGTTACAACTCCATGTGTCTCATATTAATAGCAGTTAACCCCATCATGTCCCTCACATTAACCCCCTGTGTGCTTTACATAATTGACACTGATATGTGAGACATATGGAGATAATAAGTGAACATCTTTATTATATAGGTCCTTTATTAGTACCCCCATTTGTCTCACCTTTTTAAACAAATACTCATGTGTCTGAGAGACTTCTACTATTTGACACTTGTAGAAATTAAGGCAAACCGATAAAAGGTATCTTCCCTCTGAAGTGCCTTTTTTTTCCTCATTTTTTACATTTGGTATGTTATATTATTTTTTAGTAGCGATTGCCGCATCCGTGTTTTAAAGATGGGCTAGCAATGATATTAAAATTTGTTTCCTGTCATTGAAGACAACATTATGGAAACACTGCTTGATAGTGTATTTATTTCTCTGTAAAGAATGGTTCCATGCTGCAGAACTAAACAATGCAACAATAGGAAGAATCATAGGTTTCTTTTCATTTTTATTTTTTTATTTATTTTTCCCCCCAGTTATCATTCACAGCAGACAATGGCACCCGTTGGTGTTCTCACCCAAGCTCTAGATGTCTCTGTCAATGGCAACTTAATACAATGCAATGTTATAAACAAAATTCTTTACATTTAGGAAGTCTATGCTGAGATGCTATTTAGAATCTGTATATTTAAAAAAAAATTTCTACTACAAACTTAGAGGATCACTTTTCGTGTTTTCCCAAAGCTTCTCTTTTTTAACACCAATCTTTAGTTTCATTCACTAAAACATTGCATGTTACCAGTGTCTGATCTTTTCATGATTCTATTCCCAATAGGTCACTTGTATGCCATTTTGACAGTTACTTCGCCACTTTGTGTTGTATGCATTCCCATCAATTAACCCTTTTTCCGTGTTTCAATGGATTATGTTAATCTCTGGCAATCTGTATTAGTGACCACAGTTTTCTAATGGAAAGCTAGCCATACCCGTCATGATGTATTCATCAGACCATTGTGTATGTGGTAGAGGTTGGATCTACCTTCTCTACCCTGATGGCCGATATTTGGGATAATTAGGAGGGAGCAGATAGATTTCATCAGCCTGGACCTTTTGGGGGGAAATAAGTCATATGTCACGGTACTAGTGGAACAGGATCAGGAGTCCAGTCGTCAGGTAATGCACAGGAGGCTGAAGACAGCACGTGGGTAGCCCCAGGGGCTGAGGTAACAGTCCAAGAGCAGATAAGCCAATACCAGGTAGAAGTCTGTAGTAATTCGGGAGCTGTATTAAAGCTACGGTGAGCTTGCAGGCAGCAGTTGAAGTTCCAGGGAACTGAAGAAGCGCTCCAGCAAGGAGGTCTCCTAGGTGTCCAGGCTGTATTCAGATAGACAGAACACAATACCAACACAACAGGAAGTGTCAGAGTCACCTATATATAGGCAACCCAATCAGGGCAATACAGGGCGGGTTCCAATCATGAGAATCAGCTCATGAGCCTCTGCAGTAGGCTCCACACTGAAGTCCAGCAGGTTATTATTCAACAAGCTGAGTAGCTCAGGAAGCAAGGAGACACTGGGCAAGACAGCAGGTCACAGGTTCAAATCCTGACATCACTCCCCTCCTAACGGCGACCTCTGGGCGCCACAAGACCTGGTTTTGTTGGGTACTGCTGATGGAAACGTCTAATCAAACGAGGCGCATTGATGTTAGATACTGGTTCCCATGAGTTTTCTTCTACACCATACCCTTGCCATTTGATTAGGTACTGTAGTCGGTTTCTGTATATACGGGAGTCCAGGATCTTTTCCACGACAAATTCTTCTTGCCCATCCACTTCAACTGAATCTGGAGGTTGAGAGGAACGTTCAGGAAATGGATTGGACATAGCAAGTTTCAGTAGAGACACATGGAAAACAGGATGAATCTTCATTGTTTCCGGGAGTTGTAAACGTACCGCCAGAGGACTAATTATTTTAGAGATCTTATAGGGGCCTATAAATTTCTGTCCTAGTTTGGGTGCAGGGACCTTCAGCTTAATATTCCGCGTAGACAGCCATACTCTATCCCCTACTTTGAATTCAGGCGCCGGTCTCCGATGTTTATCTGCTGCTTTCTTATATCGCTCCTGAGCAGCTCCCAATGTTTCTTTTAACATTTTCAGATTTTGTTGCAGTGATGCGATTCTTTCTGTAACTGCTGGAATTAGTGGAGCCACTGGATTTTTGGGGAGAATACTTGGATGGTATCCCAGATTTGCAAAAAATGGTGTTTGCTTTGTTGAAGAATTTTGAGAGTTGTTGTATGAGAATTCCGCAAAAGGTAATAAGTCTACCCAGTCATCCTGTAAATGGCAGATGTAACAGCGCAGGTATTGTTCTAGCGTCTGGTTTGTACGTTCTGTCTGACCGTTAGTCTGGGGATGATAGGCCGTTGACAAATGAAGCTTGATATCGAGTGATGTACAGAAACTTCTCCAGAATTTGGACGTGAACTGCACCCCCCGATCTGAGACCACCTCATCCGGCACACCATGAAGGCGAAAGATATTTTGGACTATCAAATCAGCAGTTTCTTTGGCCGAAGGCAGACCGGTACAAGGGATGAAATGAGCTGCTTTTGTAAGTCGATCTACCACTACCAATATTGATGTTTTTCCTTTTGAGTTAGGTAGATCCACTATGAAGTCCATTGAGATCGAACTCCAAGGTCGTACTGGAATGGACAATGGTTGCAGCAACCCCATTGGTGAGGAACGTGAAGGTTTATACCTGGTACAGGTATCGCAAGAAAGGACGTATTTCTTTGCATCTTCTAGACAGCCGGGCCACCAGAAGAAACGAGATAACAGCTCATATGTCTTCTGTACTCCCTTATGTCCTGCCAATCTGGAATCATGTACGAACTGTAGAATCCTCAGACGCATTGCTTCTGGTATGTATAGACGCTGTCCATCAGTCCATACTTGATTTCTAAAGAATAGATGTACATCCCCTGATGGGTGTGATAAGAATGGATCAGTGTCATAGGCCGGTTTAATGTCCTCCAGCAGATCCCCTTCATGGATAATACCTACAATTCTTGTCTCGGAGACAATAGGAGTAGGTGGAGCTGAAGGATTAATATCACTAGAAAACATCCATGACAGAGCGTCTGCCTTTCCATTACGAGATCCTGGTCGGAATGATATTGTAAAATTGAAGTGATTCAAAAATAGACTCCATCGGGTCTGACAAGGGGAGAGGCACTTAGCTGATCTAATGAACTCTAGGTTTCGGTGATCAGTTAGAACTAGTATCTGTTGTGAAGCTCCTTGTAGATGGTGTCTCCACTCTTTAAATGCTGAGATGATGGCAAGCAATTCTTTATTTCCCACATCATAGTTTCTCTCTGCAGAAGACATCCGTTGAGAGAAGAATGCACATGGATGCAATAGCTTCTTTTCACCTGACCTCTGAGAGAGGATGGCCCCAACCGCACAATCTGATGCATCTACTTCTACCACAAACGCAAGTTCTGGATCTGGATGACGTAGTACTGGAGCCGTGGTGAATTTAACTTTCAAACGAGAGAAAGCTTCCTCTGCTTGTGGGGTCCAGGAAAAGTGGGTCTTCTTCTTTGTCAGCTCTGTGATGGGGGCTACAATCTCTGAAAAGTTTTTAATAAAGCGTCTGTAAAAGTTAGAAAAGCCTATGAATCTTTGCACTTCTTTTACAGTCTTGGGAGTCGGCCAATCGATAACCGATTGGATCTTTCTGGGATCCATACGCAATCCCTGAGAAGAGATGATGTACCCTAGGAACTGAATCTCTTCCCGATGGAACTCACATTTTTCCAATTTGATGTAAAGTCGGTTTTCCCGCAATCGTTCCAATACACGTCTTACATGCTCCTGATGTTCTTCTAGAGATCCAGAGAAAATTAGTATATCATCTAGATAAACCACCATGAATTGATCTAGTAAATCTCTGAAGATATCATTTGCTAGATGTTGGAAGGTAGCCGGAGCATTGCAGAGCCCGAATGGCATTACCAGACTTTCAAAGTGTCCATATCGAGTACGAAAAGCAGTTTTCCATTCGTCACCTGGCCTTATCCGGATTAAATTGTAAGCACCCTGTAGGTCTAATTTGGTAAAGACCTTTGCTCGTTGAACTTTTTCCAACAGTTCGGGGATCAGAGGCAATGGGTAGCGTTTTTTTACTGTAATTTTATTAAGCTCTCTGTAATCCACCACTGGCCATAATGAACCGTCCGATTTCTTAACAAAGAATATAGGAGCCCCTGCAGGTGAAGAGGATGGCCGAATAAACCCTTTTTTCAAGTTCTCGTCAATGAAGTCCTTAAGGGCATTTAATTCAGGTCCTGATAATGGGTATATAGTCCCAAAAGGTATGGGTGCTCCAGGAAGCAATTCTATCGGGTAGTCATAAGGACGGTGAGGTGGTAGTTTGTCAGCTTCCTGTTTATCACAAACATCCTTCAAATCCTCATATATTGTTGGTAACTGATGCGGTTCTTGGTTTTGAGTAGAGACTGTAATGGTTGGTTCGGGTTGATCCTTCACCTCATTGATCTTTGGGGGGAAACTCAGCATCTTAGTTCCCCAATTGATGGAACGATTCTGTTTCTGTAACCAAGGTAGGCCTAAGATGACTGGAAAGTGTGGAGAAGAAATGAGTAAAAATGAGAGAGTTTCCTGATGCTGAGGTTCTATGTGAATCTCCAAAGGTACAGTTTCCTGGCCTACAGGTCCCGAACTCAGGGGAGACCCATCCACAGTCTCCATCACAATAGGTGAATGTCTCTTAGATGAGCATATTCCATGTTTCTGAGCGAAACTAAAGTCCATGAAATTTCCGCTAGCCCCGGAATCCACCATAGCTGATGTAGAGATCCACATAGAATTGACCAATAATTTAAGAGGGACAAAGTAATGTGAATCCTTGTTCTCCTTTTTAACCTGAGAGGTCACTGATGATATATAGTGGACACTTTCTCCAGCTGACTGTTCCCCCTCTGAAGCTGAAGATTCTTCATTGGATGCATCGGGATCCATTACAGCGGCCACTGTTCTCCTGGGGCGATTCGCAGAGCGGTTTGGGCAATTTATAAGGAAATGTCCTGACTTTCCGCAATATAAGCACAGATTTTCTTTAAACCTATGTTCTCTTCGCTCGGCACTCTCCCGTTTCTGAATTGCATCAATCTGCATCGATTCTGGTTGGGATTCTCGGGACTGCTGATCAGATGATTTTTTATAACCCAGTGGTGATGTGGTAATATATTGACTGGTCGTGCGGTTTGCATAGCCCCATTTCTCTTGTCGACGTTCTGTCAGACGAGTATCAATCTGAATGCAGTGATCAATAAATTCAGAAAAGACTGAAGGAGCTTTTGCTCGTGCTAATTCGTCTTTAATACTACTGGAAAGTCCACTCTTGAAAAGAGCTAGCCTTGCTGAGTCATTCCAGCTAGTGTCCACAATCCATCTCCGGAATTCCATGGCATAATCCGCAACAGAACGTCTGCCTTGCCGTAATGTTAGTATGGTGGTCTCTGCTGTAACCATTCGGTTGGGGTCATCAAACATCCCTTTCATGGCTTCCATGAAGTCTTTGTAGTCATTCAGGCAGACGTCATCGGTTTCGATTAGCGGATTTGCCCAGGCAATAGCTTTGTGTGTTAACAGCATAATGACGCACAGCACTCTTGATCTCTCAGTTGGATACTGGTTTGGATGCGCATCAAAATACAAATTGCACTGGTTTACGAATCCTCTGAATTTATCCCGGTCACCATTGAATCTAAATGGCGGCAATCTTGGGGATGGAGCAGAGGTGGGAATCAGGCCTTGTACATCCAGCTGTGCAATACGTGCTGTGACCGCATTCATGGATGTCTGCAATTCCTGCAGAACTTGGCCTTGCATAGCGATTTTACCAGTGGTCATTTTATCAAAAGATTCCCATTGGTGCTTCATATCTTGGACCTCCGCATACATTGCGCTCAAGGCGGCTTCTACCTTTTTGAAGCGGACCTCCCAAGCTTCTTTCCCAACGGACTCCATTGTAGGTGTTGGTATCCTGTCACGGTACTAGTGGAACAGGATCAGGAGTCCAGTCGTCAGGTAATGCACAGGAGGCTGAAGACAGCACGTGGGTAGCCCCAGGGGCTGAGGTAACAGTCCAAGAGCAGATAAGCCAATACCAGGTAGAAGTCTGTAGTAATTCAGGAGCTGTATTCAAGCTACGGTGAGCTTGCAGGCAACAGTTGAAGTTCCAGGGAACTGAAGAAGCGCTCCAGCAAGGAGGTCTCCTAGGTGTCCAGGCTGTATTCAGATAGACAGAACACAATACCAACACAACAGGAAGTGTCAGAGTCACCTATATATAGGCAACCCAATCAGGGCAATACAGGGTGGGTTCCAATCATGAGAATCAGCTGATGAGCCTCTGCAGTAGGCTCCACACTGAAGTCCAGCAGGTTATTATTCAACAAGCTGAGTAGCTCAGGAAGCAAGGAGACACCGGGCAAGACAGCAGGTCACAGGTTCAAATCCTGACATCATAACCAGTGGTGTCTGGCAGTATATGGGAAACTCGGACAAGATTGTTGTCATCTAGTGAAAGCATGAACACGTGAGCCATAGAGCTACAAAACAGCATATATATGAAGTTTGGTTAGGCTTAAAGCATCACTCAGATTCACCATCAGATTTTCAGTATACATCCTCCTTTTTAATCCCAATTCACTGCTGTAAAATTCCCTCTATCTTCTCACGCTAGTGTTCTCTGGTAGACTTACACAATCGTTCCTGTTTCCTATTATTATTTTGATTAATTCTTTATCATCAAAGACAGGATAAGAAACTACAGCATTAAATTAAACATAAAGATATAAAGATATTCGTATATAGGATTAACACGCCATCACCATATTATGGAGTAGGGGGAGATCAGCAGATAGATCAATGTTTTATCAGAAAATATTCGGCATAATTTGTGACTTCTGGAGTAAATCTCTGACTCTTTGGAGCTTGAACGTCTAGTGGGTGGTCACAGTGTTTGACTGCCATCTCTTTATCATACAGGAAAATTTTCCATTCATTGGATAAGAACACCCACTGGACTCCCAAGCCCAGAAAAAAACAGGGATTTCGGAAAGGCAACTTTTTTTTTTTCTTGTAGATTTTGCTGCCATTATTTTTTTTGAGCCAAAGCCAGGAGTGGATTGAGCAGATGGTAGAAGTAGAAGAACTTCCTATATATCTCCCTCTTTTGTAGCCATTTTTGACTTTTGCTTCGGAAAAAAACGCAGCAAAATTGACATTTTAAAAAACAACAAAGCCTCAATCATAGTGTCCCAAATGGAGCTGACAGGTTCCCTTTGAAGAGGACCTATCATCTCCCCGATATGTCTTTTTTTAATACTTGTACTTCTTAGTAAATAACTATTTTGTAGACGCTAAGACATTCCTCTGTTATTTCTAGTAGAAATTTCTGAAAAAGATAAATACATACACTGGATGTAGTGGTGTCTGTCTTTTCACACCCAAGTGGTCCAAGTCCAAGTGCTGGCCATGCCTACACAGGACTGTTTAATGGGAATGGTTGAGTTGACTAAACTAGACATGTCAGGAGTGGTGAAATGTCCACTTTAAAGGTTACTGCACATATAGTGCTTTTCTATAGTGGAAGAAAATTGAATACCCAAAGGAAATTTGCAAAAAGGCAGACAATAGAAGCTCCATCCTGAGGGGGAATGATGCGACCATGTCTGGACCTGCTTTTCCGGTTTTTTTTGCATTTCAACCTACTAGGGCTCTGGCACATGGAATAGACTGGTGGAAATGATCCGCACTCCTGTACTGGCCATTGAATAGTAAAATTAATGTATAATAACGCGCTAGAGAGCTGTTTTAGCCGTCTTTCAGAGAACAGTAGTCAAATTCACTCTTTCAGAAAACATACAAAGGTAAAGTAAGAGAATTTCTATATCCATTTTACTTAGACATGTCAGTAGTGAAGATGTTCATGGATGGAATAGGTACAGTATCAGATCATAGCCATTTTACTGAAGTGTTTTTCGTGCTCTGAATAAAAAACCATTTACTGTATTGTTACAAGCTTTTCACTTAAATTGAGTTGAATACTAAATTATATTGTGTAGTACAATGCATTTATACTGAAACTTTTGGAACATTCTGTAAATTTGTGAGAATCTTAAAATTCTTACTTATTGCTTGGCATAACTGTACATTTGCCATATTATTCTGCTTTATCTGCGTTCTTCAGGCTGGGTAATGTTATACTCTTATTGTACATACCTGATTCACTGAGAGGATAATGCAGAAGAAAGCCAAGCATCATAGAGATGATTATTATTATTGTGTCATATACTGTATTTGCATGTGTGTATATGTATACATGATATATGATCTTTTATCATTTTATGTCCGAAGTGCCTACTTTGTTACACCATATAGTGGCAATGCATAAACCATACATAAGAGATTATATAGCTACATTACTAGTTACAGGTATACATTTCCTTTAAAGTGACTTTTCCAATGAGCTCAAAAACTATTTGCTAGTCAGTATCTATAAGGGGTGTTTACCTGCTGTTTGTTTTTTGTCAGTGCTTGTTCATTGTCTACTAGGACAGAGCTCTGATCGGTGACTATGGCCTACAGTCCCTACGAGTGCCTGCAGGAAGTCTGAGTAAGGATACCATTGTTAATGTCCAGTGCTGTGACCTGTCTTTGGATGACTGCAGCAGACTTTAAAGAGGACCTTTCACCATTTGGGGCACATACGGTTTAATACACCGCTAGAAAGCAGACATTGCGCTGCATTCAGCTTTCCCTTTCTGTGTCCCTGGTGCAGAGCTATCGGTGCTGGTACCGTAGCTCTTCACCATCAGTAGAGCGTTTCTGACAGTCACCACTTCCTCGCCACTCAGTGTCATCGCTGGGCATTAAGCAATGCCCATTCTCACAGTACAGCATAATAGGCACTGCTGTGAGGAAGGGCGTTCCTGACAGACTGTCAGAAACGCCCTTCTGATAGTGAAGAGCCACAGTACCGATACCGATCGCTCTTCCCCGGGGGCACACAACAGGAAAACCGATGAATTCAGCTCACTGTCAGCTTTCTAGTGGTGTATTAAACCGCATGTACCCCAAATGGTGAAAGGTCCTCTTTAACTGTAGCAGAGCAATGGACAAAGAATGACCCCCCTCCATCTGTATCTGTTCTCACTGACTCTAATGTAAATGAGGCAGACGCTTTCTTCCATCCTGTGTTTTTACTTTTACTTTGTAATAAAAAACAATTGTTTTTACACTGGGGGGAATACAGGAGGACACCCGACAGGCTCAATTAATGTCCATTGGCCTTATCCGGTGATGGATGAGAACAATGGACATTAAATAACCTTAGTGTGAACCTACCATTATTCCCCGACACACCCCTTGTCTCATCATTGGTTCAGGCCACTGCTGTCTCCCATCAGCTTTGCCTCGTCAGTTTCTGCTATAAGCACAAACCTATTACAGACTCACCAGGAAGACGGTGCATAAAGATAATTTCTATTATCGCAAGGGCAGAATGACTACAAAGTACAGATTACTAAACCACCAGTGAGAAAAAGATGATCAGGTAACTGCAGCAAATATCCAGAAGCAACTAATCCTTATTAAGGAGGACCCTAAAGGGTCCCTTTAAATTTTCTGCGTACGTCAGCATCATTTTCTTTCTTCTAAACTGTTCAGTAAAATGTCAGACTCTTCTGTAATTTTTTTTCCAGAAATCCACAGAGAAGTTAATTTTTTTTTTATTCTCCTGCATATTGTATGGCTTTCTCATAAGAACCGTCTTATCACGCTTCATTTTCTTAGCGGCAACAACACCGCTCTTGACAGGTTTGGAAATGACAGTAGAAGTCTGTTTTATATACAGTACACATATAATGTCTGTTATTATTCCGAGGCCATAAATCTGAGATAGAGCTGCGTTTGCTTGCCATAAACTGCTTGGCATAACACATTTCCCGTGCCCTCTCAAATCATTGCTTTCTAGTTTCGAGCACTTGCTTGCAGTCAAGGTTTACATTTGAGCAGTTTATTTGTCTATATTGTAGTCCTGGATGTAAATGAAATAATAATGTAGAGGTATTGAAAGAAAACGTCTTGGTTCCTTAGAAGTTTAGAGATGGATTGTTCTCTAATAGTTGGCCCATTAAAAGCATTTTAAATCAATCTGCCATAATATTATATGTCATAATTACATTGTTGGCCGTGCGGACCGAAGGGCAAAACTGAAAGGTATAAAATAGTCCAAAATGATAAATATTCTCCTTAGTTCGGAACTGCCCTTTTACTCTCAACATGAGCTGATGTTAGTTATTTTCCTAATAAAGAAATGGCAATAAAGTGAGTAGGTGACCCTTGATATATTATTAGAAGACACAATGGAGTGGCATGAGACCTACTGAGACTAGAAAATCCTGCTGTAAATGTTAGGAGATGTTCTCCTATGAGGCTTTATTATCATGAACTTGATATGGTATGTTCTTTATTATGTATTGAAGTTTTGGGCCCTAGTACAAAATACGCACACAGGGTTCTTATTTAACTATGTTCCCTTTAGATTGCTGGGGTCTTCTAAAAGGGGTTTTAACCTATCCACAGGAAAGGGGATGAATGTCATTGCTGGTCTTCCAACTGCTGAAACTTACACTTATCTCAAACAAGTACCCCACTTTGTCTTTGTGTAAGAATAGAGCAATGATTATACATGTCATTTGCACTCTATTCCTCTCTATAGGAATTCTGGAGATGGCTATGGGTTTTGTGTCGATGGCTAAGGCTTTAGACTAAGGCCCCACTGTGTTTTTTTTATGAGCCAAAGCCAGGAGTGGATGCAGTAGAAGGTAAAAGGATAAGAGCTTCCTTTATATTTCTCATTCCTTTTGTAGCCATTCTTGGCTTTGGCTCAAAAAAACGCAACAAAATCTGCAACAAAAAAAGCTGTGTTTCTGCAACATGGGGCCTTAGCCTTAAGCACCCGGGCTGAGGTGTAAGTGCTACTTTTGTGCCCCCTACTACATCCTTATTGGCTTGTAAGATAACCAAGCCAAGATCTAAGGGTAATCTGCTGTGTAATCTGGGCACCTCCACTGCATATGGAACGTATGTGTTCAAACATAGGTATGTAGAAGCTCCAGACTGCAACATTCAGCAAGATTATACCATATTGCTTTAATAACATGTGGCCATTAATGGCAGTAGCTAAGTCTGTATGTCTGGTTTGTGCATTGATAGGATATATGTTCTCTGAAGTATAATGTTGAGATTTGCTTTCACTCATAACGATCAATCACCCATTTGATTCACTTAGCGTTCATTCATTTTTGCATTTGTCATTACAGTCGACTCTCGATATAACGTATTGCTGGGTCCGGGGAAAAAAAATACGTTATAAGGCGAATACGTTATACGTATATAACGTATTTCACTGTGCCGGACCCCGACTACGTTATTCACGATAGCACCTTTTTCGGCCCTATAAAATACTGTACGTACATGCGCGTGTCATGCACATAACGCCGAATGTAAGAATGTCAGAATGCAGAAGCCAAATTAAAACTATTTACATTTATTTATACAGTACTGTATGTCCGTGTGTGTGTGTTCGTATCATTCACTTTTTAGGACAGAAGAAGTCCTCAATACAGGTTTGTTTTTGCACAGCTTTGGTGCGCAACCCATACAGCACACTCTCGACGTTTGCTACCTGATTAATGATATGTTCACCGACATCAAAAGCGCTAATGAAAGTCTTCACCTTTTGAAATGAATCGAGAACATCAGAATATTTTGGCACGATTGTTTCGGAAACGGAATTGCTGCTTTCAGAATCAGAATTTGGTTCCTCAACAATACACTCCTCCTCCTGCTCGTTTTCGTATATTTCCTCAACAGAAAGCACTTCTGATGTAATCACCTCATCATCCATGGTTGCGTACGTTTCGAAATCTAAACCAGACCCTGCGATGAGTTCCCAGCTTGGTGTATCAATAACTTCGGCGTCACCTGGGATTTCTGCTTGCTCCATTTCTTCTTCCTCATTTTGATACAAAATCACTGCTGCTCCAGCTGCTTCTAGCTCCGAAGGTTGAGTGTGGTTTCCAGCACTTTCAAACCCTGCTTTCTGGAAACAATTCTTGATGCAAGCGGGGGTCACTTTGTTCCACGAAGCTACCAGGAAGTGCATGGCCTGGAGAAGGTCCGGTTTTAACTGATCCAATTGGTTGCGCTCCATCAGCGCAAGTGCCCGCTGCACGAGCAAACGCCTGTAATTGTACTTGAGGGACTTAATTACACCCAAATCGAGTGGCTGCAATTTACTTGTGCAATTAGGCGGGAAAAAATAGAGGTCTACGTTGCGTAAACCCTCCACTTCTTGTGGGTGCGCGGGGCAACAATCCAGGAAGAGGGCCACTTTCCTGTTGCGTGTACCCATCTTTGCGTCGAAGGCTCTCAAAAATTGCACGAAAAAATCGCCCGTCATCCAAGCTTTGGTGTTGTTTTTGTACTCACACGGCAGTGTGCGTACGTTCTTGAAACAACGTGGCTTCTTGTACTTGCCTGCAAGGCAAATTTACAGTAATTCAACATTTAAATTAAATTTAGTGAAGCTCGTTTATACAGTACTGTACTGTAATTTTAGTTTACTTGCCTATCACCAGTATAGGAATCTTCTCCGAGCCGTCCACATTGGTGGTAACGAGTACGGTGATCCTCTCCTTGCTCATTTTGCCCCCGTGGCATTTCTCCCTCTTTACAGCGATAGTGCGATTCGGCATCAAATTAAAAAATACGCCAGTCTCATCAGTGTTGAAGACATCTTTTAGGTCGTATTTCTCTAAAATCTTCGGCAGTTGCTACGTTGTCCAAGTTTCAACAGTAGCCACATCTACAGCCCCACTTTCGCCAGCAGCAACACAATACGAAAGACTGTTTCGTTCCTTAAATCTCGTGAACCAGCCACTGGAAGCAACAAAGTCTTTCACATTCATTTTTGCTGCTAAAGTGTTTGCCTTTTCCCTGACAACCGAACCATCAATATTAATTCCGGCAGCTCATGCTTGGTTAATCCACTTCATCAAAATGTTTTCCAATTCCTCATGCTTTGCTTTGCGGAATTTGGAACGTTTTCCTGACATCTTCCCGAGTTTCTCGCTCTGCTCTAGGATATGCTTTTTGTTTCTCACAATGGTATTGACCGTCGTCAGAGGCATATTGTAGCGATTTGCGAGATCTGTCTGTCTGAGGCTAGAGTTGCCTTCCAACTCCCGTATGATTTCAACCTGATCGATGAGAATAGACACGTACAGTAATGAAATCGCGATGCAATCAACACAAAACCATCTTTACCAGTGTGCAACTCCATGTCACGCTTACCTTCTGCTGCACAGTAAGCTTAGTCCTCTTTTTGGGAGGCATTCTGATGCCAATAAACAACCAAAACCGGAACTTCACACGACATGACACGTACGACTTCCTTCCGGTGAACTAATCTACCCAGAGGGCACTGTGGTGAGAGACTCGTCAGAGGCTCGCACGTATAACGTACTACGTTATACGAGGCAGAAAATGCATGCGATTGGCTGGGTGGGACCCTCCTGTACACAACGTTCTATGTTATATGTGGCTTGCAATTGGCTGCGGGGGTCCAAAAAAGAGTACGTTATATGCAAACCATATTACGTTATAACGGGATAAAAATACATGTAGATTAGTCGGGACCTGAGAAAATATACGTTATAGCCTATATACGTTATATACCAATACGTTAAATCGAGAGTCGACTGTATTTCATTATTTTAGAATTTGGAGTTCTTGGGTTTATTTGGGTTGTACATGAGCTTCACATCAGTTACATGGGTTTGGTCAAAGTAAATATAGTTTGAGCATATATTTTTTTTCCAGCAAGGCTTCCATTCTTTTGATGGCCTGGAATAGTGCTGCATGCTCTGCTGATCTTGCTGCCATATTTGAAAGAACTGCATAGTGTTAGCACAGCCCCAGTGGCAGTGTGGACATTGTTCTTACAGAAATACTTTGTAGGGACAGCCACACACATTGGATGTGCAGCTTGTCAGATCTTGCATGTTAGCTCTTTGTAGATAGGAGGGCAACTTTTTGCTCCAAGAAAGAGGATCGGCTGAAAAAAATCCAATGAACTATGAACCAGATCATTCATAGTCATTAGATTGTCCACAAATCTCAGTAATTGAATCTGCTGACTCTAGCCTTACAGTATGTTGTATTGGCTGGTAGAGCATGACGCAATGTTTTCCATAGATTTTCCCTATGATTTTTGATGTATATCACTAATGCCACACAGGCTTCTTACTGCTTTACTTTTGCCATTTTCTCCCTGTAGTTTGAGCGGAACATTTTAAACATAGTTACATTTTTGTTTCAACAATTAATCCGGTATTTGCGGCGTATACACGAGAGAATGAAATGTTCCTGTGCTTTAGTGCAATTCCCATTATGTAGAAACAATATGTTATAAATGGAGATAAAAAAAAGCTGAGACAAGACAGGTCTTTTTATGTGACACACACTGGTTATGTGGCTCCTAGTTAAATCTCTCTGGCAGTACATATGACAGGGGAAATATGGCACGAGAAGGCAGTGCTGTGTTTATGGCAGCAAAAAAACAATTCTGCTTTCTTTAATAAAAACTCATTCCTGAAGAATCCTTAGAGTCAAACAAATAGTAAAATCCTGGACATGGTTTTTTCTTTTTTTTTTTTTTTTGTTTTTGTTTTATGTACTTACAAAAAACACATAACATGTTTGTGCTGCGGAGTTACATTCATTTCCATTAGCCATTCATTGACCTTACAGCTTTGTGAGAATTGAATGTGTTGACATCTGAGAAGTTTTATGAAACTTTTGTCTTTTTTATTTAAATGTCTTAAATGCAGATGGACAAGATGGAAATGGGGACAGTTTTGCTTTTGAGCTAAAGTTACTGTACATCCCATAGGAGTGTGAGCCTTATATCCAGCAGTTCATGCCGCACATAAAAATCATGTACCTAGCTGTGTTTTTAACTAGTGATGTTTCAATAGCCAGAGCTGCATGTGGCAGCATGTGAAAGAGAATCTCAGCTTTCATGAGATACCAGAACCAGAACTTTTTCAGTTGGTATAAAACTAGAGATACAGCCCTTCGATGTGACCAACTTCCCCTGTGTCAAATGCTACAGCTCTACATGCTGGCAGTACAAATGTGAACAGCTTTTCCCTGGTAACAGCTCAGCTAGAGGGTTGATGGAGAGAATGTTGCCAACCTGTTTTCTATTAAAAGGAAGTTAGATAGGTTAATTAAGTATATTGATATATCCACCCTCCCCCAAACACAATAGCAAAAAAACAAAAAGAAACATTAACGTGTTTTAGTTCGTAGTGTTCTCTATGTTGGAATATTACAGTTACTTTAGAAGTCTTTCATGCCCATGTTGATGTTTGTTTTTATTTTACTTGCCACTATTAAAGGGATTGCCAACCATTTTACAGTTCTATACATTGCCACTTTATTTACCACTCTTCTTCTGCTCCAGTATTAATGTTTCCCAGTTTTCCACCAGTCTCTGTTTTTCTGGTGGTGACATGGAATGTCAATATGACAAGTGACTGGCTGCAGCGGTGAGGTTTTGATAATACGGAGGCCTCCCCTGTGGCAAGGGATTGGCTGCAGAGATCACATGTTGTCTTGACACGTCACTGGACCATGGTGAACACCGACCAGTGGGAGATAGGGGAAGCTAGTGGGGGTATAGTAAGTACTGCTACTACTAGTACTGCTACTGGGGGTTGTATTTTACACACTTTAAGTTGATTTAAAAAATTGCATGGGGTTAAACAATGTATTTAATACCAAAATATACTTCTCAGACACAGTGACTAAGCTGATCTGTCAGGGATACTACCTTGGTCCAGAGTCTTGAGTTTCTATCTGTTTCCCTGTACCATTGCTGCAATAAATGGCCAGCTGCTGAGTGTATCTTTGAATGTGTACGTAGATGCATCAAGTTAATGTAAGCTACGTAGCTTGAACTTTCAGTATGCCACTTAGAAACATATGTATGAACATAAAAAACATAACTTTTTTTTATGTTTCTACAGCTATTGACTTGAAGAATGGATCTGGAGAAGTGTACCATGGGAGTGTTCGTGGTCGTGCGGATACTACATTTACTCTGTCAGACCAAGACTTTATGGATCTTGTTCTGGGAAAACTCAATCCACAAAAGGTAAGGTTCTTCCACCTGGTTTAATGAAGTTTCTGATAAATGGATATGCATTATTGCACTTCAGCATCTGATTGTGAGAGGAATAATGTTTTATTGCCAACATATTTCCAAGCACTTTACAATTCCAGAGTACAGTACATGTGCCAACTAAATGTTTGCAAATTAAAAAATAGGGGCGACGCAAGGTAAAAACGTAGTATAGATAGGCTTACACAGAGAGGTCTTCTCCAATGTTGACAGGACCAGAGTTGAAGGTCTAAAATAGCATATAAGGCTAAGGCCCCACGTAGTGAACCGCAGTCAAAAAACACATCACAGTTTTTCCTGCAGCACTTTCAAATAAAGTCCGGAGAGTTTTTCTCTGCAGACTTTCTGCTTCAATTATACGTATACGGAAACCATAGGTACAATTTACATGCTGTGTTTTACAAAAACACAAAGTTTCTTTTTAAATCGCAGCATGTTCGCTGTGGATATTTTTTGCAATTTGTGGATGAGATTAGCTAGATTTCCATCCACTTTGCAGGAACAGGGAACTCTGTTGCGGCATTCATGCTATGTGGGGCCCCGGCTTAAAGGCGTTTTCTTTGTTTGTTTGTTGTTTGTTTTTTGTTTTTTTTACTGAAGATGGATCAATATCAGATCAGTGGATGTCTGACTGCTGGCACCCCCATCAATCGAAGGAACTACAGCAGTGCTGAAAATAGCACATTTGCATCCATTGTGCAGTTCTATATATCCCATTCCAAACTACTACTCCTCATACAGAACTGTGCTGTTTCATCAACTGATCGGTGCAGGTCTTGTCTACATGTGCACCTTCATTTTTTCCATTTTATTATACAGTAAATTAGGTTTTAGGCTAGAAGATTCCCCCCTCTGTTCAGAGTGGCATATAAAGAATATTCCCAGTAGTATATAGGTCCAAAATGTCTGATTGCCGGGGACCTCTCCACTGGGACCTCTACTGTTTACTAAATCAGGGGTCCCAAGTCCCCTGTTCCTCTTTTTTTGCACAAGTACACTAACCATGATGCAAAACAGCCATGAAAGGGAGAGATTCCTAAAGGCCTTGTTGCATCTGTTGGGACACCCATTTTTAGGATTCCTTATAGAGTTAAGTCAATAACAGCAGATGTTCTATCTTTTGATGACATGTTAAAACGGACTGTCAAAAAATTAGTCAATTGGTGAGTAGCCCACTTTAAATGAACTCATTTTAATCCAGTTGTGTGACGGCCTTTAAAAAAACATCCGGTAGGTAGCAAATAAACTCATTCATGTGAATAGAGCCTAAATGAAGTGGTGAAGTGCCTTCTGCGATTGGTTATTTAACGTTGACGTCCAAAGTAGGCGGTGGTCACATTAATGTGACTGGACTGTGTATCTATGTAGATAGCCAAGTACAACAATCAAGTATTTTCCGATAGACCGTAATTGTATCTGTATTTTTTTTCTTATCGGGTATTATTCACACATCAAATATTTGTAACTGTTTTGTGTTCTAGTTTAGAGAACCTGACATTATAACATACTGAAACAGATTTACTTAATTAGGATTGACCACATCCTAAAAAGTAGTATAATGCCGTGTAACCTAAAACTGAAAGTTGTTTATAGTATATCTGAAACAATCTGTATTCCCTGCCCAATTGGGAACTTACATTCCTAGATGGGGTCCATGAGAACAATCGTGGCACATTGATGGACTTAATGGTTATGTTATGTCCTGTATTATGCAATTCCATTTCTCTGTTCTTATTGCTCTTATATGTGCCTTTGGAGGTACTAGAGATGCTCTCGAATCTCTGATCCCATCAGTGTGTCACAATCCTTGACATTGTTCTCTGCAATTTGTATAAGTAAAGCTGTGATCTTTCCTACAGTATCATCTGTCAGAACGGATCACCCCATATGTGTTCTTCTATTCCGACTTACAGTCCTTTACCTCATTTTCTACTGACAGAATGACTTCCCATTGGGTCATATTTTGGGCATGTTATCCTTCTTGTTTCCTGCTTTTTCACTTCAGTCACAATTCATTTGTAAACTTATGTATAATTCTAGACATTATTCAGCCAAGTAGAGTATTCACGGCTGCATGACTCTGCAATCTGTTCACAGATCCATACCAATTAAATGTACAAGACATAAAAGAAGAATACAAGAGAGCGAGGGCATAAAGATATAAAATGCAATGGCATTATCTTCATACCACTGACTCAGCAATGAAACTTAACTTTGCCTTTAAGGCATAAGTATTGTAATAGACTGGAATACTCAGCGTTCTTATAAGCAGCAGGGAAAAAAATCTGGAGCTATATATTTACCACTATGAAGACCTCTCTTGTAGGAAAATGTCATCACAACACTTGCAATGTGTGCTGTCAACTGTAGCACTTTTTAGGTTTTTTTTGTTTTTTTGCAAGGCATTTAATTTAGCGCTTTCTTCCTTTGCTTTGCCAGGATGTGACTGAAAAATTAAGTGTGCATTTATGTCTTGTGGGAATATAAGATGGAGATTTCAATGTGTTGCTGATTATATTACATCTGAGCTTGTTTGTTTTTGATGCCGTGCATCTTGTTTTTTTGCTTTTTTAGTTTTTTCAATAACTGTTCTCTTTTAGCAAAAAAAAAAAAAAATCCAAAAAACCCTGTTTTCTCCAAGACGGGGTTCGGTCAGAAAAAGAAACTTAAAGAAAATAACTAAACAAGATGTGTGTCTGATGCTTCTTTGTTTTTATTTATCTAGGCATTTTTTGCTGGCAAGCTGAAAGTCAAAGGTAATATCATGCTGAGCCAGAAACTGGAAGTCATACTGAAAGACTACGCTAAGCTGTGAGCGCGCTCCTGCAGATCCAGCCAACGCCGTCCTCAGCACTGCACTGCGGGTGCTATAATCGGGCACTAACTGTAATTCTGTGATGAGACATGAAACCTCTAACAATTGTTGTAATTCTTAACTACTAAGCTAAGCTAGAGAAAAAACTAAGATCCCAAATTCAGACTCCATCATTTGTGATGTCTTCAGTAACCCAATGAGCAAATGGACAAATTAATGATAGTGAAATATTATACAAGAATACAAAGATCTAGGTACGGAGCTTTTCTCCCTTACACAAAAATTCACTTACTTATGTAGACCATTGAACTATACTCTGTCAAGATGAATGTAGGGGAACTCTTATTGAGTAGGGTCCAAATATGCCCACAGTGGTTGGCAGCTAGCACATCTGCTTAGCTATACAAACGTAAAGAGGGTTATTTCTAATGAATAACATACATACTCCGTGTCTACCAATGTGTCCTTCCTTAACGTTTCTCTTAGCTCAACGTATCTCGAGATGGCATGAGATGACTAGCTTTGCAAAAAAACAGGATTTTGCAATATTCCATTATGAGAAGTCTACAATACAAATCGATGCGTGGCCACTGAGTGGACGTGGATGGTACTGTATACTGCAGCTTGTCAAGGATTTTACTAGCATGTTGTAATCTTGTATTCGTTCTGTTTGTTAAAAATCGGAGTTCCTAACCAAATTTGAGCAAGGATAAGGGTGGGCACATCTATATGCCTGTATTCTTGTTATGAACCAGAGATTAAACATTGTGATATCACACAGAGTGATGTGTGTTATATTACATTAACAATGTGCAAAATCCTTTGACGTGCACATGCAGCTACTCCACCGCCACTGATAGCATAGCACCAGAAAGATATATTTTTAAGGAAATGCTGAATATCATGAGAGTCTGCAGAATCCCATATAATGATTTCTTACATGGCCATCGGATGAGCTTTAGATATTCATTTTTTCTCCTTAAAAAAGATGCAAACTTTCCTTTTCGTGCTATGGCTCATTATCTTAATGACATGTCAGCCTTCCTCTGTCACAATACACTGAGCTATACTGAACCGAACTTGTATGTAAATACTCTATCTGTGATAATAAAGAGCAATGATTGATTTAAGGCATCGCTTGAAGTGTGTATTTAATGGTCAGATCGCTTGCACTGGGAAAAATAAGTGTATTTTCATGCTCTAGTGAGTGGCTTTATTAGATAATGTCATTGTTTTGTTTTTTTATTTTCCTTTTGCCATGCAAACCGTATCCCGAATATGTTCCACTGTGCCGTGCAAGCTGTTCACTCAAAGGATTGTTGTAATGTTTCATTTATTACTTAGCTTTGTGTCTTACAGAAAGCCAAAACAGACATTTAATTGTCCTTAAATCATTTGCTTTCCGTATTTAATATAGATTTGGGATAATGTACTGGGATTTCACATGTCATCCAAGGTTACAGAAGTGCATTAAATCCTCCCCAGTACACAGGGCTTGGAAAATGAGGATGAAATCACAGGTGCAGATGTTAAAATAGCGTCCACATGGGTTATTAGAATTCCAACTTTCTCTTATAAGCTCTGGGCATCGGAAAAAGCATTTTAACTCATAACAGGGTTTAGATATTGTGGCTGTGTATGCAGAGGAAAAATCCTCACTTAGAACAATAGAATAATAAAACTACCAAATTAAAAGTGAATATATACAAATGTTTCTCTGTTCTGTAACCTCTATCAATCAAAAAGCAAGTTACTTACAATACATGCATATAAATTGCGTTTGTGTGTAATACAATTACTCAATGTTGCCCACCATGTAAGACACTTGTAAAATTATAGGGGTTGTCCAGGATCCCCAGACAACTCGCACTTGAATCTGTCCTTATCAGCTTTTTCACCCACAGGAATAAGATTATGGAGTCACTGGTGGCTGACCACCTTGGATATACAATATATATGGTTGCAGGTGCCACCACTACAGTGTGCAGATTGGAAGCTCTCTAAAGCTCTGTACACTGTACTGGTGACGCTGGAGTACTGCAGCCCCTCTCCTGTTGACTTGAATAGGAACACCCTTCGGCCGTATACCTTCTATACAGCTTCTGACTTGCAAAATAGCGGATTGGGACGAGTCCAGGTGTCAAACCCCAACTGACCAGATAGTGAAGAACTAACCTGTGGATGCATGATTCTGAGATGAATTTCTAAAGAAAAAAGTTGTGTAAATCTTGTTAGAATTTCTTGAAGAGACATTGAGAGTCCTCATTACCCCGGTCACACAGGCTGAGTGACAGCTTTCCCTGTATCTAGTAGCACAAAGGTTTTCCTTGTTCTTCAGAATTGCAGCAATTCTTTGTGGCATTAATCTCACTAGGTGGTGAGATCTTTCTGCAGGACTATTTATTGTAGTTGTGACAATTATGTTAAGGTTCTGTGCAGCCCATTCTACCTCACCCAGAAACACTCTGTAGAATTAAGATTTGGGGTTGGGAAGATCAGGGCAAGTCATGGTTCTGGACCCAGCCCTGGAGTACGTGACTTTTGTGGCATGTTGAGTGTCCTTCTGCCATTGGAATATCCAGCTGCCATGA
Source organism: Leptodactylus fuscus (assembly GCF_031893055.1). Classification (NCBI taxonomy): domain Eukaryota; kingdom Metazoa; phylum Chordata; class Amphibia; order Anura; family Leptodactylidae; genus Leptodactylus; species Leptodactylus fuscus. The sequence goes on from NC_134265.1 coordinate 78,795,657, forward strand.
AGGGATAAATTTGGCCAACCAAAATACTGAGTTGATCCTTAGTATTTTGTTCATCAACCTTTTTCAGAGGACTCTAGACCAACATGTTGATATCTAACATAAATGGCTCATCTATTTATTCTCATTATGCCAAATTTTGACTATCCAGTCTGCATGGTGCAGCAGAAATCTGAATTAATCTAACCAGGCAGTATTTTTCCAAAAGTGGTTTATCGGATTTTGCCCCTTTTGCCCAAGTCTTTACTTCCTCTTTTCCTTACAGACCTAGTGTTTAAGCTGGGCATCTGCTGTTGTAGTCCATCCATGCTAAGGAACATCAAGTTATGCCTTCAGACACTTTTGCTTGTCTGTTCACCATCTGCTCATTATAAAAGCTCATGACATTTTTCTCTCAACCATTTCGAGGAGTTTGTCCACAGGATTCCCCTTTTGTTGGATGTTTTAGCTTGATCACACCATTTTTTGCATAGATTGTTGCATGAGAAAGCCACACAAGGTTGGCATTTTTTTCAAATACTGGGTCAGTTGATCCATGTGACTAGGCCTTGTTAGAAGTCGATTAGATTGCTTGTTTTTCCCATTCTAAGACTAGACTGAGCCCTCATGTGTTGGGTCGTACAGGGATGTCTACAGATGGAATCAGCTGGTTTTCACAGGTAGTGGTTCTTCAGCAGCAGGTCGGGTCTCAAACATTGCCTTGGAAAGATTGAAAACTGCACCAAACCCATGGCAAGAAATTGACCTGTAGGTTCAAAATCTACAGCATGAGACCTTGCTTTATTTTAGCAGTGCACAGATGGAATTTGTTTTAAATCCCATCCACTTCACCAGTATTGTATATCCAAGAATGTCAGTCACCAGCGATTCCACTATAATTCCATCCATCAAATAATTGCTCATTTCATTTTACACTGCACTCTGCGGTCAGAGGTCTAATTCCCAGACAGAAAAAGCTCTAATCATAAATGGGGAAGGGGTCTGTATAGGTTTTTCTTTGTGATATACAAATTGCACTTGATGTCAGTATACATTATAGATGATGGGAGATATGTTTTCCTTGTGCAGGGTTCCAATTTCCTTTCCTTCACATAATAATGAATGCTCTGGCATAGCAATAGAGTATGCTGTAATATTCTGACTGGTGAGAGTCCGACCTCTGTGACTTCCAATGCCTGACTCAGAATATTGCTGTGCAGGGAAAAACTGCACCAGTACCCCTTTTATTCTCTTCCACAGGATAGGTCATCAGTAGGTGATCAGTGGGGAATCCGACACCCGGACCCCACATAGATCAGCTTTATGGATAGGTCTTCACTATGAAAAATCCATTTGGGGACGTGCATCTGATAGTATTTACTAGTTCTGTTGGATATAGCAGACAGAAATGTCTTATGTATACCAATGCCACACTTGTTCTGCTCCATCGGAGGACTAGAGCAACAGAGAAGAACTACACTAAAATGGTGGTTACACACAGAACCTGCCTGATTTCCTTAAGTATAATTTAGTTCCATCAGGTGTGCATTGTTTTAAAACTGAAACCAGCAAAGGAACAAGTCATCTGTGCAAGAATACTCAAACTGAGACTGTGACACTGATGTGAACATAGCCTTAGTAAATAACCATCTTGTGCTATGTTGCAGGGATTGTGTTAACTACATGTAAGTGAATCAACTGAGTCCTTCTCTCCGAGCTGATGGACCAGGAGTAGAATAGTACCCCAGACCCAAGTATACTATTAGACGTTTATAGCTAAAGAGGAAATGTCAACTCTCCTGGCATATCTGTTTTAATTAAAGTTGTATTCCCATATAGGGTGGTTTCACATACAGTGAGGCAGATTTACCAGCACTATCTAAAAGTAGACTAGGCAGTCATAAAATCTGCCATGTTGTTTGTAATGTCTGTTGCGCTGTTTAACTGTCTAGCTATAAACGTCTCATACATGCTTGTCCTTAAACACTGTCCTGGTTCACTGTGGCCGGCATAAAGAAACTCATTGAGCTGTACTGTTTCCATTATCCCTATTCACTTTTATGGGAGTTACGGAAACAGCATAGCACAGTGGGCTCAGTTGTTTCCATAAACCCGACCACGCTTGTCTTGGACTTGGCTGTCAGTACGATTGAGGAGCACTTCAATGGTGGATCAGTTTTAGAAAAGATCTAGATATAGACTTATAGTATGGTATGGTTATGGTATAGCCTGTGGATACGCCAAAAATGTCTCTTATGGTGCATCCCGTTTATGTATCAATTGTTGAAGGAAATGGCAAAAACGTTAAAGAAAAAAACAAAAAGAGTGTAAATAAAAGTAAACCGTCCTGCTAGTGACACTTCATGTATCCCAAATCGGATAATTATTCTGTATGATAGTGATGTTCCTCATCTCATCTAACAGGTACTGAACTAATTATATCCATGTTTCTGAATAATTAATTTTAATTACATTTGTGACCTAAATCTATGTTTGTCAAAACCTTCTCCAGGGGAACAGAACTGGCTCATGTGCCCCTTGCTGTATGTTAATTAAAACCAGGTTTCACTTCAGTAGGAAAATATTGCATCTGGGGCATGGGAAATCGTATTCATGAAATTATGGGATTTATGGTTGTGGCATGTTAATCAGTTCTGAGTATATGAAAGGCCTGGCTATGTTATCTTCTATAACTTGTGTTCTTTACATATGCACGCATTATATTCAGCATTGTAATTGAACTTGGAAGTTTTCTTGAGTATCTGCTACACCCACAGCTAAGGAACATGATCGCATGAAGGATAATGTTAGATGATGAAGATCCATTGGCTAGCGCTCCTCCATCAAGTACTAACAGATGTTTGTATTGCTATACTATGTAATTTACCATTGATCATTGTTTACAAAGTACAATGTATCACTTTTATCTGCCAACGTTACAGCAATATCTAAAGCGGCAGAACCATACCAATCATCGTGCCAAGTGTCAGAGGGGATAAAAACATTGGAAATTAAGAAGAAACATGACCTGAAACAAGTCAGAAGAGAAATAAAGGCCTCAGTTATGTGTTTGAATACAGTGTTAAATTACCTTTAGATTTCTTTTCTTGCTCTTCAATCGACCAATTTGTTATTCCTATTGCAGCTGAATTACTTGACTTTATAAACTTGCCCATAAATACACTGTATGGACAAATGTATGGGGACATCCGCACTTTACTCCTGTATGAGATTTTATGACATCCTCTCCTAAATCCATAGGGTGGTCTCCTTTTGCAGTTAAAACAGCGTCACACTCTTCTGGGAAGGCTTTCCACAAGATTTTGGGAATTTTTGTGGATCCATCCAGAAGAGCAATTGTGAGGTCAGACACTCCTGTTAGATGAGAAGGCTTGGCTCTATTCTAGTTGATCCCAAAGATGTGCAATGGAGTTGAGGATAGGAATTTGCCCAACCTTGTGTGTATGGATACTTTTTTATGCAGTGGGGCACAGTCATGTGGAAACCGCACAAATATTCCTACAAGGTTGGAAGCACTTAATTGTTCCACATGTCTTTGTATTCTCTAGCATGAATATTTTCCTACACTGGAACTAAAGGGCATTATTGCTCTTTTCTACCAAGTTTTACAGACTGCATCGGACTGGCCCACTGGAAGACTGGAGGATCTTTCCAGTAGAGGCCTGCCCAGGGAAGGTGAGTAATAACAACAAACATTGATACTCCCCTCTCCTGGGCATCCGATGGTCCTCTGCATCCTCTTCTGGCCCTTTCAGGCCTGCAGCTGAAGTTACTCATCCCAGGGACATTGCTGAGGCCCAATTACGGGATGTCAGACCTGAAGAGCATACCAGAGACAACTGAACGCTGGGAGGTAAAGTAAGCATGGATATCCTATTTTTACTCACCTCTTTGGGCTTCCATTTATTTTACCGAGTAGACCCCAAAGTACAATAATTCCATAAAAACAAACGAGAGTTACAAACCGCATGAAAATCCAATGAATATTCTTGGAAGCAATAGGGAGCATTCTATACTGTGTGTGGCCACTGTGGAGCATTATACTGGCAGGGGGGACTTTAGGGAGTATTTTATACTGTGTGGGGCTACAGTGGGAAGTATATTATACTGTGTGTGTCTACAGTGATGCATCATACTGTGGGGGAGGGCTCTTGGAAGCATTTTATATCGTGTGGAGCCACCATTGAGATTTTCAGAGGGGGGGGGGGGTTCAGAGGAGTATTATATTGTGGGGAACGGGTCTTGGGCGCATTTTATGATGTGTCGAGTCACTGTGGAGCATTATACCATGGGGACTCTAGGTAGCCTTTTACGTGTGGGACCATTGTGGGGAGCATATTATACTATGAGAAGCCACTATGAGGAGGGTTCTTGGAAACATTTTATACAGTGTGCGGGCCTGAGGGATACATTTTATACGGAAATGGAAGACTCTTTAGAGCATTTTATACTTTATAATTATATAATTGTGTGGAGACTCTGGGGAGTGTTTTATACTGTATGAGGCCACTGTGGAGCTTTATACTCTAGGGGTGAAGGGGGGGGGGGTCAGCATTATATATACTGTGTGATGGCCATAGTACAGTACACTAAGAATTATTCTCGCTCCATACACTGTGTAGAGAACTGCTGATCAGTGTGGGTGCCAAGACGTTTCCATATGGTATAGTGGTTGGAACACATTAATACAGATTCATGAAGATTGTTTCATTGTGCAGCACAAATGGGAGGCCTCCATGATGATCATCTGATCATGACACTGCCAACAATTTCTGTTTTTGCTGGGGGAAGCCACAAACTATTATATGGCAGCCATTCAGTAATGTCCTAGATATGAATACCCCTTTAAAGCGAACCTGTCACTTTAAACATTACGTACAATACGCAGGCAATGTGGTGTAGGGCAGAAGAAGCTGATCAGAGAATTTTGTAAGAAAAGATTGTTTAAACTGTAATTTTAGTCTTAGGAGTCCAGTGGGTGGTTCTTCACAGTGATTGATGCCTATATCTGTATATCTGCATACTTATATATGAAAGGCTGTGTACCTTCAACGGAGGCAGACCCTACAGATGCTATAGGGCCCTTCTAGGTTTAAAATCTAGGTGGGCTAGAAATTTATGGTTTTATGTTGAACTTTGGGGGCTTCTTTATAGCTCAGATGCACGGGGATGGTGCACTACTGTATATACTAGGTGTGGGGGTGGAGAAGTTGTTAAGTTTAGGATTAGGTTAAATACGGTAGTTGACAGTGGTTGTCTGCAGGGGATCTAGGGCACCAGGGTAAGTGTCCAGTGCTGGATCCATAAGGGGCCCATGCAGAGGTTTGCTATGGGGCCCAGTTTTCTATTTCCACCCTTGTTCTCAGCCTGTTGATCACTGAGTGATTACAAGTGAAGATCTGAATAACCATGAGAACTCATACATTAGAAAAAAAGTAAACTTTTCAGTATACAAAGGATAACATTTGTTCACTGGAAATGGAATGTCACTTCTTATTTAATTACCTTTCCATCATCCCTACTTTGCGGTGCAGCAATAAACCTTTCTTGTCTGTACATCAGACATATTTCTTCTCTAGCTTTAGGAGACCAGCAAATAAAACCATGAAAATCTCAACTTCAATTTGGCAGCGAAAGGAAGGCAGGTGAGAATAGACTGGCCTGGTAATGCATTGCCACTCGTATATTGATCATGTTTTCTCTAATTCGCTGGCCATACACAGGAGATATTTATCTGCAGATCACTGGCAGCTAGTATTAGTAGCATCTGCTGTTACTCTTATGTGTATGAACACCACAGACTTCATATTCTTGGCAGATTTCACCAAATTTAGCTGGATCTGTCAAAGTTTTACATGTAAATTTGTACATGACTCATTGTCCTTCCTTGTATTTCCTCCACTCAACTCAATGACATGTACATCTGTAATGTTGGTTCTTATTCATGCATACTCTATGTACCGAAAGTACAAACTCCGTTCATCTCTTATAAAGTAAATATTCTGAAGCCCTTCACCCCCCACTCCCCCACCCCCGTAACCAAGGTGACCTTGCTTTTTAGGATTTTTATGTTGCTGTGCGCTCAGACCGATAGCGTATAGAAGATAGATGGTCGCGGATATCATCTGTGGCTCTCTTCCTAATATTTTTCTTCTATGTAATGGCTTTCATTCACTTTTTAATATAGTTAATGATAAAAAATTTCTAGCATATAACCTTCCACTTTCAAGTACTTCTCATTTTGATATCAATATACAAACATCTTCCATGCTATGAATTATGAATTGCCTTCATTTTCTTCCTCCGTATATAATATATATATATATATATATATATATATATATATATATATATATATATAGTTAAGCTGACTTTAACAAAAGTCTCTTAATCAAAAGCTTCTTCATGAAAGATGAGTAAAGAAATTTGGATTTGCCGTAACTAAACTTTGACATATAGGGTCTGTTAGATACAGAGATGTTCTGATGGCGAGAGACCAAGAGATGGAAACTGCACCCAGATACATGTAGTTTATTTTTGACATATACTGTGATAAGGGTTTTAAAGCAGGGCCATAGCTGGGGGATAACTGGGGCATGTGCCCTGGGTGCTGGTCGTCAGGGGGTGCCATAAAGTCACTTTAATGCAGAGGTTCATGGTCTTGGTACAAGAATTTATCTTGTGCCACCTCTTCCTTATCACATCTCAACTTCCCCCAATGCCCACTCTCCTGTCCAAAGGCAAATCAGTCTTTGTTGTAAAGTTGGGTCAGAACGGATAGTTTGACAGTGCTGTTTGAATCGTCTATGTTACTAATGTGCTCACTAAGTAAACATTTTGTGGGAGCGCTTCTTTACGGCAAGGCCCAACATGGCCGTAACGTGGTCAGGATCATTCATCACTGGTTTTTATTATATCATAAATACATTATTGCATGTGGCAGCTGATAATTTGTTCAACCTACAAATTTTGCCTCATATGTAACTTCAGTAAATACAGTATATTGACTCCTGAACCATGTAATCTTTCCTGGAGCCGAGCAGCATGTGACAGATCGTGCATGTAGTATACCAAATATTTGCTGAGAGACACTGACTATATAATGCAGCAGTACTAAAGTAACACTAAGTTACAGCTATACATTAGTATGTATTATGGAAGTTCTCAGGATTACAAAGCCATTATGCCCAACAGCAGCCAAGCCCAGGCCATGATCACCAGGGTGCAGCAATAATAAACATGGGAGCTTTTCTGGGCTCTTCTATCTTCATGGATTAGGAACAGAAAGAAAACTAAAGGTCTGAATGAACATCTTACCTATACACATTCACTGTCTATACTTCTGGACTGTAACTAAGTTATAATGGGCAGCAGACATGGTCGGAACGAGTACTGGAGAGGAAATGGGAGTCCCGACTCATGCTACATCTCGACAGGGACAGAACATATAACTGAATGCTTGGATGCCTGGCCAAGTGAGTTGGTGAAGAGTTGCTTTTCACAAGATATAACACCAAGCTGCACGAATAAGCGTATGGGTTTCTATGAGTAGGCTGCTTTGGTATACAGTGTTTTGTGAGAGGGGTGCAGCTGCTGCGCCACTGCTTTTATGTATTTAGATGAATAGTAAGATTAGTGAGCGGTAGGAGAAGGAAGCCTAACTACAGCTCTGGTAAATAGGGTTTCACCCATAACAATTTTTTTCAATTATGCTCAAAATGGTGATAAATGTTTGTTGTTTGACGGCTGGAACCCACTCTGATCATGAAAACAGGAGCCCCAAGGTTGTAGTGCTACAATAACTTCTAGGGGATTGATTGAGATCAGTGCTCCCTCAATCCCATAGAAATAAAGTGGCTATGCATGTACATTACCAATCCATTCACAAAGGGGACTGGGTGACTGCCATTCTTGTAAGGACTCAGTGACTGTACTCCCAATGATAAGGCATATACTATACCCACTATCCTGTAGATAAAGGTATAGTTATTATTTTGGGAAGACCCCTTTAAGGCTTAGTCTATACTAGTCTTCCAACACCTGTATTTTTTCATACAGACTACAGAACTTTGTAAAGGTGTATCAAGTTTTAAAAAAAACAAAAACATGCTAGTCCTCTAATACACAGTTAATAGACTACAGTACTTTTGTCCTTGATGTTGTGTTTTTTTCACGTTCAGGTTTTTGAAGACAAAACCAGGTGGGATCATTAACCCCTTAAGGACCAGGCCATTTTTTGGTTTCGCATTTTCGTTTTTCCCTCCTCACATTTCAAGAGCCATAACTTTTTCATTTTTCAGTTCACAGAGTCACATGATGGCTTATTGTTTGCGGGACAAATTGTACTTTGTAATGGCACCATTCAATATGCTGTGCAATGTACTGGGAAGCTGGAAAAAAATTCAGAATGAGGTGCAATTGGAGAAAAAATGCATTTGCGCCATTTTCTTATGGGTTTAATTTTTACAGCGTTCACTGTTTGGTACAAATGACATGTTACCTGTGTTCTACGTGTCAGTACGAACGCGGTGATACCAAATTTATATAGTATTTGAAATGTTTTGATACTTTTAAAAAAATGATAAACTTTGCAAAATAGAAAAAAAAAATTGTGTCATCATGTTCTAACACCTGTAACTTTTTCATATTTCCATGTATGGAGCTGGTTGTGGTGTCTTTTTATGCGGGACAAGATGACGTTTCTATTGATACCATTTGGGGAAAGATCTGATGGTTTGATCACTTTTTATTCAATTTTTTATAAGAGGCAAAGTGTTGAAAAAAACGCTTTTTGGCTGTTTTTATTTTTTTTGCCGCTATGTTGTTCGCAGTACGGGATAAATGTTTTAATATTCTAATAGTTCGGGCATTTTGGAGCGCGGGGATACCTAATATGTTTATGTTTAATGTTCTTTAATTACTTTTATAGCTAATCTAGGGAAAGGGGGGTGATTTGAACTTTTATATTTTTTTTATTTTTTTAATACTTTTAAAAACTTTTTTTTTCTTCTGTTACATTTATGATCAGACCCCTTAGGTACCTTGAAACCTAGGGGGTCTGATCGCTCATACTATTCACTGCAATACTACAGTATTGCAGTGAATAGCAAAATCGCAGCACTTCTATTAGACGATGCCTCTGGCCTCTGGCATCGTCTAATAGATCTCGGGCAGAGACAAGCCTGGAAGCCTTCAATAGGCTTCCGGCTGTCATAGCAACCGATCACCGCCCTCATGTGACGTTCAGGAGGGCGGCGATCGGGGAAACATGGCGGCGCCCATGCCGCCTGCGCTGTTTACACACTGCGGTCGCGTTTGACCGCAGTGTGTAAAGGGTTAACAGCAGCGATCGGCTCGGGCACCGACCGCTGCTGTTATTGGCAGGTCCTGGCTGTATGATACAGCCGGCATCTGCCGTGTATGGAGCGAGCTCAGCGTGTGAGCTCGCTCCATACATCCCCATGCGACCCATGACGTACAGTTACGTCAAGGGTCGCTAAGGGGTTAAAAACCTGAGCCTAGAAAGCCAGCCTTATGATCTGTTTTGTAGTTTGGATTTTTCTAATTTGAAGTCTGTTGGTGCCTTATTTTCTCTTTAATGTTCAGTCTTCATCCTATTGCCTAGTGTACAGCTAAGGAACTTTGCTGCAATTTTCATTATCACTCAGCAGCCGAAATTATAGTTATATTGAAATACATGTATTACAATATATTTCATTTTACTGCAATAGACGAAGCAGTGTGGATTCTTCTATGAATATTAATAAATGCAATTAATCAAGGGAATAAAACGCTCTGATTATAGTACCACATGCCCACAGGTTTCCCTAAACATGCTGCATATACAGTATACTTATAAATAAGAAACATTCTTTATTAAGTTATGGCAGCATGAGAGTTATTCATCAGGCCAAGGATCATGTAGGCTCTGAAAAATGCTGGAAAAAAAGCTTCTATACACACAAGTTATAACATTGCTGTTTTTGCTGTGGTTTATTTTGTGAACAAAGCTTAAAGGTGTTGTCCAGAACCTAGCAAAGTTGGAGGTTAGGAGCCAGTGCCAATTAGCTGTTTCACCCGCCAGAAGCCATATACCAGGTATTGGGCCGGAATCAACTCTGCAACTATTCAGGAACAGAGTTGCAGTTCCAAGTGCCACCGTCACAGGAAGATTATGTAGTGTAGAGAGCTCTGTACACTGTACCGGTGGTGCCAGGAATAGGAGTTCTGTTCCGATTCCCTTGAAGTCACTTGACTTTGCTTCCAGTCACTTGACCTCTGGTATGCAAGGTAATAACGTAGAAAGAGGGTTAATAGCAATATTCTTCTATGCAAGTACAAGGTAATGATACTGTATATGACCATACTGCACACCCTGCACAGAGAAGGCTAATTAGCATATGAATAAAAAAAAAAAAAATGGACATATTAAAAAACTACTTAGGGGATTTACATACAAAAGGTAGGTATGGAATAGCCTTTGTAAAGGCTATGCAAGTATGTGCTTAGATAAAAATGACTTTTTCCATAGATAGAGCCACTTTAAGCAATGAGTAGGACAGAAAAGGGACAAAGTGACACCCGATCCTAATATGCCACTTTGTTCCTTTAGCACTTAAAAAAAAGGACCCCTTGGCATGTCAGATTTACTACAGTTTATGCCAGAAAACTGGTGAGACTTATAACAATCCCTAGCCTCCCAGCTCTACTCCAATTTGCTGGTGTAAGTTCCTTAATAAATTCCCAATAGTGTTGCAAAACCATGTTACGGTTTATTGAAGATAATCATCTTGAGACACGCCTATCTGGACATGTTAAGTAAATAGAAGGTAAGGAAGTAAACATGGCTGATAACTGGGCTAATATACAGCCAATGACTAGACTAGTGGAGCAATATATTAAAATTATTAATGCAAATCCAGTTTAAAGAGCAAACACAGAGACTTAAAAATTGAAACATGAAAATTATCCTTTTAAAATTTAAAAGTCCTTTTAAAGTGGAATATGAAATAAAGTATGAATATGATGATCACATAGTAGGCACACTAACATTACTAGAGTCCTAAGGGCCTATAAGATAGTAATTATGGGATCTGAGCACTTTAGCTCTACTTCACACGTCAACTTGTGGATTGTTAATATAATGAACATATAATTAGAAAAATTTGCCTTTTCCTAAAATAATACTTACAGCTCGTTCTGCAAAACGTGAAAAAAAATATCTGGGTCATTAATCCATTGTAACAGATGAGAATACAGATGTACTGAAGATAGCTTGTCGTAAAGGAGTTCATTACTACATACAGCACGCTTTTTCAGAGCTTTAGGGTCATTGACATATATACAGTCATCGCCGTATACATTGGAGATTTAAGTGGTTAATACTCTATCTGTTTAATCAATAGCCCGCTATGTAAATGACATGAGATAATTATTCATTGACAATTATCGGTCAGTCAGCTCATTACTTTCACTTACATAAGGGATTAAATCTACAAAATACTCGAAATGTAATTCAATAATTTCATCTTAAACCTCCTTATCATAGCTGGGAAGGTGGCCAATGTCTACCTGGTAGTGGATCACTCTTTACATTTTATCATGTTGTATTGGGGTATATAGTAATCATAACCTTGATAGGGATATTTTAGTGGTACCTGCTAGGGTAAGGTCTTTGGGTTATAGAATGTTAAAAGAAAATATAATATATAGACTTATATAGAATGTTGAGTTACCTTGTAATTTTTCATATTGACCCATCTTTCAGGTAAAGCAGATGTTACTGGATTGGACAGCCATTCTGTACTATAAGTCCATGGCTGCCTGGACCTCTGTGCCCTAGAACTTCTCTTCTAGTCTTCTACTGCAGAGTTGTTCCCCATAATAGTAGGTTCACATCTGCGGCAGAGACTCCATTTAGAATATCCCGCAAAAGTTTGTCTAATACTGCAGATGAAAAAGTCCTCCAAGCCAACCTTTTTAGTCTGGTAATGTCAGGGAGAAAATAATGGATACCCAGTGGACCCAATTATAGTCAGTGGGTCCCTTGAGATCTATTGTTGTCCATCATAAGAAATCCATCTTTATTGTTTGTTATGTTTAGTTTTTATTAACATATTGGTAGGGCTGCATGAAAAAAAACTGCAATTCTGTGACAGTTTTTTTGTGTATTTTGTTTTTATATTGCCTTCTCTGCTGCTGCTTATAATTCTTCCGGGTTAGGTGTTAGGTTAGATAGTGCCTGTATGAAAGCACCTCCACCCATTATAAGAAAAGCCGGTGTGTAAGTATTATATTGACACCAGCACCAATCTCATAATATATACTAGGAGAATAAACCCCAGTACAATAAATGTTCATACTATACCCATCTGTATTATACAGAGGACACCTGGAAGAAATGCCCATAATCAGTGCCTGCATTGATTTTGGGCATTACCTCCCCCTAATGCCTCAGTCAAACATAAATGAGGCACAATTTTCCTGGGATGGATAACAGCCCCCATAACGAAAACCAGGGGTTGTGATTAGAGATGAGCGAACACTAAAATGTTCGAGGTTCGAAATTCGAATCGAACAGCCGCTCACTGTTCGTGTGTTCGAACGGGTTTCGAACCCCATTATAGTCTATGGGGAACATATACTCGTTAAGGGGGAAACCCAAATCCGTGTCTGGAGGGTCACCAAGTCCACTATGACACCACAGGAAATGATGCCAACACCTCTGGAATGACACTGGGACAGCAGGGGAAGCATGTCTGGGGGCATCTAACACACCAAAGACCCTCTATTACCCCAACATCACAGCCTAACAACTACACACTTTACACACTCAATACCACCTCTCTGACAGTAGGAAAACACCTTGAAACATGTGTATTTGGCACTTGCAGTGAGGAGAGCTTGTCACCAGCAGTGAATTTGGCCCTTGTAGTAAGTTGAGGTTGGCACCAACATTTGTTTTGAAAATCAGGGTGGATTGAGCCTCTAACCAGCAGAGTTTGGGCAAATTCATGGTGGAGGGAGCCTCTAAAAACCCCAGTTTGGACCAATTCATGGTGGAGGGAGCCTCTAAAAACCCCAGTTTGGACCAATTCATGGTGGAGGGAGCCTCTAAAAAACCCAGTTTGGACCAATTCATGGTGGAGGGAGCCTCTAAACAGCCCAGTTTGGACCAATTCATGGTGGAGGGAGCCTCTAAACAGCCCAGTTTGGGCAAATTCATGGTGGAGGGAGCCTCTAACCAGCCCAGTTTGGGCAAATTCATGGTGGAGGGAGCCTCTAAAAACCCCCGTTTGGACCAATTCATGGTGGAGGGAGCCTCTAAACAGCCCAGTTTGGGCAAATTCATGGTGGAGGGAGCCTCTAACCAGCCCAGTTTGGACCAATTCATGGTGGAGGGAGCCTCTAAAAACCCCAGTTTGGACCAATTCATGGTGGAGGGAGCCTCTAAAAACCCCAGTTTGGACCAATTCATGGTGGAGGAAGCCTCTAAAAACACCAGTTTGGACCAATTCATGCTGGAGGGAGCCTCTAAACAGCCCAGTTTGGGCAAATTCATGGTGGAGGGAGCCTCTAAACAGCCCAGTTTGGACCAATTCATGGTGGAGGGAGCCTCTAAAAACCCCAATTTGGACCAATTCATGGTGGAGGGAGCCTCTAAACAGCCCAGTTTGGGCAAATTCATGGTGGAGGGAGCCTCTAAAAACCCCAGTTTGGACCAATTCATGGTGGAGGGAGCCTCTAAAAACCCCAGTTTGGACCAATTCATGGTGGAGGGAGCCTCTAAAAAACCCAGTTTGGACCAATTCATGGTGGAGGGAGCCTCTAAACAGCCCAGTTTGGGCAAATTCATGGTGGAGGGAGCCTCTAAAAACCCCAGTTTGGACCAATTCATGGTGGAGGGAGCCTCTAAAAACCCCAGTTTGGACCAATTCATGGTGGAGGGAGCCTCTAAAAACCCCAGTTTGGACCAATTCATGGTGGAGGGAGCCTCTAAAAAACCCAGTTTGGACCAATTCATGGTGGAGGGAGCCTCTAACCAGCCCAGTTTGGACCAATTCATGGTGGAGGGAGCCTCTAAAAACCCCAGTTTGGACCAATTCATGGTGGAGGGAGCCTCTAAACAGCCCAGTTTGGACCAATTCATGGTGGAGGGAGCCTCTAAAAACCCCAATTTGGACCAATTCATGGTGGAGGGAGCCTCTAACCAGCCCAGTTTGGACCAATTCATGGTGGAGGGAGCCTCTAACCAGCCCAGTTTGGGCAAATTCATGGTGGAGGGAGCCTCTAAAAACCCCAATTTGGACCAATTCATGGTGGAGGGAGCCTCTAAACAGCCCAGTTTTGGCAAATTCATGGTGGAGGGAGCCTCTAAAAACCCCAGTTTGGACCAATTCATGGTGGAGGGAGCCTCTAAAAACCCCAGTTTGGACCAATTCATGGTGGAGGGAGCCTCTAAAAACCCCAGTTTGGACCAATTCATGGTGGAGGGAGCCTCTAAAAAACCCAGTTTGGACCAATTCATGGTGGAGGGAGCCTCTAAAAACCCCAATTTGGACCAATTCATGGTGGAGGGAGCGTCTAAAAACCCCAGTTTGGACCAATTCATGGTGGAGGGAGCCTCTAAAAACCCCAGTTTGGACCAATTCATGGTGGAGGGAGCCTCTAAACAGCCCAGTTTGGACCAATTCATGGTGGAGGGAGCCTCTAAACAGCCCAGTTTGGGCAAATTCATGGTGGAGGGAGCCTCTAAAAACCCCAGTTTGGACCAATTCATGGTGGAGGGAGCCTCTAACCAGCCCAGTTTGGGCAAATTCATGGTGGAGGGAGCCTCTAACCAGCAGAGTTGTGGGAAAGCAGGGTGGAGGGAGCCTCTAACCAGCAGAGTTGGTGGAAATCAGGGTGGAGGGAGCCTCTAACCAGCAGAGTTGGGGGAAATCATGTTGGAGGGAGCCTAGTATTAGCAGAATTGTGCAACGCTTATGGTGGATGAGTATGAGGATGCGGAGGAATTGGAGAGGTTGAGTACAGACATGGAGTTTCATGTTGGGGTGCTTTACACAGGTGGGCACAAAAATGAAGGCTTTATCCAGTGGTGGTTCATTTTTATCAAAGTGAGCCGGTCGGCACTCTCAGCTGACAGACGGGTGCGCTTGTCAGTGATGATGCCACCGGCTGCACTGAACACCCTCTCAGATAGGACGCTGGCGGCAGGACAGGACAGCACCTCCAAGGCATATAGGGCAAGTTCAAGCCACAGGTCCAACTTCGACACCCAATACGTGTTGGGCGCAGAGGGGTCGGAGAGGACAGGGCTGTGGTCGGAAAGGTATTCCCGCAACATGCGCCTATACTTCTCACGCCTGGTGACACTAGGACCCTCCGTGGCGGCACTTTGGCGAGGGGGTGCCATCAAGGTGTCCCAGACCTTAGACAGTGTGCCCCTCGTTTGTGTGGACCGGTGAGAACTTGGTCGCCTACTGGAGGAACTGTCCTCCCTGCCGCCAACGTCACATGCTGGAAACATCTCCATCATATTCTGCACCAATTGCCTGTGGCAAGCATTGATGCGATTGGCCCTCCCCTCTACCGGAATAAAAGACGAGATGTTGTTTTTATACCGGGGGTCAAGGATAGCAAAGATCCAGTACTGGTTGTCCTCCATGATTTTGACAATACGCTTGTCGGTTGTAAAGCACCCCAACATGAACTCAGCCATGTCTGCCACAGTGTTAGTTGGCATGACTCCTCTGGCCCCACCGGAAAGTTCAATCTCCATTTCCTCCTCATCCTCCATGTCTACCCATCCGCGCTGCAACAATGGGACGATTCGAAGTTGCCCGGAAGCCTCCTGTATCACCATCACATCATCGGACAACTCTTCTTCCTCCTCCTCCTCCTCCTCCTCCTCCATTAAACGCGATGAAGCGGACAGATGTGTGGACCTACTCTCCAGCTGTGACGGATCGGATGCTATCCCTGACTCCTCTGTGTGATCTGAGTTATCCCTGATGTCAATCAGGGATTCTCTCAGAACACACAAGAGCGGGATTGTAAGGCTCACCATCGCATCCTCAGAGCTCACCCTCCTTGTGGACTCCTCAAACACCCGTAGGATGTCACAAAGGTCTCTCATCCATGGCCACTCATGGATGAGAAACTGAGGCAGCTGACTTTGTGGCACCCTAGGGTTTTGTAGCTGGTATTCCATCAAAGGTCTCTGCTGCTCAACCACTCTATTCAACATCTGAAACGTTGAGTTCCAGCGTGTGGGGACGTCGCACAAAAGCCGGTGTTGTGGCACATGCAGGCGTTGCTGGAGAGATTTTAAGCTAGCAGCGGCTACTGTCGACTTGCGAAAGTGGGCGCACATGCGCCGCACTTTCACCAGTAGCTCTGGAACATTGGGGTAGCTCTTTAGGAAACGTTGCACCACTAGGTTGAAGACGTGGGCCAGGCATGGAACATGTTGGAGTCCGGCAAGCTCCAGAGCTGCTACCAGGTTCCGGCCGTTATCACAAACGACCATGCCTGGGCCCAGGTGCAGCGGCTCAAACCATATTGCCGTCTCATCGAGGAGGGCATCCCTCACCTCGGAGGCAGTGTGCTGTCTGTCCCCCAAGCTGATCAGCTTCAGCACAGCCTGCTGACGTCTACCAACGCCAGTGCTGCAACGTTTCCAACTCGTAGCTGGGGTCAATCTAACAGCGGAGGAGGAGGCGGTGGCGGAGGAGGAGGCGGTGGCGGAGGAGGAGGCGGTAGAGGAGGAGGAGGAGGGGGGTGTTCTTCTCGTGTCCCTGCCAGGAATGTTAGGCGGGGAGACGAGGTACACCGGGCCAGTTTGGGAAGCAGTCCCAGCCTCAACTACATTCACCCAGTGTGCCGTCAGTGAAATGTAGCGTCCCTGTCCGCATGCACTTGTCCACGCGTCGGTGGTCAAGTGGACCTTTGTGCAAAGCGCGGAACTAAGGGCCCGCCTGATGTTGAGTGACACGTGCTGGTGCAAGGCGGGGACAGCACACCGGGAGAAGTAGTGACGGCTAGGGACGGCATAGCGAGGTGCCGCAGTTGCCATCAGGTCCAGGAAGGCGGGAGTTTCAACAAGCCGGAACGCCAACATCTCCTGGGCCAGCAGTTTAGCGATGTTGGCGTTCAAGGCTTGCGCGTGTGGGTGGTTAGCAGTGTATTTCTGCCGCCGCTCCAATGTCTGAGAGATGGTGGGTTGTTGTAAAGAAGCGCCTGATGGTGCCTTTGATGGTGCAGGAGAAGGAGATAAGACAGGAACAGGGGAGGATGAGGGAGAAGTCAACAAAGTGGCGGAGGCAGATGAAGTGGTGTCCTGGCTCGTCCTCTGGAGTGCATCGCCAGCACAGTCAGCAGTGGCAGTGGCAGAGGCAGTGGCAGAGGCAGTGGCAGTGGCGTGAACGGCAGGCGGCCTTTGTCCTGCCGTTGCTGCCTGCCACTGATTCCAGTGCTTGGATTCCAAATGACGGCGCATTGAAGTGGTGGACAGGTTGCTCTTCTCAGAGCCCCTAATCAATTTCGAGAGGCAAATTGTGCAGACAACACTATATCTGTCCTCGGCGCATTCCTTGAAAAAACTCCACACCTTCGAGAAACGTGCCCTCGAGGTGGGAGTTTTTCGGGGCTGGGTACGAACTGGAACATCTTGGGAGATTCCGGGTGTGGCCTGGCTTCGCCTAAGCTGCTGACCTCTGCCTCTGCCTCTAGCTACCCTTTTTGGTGCTGCACTTGCCTCAACATCCACACTACTTTCCCCGCTTGACATCCCCCCTGTCCAGGTCGGGTCAGTGTCCTCATCATCCACCACTTCCTCTTCCAACTCCTGTCTCATCTCCTCCTCCCGCACAATGCGCCGGTCAACTGGATGCCCTGACGGCAACTGCGTCACATCATCGTCGATGAGGGTGGGTTGCTGGTCATCCACCACCAAATCGAACGGAGATGGAGGAGACTCTAGTGTTTGAGCATCTGGACACAGATGCTCCTCTGTTAGGTTCGTGGAATCGTGACGTGGAGAGGCAGGTTGAGGGACAATGAAAGGAGCGGAGAACAGCTCTGGGGAGCAGGGACAGTTGGGGTTATTGTTCTGTGAAGCTTGGGAATTTTGGGAGGAAGGAGGACAAGACTGTTGGGTAATAGGAGGAGAGGAGGCAGAGTCTGACTGGCTGCTGGACAATGTGCTGTAAGCGTTCTCTGACAGCCATTGCAAGACCTGTTTCTGGTTCTCGGGCCTACTAAGGTTTGTACCCTGCAGTTTAGTTAATGTGGCAAGCAACCCTGGCACTGTGGAGTGGCGCAATGCTTGCTGCCCCACAGGAGTAGGCACGGGACGCCCTGTGGCTTCACTGCTACCTTGCTCCCCAGAACCATTCCCCCGACCTCGCCCACGGCCTCGTCCACGTCCCTTTCCGGGAGCCTTGCGCATTTTGAATTCCCAGTTAGAAATTGGCACTATATACCAGTAGCAAAAATTGTGGGTGCACGTAACCCCAATATATTCTTTGAATTCCCAGTCAGACAATGGCACTATATACCAGTAGCAAGAAATGAGGGTATTTATAACCCCAATATATTCTTTGAATTACCAGTCAGAAACTGGCACTATATGGCAGTAGCAAGAAATGAGGGTATTTATAACCCCAATATATTCTTTGAATTCCCAGTCAGACAATGGCACTGTATACCAGTAGTAAAAATTGTGGGTGCACGTAACCCCAATATATTCTTTGAATTACCAGTCAGAAACTGGCACTATATGGCAGTAGCAAGAAATGAGGGTATTTGTAACCCCAATATATTCTTTGAATTCCCAGTCAGAAACTGGCACTGTATACCAGTAGTAAAAATTGTGGGTGCACGTAACCCCAATATATTCTTTGAATTCCCAGTCAGACAATGGCACTATATACCAGTAGCAAGAAATGAGGGTATTTATAACCCCAATATATTCTTTGAATTCCCAGTCAGAAACTGGCACTATATGGCAGTAGCAAGAAATGAGGGTATTTATAACCCCAATATATTCTTTGAATTCCCAGTCAGACAATGGCACTGTATACCAGTAGTAAAAATTGTGGGTGCACGTAACCCCAATATATTCTTTGAATTCCCAGTCAGAAACTGGCACTATATGGCAGTAGCAAGAAATGAGGGTATTTGTAACCCCAATATATTCTTTGAATTACCAGTCAGAAACTGGCACTATATGGCAGTAGCAAGAAATGAGGGTATTTGTAACCCCAATATATTCTTTGAATTCCCAGTCAGAAACTGGCACTGTATACCAGTAGTAAAAATTGTGGGTGCACGTAACCCCAATATATTCTTTGAATTCCCAGTCAGACAATGGCACTATATACCAGTAGCAAGAAATGAGGGTATTTATAACCCCAATATATTCTTTGAATTCCCAGTCAGAAACTGGCACTATATGGCAGTAGCAAGAAATGAGGGTATTTATAACCCCAATATATTCTTTGAATTCCCAGTCAGACAATGGCACTGTATACCAGTAGTAAAAATTGTGGGTGCACGTAACCCCAATATATTCTTTGAATTACCAGTCAGAAACTGGCACTATATGGCAGTAGCAAGAAATGAGGGTATTTGTAACCCCAATATATTCTTTGAATTCCCAGTCAGAAACTGGCACTGTATACCAGTAGTAAAAATTGTGGGTGCACGTAACCCCAATATATTCTTTGAATTCCCAGTCAGACAATGGCACTATATACCAGTAGCAAGAAATGAGGGTATTTATAACCCCAATATATTCTTTGAATTCCCAGTCAGAAACTGGCACTATATGGCAGTAGCAAGAAATGAGGGTATTTATAACCCCAATATATTCTTTGAATTCCCAGTCAGACAATGGCACTGTATTCCAGTAGTAAAAATTGTGGGTGCACGTAACCCCAATATATTCTTTGAATTCCCAGTCAGAAACTGGCACTATATGGCAGTAGCAAGAAATGAGGGTATTTGTAACCCCAATATATTCTTTGAATTCCCAGTCAGAAACTGGCACTGTATACCAGTAGTAAAAATTGTGGGTGCACGTAACCCCAATATATTCTTTGAATTCCCAGTCAGACAATGGCACTATATACCAGTAGCAAGAAATGAGGGTATTTATAACCCCAATATATTCTTTGAATTACCAGTCAGAAACTGGCACTATATGGCAGTAGCAAGAAATGAGGGTATTTGTAACCCCAATATATTCTTTGAATTCCCAGTCAGAAACTGGCACTGTATACCAGTAGTAAAAATTGTGGGTGCACGTAACCCCAATATATTCTTTGAATTCCCAGTCAGAAACTGGCACTATATGGCAGTAGCAAGAAATGAGGGTATTTGTAACCCCAATATATTCTTTGAATTCCCAGTCAGAAACTGGCACTGTATACCAGTAGTAAAAATTGTGGGTGCACGTAACCCCAATATATTCTTTGAATTCCCAGTCAGACAATGGCACTATATACCAGTAGCAAGAAATGAGGGTATTTATAACCCCAATATATTCTTTGAATTACCAGTCAGAAACTGGCACTATATGGCAGTAGCAAGAAATGAGGGTATTTGTAACCCCAATATATTCTTTGAATTCCCAGTC
The DNA here is from genome assembly GCF_031893055.1 of Leptodactylus fuscus. Classification (NCBI taxonomy): domain Eukaryota; kingdom Metazoa; phylum Chordata; class Amphibia; order Anura; family Leptodactylidae; genus Leptodactylus; species Leptodactylus fuscus. The sequence goes on from NC_134265.1 coordinate 78,816,295, forward strand.
AGAAACTGGCACTGTATACCAGTAGTAAAAATTGTGGGTGCACGTAACCCCAATATATTCTTTGAATTACCAGTCAGAAACTGGCACTATATGGCAGTAGCAAGAAATGAGGGTATTTGTAACCCCAATATATTCTTTGAATTCCCAGTCAGAAACTGGCACTGTATACCAGTAGTAAAAATTGTGGGTGCACGTAACCCCAATATATTCTTTGAATTCCCAGTCAGACAATGGCACTATATACCAGTAGCAAGAAATGAGGGTATTTATAACCCCAATATATTCTTTGAATTCCCAGTCAGACAATGGCACTGTATACCAGTAGTAAAAATTGTGGGTGCACGTAACCCCAATATATTCTTTGAATTCCCAGTCAGAAACTGGCACTATATGGCAGTAGCAAGAAATGAGGGTATTTATAACCCCAATATGTTCTTTGAATTCCCAGTCAGACAATGGCACTGTATACCAGTAGTAAAAATTGTGGGTGCACGTAACCCCAATATATTCTTTGAATTACCAGTCAGAAACTGGCACTATATGGCAGTAGCAAGAAATGAGGGTATTTGTAACCCCAATATATTCTTTGAATTCCCAGTCAGAAACTGGCACTGTATACCAGTAGTAAAAATTGTGGGTGCACGTAACCCCAATATATTCTTTGAATTACCAGTCAGAAACTGGCACTATATGGCAGTAGCAAGAAATGAGGGTATTTGTAACCCCAATATATTCTTTGAATTCCCAGTCAGAAACTGGCACTGTATACCAGTAGTAAAAATTGTGGGTGCACGTAACCCCAATATATTCTTTGAATTCCCAGTCAGACAATGGCACTATATACCAGTAGCAAGAAATGAGGGTATTTATAACCCCAATATATTCTTTGAATTCCCAGTCAGACAATGGCACTGTATACCAGTAGTAAAAATTGTGGGTGCCCGTAACCCCAATATATTCTTTGAATTCCCAGTCAGAAACTGGCACTATATGGCAGTAGCAAGAAATGAGGGTATTTATAACCCCAATATATTCTTTGAATTCCCAGTCAGACAATGGCACTGTATACCAGTAGTAAAAATTGTGGGTGCACGTAACCCCAATATATTCTTTGAATTACCAGTCAGAAACTGGCACTATATGGCAGTAGCAAGAAATGAGGGTATTTGTAACCCCAATATATTCTTTGAATTCCCAGTCAGAAACTGGCACTGTATACCAGTAGTAAAAATTGTGGGTGCACGTAACCCCAATATATTCTTTGAATTCCCAGTCAGACAATGGCACTATATACCAGTAGCAAGAAATGAGGGTATTTATAACCCCAATATATTCTTTGAATTCCCAGTCAGACAATGGCACTGTATACCAGTAGTAAAAATTGTGGGTGCCCGTAACCCCAATATATTCTTTGAATTCCCAGTCAGAAACTGGCACTATATGGCAGTAGCAAGAAATGAGGGTATTTATAACCCCAATATATTCTTTGAATTCCCAGTCAGACAATGGCACTGTATACCAGTAGTAAAAATTGTGGGTGCACGTAACCCCAATATATTCTTTGAATTACCAGTCAGAAACTGGCACTATATGGCAGTAGCAAGAAATGAGGGTATTTGTAACCCCAATATATTCTTTGAATTCCCAGTCAGAAACTGGCACTGTATACCAGTAGTAAAAATTGTGGGTGCACGTAACCCCAATATATTCTTTGAATTCCCAGTCAGACAATGGCACTATATACCAGTAGCAAGAAATGAGGGTATTTATAACCCCAATATATTCTTTGAATTACCAGTCAGAAACTGGCACTATATGGCAGTAGCAAGAAATGAGGGTATTTATAACCCCAATATATTCTTTGAATTCCCAGTCAGACAATGGCACTGTATACCAGTAGTAAAAATTGTGGGTGCACGTAACCCCAATATATTCTTTGAATTACCAGTCAGAAACTGGCACTATATGGCAGTAGCAAGAAATGAGGGTATTTGTAACCCCAATATATTCTTTGAATTCCCAGTCAGACAATGGCACTATATACCAGTAGCAAGAAATGAGGGTATTTATAACCCCAATATATTCTTTGAATTCCCAGTCAGACACTGGCACTATATGGCAGTAGCAAGAAATGAGGGTATTTGTATTCCCAATATACTCTTTGAATTCCCAGTCAGACAATGGCACTGTATACCAGTAGTAAAAATTGTGGGTGCACGTAACCCCAATATATTCTTTGAATTCCCAGTCAGAAACTGGCACTATATGGCAGTAGCAAGAAATGAGGGTATTTGTAACCCCAATATATTCTTTGAATTACCAGTCAGAAACTGGCACTATATGGCAGTAGCAAGAAATGAGGGTATTTGTAACCCCAATATATTCTTTGAATTCCCAGTCAGAAACTGGCACTGTATACCAGTAGTAAAAATTGTGGGTGCACGTAACCCCAATATATTCTTTGAATTCCCAGTCAGACAATGGCACTATATACCAGTAGCAAGAAATGAGGGTATTTATAACCCCAATATATTCTTTGAATTCCCAGTCAGAAACTGGCACTATATGGCAGTAGCAAGAAATGAGGGTATTTATAACCCCAATATATTCTTTGAATTCCCAGTCAGACAATGGCACTGTATACCAGTAGTAAAAATTGTGGGTGCACGTAACCCCAATATATTCTTTGAATTACCAGTCAGAAACTGGCACTATATGGCAGTAGCAAGAAATGAGGGTATTTGTAACCCCAATATATTCTTTGAATTCCCAGTCAGAAACTGGCACTGTATACCAGTAGTAAAAATTGTGGGTGCACGTAACCCCAATATATTCTTTGAATTCCCAGTCAGACAATGGCACTATATACCAGTAGCAAGAAATGAGGGTATTTATAACCCCAATATATTCTTTGAATTCCCAGTCAGAAACTGGCACTATATGGCAGTAGCAAGAAATGAGGGTATTGATAACCCCAATATATTCTTTGAATTCCCAGTCAGACAATGGCACTGTATTCCAGTAGTAAAAATTGTGGGTGCACGTAACCCCAATATATTCTTTGAATTCCCAGTCAGAAACTGGCACTATATGGCAGTAGCAAGAAATGAGGGTATTTGTAACCCCAATATATTCTTTGAATTCCCAGTCAGAAACTGGCACTGTATACCAGTAGTAAAAATTGTGGGTGCACGTAACCCCAATATATTCTTTGAATTCCCAGTCAGACAATGGCACTATATACCAGTAGCAAGAAATGAGGGTATTTATAACCCCAATATATTCTTTGAATTACCAGTCAGAAACTGGCACTATATGGCAGTAGCAAGAAATGAGGGTATTTGTAACCCCAATATATTCTTTGAATTCCCAGTCAGAAACTGGCACTGTATACCAGTAGTAAAAATTGTGGGTGCACGTAACCCCAATATATTCTTTGAATTCCCAGTCAGAAACTGGCACTATATGGCAGTAGCAAGAAATGAGGGTATTTGTAACCCCAATATATTCTTTGAATTCCCAGTCAGAAACTGGCACTGTATACCAGTAGTAAAAATTGTGGGTGCACGTAACCCCAATATATTCTTTGAATTCCCAGTCAGACAATGGCACTATATACCAGTAGCAAGAAATGAGGGTATTTATAACCCCAATATATTCTTTGAATTACCAGTCAGAAACTGGCACTATATGGCAGTAGCAAGAAATGAGGGTATTTGTAACCCCAATATATTCTTTGAATTCCCAGTCAGAAACTGGCACTGTATACCAGTAGTAAAAATTGTGGGTGCACGTAACCCCAATATATTCTTTGAATTACCAGTCAGAAACTGGCACTATATGGCAGTAGCAAGAAATGAGGGTATTTGTAACCCCAATATATTCTTTGAATTCCCAGTCAGAAACTGGCACTGTATACCAGTAGTAAAAATTGTGGGTGCACGTAACCCCAATATATTCTTTGAATTCCCAGTCAGACAATGGCACTATATACCAGTAGCAAGAAATGAGGGTATTTATAACCCCAATATATTCTTTGAATTCCCAGTCAGACAATGGCACTGTATACCAGTAGTAAAAATTGTGGGTGCACGTAACCCCAATATATTCTTTGAATTCCCAGTCAGAAACTGGCACTATATGGCAGTAGCAAGAAATGAGGGTATTTATAACCCCAATATATTCTTTGAATTCCCAGTCAGACAATGGCACTGTATACCAGTAGTAAAAATTGTGGGTGCACGTAACCCCAATATATTCTTTGAATTACCAGTCAGAAACTGGCACTATATGGCAGTAGCAAGAAATGAGGGTATTTGTAACCCCAATATATTCTTTGAATTCCCAGTCAGAAACTGGCACTGTATACCAGTAGTAAAAATTGTGGGTGCACGTAACCCCAATATATTCTTTGAATTACCAGTCAGAAACTGGCACTATATGGCAGTAGCAAGAAATGAGGGTATTTGTAACCCCAATATATTCTTTGAATTCCCAGTCAGAAACTGGCACTGTATACCAGTAGTAAAAATTGTGGGTGCACGTAACCCCAATATATTCTTTGAATTCCCAGTCAGACAATGGCACTATATACCAGTAGCAAGAAATGAGGGTATTTATAACCCCAATATATTCTTTGAATTCCCAGTCAGACAATGGCACTGTATACCAGTAGTAAAAATTGTGGGTGCCCGTAACCCCAATATATTCTTTGAATTCCCAGTCAGAAACTGGCACTATATGGCAGTAGCAAGAAATGAGGGTATTTATAACCCCAATATATTCTTTGAATTCCCAGTCAGACAATGGCACTGTATACCAGTAGTAAAAATTGTGGGTGCACGTAACCCCAATATATTCTTTGAATTACCAGTCAGAAACTGGCACTATATGGCAGTAGCAAGAAATGAGGGTATTTGTAACCCCAATATATTCTTTGAATTCCCAGTCAGAAACTGGCACTGTATACCAGTAGTAAAAATTGTGGGTGCACGTAACCCCAATATATTCTTTGAATTCCCAGTCAGACAATGGCACTATATACCAGTAGCAAGAAATGAGGGTATTTATAACCCCAATATATTCTTTGAATTCCCAGTCAGACAATGGCACTGTATACCAGTAGTAAAAATTGTGGGTGCCCGTAACCCCAATATATTCTTTGAATTCCCAGTCAGAAACTGGCACTATATGGCAGTAGCAAGAAATGAGGGTATTTATAACCCCAATATATTCTTTGAATTCCCAGTCAGACAATGGCACTGTATACCAGTAGTAAAAATTGTGGGTGCACGTAACCCCAATATATTCTTTGAATTACCAGTCAGAAACTGGCACTATATGGCAGTAGCAAGAAATGAGGGTATTTGTAACCCCAATATATTCTTTGAATTCCCAGTCAGAAACTGGCACTGTATACCAGTAGTAAAAATTGTGGGTGCACGTAACCCCAATATATTCTTTGAATTCCCAGTCAGACAATGGCACTATATACCAGTAGCAAGAAATGAGGGTATTTATAACCCCAATATATTCTTTGAATTACCAGTCAGAAACTGGCACTATATGGCAGTAGCAAGAAATGAGGGTATTTATAACCCCAATATATTCTTTGAATTCCCAGTCAGACAATGGCACTGTATACCAGTAGTAAAAATTGTGGGTGCACGTAACCCCAATATATTCTTTGAATTACCAGTCAGAAACTGGCACTATATGGCAGTAGCAAGAAATGAGGGTATTTGTAACCCCAATATATTCTTTGAATTCCCAGTCAGACAATGGCACTATATACCAGTAGCAAGAAATGAGGGTATTTATAACCCCAATATATTCTTTGAATTCCCAGTCAGACACTGGCACTATATGGCAGTAGCAAGAAATGAGGGTATTTGTATTCCCAATATACTCTTTGAATTCCCAGTCAGACAATGGCACTGTATACCAGTAGTAAAAATTGTGGGTGCACGTAACCCCAATATATTCTTTGAATTCCCAGTCAGACAATGGCACTATATGGCAGTAGCAAAAATAGTGGGTGTATATAGCCCCAATTCTATTGCTAGGGGACTTGCAGGGTATTTCTGGGGTGAAGGTGGGGGGGCACACCGTTGGAACGGGTATCGGGGGTATATATCGGGTATACGGGAATACACTGACAGTGTATTCCATTCAGGATCCTGGGAAAGCTGGGTTGCGGCGATTGAGCCCGTCAGTGCCACATTACACTGACAAGCTTCTCCCTGGAATTTAGCTCTTACAAGAGCTGTTGTGGTTGTCTTCTCCTTCCTATCTAGCCTGTCCCTGCCTACCCAGAATCTAAGCCCTAGCTAGCTGGACGGAAACCTCCGTCCTCGGTGAATTGCAAGCTCAGAATGACGCGAACCTGGGCGGCGCTGTTCTTTTAAATTAGAGGTCACATGTTTTCGGCAGCCAATGGGTTTTGCCTACTTTTCTCAACGTCACCGGTGTCGTAGTTCCTGTCCCACCTACCCTGCGCTGTTATTGGAGCAAAAAAGGCGCCAGGGAAGGTGGGAGGGGAATCGAGTAATGGCGCACTTTACCACGCGGTGTTCGATTCGATTCGAACATGCCGAACAGCCTAATATCCGATCGAACATGAGTTCGATAGAACACTGTTCGCTCATCTCTAGTTGTGATCCATTGTCATGATAGCCGGGAGGCTATTGAAGGCTCCCAGGCCTGTCATTATAACACTTCTATGAAGACTAATTTTGAAACCATCGTTATTTATTGATGAGTGCCATGCAACCCCGGGTGGTCCAGATGGATGGAGTAGTGGATGGTTGGTGGATAGCCACTATGTCTCTGCAAGGCTGCAACATCAGCAAGGAGGTGCCGGAGTCATGTTTTTGGCCGGAGTCATGTGGAGAGAGGTGGTATGCCCCTTTATGGGGCTCTAAAGATTTGAAAATGACCTCTGCAAAGTATATAGAGTTTCTGACTGGCCACTTCTTATCATGGTACAAAAAGAAGAACTATGGCTTCTGTAGCAAAATCATTCTTCAAGCATGACAATGCATCATTCAGGCTGCAAAGAATACTTCAGTCATTGACTGCTATTGGCATAAAAGGAGAGAAACTCATGGTGAGGCCACCATCCTCCCTTCACCTCAGCCCTATTGAGAATCTTTGGAATATCCTCAAGCAAAAGATCTATGAGGATGCAGGCGGTTCCCATTAAAACCGCAGCTTGCGGAGGCTATTCTGACATCCTGCAAAGACATTCAGGCAGAAACTATCCAAAAACTGTGAAGGTGATATCAAAGGAGTCCTATGTTACTTGGCCTGTATGGGTCCATTCACACAGTTTTTTTGGCGCTAAATCTGTGTCAGAATCCACATGGAAAAAACACCTCCCCATAGAGTTCTATGGGTTCCGCTAACTTTTTTTTTTCTGCTAGCGTTTTTTTCAAGGTCCATTCACTGTATTGGAGGAAACAACCATTTCCTAATTCCTGAAGTGGATTTTTTCCACACCAAAATCCTCGCCAAAAAACTTTGTGAATGGCCCCAGATGTTTTTGATTTCATTAAATGTGACCTCTTAATGCTGCAAATTAAACAAATGACCATTTTATGTTCTTTACAACCTATAAAATGTTTAGAAACTCTGTTGTGCAGAATAATTTGGAACAGTGGAATTATATGTTTTAATTTGGGAAAAAAACAACCTGTTATCTTTGGGAGGTTTGTCCAATAAAATGTGATTTATTTTAGAAAAATCGGAGAAAAAGATCATTTGCATGATAATTGGAACACGGTGTAAGTACTGTATTTTTGTGCGTTCTTCTTTTGCATAGCTGGTGTTGTTAGGGTCAACTCGTTATTTTCATTTTTTTGTAAGAATACCAAACCTCCAATCACGAAGTCAGTGGGATACAGAAAAAGGAAAAGTCCCCATGAAGATGGATTGTATTGTGCTGCATAGTTTCTCCCTCATACCAGTCTGTCAAGCATCGGAACAACTATTGCTTTTATGAGAAAAAAACAAAACAACCCAATTTAGAGCATAAATCTGAAATGTTACATTCTATGGTTTGACACTTGTAATGGAAATGTTTTAAAACGTTTGCTTCATTTGTAAATTTGTTGATTTTGCAACTTGTTCTCCACCGCAATAAAATAAATGTAGCAAAAATAACGTATTTTTCTGGTATTTTGGCTACAAGCACTAGGATTCATACAGCGATGTATGGAATTGCTTTTTGCTCCCTTTAGTCTTGCAGTGAAATTGTATTGAAAAGTTTGTAATGAGCAGTTAAATTGGAACATAAAGTCCATTTTGCAGAGCTATACATACATATAGCGTGCATAGTGACCAGGGACAGGCAGCAATGCAGCAATGGTAAGGGGTTTTACCTGCAAATGAAACTTATTCCTTATTCAGAAAACAGGGGATATGTTGCAGAACAGTGGGGTGTGACTGCGAGGACTCCAACCAACCATCAGAATAAGATTGCCTTGCACCCCTGTCTGAATAAATCTGGGGATAAGATAACCTGGTCTAGAAGTCTCTCACCTCTGCCAAGTCAGTTTTCCATAGGCTGTGCTGAAGAGATCCAACCAGATCGAAACAGTGCTGTCCACAGCTGGGATACTGACTTGGCAAAATCCCACATCATTGCAGTAAAGGCTTGTTTTGAAAGTCGGATTCAAGGAAAGTCGGTTCAAAGTTGAAAGTCGGTTCAAGGTTCAAGTTGAAAGTTCAAGTTGAAAGTCGGTTCAAGGGAGCTACCCCTAGAGGGCAGCAAACAGAGGCATTGTTTCCCTATTTACATCTTGGAAAACAGATTTGCATATTTTTCCCATAATTACTCTAGGTTCACACTAGCATTCAGCTTTGCATTCTTCGGGTATGCTTGAGGAACCAAAAAAACTGAAAGCTAACTCGCTTAACAAGCGGTTACCCACTGAAACCCATAGACTGCATAGACTACAATTCTATATACTGCTGGAAAGCCAACAGTGCACTGAATTCAGCGCACTGTCGGCTTTCCTGATCTGTGCCCCGGGTGAAGAACTAGCGGTCCTGGTACCGTAGCTCTTCACAGTCAGAAGGGTGTTTGTGAACGCCCCCTTCCCTCCTGATAATACTTGTCTATGGGCGCGTACTGTGAGCTAGGGGGGGGGGGGTTCCTCCCTGCTCACACAGTACAGCGCTATTGGCGCTGCTTGTACAGAAGGACGTTCCTGACAGACTGTCAGAAACGCCCTTCTGATTGTAAAGAGCTACGGTACCGGGACCGCTAGCTCTTCACCTGAGGCACAGATCGGGAAGGCCGACAATGTGCTGAATTCAGCACACTGTTGGCTTTCCAGCAGTATATAGAACTGCCTCTGCCCCAAACCATGAAAGGTCCTCTTTAAATGAAAAAATAAATACAAAAAAATCTCTATCTATACTCACTTTATGCCGATGTCCTTGAGTGGAGCATCTGGAATCTTCCTCTACTAGTCTGGCACAGGTGGCACGATGTAATGATGCAATTGTGTCACATTTACCGATTCTTCAATGGCAGAGCAAGGACTTTACAGAAACACTGTGGGAAAAAATGCTGCATTTTACAGAATCTGCAAAGTGGATTCTAGCTAATCACATCCACACATTGTAGAAAAACAGGCTGATTTTGAGGAGAATTTCTGACTAAATTCCTGACCAGAAAACTCTGTGTGAACTGAGCCTTACCCTTAAGTACTATCATGGTGTCCATCATACACATATCATTATGATAGACACCATGATAGTACTGAAGGGTTAAACAGCAGAATAAATCCTTGACAGGACTCCCAAGAGAGACTGTGAGGGCCAGTGTACGCAGAGTTTTTTTACGCTGATTTTGATGCTAGATCCTCCTCAAAATCAGCCTCCAAAAAAGCCTCCCAATAGAACTCTGGAGGCTGATTTTGAGGCAGATTCAGTGTCAAAATCAGGGCCAAAAAAAACTCTGTGAACTGAACCTGAGAGTCCTGCTTACCCTGCCCACACAGTGATTGAGTCTACTGTATATACATACTGATACAGGGAAAGCTGCCAATCATCTTTCATGGATAGGGCAGTTTAGACTCTCGCTGCCTCTTCTAGGAGTCTTATCAGGATTGACTCTGAATTTTACTTTGGATATCCAAATCATATAAACCTACATATAGTATCACAGAGCTCAGCATTCAGTTCGCTGACATCAATATAATCCGTGCTACTAATATGTTTACACTGAACTTTTCCCATGAGTATTTTAGTATAACATTACATAGTATATTATTGGTATTAGTAACTTGTCAGCATACCGTACTTGTATATCAGTAACGTATCATTTATTAGTGTGAAAGCCCCTTTGTATACATATTTACTTATGTAACTAAACACTAGAACTTTAGATATTACACAACAGTCCTATAGGTAACCAAAATTGAGAATAATTCTCATAAAAAATCCTGGTTTAGAGAACAATACATGTGTTCCATCTGTCCCTTTTAGTATTATCTGTCATTGCCATGAGCTTCTGCTGTGTATAATTGCGACATGATTCCCTGCTACATGTCAGTAAGAGGCCCCCAGTCTGACTCTTTGCATCTCTAGTGCCACCTATGTTAATGATGGCGCACTCAGCAACCATTATCAGTACATAGCCGCCCTCTTAAATAGTTGTGCTGTACAAATATCTCATTCAGGTATTATGCTTGAGGCTGCTCTACATTTGGAATTGGATCTGTCATTTCGAAGGCATCTCTTGCCAGTGTGAATGGATAAAAGCCAGAACTAATGAGAGAACACAATCCGTATACCTTCAGTTATTAATTACAGTAATATTTCTATAGGTGGAGAAGACTCAATTACAAATTACTGGTTGCTCAATTTTGGGAAAGAACACTTTTTAGATAATAGGTGGAGGAACAAACATATTAAAGGGGTTATCCAAGGCTAAATATGAACGACATTTTTAAAGCAAGTTTTCATGCTAAACATTTTTAAGAGTTTTTTTTATATTTTAAAGAATTTTCCAAGTCATTAGCTATATTCTACAAAAAAGTATTAAGTCCTGCAATTTTCACTTTGACCACTATGCCTAATAATAACCTGATAATAGATAAATACCATACCACTATAGCTAGCATTGCATAGTACCATTCTAATTTCTCAGCCTGCAAAGAACATGTCTATAAAATGCCTATAGACCTCAGTGAGTCAGTTCTAGTCTATTGGTGCCTATGGCCCTGTCCCAATTAGGTGTTTCGGTCACTGATAACCAAATACTAGGTATATGGCCAAAAGCAGGCCGCTCTTATGTAAGTGAATAGGAATGGGGCTAAAGAAAGATATTTAAGTCATGGGTCATACCAACTGCTCGACTCACTGCCAATAGTTTGCTCCAGTGAAAGTGCAGTACAGTTCGTAATAAACCATCTCTAAGGGTAACAGTAAGGCAAAGTAACTCTCTTTTTTGTAGTGTTCCCAGTGGCAAACTATACTGTTATCCCTTACCCAGTGTAGAGGGGGCAATTTGTGATTACCCATATACTATACTGTATATATTGAAAACAAATCTTAACATATCTTTATATTGCAACCTTACCGAGAATGTCAGTATAATAGCTGAATGGCCCTAAATAATTGCAATTTAACTTAAATTAAAAGAATTGCTCAAAATGCCACCTTTTTCCCCCTCATGTCAGTATGTCCCAGATTCATGTGACATTTGCTGGTGCTTATTTATACAGTAGCTGAGAATACACCCACAGGCTAACTCATGATGATATTGTGCACTGGATCTAAAATAATGGCATCTCCAAAATTGACTGCCTTGAACCCATAGACTGATCATTGAATTGAGGCTTTTAGAACTCACTGTTTTGTTGGTTTGTCTTTGCTTTTGAAATATTACAAGATCTTCTGAAAGTCCTTTCCTAGCAATAGTATTTGTAGGTGGGGGTCTGACACAAAAGAGCTTATGTGCAGATCAGCCTGTTAGTCACCTGTTTGGAGTATCCCTTGTAAAAGGACATTTACAGAAATTATTGTTCACGATACAAAGCTATTAAACTGATTTGTGAAAACATTCTCGAGAATATAGACATAGTATTCAGCTTTGAAATCTTTTCTTTATTTCTACAGATCGCACAAATATAAAATAGGGAGAGCTATCAGACATGCGGTATTATCTGCCATAGCACACCCTAGTTAGGATAAGGAGCTCTTAAAGGGAAACAGGTGAAATGCATCATTTCTCTTGTGAATTCTCCCCTGTAATCATGAATTATGATGTCACTACTGTAGGTGTATGAATAATAAGATATTAGGGAGAATAAGCCCTGGACAATTGTATAGTAACAATCCAAGTGACAGACACCAATTCTATCAACCATCTGAAAAGGCCATCAGGACCCTTAGCAACGGGAGCCATATGGGAGAACGGGGCCAGAATAGGTTATTGTTAGGGACAATGCCTGATCCTTCTGGAAGCGGCACAAGCACAGCTGAGGGGCAATCTGATTGGCCAGCGGTATTCTAGTGGGAAAATTCATCCTTTCTAAAAAAAAACAACAAAACCTGGTCTGAGGTGCACTAAGGTAGTCAGCAGCAGACGTCTCAATAGGACCGGCACCTGCCCTCCTTCCCACCTTACAAATTTTTAATTTGATAGAAGACTTGGTAGTATTTATAGTGGGGTTGTCATCCATTTAATTATGGGTTGATTAAGCTTGTTTTTGGGCATTTTTATTGAATATTTGACTTGAGTCATTAGGACTAATACTGACCAGTCATCTCTGCATTTCATGTAGTAGGCTGCAGTTTGCATACTACATGTGATATGAATGCTGCTGTATAGGACACAGTCTACAGCAGAATTATTTACTTTGCCTTAAAGGAGAATTCCCATTTCAGTGATTCTATCTAAACTACTATCTTATGTACATTCGAGAGTTTTCCTAAATACATTGCTTTAACAATGCCTACTATGTGAAATTATTCCTCCCATTGTTTACACATCATTACCAAGTGGCCCAACATGTTACCTGATATTAGATCAGATGATGTAATTCCCTGCTTTCTGAATGGGAGGAGGTATGAGTTCTCAGGGATCTGAGAGCAATGATCAGGTCAGCTAATTGCAGTTTGCTGATAAAGGCTCATACAGTTATCTCTATATTTTAATTTAAATGTAACATTGAGTTTATTGCAAGTCTGTTGTCAGACGGAAAAACGCCTGAAGAAAGGTCATGTCGCTTCTTTTTCTCTGTTAGCAGAAAAGTCAGCTAGCAGAAAAAAGAAAACTAGCAGTCTACATAGACTAACATTATATGGAGGAGGATTATGACGTGTATTCCGCTGACAAAATCCTCCTTCATGTCCCCGTGTGAACTAGCCCTTACTCCCTTCTCTTCAACTGAAAACACATGTACGCATGGTCATATTGCATCTATAAGGGGATTATATGCACCTTAAAGGGGTTTTCGGTCTCCACTCTCTTTTTCTCACTTCCTGTCTCCTTTAACAAGCTGGTGGGTGGCTTTGACTGTTTGATGGACACAACACTATGATGTACCTTGATAGACATAGACAATGTCTTTACCATAAGAGATTATGTATTATGATTACTAGATACTGTATCTAATATAAATGCAGATCAAGTAATAAGCACACTAAATGTAAAATACATTACACAGGTTTGGAGAGGAAAAACAAATTATACATGCTCCCAGGTCTGACAACAGACTTGCAATAAACTCAATGTCACATTTAAATTAAAATATAGAGATAACTGTCTGAGCCTTTATCAGCAAACTGCAATTAGCTGACCTGATCCTTGCTCTCAGATCCCTGAGAACTCATACCTCTTCCCATCCAGAGAGCAGGGAGTTACGTCATCTGATCTAATATCAGATAACATGTTGGGTCTAGGGCTGAGCCGATCTTGACTTTTCAGGATCGATTTTGAAATCCGATTTCCGATCATTTTTCATTCGAACCCGATCTTGATCCCAATTCCGATCCCAATGCAAGTCAATGGGATTTTTTTACTAATCGGAGATCGGATTTTAAAAGCAATCCTATTCACTATACCGCATGGAATCTAACAATTGAACGCTTTAATTGTTAGAATCCACGCTGTGTAGTGAATTTTTTTAATCACTAAGTAGCCAGAGGATTTTTTTTTAGTCCTCTGGCTACTTAGTCCCCCCTGATGTCCACTTACCTGAAGAGATGGCTTGTCCGGTGCTCGGTGTTCTCGGTCTTCTTTGCCTCGCTGCCCCCGCCTCCCAGGTTAGTGTTTAAAGAGCTAGGAAGGCGGGGCTTGTAGCTTAGGAGAGTGTGGGCGGGAACAGGGCGGGGAGCCGTGACGTCTCCCCTCCCAGTACCCACCCACACTCTCCTAACCCGCCCACACTCTCCTAACCTGGGAGGCAGGGAACAGCGAGGCGAAGAAGAATGAGAAGACCGGGCACCGGATCAGCCATCTCTTCAGCTAAGTAGCTACTAGAGATGTTAGCTAGTCTCCCATTAGAATGAATGGGAGACTAGCTAGCAAAGCATTGTGGGAAATGATCACCGATCTCGATCCCACCTAAAAAGTTCGTGTTCGGGATTCCGATCGCGATCGTGAATTTTTCTCGATCGCCGATCAGAATCCGATTTTTTCCGAACACAATCGCTCAACCCTAGTTGGGTCACTTGGTAATGATGTGTAAACAATGGGAGGAATAATTTCACATAGTAGGCATTGCTAAAGCAATGTATTTAGGAAAACTTGAATGTACATAAGATAGTAGTTTAGATAGAATCACTGAAATGGGAATTCTCCTTTAAGACAAAGTAAATAATGCTGCTGTAGACTGTGTCCTATACAGCAGCATTCATATCACATGTAACATGCAAACTGCAGCCTACAACATGAAATGCAGAGATGACTGGTCAGTATTAGTCCTAATGACTGAAGTCAAATATTCAATAAAAATGGCCAAAAACAAGCTTAATCAACCCATAATTAAATGGATGACAACCCCACTATAAATACTACCAAGTCTTCTATCAAATTAAAAATTTGTAAGGTGGGAAGGAGGGCAGGTGCCGGTCCTATTGAGACGTCTGCTGCTGACTACCTTAGTGCACCTCAGACCAGGTTTTGTTGTTTTTTTTTAGAAAGGATGAATTTTCCCACTAGAATACCGCTGGCCAATCAGATTGCCCCTCAGCTGTGCTTGTGCCGCTTCCAGAAGGATCAGGCATTGTCCCTAACAATAACCTATTCTGGCCCCGTTCTCCCATATGGCTCCCGTTGCTAAGGGTCCTGATGGCCTTTTCAGATGGTTGATAGAATTGGTGTCTGTCACTTGGATTGTCCCGGTTCTATTGAGACGTCTGCTGCTGACTACCTTAGTGCACCTCAGACCAGGTTTTTTTTTAGAAAGGATGAATTTTCCCGCTAAAATACTGCTGGCCAATCAGATTGCCCCTCAGATGTCCTTGTGCCGCTTCCAGAAGGATCAGGCATTGTCCTTAAGAGAGATGAGCAAACACTAAAATGTCCGAGGTTCGAAATCCGATTTGAACAGCCGCATACTGTTCGGCTGTTCGAACGGATTTTGAACCCCATTATAGTCTATGGGGGGAAATGCTCGTTTCAGGGGTACGCAAAATTCGATAAAATTCGA
Organism: Leptodactylus fuscus; assembly: GCF_031893055.1. Classification (NCBI taxonomy): domain Eukaryota; kingdom Metazoa; phylum Chordata; class Amphibia; order Anura; family Leptodactylidae; genus Leptodactylus; species Leptodactylus fuscus. Next base: position 78,831,966 of record NC_134265.1, read on the forward strand.
TAAAAATTATACTTACCAAGTCCACGAGTGATGGTCAGGCTGGATTACCCTTGAAGTCTTCTCCCGACGCAGCGCCCCCCGTGGCGTCTTCCGGCTGGAATTCACTCTGCCTAGGCATCGGGGCCTAGGCAGAGCGGACTGCGCATGAGAGGGCATGCCCGCAGTTGGGTCTGCCTAGGCCGGATGCCGCGGGCAGAGTGAATTCCTGCCGGAAGATGCCGCGGGGACGCTGCACGGAGAAGACTTCTAAAGGTAAGAGAAGAACCAGCGTTGATTGGCAGAATGTATAGCATTCTGCCAATCAATGCTGGTTCTGCATCGAACCTTAAACTTCGAACAGCTAGTAGTGTTCGATTGAGTACGAGTATTTCGAATACCGTAGTATTCGATTGAACACCTACTCGATCGAACACTACTCGCTCATCTCTAGTCCTTAACAATAACCGTATTCTGGCCCCGTTCTCCCATATGGCTCCCGTTGCTAAGGGTCCTGATGGCCTTTTCAGATGGTTGATAGAATTGGTGTCTGTCACTTGGATTGTTACTATACAATTGTCCAGGGCTTATTCTCCCTAATATCTTATTATTCATACACCTACAGTAGTGACATCATAATTCATTATTACAGGGGAGAATTCACAAGAGAAATGATGCATTTCATCTGTTTCCCTTTAAGAGCTCCTTATCCTAACTAGGGTGTGCTATGGCAGATAATACCGCATGTCTGATAGCTCTCCCTATTTTATATTTGTGCGATCTGTAGAAATAAAGAAAAGATTTCAAAGCTGAATACTATGTCTATATTCTCGAGAATGTTTTCACAAATCAGTTTAATAGCTTTGTATCGTGAACAATAATTTCTGTAAATGTCCTTTTACAAGGGATACTCCAAACAGGTGACTAACAGGCTGATCTGCACATAAGCTCTTTTGTGTCAGACCCCCACCTACAAATACTATTGCTAGGAAAGGACTTTCAGAAGATCTTGTAATATTTCAAAAGCAAAGACAAACCAACAAAACAGTGAGTTCTAAAAGCCTCAATTCAATGATCAATCTATGAGTTCAAGGCAGTCCATTTTGGAGATGCCATTATTTTAGATCCAGTGCACAATATCATCATGAGTTAGCCTGTGGGTGTATTCTCAGCTACTGTATAAATAAGCACCAGCAAATGTCACATGAATCTGGGACATACTGACATGAGGGGGAAAAAGGTGGCATTTTGAGCAATTCTTTTCATTTAAGTTAAATTGCAATTATACAGTATCTAGTAGAGATGAATGAACAGTAAAATGTTCGAGGTTCAATATTTGTTTCGAGTAGCCCCTCAATATTAGACTACTCGAATCGAATATCGAACCCTATTATACTCTATGGGGGGGAAAATGCTTGTTTCAGGGGTAGGCAACGTTCGATCAAATTATACTTACCAAGTCCACGAGTGAGGGTCGGGCTGGATTCTCCGAGCAGTCTTCTCCTTGCAGCGTCCCCACGGCATCTTCCAGCTCTTCATTCACTCTGCCAGGCATCGGGCCTGGGCAGAGCCGACTGTGCATGTCCGCACTACAAGCAGGCATGCGCAGTCGGCTCTGCCCAGGCCCGATGCCTGGCAGAGTAAATGAAGAGCCGAAAGACGCCGCGGGGAAGCTGCACGGAGAAGACTTCTAAAGGTAGGAGAAGAACCAGTGTTGATTGGCCGACTGTATAGCATTCGGCCAATCAATGCTGGTTCTGCAACGAACTTTTACATTCAAACAGCGAGTGGTACTCGATCGAGTACAAGTATTTCGAATACTGTAGTATTCGATCGAATACCTACTCGATCGAGTACTACTCGCTCATCTCTAGTATCTAGTAATGAAGAAAGCAATAGAAGTGAATGGGAGGCGAAAACTGCACGTTTTTCCGCGTGTTTTTTTGCAAAAATAAGCGTCATTTTTTTTTTGCAAAAAAACGCACGGAAAAAAACGCGACGCGTTTTTTCAGTCCATTCACTTTACAGGAGGGGAAAACAGCCTGGCTTTTTGTTGAAGCTGTTTTTACAGAAAAAAGGCTCCAAAAAAAGCTTGGCAAGGTCCAAAAAAAGCTTCATAATTAGGAAGCTTTTTTTTCCAGTGCCAAGATAAGCCACACCTTATTTACGTGTGAACTAACCCTAAGAGTGCTTTCACTCTGTCTGTTGCTCTCATCCTGTAACTGATGACAGCAATGGGTTCTAACGGCAATAGAGTGACTGATGCATTTACTCTAATGTGAAAACAAGACAGAAATATAATTTAAACTCAGACCATTCAGGATATGCGTGCAGTGTGTAAATCTGGCTCCAGCTAGCACTCTTTCTCCAGCGTCTCCAATAACCCCAGGTCTGCCGCCATGTAAATCCTTCTCTAACTACTAACCATACAAAAGCCGCTGTTACTTCTTACACTTGAGGTAAAAATGCATATAATTAGGTTTATTGTATCATTTAAGAACTGTGTTTTACATATAGTTACATAGTTTTATTGTGACATATACTGTCTATTACTCCTGGGAATCATCAGCACTGTTGTTGTATAGCTTTAGCATTCAGTACAGCACACAATACAGTAATATTTGGGTGATGAAGTACTTTATATATTCTATGCAGCAAATAAAGATATTTCTACTTCCCAAATACTAAGGATGTTCCCTGGAGGATTCTTGAGAAATACTGTTTACATTACCGTAGCATTTTCTAAAAGAAACTGTTCTCAGAAGCCACGCTAGGGAAGGCAGTTTGTAAGTCGCCGTGCTGCGTTGTTGCTATGATTTATTTAGAGGGGATCCTTGGCATCACGGTATACAAAGCTGTCTTTATATTTAAAATGACTAACATAAAGAAATACAGAATTTTCTCTCTGTAGCATTATTCCTGAAAGGGTATCTCAGAGCTATCACTTTTTACTCCTTGGAACTTTAAGTTGTGGAATGCATGAAAAGGCCTGGCCCCGAGCATGGTTGTGGAAGAATGGCTGTCTAGGTCTCTTTTATGTTGCTACTACCTAGGTTCACATTCACACTGATTAAAAGGCACAAAAGGGCTTCTTTCAAAGCCTATACAAAACAAAGTAGATATGTTGCCCATAGCGGCCAACATGGGAGATTTACTCATGAAAATATATATAAAATAGACACAACAACACGTTTTTCCTTTTTATCTTCCCTATAACAAGAAATGTATTATTTTACTAACATTACTTGTTTACTTCATAAGTATAAAAAAGACAAACGACCAAGGACATAATGTATTTACATATGTTTAAATATGTATTTTAATATATATATATAAAAGGTGTTTATGAAAAAAAAAATGCTGAGATGTTTTAGCTGTCAACATGATCGACACAAACTTGGAGCGAGGTCTAAATAGTTATACTGTATGTACATGGTTGAGAATGTTAGGAGTCTCAGTGGTTGCAACCAGATGGATAAATTGGGGGTCACCCACACCATATTAAGGCTGATTAACTTCTTTGATCTCCTTTGTAGCTGGTGGCTGTGCATCATAAATGGACCACCCCTGCGCTCTGGTGCACTAAAGTGAGACATGCAAAGATGATCTATGATGGATTGATGATGAACAGCCTTTTATTCTCAGAAAGCAGAAAATTTACTTTTAATGCACAAGTAGCATTTGGTCAGTGTATATTAAAGAGGACCTTTCATGTCCTCGGGCACATATGGTGTTATATACCGCTAGAAACCCAACAGTGAGCTGAATTCAGCACACTGTCGGCTTTCCCGTTATGTGCCCAAGGGAAGGGATATTGGTGCAATTACCGATAGCTCTTCACTGTCAGACGGGCATTCCTGACAGTTTAGCTGGGAAAGTCCTTTTTGACAGCAGTGTCCATAGTCCTGTACTGTCAGAGGGGGCATCCTTACTGCCCAGCTATGACTAGAACTGGGGGAGCATTCTGTTCTTCACCGCTCAGCGTCATCGCTTGGCATTAAGAAACACCCCCTCTGACAGTATAGCACTACATACAGTACTGTCAGGAGGAGAGTTCCTCACAGACTGTCAGAAACACCCTTCTGACAGTGAAGAGCTATCAGCAACTGCACCGATATCTCTTCCCCCGGGGCACATAACGGGAAAGCCGACAGTGGGCTGAATTCTCACACGGTCAGCTTTCTAGCAGTATATAAAACAGCATGTGTCCGAGAACATGAATGGTCCTCTTTAAAGTAAGAATTCTATGGACAGAGACTGTGACATTATTACTGTATAGGATTAAAACGGTAGCGGAAGACATCCTGGTGATCGAGGCCCAGATGGAGAAAGAAAGAAATATGTAAATGCTTCTAAAATGTACCAATGGCACATGGCTATTGGTCATGAAGAGAAGTTACACAGGGCCCATGAGCCTTTAGGGGGATAAGTCCAGCCAGTCCTTCATGGACTTGTGCACCATAACTCCCATGTAGTGCTGCCTGTCTTCCGTGAACCATCTGAGGCATACGGAGACTGAGACTGCTAGAATTAGCAGTGGGTATGCTTCCTTCTCAATTCTCTACCAATAAAAGTGCATTGTGATAAGTAAACAGTGTATTAAGAATAAGGCAATATTCCCTCAATTTTTTTAGATATTGGAACCTTGATGTTGGTTTGCGAGATTGTGTATTTTCTTTTTTTTTTTTTTGCAGAATGCAGCCAGGCCCTGTTATTTTTGCAATGTGCTGGTACTAGTGGGGAACATGAATGGGGGTGTGGGGCAGCCTTCCTAATCTAATAGTATTGGTGTGATCAATAGGACGTTCCTTGGTGCTGTGCACCTCACATTATCATGTGACCAGCATCTTGTATGTGTTTTATCTGTGTGCATTTGAAATGCTGGTAACAAGTTGTTACCCTTACACTAAGCATTGGATAGTTTTAGTAGTTCTTCAGGAGCTGAATAAAATTCAGTAAGTCCCATAGTAAAAAAAATAAAAAATTGGATTTACCGTCTTATACAATTAAAAGTATTGAGAAAACACAATTAGTATTATGGATATTTAGTGCTTTATCTAATTCACTAAAAAGTATAATTACATTCCCAATGACAAGGATATTGTTACATGAAGTGTATCTGAAAATTTGCGTAATACAATTTATTATTGGAGAATTAACTACTTATGTGTAAAATTAAATAATCAACATAAATTGCTTTTTATTTATTTATAAATTATTTTTCATGTGCACCTTTTTAACCAAGATGAATAGTCTCCTGTGTTCTCTTAATAGTTTTTGCTAATAGGATTGCGGGCATTTTTACTGGAAGAGTCATAGTTGAGTGACTATGAGACGTTATGTTAATGTAGGTCACTCAGGGTGATTAACATTATTAATGACTGGCTCAGATCTTGTGATTTCCAATAACTTGAGTAAGGACAATATTTGTGACTTGGCTGTTCTTGTAACACCACATAAAAAGCTGATAGCGGGCACAGGAAGTCAGGAACTATATTGTAAGTTGGTCTAGGAGTGACACAGTTGGATTAGTTAATAGAGTATATTATTATGGATTACTGTATTAGATCTTATGGATTTTGTTTATGATTGTATTTTGGAGCAACACCAAGTATGAGTAGTTGCCTATGCCCAGCTCCTACTCCTCCCACTTTTGTGTGATTGATCCTGGCTACAAAAGGTTGCACACAGATCCCAGACATCCATAAAATACTAAATTAGTTGACAGTCATTGCCTTATCATACAGACTTCTTAGGAACCACTACTATTACATGTCTAACTACACAGTGACGGTGTGTACACTACTGATCACCAGTTGTGAGACCACTTGGATACCATGGTTGATACCATCACTGACATCAAGAAATGACAGCTCAACCCTGAAGTAAAGAAGAAATACACAATATAGAAAGGTCCCTGAAACCACAATGTGAAGATGTACAGAGTCTTTGGAGAAGGTCCATGTAGCACTGTTTGACCACCACAGTAAGATCTGCAACCGTAAATGAGGAAATAGTATAAATGTATATCTGGTCAAGGAATCATCAAGTTAAACCCATCGCCTCATACACAACTAGTACAGATGCTTGGGAGAATTGATGTTAAAATTATATTTAATGTTTATTGAAATTTTTAATACTTGAGGCCACCAAACAGGTTATATTATTTTTTTTCTCCAAAAAAACCAACTAGGGCTTATTTTCAGGGTAGTTCTTAATTTTTTTCCATGAACAACAGTCACGCATTTTATTTTAATTTTTTTTCAGAGGAACGGTTCAGCACTTTAATTTTTTTTCCCCTAACTTGGGTGTTCACCATACAGTAAAAATATTTTTATAAGTTTGTAGACCAGGCATTTTCAGACACAGGGATTCCAGCCTGAATAGTAATATTCATATTACAGGCCTAGGAGCCTTCATTAGGCTCCCGGCTGTCAAAGTAACAGGTTGGCTCCTTTGAGGGCTCCTTGATCGTGGCTCCTGCTCATGGCCACCGTCACTTCTCCTTCTGCGGAGGCCGCTGTGAGCAGGAGACGGGATCGGTAAGTGAGGCTGCGGGCCCCACAAACACTATTATTATACTAGGGGTTCTTTTCAGACCCCCAAATATAATGATCTGAGGCCCAGGGAGGTGAGGAAGCATAAAAAATACTGTTGCTTACCTCTCCTGGCTCTAGGAAGGCTTCAGGTCTACATGTGTGATGTCACATGGGCCAGGGCTTGCGTCCTTATGCATAGCGACACAGGCCCGGCTCAAGTGATGTCCCATACGTCATTGAAGATGAGCCGCTGTGGGGCATAATAGAGGTTGCAGAGGCCATGGTCGACCTTTCAAGCTCTATTATGACCCACAATTGCACACCCAACTATTATGGCCCACAGTTGCACACCCATAAACTATTATTATATACGGGGGGTCTTTTTAGACCCCGAGCATAATAATCAGAGACCCAGGGGAGGTGAGGGAACATAATAAACAGTATTACTCACCTCTCTGGGATCCAATGTTAATCCTAGCAGTCTTTGGGCCTGTATGGTAATGTCCCAGATGTCACGTGGTCTGGGATATTACCACACAGGCCCGAAGCCTGTGCTAGCAGTACCATACAGGCCCAAAGGCTGTGCTAGCAGTAACAGCCTGTTACCATACAGGCCCGAAGCCTGTGTTAGCAGTAACAGGCTGTTACTACTAGCACAGTCTTCAGGCCTGTATTGTAATGTCCCAGGCCATGTGACATCTGGGTCATTACCATAGAGGCCCAAGGCCTGCTAGGATTAACATTGGATTCCGGAGAGGTGAGTAACACTGTTTATTATGCTCGCTCACCTCCCCTGGGGCTCTATTATGATACTCCAGGGTCTGAAAAGACACCCAAGTAAAATAATAGTGGTATTTGGGGTTCACGGTCTGGACCCGGCCCTGCTCACAGCCACCCCCTGCAGGGGTTGGCTATGAGCAGGCCTGGGGAGGTAGGCAAATAGGATGCTACCTGCTGGGGATACTCCAGCAGGTAGAGGCCTATTATAAAACAACAAAAAAAAAAGGTATGTTACTTACCTACCTCGCCACAGCTTCTGCTGCCGCCGCCGCTCCCTCTTTTCCCCCGGCAATAAGACGTCTGCGTCTCAGCGCAGGATGCATGATGACGTCTCTGCACGGAGATGCAGAGGTCTAAACCAGTGCAGGAGAGAGCTGCTCAGGTTGTTTTCAGAGCGGCCCTCTCTTGTGCTAGTTTCATTGCCACAGCTGCCGCCCCCTCCGGAGTGCCACCTGAGGCCGCCACCTCACCTCGCCTCATTAGAGGTGCAGCCCTGGTTATAGGGGGCTCTAATCTTGATTTTCTGCTGGATGTTATGGGGTATTTTGCTGGCTGTTATTGGGGATGTGTTGGCTATTATGGTTAACTGTGTTAGCTATAATGGTGGATTATGTTGGCTGCTATGAGAAGATGTTATGGCGACATGGGGGTAACTACCAGGGTAGCAGATATAACAGCTGCTATGGGGCCAAACAACTAAGTGAACCCATTTCCACTGAAAACTAAGATACAATTAATCATAACTATGAACCATAGAAGAGAATATGGAAAACTAAATGTGCCTACATTACCCTCCTGTGACATCATTATTAACACTTTCTTTATGTTGTGATGTCACAGTTTGCACAATTACCTTTTTGTTTATACATTATTCCTGTGACATGATGTCATAGTGGACATGATCCCTGTACTGTACCATCACTGTGTATATCATCCCTGTACTGTGGTATCATTGTGTGCATTATCCCTAAACTCTGATATCTCTATGTGTTTAACCACAATACTGTGATATTACTGTATGCATTATCCCAGTTCTGTGACATCACTGATTTGCATTATTCCTATACTGTGACATCACTCAGTGTATTGTCCCTACACTGTGATATTGTTGTGTACATTATCCTGAGTACTGTAGCATCACTATGTCCATTATTTCTGTTCTGTGATATCATTGTGTACATTATTCGTGTAGTGTGACATCACCATTTGCATTATCTCTATTGTAAAATCAATATGTGTGTTATTCCTGCACTGTGATATCACTGTGTACATTATTACTGTATTACTACATCACTATGTGCATTACCTGTACTGTAAAATTTATAATGTAAGACGATCCCTGTAAAAGATACTGAACACATGCAATACATCCATTTTTTTCCCTCTGCATGCTCAGTGGTGAACCAAAAAATCACATAGCTAGTACGTACTATCCCTTTAACATACCAGCAACGTTTATTACAGGAACAGCCATATAGCAGTCATTGCTTATCTGTGTAGACATAAATGATCTGATGTTATATTTAATATGGAACTGACATACACTTTGCAGTTTTCATTTATGTCTGTGTTCTAGAATTATTTTCGGTACGTATCTTATCAGCTCACATTCTCTTCTGAAATATTATTTTTTTATGGACATGTTGTGCGGGTGTCTGTGAATATTAATAAATTCCAATCTCTGTATTGTTATTCAGCCTTAATTATCTTTCAGTTAGCGGAGCATTTAGCAGCATAGATCAAGTGATTGTGTCTCTGTAGGGAGCCATTGAGAAAACAGAACAGACTTCTTCTACATTACCAGCTATTGCAGACAAGTGAAACGTCAACAAGATTTTTGGCAGATAAGTTGGCTATGTAATTTTACAAGGCTGCTTGGGGACTTTTTTCCTCTATATAATGAAATCAAGCTGCCCATATATGATCTCATCTCTTCTTTGTTAAATCCCAAACTGGACTTTCATTGTATAAATCACAGATTTGGGATGACTTCTGGCTTCAGAACTTGAACTTACTCTTGGAATGTTTGTTTTACTTGAAATCTGTGGCCAAAAGCATAAAAACAAATTACAAGAAATCTGCTCACACTATATTATGAAGGCAATGCATGCCTTTATGGGATCAACAAATTCTAGCTTTGATTTAGGAAAACATATGTTATCAGTATGTACTTTTCTGTTTTCTCCAAATTCAATCTCTGTATCCGTATGTTCCTAGACTGGAACATGAGCTGAATCATCCAAGCAGGTTGACATACAGTTTTGAAGGAAATTATTTAGTATATTTTGTAATTCATTGAGTTTAATCACTGTCCATCACATGCTTACCAGTGCCTTTCGTGGAGTACATTTACTAAATAGGACCGCCCACTAGACTCCTAAACCCGGAATGAACAAGTCGATAAATTACAAGCTATACTGAATCTTTTCCCACAAAGATATACAGTATAATAGCTTGCTCAGCTTGATCTACTCCAAAGTACACGAATAACCTACTGTCAGTATATTGGACAACATGCACAATGTGACAAGTCCCCTTTAAGTTGCTAAGCCAGAGAAGGTTGCAGTCTAGAATAAGTCATCAGTAAAGGTCACCCCAAAGTTCTGGATCTTAGGTTCTGCACTCTCTTTTTATTAGATGATAGGCACACAACAGTAAAGGCTTATGAATAGAGGTTGTATGTGTATGGTAGTATATTGAAAAGGTCATGGTACTCCTTTGTTGATAAACTCACCAAATCTCTCAGGTAACTGTCGTCCCAATTGATATGTGCTAAGTGATAGCAGCGAGGCATGGACACCAGGCACAGGATGTTGGTATAAGCCCCTCTCTTAGCAAAGCAGGAAGTGCACTGACGCGCTTTATTAAGGCAGCATGGGTTTTCATAACAGCAACATAACAACATAAGTCCTCATGGTACATCTTGATTATGTAGAAGAGAAGCATAAGCAGTTCCATATATGATCAGCTACTTCCAGTCTTGCGCTACACTTCCCGGACACTATCGTTTTGATAGCAAGCCAAGCACATGCCTTCTTGCACACAATAGGATCTCATCCCGGATGCAGGCACCATCTTGTCACGTCGCCTCACAGAATGTTTCTTAAGCAGCATATACACTATGTGATCAAAAGTATCCAGACACCTGGCTGAAAATGACTTACAAGTTTGTGGCGCCCTCCATCGGTAATGGAGGGGGCTTGCACCCCTTGTTGTTTTGTGTGGCACTATCACAGCACAGGTCTACATTGATGTTTTAAACACCTTCTTGCTTCCCACTCTTGAAGAGCAATTCGGGGATGGCGATTGCATCTTCAACACGATCGAGCACCTGTTCATACTGCATGGCCTGTGGCGGAGTGGTTACACGACAATAACATCTCTGTAATGGACTGGCCTGCACAGAGTCCTGACTTGAATCCTATACAACACCTTTGGGATGTTTTGGAACGCCGACTTCGTGCCAGGCCTCACCGACCTACATCGATACCTCTCCTCAGTGCAGCACTCCGTGAAGAATGGGCTGCCATTCCCCAAGAAACCTTCCAGCACCTGATTGAATGTATGCCTGCGAGGGTGGAAGCTGTCATCAAGGCTAAGGGTGGACCAACATCATATTGAATTCCAGCATTACCGATGCTTGTAAGTCATTTTCAGCCAGGTGTCCGGATACTTTTGATCACATAGTGTATATATTTCTTATCAAAGATTATAATGTTTTTGCAGTGTGACAGCAAACAAAAGGAATACATGTATTTTCTAACCTTGTCATGTAAGGCTTCAGAAAGGAGCCTTAGAGCCTACAGTAACTGGTGGCTCCATAAGACTTCACATTTATCTAGATATTGCTAACCTAGGAGCAAGTCTTCTAAGTAATACATACAGCTTCTTATTCAGGATCATCTGGAATCCAATAGAAAAAAATATCAGTATAAAGTTGGTGCGTACAGAGGTAAATTAGACTCCTCACCGAATGCCATTACAGCCCCATCCAAAACACTGCTATAACCTTGCAAATAAGTTAACAAATAATGGCTTGCAATGCATAATAATAAGGGTAATATGTGAAAACTACTGTTACCATGTGGTAATGTGCATCATAGAATATGCTGTAAAGTGAAAAAAAATCTATTACTATTTATATGGTAATATTTAATAGACTATTGAAGTACCGGTCTCTTCAGAAAACATTGACCTTGCAGTCCCAGTACATAAAGTCTAACATGTGGATTGAACTGAGCCAATGATGTAAGATATTGTGCAGCTATCTTGGCGTCTTCCCTGAACGCATTGATTTTTGTCTTGTAATGACTTGTAAATAGGTGGCCGCATCTTCTGCTTTCCTCACGCTCATCCGACATAGCTTAATGCCGCCTAATTGATGATTTATAAGGTATAGTAGATTTGCTCATATCATTTTATCATTGTGCTTGACCTCGCAGACTATGACGGAAAGAATAAAATGGAAAGCTTAATTATATTTGTGACGGTAAAGTCTGCAGTGAAATTCATGCCGAGCTGTTATTCTTCCTTCATATTTTTCTCATTTCCTGAAATGCTGAATCTGTATTTTTTTTTTTTTATATCTTTCAAGTAAACATTAGAGAGTTTTGCAGGATAGTACATGTGCAATCCATCTCTAAGATTGCTTTTTAGATTATTTACTAAGGCTGTCAAGATTTTTCACTGTGTAAGAGCATTCTACATAATTGATTTGGTTAGCGGTTGTTTTCTGTGGCCTGTGACATTGATGGAGAATTAGATTCTTCATTTATGCTCAATGCCAAATGAGTTAGAAGGGATTTGGAGAAGTACGCCTTTGTGAGCTTTAATTACCACTTGGCAGCATTGTAGTTAGCATCCTTAGTGGTACATTGTATTGTAGAAAAGATGCAAAAAATCATCACTTAGAGATAAAAATCTTAAGGGTTAAAGTGTCATTCTACTTTTAACACAATTGAGCAGCTGAAGTACACAGATAACTTCAGAAACTTTCCAAATAATTTACATTGCTCTTTTGCTCCAAAGTGATCTAACATTATGTTCTCTGCTAATATAGTAGCTGCTTTCACAATTCGGAACAGGCTCCGGTGCCAGATCTGTGATCTCAAGCCTTAGGTCTAACACAGTCCACTTTATACAAGAAACTAAGCAATTATAATCTATTTCCAGTTGTGGCTTTGACTTTTTCCTTCACCCCAAGGGTTATATAACAGGAGCAGCACAACATGAGTTGCTGCATAATGTTCCGTCTGCTGATCATGGACAAATTGCCTGCACGTGTCTACAGCGTAGTAAGCATTACACCGTATGTCTGTAAGCAAGCAAATGAACATTGTGCTCTGTCTAAGGAGATGGGGCAAGTCAGACGGGAAGTCACATTATTGTAAGACGGGTCGTGATAATATAGCTAACACTGCACTGTTCTAGTCGCCCCCGTGGAACCCCTGAAATTTCTCCCAGAAAATTGTTGCAAGTGCATGTTTTGTTATACATGTTTGTTTTTTGTGTTGTTCCAATACACACAAAAGAAATAAAGAAAAATTAAAGCAAAAATAATATAATTTCAAGCTACACTCCAAAAATGGGCTAGACAAAATTACTGGCACCCTCAACTTAATATTTGGTTGCAGACCCTTTGGAAAAAATAACTGATATCAATCGCTTCCTATAACCTTCAACAAGATTCTTTCACCTCTCAACTGGAATTTTGGATCGCTCTTCTTTTGCAAACTGCTCCAGGTCTCTCATATTTAAAGAATGTCTTCTCCCAACAGCAGTTTGAAGATCTCTCTACAGGTGTTCAGTGGGATTAAAGCCAGTCGCACATGACTGTGTGCTAACTGGCGGCCATAAATGAACGGCGCAGACAGATGTCATCCGTGTGCCACTCATGCACTGACCATGCTTTCCCATCTCCTTTCATTCAATGAATAGGAGACCTGTTGCATATTTTGCAGCCCCAGACTGTCAGCTTGCACACGGGACCATGTATTTCACAATCATGTGTATGAGCCCATAGAAATGAATGGGTCAGAAAAAAACCTGGATAGCATATTGACCATTCATCCGGTCATGTGCAACCAGCTTTAGATCCAGACTCATTGCTGGCCACTTTATCATTCTCCTGCGCTTTGTTTCCAACTATTTCTAGTTGCTTTTTGAAGTATATTTGGGGTTATTGTCCTACTAAGACGCAAACCCACCTGTGCCCTACATTGAGACCCAAAATCCTTTGGTTATTTTCAGATTTCATGATGCTTTGCACACAGTCATGGCACCCAGTGCCAGAGGCAATAAAACAACCCCAAAACATCTTTGAACCTCTACCATATTTGACTGTTGGCACTTTGTTCTTTACTTTGTAGGCCTCATTCACTTTTCTTTAAACAGTAGAATGATGTGCTTTACCAAAAAGCTTTGTCTTGGTCTCATCTGTCTCCAAGATGTTTTCCCAGAAGGATTTTGGCTTAGTCATGCACATTTTGGCAAACTGCAGCTTAGCTTTTTTATGTCTGTGTCAGCAGTGGGGTCCTCCTGGGTCTAGATCATTGCTAATGTCCAATTTACCCTTTTTTTCCTCAGTTTTTTTGTGTTTTTTCAATGCACACAAAGGAAATAAAAATGACAAAACATGTGTAACTGTAATAATTTACTGGGAGAAACACTTAACTTTCTAGAATAATTTCATGGGAGCCAACACTTACGGCATGACAGTATATGTGCCTATATTTGACCACTGAAGGAAGGTGTACGAAAGCAAAAAATAAAAATAAACTCAAATTGGCAAGTTTCTGTAAATTAGTAGTATATCTAAACATATATAAATAAATATACACATACATACACAGTATAGTGCAAATGTTGTAGGCAGGTATGAAAAAAATGCTGCAAACTAAGAATGCTTCCAAAAATAGAAGTGTAACTAGTTTATTTTTGTCAATCAAAAAGGTAATGAACAAAAAAGAAATCTAAATTAAACCAATATTTGGTGCAACCTCCCTTACACACAGCTTGGTGGGCAGTGGACACATCTATCATAGCAGAACATTTTTGGTATGTAAGCATTGTGTTAAATTTGTAGGCAGTAGAGCAGATAATGATAATGTACTATATGTAGAGTAGGAGCAATCCAGATAATAATAATCTGTATTATAATTATTTCATATATTGGTAAATGAGGTTGACAGCAAACAGCCCTTGTGTATAAAATCACTGTCCAATAGTAATGACAGATGTACTGAGTACAGCAGGGATCGAATCCCTTTCTTTTCTATGATAAAAAGCATGGATTCATTGATCCCCTTACACAGTTGATTCTTGGTCTGGTCAATGCATTATACTGAAATATTGTGGCGTGAATGTCGTATAAAACACAGCAAAGCTTTTTGTTCACAGCATAGATCAAACATCTAAACCTGGCATTCTGCCTGACATGGTCATCGTACTGTACAATATGAGATAATTCTACTTTGGCATTTAAAGGGACATAATGAGTTCAGTATATAAAGATGATTCTTTGTATAATGAAATGTTATACAATGTTCAATAAAATATTTGCGCCAATGGTATTCCGTACTGTGATCGATATCCAATGTCCCTTTAAGAGATATGGAGAACATTTTATATCCAGCTTGGCTTATTCTAAAAATATAAAGATTTGCAGAAAGAGATGCTTGCATTACACCATATGATTTCACAACTCTCTCTCTCCTTCCTCTTTCGATTCTAGCCATTGAAGTATCAGACATAGAGATGAGCGAACAGTGTTCTATCGAACTCATGTTCGATCGGATATTAGGCTGTTCGGCATGTTCGAATCGAATCGAACACCGCGTGGTAAAGTGCGCCATTACTCGATTCCCCTCCCACCTTCCCTGGCGCCTTTTTTGCTCCAATAACAGCGCTGGGTAGGTGGGACAGGAACTACGACACCGGTGACGTTGAAAAAAGTAGGCAAAACCCATTGGCTGCCGAAAACATGTGACCTCTAATTTAAAAGAACAGCGACGCCCAGCTTCGCGTCATTCTGAGCTTGCAATTCACCGAGGACGGAGGTTTCCGTCCAGCTAGCTAGGGCTTAGATTCTGGGTAGGCAGGGACAGGCTAGGATAGGAAGGAGAAGACAACCAACAGCTCTTGTAAGAGCTAAATTGCAGGGAGAAGCTTGTCAGTGTAACGTGGCACTGACGGGCTCAATCGCCGCAACCCAGCTTTCCCAGGATCCTGAATGGAATACACTGTCAGTGTATTCCCGTATACCCGATATATACCCCGATACCCGTTCCAACGGTGTGCCCCCCCACCTTCACCCCAGAAATACCCTGCAAGTCCCCTAGCAATAGAATTGGGGCTATATACACCCACAATTTTTACTACTGGTATACAGTGCCATTGTCTGACTGGGAATTCAAAGAATATATTGGGAATACAAATACCCTCATTTCTTGCTACTGCCATATAGTGCCAGTTTCTGACTGGTAATTCAAAGAATATATTGGGGTTACGTGCACCCACAATTTTTACTACTGGTATACAGTGCCATTGTCTGACTGGGAATTCAAAGAATATATTGGGAATACAAATACCCTCATTTCTTGCTACTGCCATATAGTGCCAGTGTCTGACTGGGAATTCAAAGAATATATTGGGGTTACGTGCACCCACAATTTTTACTACTGGTATACAGTGCCATTGTCTGACTGGGAATTCAAAGAGTATATTGGGAATACAAATACCCTCATTTCTTGCTACTGCCATATAGTGCCAGTTTCTGACTGGTAATTCAAAGAATATATTGGGGTTACGTGCACCCACAATTTTTACTACTGGTATACAGTGCCATTGTCTGACTGGGAATTCAAAGAGTATATTGGGAATACAAATACCCTCATTTCTTGCTACTGCCATATAGTGCCAGTGTCTGACTGGGAATTCAAAGAATATATTGGGGTTACGTGCACCCACAATTTTTACTACTGGTATACAGTGCCATTGTCTGACTGGGAATTCAAAGAGTATATTGGGAATACAAATACCCTCATTTCTTGCTACTGCCATATAGTGCCAGTTTCTGACTGGGAATTCAAAGAATATATTGGGGTTACGTGCACCCACAATTTTTACTACTGGTATACAGTGCCATTGTCTGACTGGGAATTCAAAGAATATATTGGGGTTATAAATACCCTCATTTCTTGCTACTGCCATATAGTGCCAGTTTCTGACTGGTAATTCAAAGAATATATTGGGGTTACGTGCACCCACAATTTTTACTACTGGTATACAGTGCCATTGTCTGACTGGGAATTCAAAGAGTATATTGGGAATACAAATACCCTCATTTCTTGCTACTGCCATATAGTGCCAGTGTCTGACTGGGAATTCAAAGAATATATTGGGGTTACGTGCACCCACAATTTTTACTACTGGTATACAGTGCCATTGTCTGACTGGGAATTCAAAGAGTATATTGGGAATACAAATACCCTCATTTCTTGCTACTGCCATATAGTGCCAGTGTCTGACTGGGAATTCAAAGAATATATTGGGGTTACGTGCACCCACAATTTTTACTACTGGTATACAGTGCCATTGTCTGACTGGGAATTCAAAGAGTATATTGGGAATACAAATACCCTCATTTCTTGCTACTGCCATATAGTGCCAGTGTCTGACTGGGAATTCAAAGAATATATTGGGGTTACGTGCACCCACAATTTTTACTACTGGTATACAGTGCCATTGTCTGACTGGGAATTCAAAGAATATATTGGGAATACAAATACCCTCATTTCTTGCTACTGCCATATAGTGCCAGTGTCTGACTGGGAATTCAAAGAATATATTGGGGTTACGTGCACCCACAATTTTTACTACTGGTATACAGTGCCATTGTCTGACTGGGAATTCAAAGAGTATATTGGGAATACAAATACCCTCATTTCTTGCTACTGCCATATAGTGCCAGTTTCTGACTGGTAATTCAAAGAATATATTGGGGTTACGTGCACCCACAATTTTTACTACTGGTATACAGTGCCATTGTCTGACTGGGAATTCAAAGAGTATATTGGGAATACAAATACCCTCATTTCTTGCTACTGCCATATAGTGCCAGTGTCTGACTGGGAATTCAAAGAATATATTGGGGTTACGTGCACCCACAATTTTTACTACTGGTATACAGTGCCATTGTCTGACTGGGAATTCAAAGAGTATATTGGGAATACAAATACCCTCATTTCTTGCTACTGCCATATAGTGCCAGTGTCTGACTGGGAATTCAAAGAATATATTGGGGTTACGTGCACCCACAATTTTTACTACTGGTATACAGTGCCATTGTCTGACTGGGAATTCAAAGAGTATATTGGGAATACAAATACCCTCATTTCTTGCTACTGCCATATAGTGCCAGTTTCTGACTGGGAATTCAAAGAATATATTGGGGTTACGTGCACCCACAATTTTTACTACTGGTATACAGTGCCATTGTCTGACTGGGAATTCAAAGAGTATATTGGGAATACAAATACCCTCATTTCTTGCTACTGCCATATAGTGCCAGTGTCTGACTGGGAATTCAAAGAGTATATTGGGAATACAAATACCCTCATTTCTTGCTACTGCCATATAGTGCCAGTTTCTGACTGGGAATTCAAAGAATATATTGGGGTTACGTGCACCCACAATTTTTACTACTGGTATACAGTGCCATTGTCTGACTGGGAATTCAAAGAGTATATTGGGAATACAAATACCCTCATTTCTTGCTACTGCCATATAGTGCCAGTTTCTGACTGGGAATTCAAAGAATATATTGGGGTTACGTGCACCCACAATTTTTACTACTGGTATACAGTGCCATTGTCTGACTGGGAATTCAAAGAGTATATTGGGAATACAAATACCCTCATTTCTTGCTACTGCCATATAGTGCCAGTTTCTGACTGGGAATTCAAAGAATATATTGGGGTTACGTGCACCCACAATTTTTACTACTGGTATACAGTGCCATTGTCTGACTGGGAATTCAAAGAGTATATTGGGAATACAAATACCCTCATTTCTTGCTACTGCCATATAGTGCCAGTGTCTGACTGGGAATTCAAAGAGTATATTGGGAATACAAATACCCTCATTTCTTGCTACTGCCATATAGTGCCAGTTTCTGACTGGGAATTCAAAGAATATATTGGGGTTACGTGCACCCACAATTTTTACTACTGGTATACAGTGCCATTGTCTGACTGGGAATTCAAAGAGTATATTGGGAATACAAATACCCTCATTTCTTGCTACTGCCATATAGTGCCAGTTTCTGACTGGGAATTCAAAGAATATATTGGGGTTACGTGCACCCACAATTTTTACTACTGGTATACAGTGCCATTGTCTGACTGGGAATTCAAAGAGTATATTGGGAATACAAATACCCTCATTTCTTGCTACTGCCATATAGTGCCAGTGTCTGACTGGGAATTCAAAGAATATATTGGGGTTACGTGCACCCACAATTTTTACTACTGGTATACAGTGCCATTGTCTGACTGGGAATTCAAAGAGTATATTGGGAATACAAATACCCTCATTTCTTGCTACTGCCATATAGTGCCAGTTTCTGACTGGGAATTCAAAGAATATATTGGGGTTACGTGCACCCACAATTTTTACTACTGGTATACAGTGCCATTGTCTGACTGGGAATTCAAAGAGTATATTGGGAATACAAATACCCTCATTTCTTGCTACTGCCATATAGTGCCAGTTTCTGACTGGGAATTCAAAGAATATATTGGGGTTACGTGCACCCACAATTTTTACTACTGGTATACAGTGCCAATTTCTAACTAGGAATTCAAAATGCGCAAGGCTCCCGGAAAGGGACGTGGACGAGGCCGTGGGCGAGGTCGGGGGAATGGTTCTGGGGAGCAAGGTAGCAGTGAAGCCACAGGGCGTCCCGTGCCTACTCCTGTGGGGCAGCAAGCATTGCGCCACTCCACAGTGCCAGGGTTGCTTGCCACATTAACTAAACTGCAGGGTACAAACCTTAGTAGGCCCGAGAACCAGGAACAGGTCTTGCAATGGCTGTCAGAGAACGCTTACAGCACATTGTCCAGCAGCCAGTCAGACTCTGCCTCCTCTCCTCCTATTACCCAACAGTCTTGTCTTCCTTCCTCCCAAAATTCCGAAGCTTTACAGAACAATAACCCAAACTGTCCCTGCTCCCCAGAGCTGTTCTCCGCTCCTTTCATTGTCCCTCAACCTGCCTCTCCACGTCACGATTCCACGAACCTAACAGAGGAGCATCTGTATCCAGATGCTCAAACACTAGAGTCTCCTCCATCTCCGTTCGATTTGGTGGTGGATGACCAGCAACCCACCCTCATCGACGATGATGTGACGCAGTTGCCGTCAGGGCATCCAGTTGACCGGCGCATTGTGCGGGAGGAGGAGATGAGACAGGAGTTGGAAGAGGAAGTGGTGGATGATGAGGACACTGACCCGACCTGGACAGGGGGGATGTCAAGCGGGGAAAGTAGTGTGGATGTTGAGGCAGGTGCAGCACCAAAAAGGGTAGCTAGAGGCAGAGGCAGAGGTCAGCAGCTTAGGCGAAGCCAGGCCACACCCGGAATCTCCCAAGATGTTCCAGTTCGTACCCAGCCCCGAAAAACTCCCACCTCGAGGGCACGTTTCTCGAAGGTGTGGAGTTTTTTCAAGGAATGCGCCGAGGACAGATATAGTGTTGTCTGCACAATTTGCCTCTCGAAATTGATTAGGGGCTCTGAGAAGAGCAACCTGTCCACCACTTCAATGCGCCGTCATTTGGAATCCAAGCACTGGAATCAGTGGCAGGCAGCAACGGCAGGACAAAGGCCGACTGCCGTTCACGCCACTGCCACTGCCTCTGCCTCTGCCACTGCCACTGCTGACTGTGCTGGCGATGCACTCCAGAGGACGAGCCAGGACACCACTTCATCTGCCTCCGCCACTTTGTTGACTTCTACCTCATCCTCCCCTGGTCCTGTCTTATCTCCTTCTCCTGCACCATCAAAGGCACCATCAGGCGTTTCTTTACAACAACCCACCATCTCTCAGACATTGGAGCGGCGGCAGAAATACACTGCTAACCACCCACACGCGCAAGCCTTGAACGCCAACATCGCTAAACTGCTGGCCCAGGAGATGTTGGCGTTCCGGCTTGTTGAAACTCCCGCCTTCCTGGACCTGATGGCAACTGCGGCACCTCGCTATGCCGTCCCTAGCCGTCACTACTTCTCCCGGTGTGCCGTCCCCGCCTTGCACCAGCACGTGTCACTCAACATCAGGCGGGCCCTTAGTTCCGCGCTTTGCACAAAGGTCCACTTGACCACCGACGCGTGGACAAGTGCATGCGGACAGGGACGCTACATTTCACTGACGGCACACTGGGTGAATGTAGTTGAGGCTGGGACTGCTTCCCAAACTGGCCCGGTGTACCTCGTCTCCCCGCCTAACATTCCTGGCAGGGACACGAGAAGAACACCCCCCTCCTCCTCCTCCTCTACCGCCTCCTCCTCCGCCACCGCCTCCTCCTCCGCCACCGCCTCCTCCTCCGCTGTTAGATTGACCCCAGCTACGAGTTGGAAACGTTGCAGCACTGGCGTTGGTAGACGTCAGCAGGCTGTGCTGAAGCTGATCAGCTTGGGGGACAGACAGCACACTGCCTCCGAGGTGAGGGATGCCCTCCTCGATGAGACGGCAATATGGTTTGAGCCGCTGCACCTGGGCCCAGGCATGGTCGTTTGTGATAACGGCCGGAACCTGGTAGCAGCTCTGGAGCTTGCCGGACTCCAACATGTTCCATGCCTGGCCCACGTCTTCAACCTAGTGGTGCAACGTTTCCTAAAGAGCTACCCCAATGTTCCAGAGCTACTGGTGAAAGTGCGGCGCATGTGCGCCCACTTTCGCAAGTCGACAGTAGCCGCTGCTAGCTTAAAATCTCTCCAGCAACGCCTGCATGTGCCACAACACCGGCTTTTGTGCGACGTCCCCACACGCTGGAACTCAACGTTTCAGATGTTGAATAGAGTGGTTGAGCAGCAGAGACCTTTGATGGAATACCAGCTACAAAACCCTAGGGTGCCACAAAGTCAGCTGCCTCAGTTTCACATCCATGAGTGGCCATGGATGAGAGACCTTTGTGACATCCTACGGGTCTTTGAGGAGTCCACAAGGAGGGTGAGCTCTGAGGATGCGATGGTGAGCCTTACAATCCCGCTCTTGTGTGTTCTGAGAGAATCCCTGATTGACATCAGGGATAACTCAGATCACACAGAGGAGTTAGGGATAGCATCCGATCCGTCACAGCTGGAGAGTAGGTCCACACATCTGTCCGCTTCACTGCGTTTAATGGAGGAGGAGGAGGAGGAGGAGGAGGAAGAAGAGTTGTCCGATGATGTGATGGTGATACAGGAGGCTTCCGGGCAACTTCGAATCGTCCCATTGTTGCAGCGCGGATGGGTAGACATGGAGGATGAGGAGGAAATGGAGATTGAACTTTCCGGTGGGGCCAGAGGAGTCATGCCAACTAACACTGTGGCAGACATGGCTGAGTTCATGTTGGGGTGCTTTACAACCGACAAGCGTATTGTCAAAATCATGGAGGACAACCAGTACTGGATCTTTGCTATCCTTGACCCCCGGTATAAAAACAACATCTCGTCTTTTATTCCGGTAGAGGGGAGGGCCAATCGCATCAATGCTTGCCACAGGCAATTGGTGCAGAATATGATGGAGATGTTTCCAGCATGTGACGTTGGCGGCAGGGAGGGCAGTTCCTCCAGTAGGCAACCAAGTTCTCACCGGTCCACACAAACGAGGGGCACACTGTCTAAGGTCTGGGACACCTTGATGGCACCCCCTCGCCAAAGTGCCGCCACGGAGGGTCCTAGTGTCACCAGGCGTGAGAAGTATAGGCGCATGTTGCGGGAATACCTTTCCGACCACAGCCCTGTCCTCTCCGACCCCTCTGCGCCCTACACGTATTGGGTGTCGAAGTTGGACCTGTGGCTTGAACTTGCCCTATATGCCTTGGAGGTGCTGTCCTGTCCTGCCGCCAGCGTCCTATCTGAGAGGGTGTTCAGTGCAGCCGGTGGCATCATCACTGACAAGCGCACCCGTCTGTCAGCTGAGAGTGCCGACCGGCTCACTTTGATAAAAATGAACCACCACTGGGTAGAGCCGTCATTTTTGTGCCCACCTGTGTAAAGCACCCCAACATGAAACTCCATGTCTGTACTCAACCTCTCCAATTCCTCCGCATCCTCATACTCATCCACCATAAGCGTTGCACAATTCTGCTAATACTAGGCTCCCTCCACCCTGATTTCCCCCAACTCTGCTGGTTAGAGGCTCCCTCCACCATGAATTTGCCCAAACTGGGCTGGTTAGAGGCTCCCTCCACCATTAATTGGTCCAAACTGGGCTAATTAGAGGCTCCCTCCACCATGAATTGGTCCAAACTGGGTTTTTTAGAGGCTCCCTCCACCATGAATTGGTCCAAACTGGGCTGGTTAGAGGCTCCCTCCACCATGAATTTCCCAAAACTTGGCTGTTTAGAGGCTCCCTCCACCATTAATTGGTCCAAACTGGGCTGGTTAGAGGCTCCCTCCACAATTAATTGGTCCAAACTGGGCTAATTAGAGGCTCCCTCCACCATGAATTGGTCCAAACTGGGCTGGTTAGAGGCTCCCTCCACCATGAATTTCCCAAAACTTGGCTGTTTAGAGGCTCCCTCCACCATTAATTGGTCCAAACTGGGCTGGTTAGAGGCTCCCTCCACAATTAATTGGTCCAAACTGGGCTAATTAGAGGCTCCCTCCACCATGAATTGGTCCAAACTGGGTTTTTTAGAGGCTCCCTCCACCATGAATTTCCCAAAACTTGGCTGTTTAGAGGCTCCCTCCACC
The DNA here is from genome assembly GCF_031893055.1 of Leptodactylus fuscus. Taxonomy (NCBI): domain Eukaryota; kingdom Metazoa; phylum Chordata; class Amphibia; order Anura; family Leptodactylidae; genus Leptodactylus; species Leptodactylus fuscus. The sequence continues at coordinate 78,855,214 of NC_134265.1, forward strand.
ATGAATTGGTCCAAACTGGGTTTTTTAGAGGCTCCCTCCACCATGAATTTCCCAAAACTTGGCTGTTTAGAGGCTCCCTCCACCATGAATTGGTCCAAACTGGGGTTTTTAGAGGCTCCCTCCACCATGAATTTGCCCAAACTGGGCTGTTTAGAGGCTCCCTCCACCATGAATTTGCCCAAACTGGGCTGTTTAGAGGCTCCCTCCACCATGAATTGGTCCAAACTGGGCTGGTTAGAGGCTCCCTCCACCATGAATTTCCCAAAACTTGGCTGTTTAGAGGCTCCCTCCACCATTAATTGGTCCAAACTGGGCTGGTTAGAGGCTCCCTCCACAATTAATTGGTCCAAACTGGGCTAATTAGAGGCTCCCTCCACCATGAATTGGTCCAAACTGGGTTTTTTAGAGGCTCCCTCCACCATGAATTTCCCAAAACTTGGCTGTTTAGAGGCTCCCTCCACCATGAATTTCCCAAAACTTGGCTGTTTAGAGGCTCCCTCCACCATTAATTGGTCCAAACTGGGCTGGTTAGAGGCTCCCTCCACCATGAATTTGCCCAAACTGGGCTGTTTAGAGGCTCCCTCCACCATGAATTTGCCCAAACTGGGCTGTTTAGAGGCTCCCTCCACCATGAATTTGCCCAAACTGGGCTGTTTAGAGGCTCCCTCCACCATGAATTGGTCCAAACTGGGCTGGTTAGAGGCTCCCTCCACCATGAATTTCCCAAAACTTGGCTGTTTAGAGGCTCCCTCCACCATTAATTGGTCCAAACTGGGCTGGTTAGAGGCTCCCTCCACCATGAATTTGCCCAAACTGGGCTGTTTAGAGGCTCCCTCCACCATGAATTTGCCCAAACTGGGCTGTTTAGAGGCTCCCTCCACCATGAATTGGTCCAAACTGGGCTGGTTAGAGGCTCCCTCCACCATGAATTTCCCAAAACTTGGCTGTTTAGAGGCTCCCTCCACCATTAATTGGTCCAAACTGGGGTGGTTAGAGGCTCCCTCCACCATTAATTGGTCCAAACTGGGCTGGTTAGAGGCTCCCTCCACAATTAATTGGTCCAAACTGGGCTAATTAGAGGCTCCCTCCACCATGAATTGGTCCAAACTGGGTTTTTTAGAGGCTCCCTCCACCATGAATTTCCCAAAACTTGGCTGTTTAGAGGCTCCCTCCACCATGAATTGGTCCAAACTGGGCTGGTTAGAGGCTCCCTCCACCATTAATTGGTCCAAACTGGGCTGGTTAGAGGCTCCCTCCACCATGAATTGGTCCAAACTGGGTTTTTTAGAGGCTCCCTCCACCATTAATTGGTCCAAACTGGGCTGGTTAGAGGCTCCCTCCACCATGAATTTCCCAAAACTTGGCTGTTTAGAGGCTCCCTCCACCATTAATTGGTCCAAACTGGGCTGGTTAGAGGCTCCCTCCACCATTAATTGGTCCAAACTGGGCTGGTTAGAGGCTCCCTCCACCATTAATTGGTCCAAACTGGGCTGTTTAGAGGCTCCCTCCACCATTAATTGGTCCAAACTGGGCTGGTTAGAGGCTCCCTCCACCATGAATTTGCCCAAACTGGGCTGTTTAGAGGCTCCCTCCACCATGAATTGGTCCAAACTGGGCTGGTTAGAGGCTCCCTCCACCATGAATTTCCCAAAACTTGGCTGTTTAGAGGCTCCCTCCACCATTAATTGGTCCAAACTGGGCTGGTTAGAGGCTCCCTCCACCATGAATTTGCCCAAACTGGGCTGGTTAGAGGCTCCCTCCACCATGAATTGGTCCAAACTGGGTTTTTTAGAGGCTCCCTCCACCATGAATTGGTCCAAACTGGGGTTTTTAGAGGCTCCCTCCACCATGAATTTGCCCAAACTGGGGTGTTTAGAGGCTCCCTCCACCATGAATTTGCCCAAACTCTGCTGGTTAGAGGCTCAATCCACCCTGATTTTCAAAACAAATGTTGGTGCCAACCTCAACTTACTACAAGGGCCAAATTCACTGCTGGTGACAAGCTCTCCTCACTGCAAGTGCCAAATACACATGTTTCAAGGTGTTTTCCTACTGTCAGAGAGGTGGTATTGAGTGTGTAAAGTGTGTAGTTGTTAGGCTGTGATGTTGGGGTAATAGAGGGTCTTTGGTGTGTTAGATGCCCCCAGACATGCTTCCCCTGCTGTCCCAGTGTCATTCCAGAGGTGTTGGCATCATTTCCTGGGGTGTCATAGTGGACTTGGTGACCCTCCAGACACGGATTTGGGTTTCCCCCTTAACGAGTATCTGTTCCCCATAGACTATAATGGGGTTCGAAACCCGTTCGAACACACGAACATTGAGCGGCTGTTCGAATCGAATTTCGAACCTCGAACATTTTAGTGTTCGCTCATCTCTAATCAGACACCTTGTGTCAGCATAACTGACCCAGGGCAGAAGGGGGGCAAAGGAGAGTTGTCTGAATCTAGCTATCTAGGCCAAGGGTGAGGTCTATTCATTCATAATACTGACTGTGGGTGCGCGCTATCCACCAGTTGGATCACTATTTTGATCATTACAAGATATGGCACACTTGTAGCTATATCTATATTGTTGTTTGCAATATAATTTTTAATCTATACTATATACCTAATGTCACACCTATTATAGTTACATCCTTCGAGCTTGACACTTGTCATCTAATTAATTTTTTACAGAATGTCAAAACCAATTTATGTTTTCCTTTAAATGTATACATATATATCTTTCAATATATGTTGATGCATTCTAATGGGTCAGACGCCCTCTTGTTTGTTTGATTATACCTTGATGGTCCCCTTATATTATTTTATGTTTTTATTTAGTATATTTTATTGTATCATCCTACAGCTCTCGTTTTTTTGCACTTGAGAAAGGGCCAGTGGAAGGCCCGAAACGCGTCGTGCTATATGCTGTATTTTTAACTACCCAATAAACCCTATGTGATTGGACCCTGGTTTACCATCTTCTTAAACATACCAGTGTGCACGGTTCTCCCTCAACGGACCTTTGGTCCCCTTTTCCTCTTCAATATTTCCTCCGGTTCTCCGGTGACGGATTGAACTGCTGCCACTCTCACCCTAATACGATTTCAAGTGTTGTGACTGTTCACAACCTCATAAGGTGAGAGGCCATCTGGTCCACGTTAATACTTACCCAGTTTTTAATCATTTGTGTACTCTCAAATACTACACTTAGTGCGCTCGGTGTCTTTGTTTTGTTTTATTTTTCTGAATAGATGGGGTAGAATATTGCTATTTTTTATATAGAACATTGAATGTTAAAGGCTTATAGGATAGTGGGGTGTCAGAAGCCGATTACAACAGTCAACATGACAGCTATGATAATAAACTTCTGTAGCCAAGGAACAAGGATGTATCCTGAAGAAAGCCTGTCCAATGGATTGATGCCAATGTCCTTTTTAATGTCATATTTGTCCTGCCTATATTGTAGAATGTTTTGGTGGTAAGCCAATTAAAAACTCTGAAAGTGTAAAATATCTGATGGACTGTTTATTGTTACCAGAACAACTAGCTGTGGTGAAAGTTAAAAGTCATAGCAAAGCTGATACATCTACCAGGAGGGGGAATGACAGAGCAGACCAAGCTGCTAAGAGGGCTGCAGCCACCTATACAACGCCACAGGTAATGGTAGCTGCTGCTACGGACATAACAGTCTCCCCTGCTTTACTTAAGACTTTACAGAAACAAGCTTCTCAAGAAGAATTCCAGCAATGGCAGCGGAAAGGGGCCACAGAGAGAGTGGATGGACTTTGGCAAAAGGACAATAAACTTTGCTTGCCTCGGACACTCTATCCTATGATGGCTCAGGTATCACACGGAGTGACACACCAATCTAAGACTGCAATGAATGACTTGGTAAGTGCTCACTGGTTTGCCCCTGGATTCAGCACTGCTGCAGCAGCTTTCAGTCAGGCATGTATGATATGTGCCTTAAACAATCAAGGCAGAACGGTGAAATCACCTAGGAAACACACGCCGCGTCCAATGTATCCTTTTCAGAGACTGCAGATCGACTATATTCAGATGCCAAAGGTGGGATGCTATGAATATGTTTTGGTGTGTGTGGACGTCTTTTCAGGTTGGCCTGAGGCCTATGCTGTAACCACCGCCACGGCGCAAGTCACGGCAAAGAAACTTCTGTCAGAAATTGTGTGCAGGTATGGTGTACCAGAGACTATTGAAAGTGACAATGGAACTCATTTCACAGGGAAAATCATGACATCTATTCTCAAGGCAGTAGGGATAGAACAAGCCTTTCATACTCCGTACCATCCACAGAGTAGTGGTAGAGTAGAGAGGTTGAACGGTACCTTGAAGTCAAAAATTCAAAAGGCCATGGCTGATACAGGTAAGCCTTGGACTGAGTGCCTTCCCCTAGCACTCTTCTCGGTAAGGTACACGCCAGATAAGAGGACAGGTCTGAGTCCATTTGAGATTCTTTTTGGGACAGCCCCTAGGTTGGGATTGTATTTTCCACAATTTCTCCAAATGCAATATGGTGTGATGACAGACTATGTGATAACTTTACAGAAACAATTAACTAATATACATTCCCGAGTTTTCTCTTCCCTTCCAGATCCTGAAGCAGTTCCAGGTTCTCATCCCCTCCAGCCAGGAGATTGGGTGGTGATAAAGAGACACGTGAGAAGGGCTCTGGAGCCACGGTACGACGGTCCATTCCAGGTCCTGTTGACGACCAGCACAGCTGTGAAACTGCAAGGGAGGCCTAACTGGGTGCACGCCAGCCACTGCAAGAAGGTGACGGCCCAAGAGGAAGGATGTTGAAGAAATACCTGATGATCCTAATTGTTGCCTCGGTGGTGTCTTCATTAAATGACGTTCTTAAGGACAAATGGGACAACAAGTTGATAAAGCACCATCAGGTTCTGATAAAGGACATAGAACCAGAGAAGAAGCCAAAGGACTGTTGGATTTGCACTCATAGTCCAGTATCTGCCGCCACTATGCCTTATTTAGCCGCTCCCCTGACAGAAACTGAACTGTTCAACGTTAAATGGAGATAAGATTGGTAACACAATATTTCTATGGCCAATGGTGATGCAGACATGGGATAAACTGGTCGAGTCTACTGACTATCTGGATGAGCAAATATATGACATCTTAGATTTGCTGAATGAGACTAACACTATACAAGGACAACTGATAGTAGTCACAAACCAGCATACAATAGTATTGGACTACTTGACTGCGGTTCAGGGTGGTATGTGCCAGGTGATAGGTCCTACTTGCTGTCATTACATTGATCCAGAGGGGAATCTCCAGGTACATGCAGGAGTCAGGAAAATCCAAGAAATGAGAGAAAAGTGGGAAAAAGAGCATGCAAAGAAACAAGATAGTTGGTGGTCCGACACTTTGTCATTCCTGAATCCTGCAAACTGGTTCAAAGGTGTTAAGGGATGGATTGTGGGAATTCTGCATTTCATGTTTCAGGCAGTCCTGATTTGCTTAAGCCTCTATGCATTGTACAAACTGATTGTTTATTGTGTAAGAAAGGGTACTCGTGAGAGAGGAGGAACGTATGTGGACATGGCCCCCACTGAGGAGGTATACGATCAATTGAACCTCACTCAGCATATGCGAGAAACTAGGATGTTGTGATGTTTAACACAATGGCTTGTTTATATGACCTGGAATCTGGTGAAGAGAAGGAGAATTAAAGAGAATTAAAAGTCCAGCAGTTTGTTCTCAAACTGAAATACAGGCATTGAACATGTTATTGTGTTAAATCACAAAAGGGGGGAAATGTGATCGATATCCAATGTCCCTTTAAGAGATATGGAGAACATTTTATATGCAGCTTGGCTTATTCTAAAAATATAAAGATTTGCAGAAAGAGATGCTTGCATTACACCATATGATTTCACAACTCTCTCTCTCCTTCCTCTTTCGATTCTAGCCATTGAAGTATCAGACACCTTGTGTCAGCATAACTGACCCAGGGCAGAAGGGGGGCAAAGGAGAGTTGTCTGAATCTAGCTATCTAGGCCAAGGGTGAAACCTAACATAAGCTGACAAATGATGTTTGCCATGATTATTTTTAGGACTACTGGAAACTGTTAAGGTTAAGGCCCTATAAGGAATATCACAATGATTGCTTATAGAGATATAAAGATGATTAAAAGGGGAGGGTCAAGGAACTCATCCCACCAATGATAAATCGTAATCATAAATTGTTGGGCATGTTTCCTTATAATGGACACGACCATTTATTTTACTGTATAAAATCTTATGCGATGTACAATAAAAGGGGAACTTGCTGATATCACCAATTGTGTGTGTCAGGTTGGTTGATTTCCACATGAGCTCATTATATGTATATATATACATACAACTATACATAATTTGGCACCGCTTGACAATCAAGATGATGAACCCAGTTTGGGGTTCCGATAACACGTACCGTTTATTTTCAATATTAACCACTACCTTATTAAATTTAGAAGTAATAAGTCTTTATGTACAGAAAGGCCAGACTAAAAGGCTAGGTCTTAAAAGGTAGGTCTATATGACTTCCCGGAGGGGACAGAGGAGACAGTAGGAAGGGTGAATTGGCCAATGGTAGGGAAGGCTTGTGGAGAGGGGGAGATCCTGGGGGGAGGGAGTATTTAAGAAAAGAGTAGGAGTTTTGGCAGCAGTCATGTAGGAGAGCGCCCAGCCACCCCTTGTTTTGGATCTTAGGTGATAGGTAGTTGTTCAGGTTTGTTTTTGTCACAGTAGCTAGGAAGGGAAGGGAACTCAAAGGTGGTGGGGTGTGGAAATGGTTGTGGTGGGGAGGGCCCCACAGTGAGGCTTGAACTCCCCAGACCATTTGGAGCTCTGGGGAGGGGTTTGGTGACCATTTTTGTGATATACTTAAATTATGTTTTATTACAAAACTGACTGTAACATTCTCTTCTATCTGAGCTGTTACTAGGGAAAGTCCGTACACAGTTACATTGTAAATGTACAGATCTGAAACATTTTCCAAAGGGGGGATGGGCACTTGAAATGGATGTATGTTCATTTTATAACACCCAGAAAAATGGTTCTGGTATCATAAGAAAGCCAAGATCAAAGTACTAACTGGGAATTTGCACCTAATATACAACACTTACTGCATAGAAAATCACATTCCTGATAGTGTTTTTAACTAGTGATATCTCTAATTCTTTTACAGCTAGTGCTTCAATCTTGGCAACATTTCTTATGACAACATTACCATTTTTCTAGGTGATATAAAACCAAAGATACAGCCATTTAAATTGACCCCCCCCCTTTGGTAAATGCTCCAGCTCTATCTACTACATTGTGTACATGTGTTTGGACAGTCTCCTTAGATAAATCATCGCTATTGGGAACTTTAGAGCCTGTTTTCTATTAAAAGGAAGTTTGATAGATTACTAAAGTATACTACAAAAATATTCACCACAAACCCAACTCAATAGAATTTTTTTAATTATTCGATAGTACCGCATGTCTTTGTTTTATGGTTGTATTAGAATGGTGGGTTGTTTGTCAATAACAGCCTTACTATTTAGGCACAGATGCCTCCATCCTTAGCATTGCTCAATTCATTTGAGGACTGTAATTTCTCCCAAATAAATTCAATGCAATATCACAAAATGCAAGAAAATCCCTTAACAGGCTGCTATGGACGTGACAACCACTAAGTGCTCAAACTTAGGCCTATATAGGATAGACCTCTCATGATTAGGGGTGTAATTTGAGAGGGTCCAGTGACACCCGGGCCCAGGAGCCTTAGAGGGCCCATAAGCACTGGCATCAGTATTGAAGTTGCAATTTTCATCATGCCTATAAGCCAAGGAGACCCACAGATTACCCTAACCACACTAAGGTTGATTATACTCCTTGGTACCCATAACCATCATTAACAAGAATTCACTTTAAGGATGAGGTAGGGGGCCCCAGACAAAATATTGCACCGGAGCCCACAAGACTTTAGTTACACCACTGCTCATGACGATTAATCCAGATCATGTTTTTTCAAGGCTGTTATCTCACACCATACAACTTGGGATATTGAGTAAAAGTAACAACAAATACACAGACCCTATTCTTCTAAAAAATCTCATCTATGCTCAGGGCAAAATTATGGGTGCTGCAAGAAACTGATGCTTTTTGCCAAAGCGCCTGTGAAAAAATTGGAGGTTGGAAGTGAAACAATTTAAAGAATTGGCTCTGACTTTCTGAATAGATGAAGAGGAAAAGCGCACCAGGTTCCATAGAACACCGTCACTCACATACTCCACGTGGGGGGGCGGTAAACAGACGCACACACAGGAAGTAGTTTCCCGCCCACATCTACCAATGTGTTAAATACTCAGGTTGCTGTTGGGTGGACAAGCGTCTGACCTGACGGGACCTGGTAAGTTATGTTCTATCATGCTATACTAAGCATTACTACATTTTGTTTAAGATCTGTGGATATTGTGAGGGAGGATGTGGCACCTGGGGGATCACTTCACCCCATTCCCTTCCCTTCTCTAAATGTGATTTACAAGTGGTCCCCACTAGGACCTTATTTTCAATTCCCCATATATTCAGTTACCCATATTTTATTATCTATGCATGTGGCTATGAATTTCCTCGCCCTCCATTTCCCTCTGTCATTGACCCTTCATCAACCACTGGGTTGTGGGAGATTTCAATCTTCAACTTTTTTGTATCTAGCGAACACCAATGTCATTTGTATCAATTTATATCCATCCAGAGCACAATTTGCTACTGTGTTACATGTTCACCACTAAAGTTTGATATTTATTTACATTCTATTCATTCATAATACTGACTGTGGGTGCACGCTATCCACCAGTTGGATCACTATTTTGATCATTACAAGATATGGCATACTTGTAGCTATATCTATATTGTTGTTTGCAATATAATTTTTAATCTATACTATATACCTAATGTCACACCTATTATAGTTACATCCTTCGAGCTTGACACTTGTCATCTAATTAATTTTTTACAGAATGTCAAAACCAATTTATGTTTTCCTTTAAATGTATACATATACAGTGGGGCAAAAAAGTATTTAGTCAGTCACCAATAGTGCAAGTTCCACCACTTAAAACGATGAGAGGCGTCTGTAATTTACATCATAGGTAGACCTCAACTATGAGAGACAAAATGAGAAAACAAATCCAGAAAATCACATTGTCTGATTTTGTAAGAATTTTTTTGCAAATTATGGTGGAAAATAAGTATTTGGTCACCTACAAGCAATCAAGATTTCTGGCTCTCACAGACCTGTAACTTCTTCTTTACGAGTCTCCTCTTTCCTCCACTCATTACCTGTAGTAATGGCACCTGTTTAAACTTGTTATCACTATAAAAAGACACCTGTGCACACCCTCAAACAGTCAGACTCCAAACTCCACTATGGTGAGGACCAAAGAGCTGTCAAAGGACACCAGAAACAAAATTGTAGCCCTGTACCAGGCTGGGAAGATTGGATCTGCAATAGGAAACCAGCTTGGATTGAAGAAAACAACTGTGGGAGCAATAATTAGAAAATGGAAGACATACAAGATCACTGATAATCTCCCTCGCTCTGGGACTCCACGCAAAATCTCACCCCGTGGGGTCAAAATGATCACAAGAACGGTGAGCAAAAATCCCAGAACAACGTGGGGGGACCTAGTGAATGAACTGCAGAGAGCTGGGACCAATGTAACAAAGCTTACCATCAGTAACACACTACGCCGCCAGGGACTCAGATCCTGCAGTGCCAGACGTGTCCCACTGCTTAAGCCAGTACATGTCCGGGCCCGTCTGAAGTTTGCTAGAGAGCATTTGGATGATCCAGAAGAGTATTGGGAGAATGTCCTATGGTCTGATGAAACCAAACTGGAACTGTTTGGTAGAAACACAACTTTTCGTGTTTGGAGGAAAAAGAATACTGAGTTGCATCCATCAAACACCATACCTACTGTAAAGCATGGGGGTGGAAACATCATGCTTTGGGGCTGTTTCTCTGCAAAGGGGCCAGGACGACTGATCCGGGTACATGAAAGAATGAATGGGGCCATGTATCGTGAGATTTTGAGTGCAAACCTCCTTCCATCAGCAAGGGCATTGAAGATGAAATCTGGCTGGGTCTTTCAACATGACAATGATCCAAAGCACACCGCCAGGGCAACGAAGGAGTGACTTTGTAAGAAGTATTTCAAGGTCCTGGAGTGGCCTAGCCAGTCTCCAGATCTCAACCCTATAGAAAACCTTTGGAGGGAGTTGAAAGTCTGTGTTGCCAAGCAACAGCCCCAAAACATCACTGCTCTAGAGGAGATCTGCATGGAGGAATGGGCCAACATACCAACAACAGTGTGTGCCAACCTTGTGAAGACTTACAGAAAACGTTTGACCTCTGTCATTGCCAACAAAGGATATATAACAAAGTATTGAGATGAAATTTTGTTACTGACCAAATACTTATTTTCCACCATAATTTGCAAATAAATTCTTACAAAATCAGACAAAGTGATTTTCTGGATTTGTTTTCTCATTTTGTCTCTCATAGTTGAGGTCTACCTATGATGTAAATTACAGACGCCTCTCATCTTTTTAAGTGGTGGAACTTGCAGTATTGGTGACAGACTAAATACTTTTTTGCCCCACTGTATATCTTTCAATATATGTTGATGCATTCTAATGGGTCAGACGCCCTCTTGTTTGTTTGATTATACCTTGATGGTCCCCTTATATTATTTTATGTTTTTATTTAGTATGTTTTATTGTATCATCATACAGCTCTCGTTTTTTTGCACAATGAGAAAGGGCCAGTGGAAGGCCCGAAACGCGTCGTGCTATATGCTGTATTTTTAACTACCCAATAAACCCTATGTGATTGGACCCTGGTTTACCATCTTCTTAAACATACCAGTGTGCACGGTTCTCCCTCAACGGACCTTTGGTCCCCTTTTCCTCTTCAATATTTCCTCCGGTTCTCCGGTGACGGATTGAACTGCTGCCACTCTCACCCTAATACGATTTCAAGTGTTGTGACTGTTCACAACCTCATAAGGTGAGAGGCCATCTGGTCCACGTTAATACTTACCCAGTTTTTAATCATTTGTGTACTCTCAAATACTACACTTAGTGCGCTCGGTGTTTTTGTTTTGTTTTATTTTTCTGAATAGATGGGGTAGAATATTGCTATTTTTTATATAGAACATTGAATGTTAAAGGCTTATAGGATAGTGGGGTGTCAGAAGCCGATTACAACAGTCAACATGACAGCTATGATAATAAACTTCTGTAGCCAAGGAACAAGGATGTATCCTGAAGAAAGCCTGTCCAATGGATTGATGCCAATGTCCTTTTTAATGTCATATTTGTCCTGCCTATATTGTAGAATGTTTTGTTTTATCTCCTTTTTTTAAAAGGTAAAACTAAGCCCCAAGGACCAGAGCTATGTAAGGACTATGTAATCTTGTTCACAGGCTCTGCAGATTTATCTACTGATCCATCCTCTAGCCCAGTACTGCGTTTCAGATCTGCCCAATAAATCTAAAGTGCAATTTTACTAGTCTTTTTGTGGAACAAATAAACTACAATTAGACCGGAGTTGAGAACTTTCAAGCTACTTTTACAAGAAGGTTTGGAAGTGATATTTCACAGCTGTTGTGTACTCTCTCCAATGTCTGTGAAATAATGCAAAATGTGTCTCTAAACTGGCATCCTGTTCTAATGGCTCAAACCTCCTAAAAATCTTCTACAAAATATACAGCTGCCAAACTACAGCTGCTTTTATCAGCCAGATGCAAGTGAACATGTTGGAGCATTAGCTTCTGTATCTTTATAACACACTTGTTACGTGCTGACCAGCTGGTTAATTACTATGCTTGGTATCTATGTTTTAATTAATGATAAGTAATTGCTTTAATTGATGTTTATGCCCTTAATCCAGGATTTTTTTCTTCTATTAAAGTTTTTTTTGGGTTGGATAGTAATGCAGTTGTCACTGACACTGTTAGTTACTAGGGGCTAATCCTAAATGTAGATTTTCTTTACTGCCTCCAGGCCGTTTTTTTTTTAATTGTAATTTTTATTGAAATTTTTTCCAAAACATTAACAATAATATAAAGAAGGGGAAAGAGAAAGCACATAATATGTTACATAATAAATCCAAGGGAAGAATTTGCAAATCTGTCTTCCATGCTGTAATTAGGAAGTCAGCTTGCTGCCTCAGTGTTGCAAACCAATAGAGGACGCTCACTGGAATGTGCAAGCCTGTCTTCCCTGATGTAGTTAGGAAGACAGAATTTCAGTGAAATAACCCAATAAAGGTTTGCTCCCTTTCGCATCATGCTCGACCTTCCAAGAGGCCTTTGTTTTGCAATGACGCTGGGATTATTACCAGGTATAGTCTCTCCAAGTAAGGGAGTCACAAAAAGAACAATCAGATGCAGATAGACACAAAAGGAGAAGAGATGGAGGGAGAAAGCATTTTACAAATTTCTCAGTAAACGGTAGGACTTCCATGGGGCCCGGATGGTATCGAAGGCTGGTACAGTATTATTGAAAGAAGCAGTCAGGTATTCAAGATTGTATACATCCTTGACCCTAGCAAGGAGGTCAATGTCCGAAGGGGGAGCTGTAGATTTCCAGAATAGGGCAATTAAAATCTTAGCTGCCATACAGAGGTATAAGAATAATCGGGTAGACTGTTGCCCATCAGTCTGGGGGGATAAATTAAGTAGTTTCCATGCCATTTTATTATTTGTGAATGCAATAAACTATTTATACTGTTCTTTCACACACCTAAAAACATTTTGAAAAATTTAATTTGTGACAGTTTAGTTTTTGAAATGGTCAACAATATGACCCTTCTAACTAGTGACATCTGCTGGAGTACCCAATGCCACATGTGCCATTGCACTTTGGTACCTTTCAATCTTCATGTTAAGGGGTAGCACTGGATGGTGACCACAGGTGAAATAACAAATGGTATGGCCAGAATGGTCACACCCCATGTCAATTAAACTACTCGTATAAATCTACATTAAAAGTTATATTTATTGGCATCGAAATTGTACTCTTTAACACATATAAGATATATTCACTATGTCATGAACTGCCTCTGCAACAGCATATAAGTGGTTAGAAGAAGCTGGTGGTAATTTATTAATTGGCCTTATGATGATAAATAGTAAACGCAGGTATATATATATATATGTGTGTGTAAAACAACAATACAGAAATTCTTGCCTTACAGTTACCATTTGTATAGATTCAGGTTTCTAGGTGACTCAGTTTGCAGTGATCTTTATCTGAGACACATCAGTCATTGTTATTCTTCTATCATTTCTTTGCCGTTATTTTCTAGTCGCTGTACATGACGCCAGGTCAACCACAGCAAACAGGCTATAATTCTTTTAAGACCGCAGACTTTTTCGCTTTTTTTCTCATGTCACCTTATATTAGTTGCTACAATTTTACTTGTTGTAAAATAAAAGTTTTTTATCTTTGTTTTCAATCTTACTTTTGTATACTGTATATATTTTTTAGTTATCTACATAACCTTTATACATAGCAAGCAACCAATGTTATTACTCTGGGGCCCAAATAATCTGCACAAAACACTTTTCTCCAAAACCACTTGCCTTATCCCTCTGTATAATCTCACTTCTGAACTACAGTTATCAGCAATTCCCAGGTAGTTCACATTAGATGACAATACCTATTCATACTGCACATAATTATGTATATAGTATGTTATGTGCTTACTATATAGATACAGTGACTATTCATGAGTAATATCAGTAGTCTCTGTGTCCTTTAGGCTAATACTACTGTATGAAACGTTCATGGAATGGCAAGAGAGTGACTTACTGAAGACTTCTGATATATTGTGTAATACTTAGCAAAATGGAGCAGACGCAGAGAAGGAGCTCTCCAAATCACTCCAAAATAATTGGGAGATTGACATGGTACAGCAATGTTTCAGCTCTTCCATAGTGCCATGTTCAAACCACTACAATTTCTGACACCTGTGAATTTGTTCAATTGGAGCTTCTGTATTTCACTTGAAATATATTCGTGGACACTACTTTTGTGCTTTCTATATATTGCTTTGGTATAACACTTATGTATTCCTTTTTATGGCTCCTTTCACTTGTGTATACTTCGGACTCACTCACAATATTGAGAAAATAGAAATACATCATTAAGTAAAATACTGAACACTCAACACTAAAGTCTACGTCTACAGGTTTGGATTAAAACAGACTTTTATTGGGTATCATATAAATAAATAACTGTGCAAAAACCAGACCAAATACAGTATATAAGCGGTATTCAAAGAGGAAGGGGCAAAATTCAAGGAATCTATTCTCATACCTAGGGGTCCAAGTTCAGGGACCCCCAGAGATCAGGATAACAGGGCCCTGAAATTCCCTCTGCTTTTTCCATGTGAATGAAGCACCGATATGAATGCATGACTGGTGGTCCATTCACATCCATGGAGCTTCTGGAGATTGCAGTCCTGAAAGTTCAATAGAAGTAAATGCAGCATCTGTAGTTCATGTGCACTGGTGCTCCATTCACATGGACTTTCAGGTCCCTATTCTCCTGATCAGCGGTCGGACCTTCATCAAACTGAAACTTATCTAATATCCTGTTGGATGTGTCTTTACTGGTACTGCGCTCTCCTGGTTCTCCTCTTATCTCTCAGACCGCACTTTCAGTGTATCATTTGCAGACTCTGTTTCTTCCCCTCTTTCCCTTGCTGTTGGGGTTCCTCAGGGTTTGGTCCTAGGCCCCCTGCTCTTTTCTCTCTACACAGCCCCCATTGGACAAACTATCACCAGATTTGGCTTCCGGTACCATCTTTATGCTGATGACACCCAATTATACACATCTTCCCGTGACATCACCCCTGCACTAATACAGAACACCAGCAACTGTCTTTCTTCTGTCTCAAATATCATGTCTTTGGTCTATCTGAAACTAAATCTCTCTAAGACTGAACTACTGCTGTTTCCACCATCTAATAGATCTGTCTCCGATATATCCATTGTAGTCTCAGGCCTTACTATAACTCCTAGGCAGCATGCCCCCTGCCTCGGGGTCATGTTTGACGCAGACCTTTCCTTCACTCCCCATATTGAATCACTTGCATGCTCATGTCACCTCCACCTCAAAAACATCTCCAGAATACGCCCTTGCCTCACCAGAGATACACTAAAGACACTTATTGTCTCTCTGATTCATTCTCGCCTTGACTACTGTAACTCCTTACTAATCGGTCTTCCCCTCACTAAACTCTCCCCCCTACAATCTATTCTGAATGCAGCGGCCAGGCTAATCTTTTCTTGTTCATGACTTTTCTTGTAATGTATCTTTCTGTCTGTATTTGAAACCTACAAATTGTACAGCGCTGCGGAATATGTTGGCGCTATATAAATACAATTTATTATTATTATTATTATTACAATTCAATTAATAATTTGACTGCCGGGTGGAAGAGGAGGGAAAGGAGGGGGCTACTTTTGCTGTTAGGGTATGTTCACAGTTTCAATGGGAGTCCTTCATTTTTTTTCCCGCTAGCAATTTTTTCATCTAAAGGGAAAAAGAAGCGACATGCCTTATTTTCCTGCAGATTCCGTAGCTGACTCAGCCGCGGCATCTATGGCTCGTGACACACTTCTGCTTAGGCCCATTCATTCGGGCCTAATCAGGAGTGGTATGCTGCGATGGAATGCTGATGCACTGCTAGCCGTGCGGAAAAGTCACACAGCGGAAAAGGTTTCTGCCATGTGAGCATACCTTTAGGGTATGAATTTTGACATGGAATCCACCTCAAAATCTGCCTGCAAAAACGTCTCCCATTCATTTCAATGGGAGTCCCTTGCTTTTTTTTTTCCTGCTAGCAATTTTTTTCAGCTAGCGGATTCAGACACGGGGTCCACAACTTGAGACTCACTCCTGATTGGCCCATTCTTCTAGGCCTAATCAGGAGCGGGATGCCAATGTTGCGACTAGCCACATGGAAAAGTCAAACGTCGGAAAAGGTTTCCGACATGTGAACTTACCCTTATTACTTCTGAAGAGTCGGCTTACTTATCTGTAATTTTAACTCTGGTGCGTGGTTGGGGGGATGAAAGTTCTGGGGGGTAGCAGTGATGCTAGAGCAGGGGTGCCCAATACGTCGATCATGATCTACCGGTCGATTGCAAAGGAAGTATGGGTCGATCACGTGACATAAAAAAAATAGACAGCCTATCAGACATCCTCACTATTAGATTTGTCACTTGATTGACTTACAGGACATACAGAACCTTTTCTGACACATGGGTGACCACGCATGCGCGTAAAACCACTGCAAAACTCTTGCAAACTACCGAGTTGCCAGGTTAGCCTCTAATATACAGGTATTTCTTCTCAACTTAAGAACGGATATAAAAATGAGTGGGGGAGCTGGACCAAGTAAAAAAACAAAAACCTACCACTTCCATATGGAATGGGAGGAGGATTTTTTTTTCACAATGTCATGGTTGAAGTGCGTTTGCCTCATCAGAGTGAGAAAATGACAAAAATGTACAGAGTTATATTAACAAAATGGGTTCATTCAGTTATGTAAGGTACATCAGCATACTGTATATTGTACATGTATAAAGAATCCTTGGTTTTTTTTCTAAATAAATTTCTGTTTTGCATTTTTGAAGTGGGTAGTAGATCATTTTGACTTGGTCATTTTATAATTAGCTTGCATGCTGAAAAAGTGTGAGCACCCCTGTGTTAGAGGGTTGGAATAATTTACACAAAAAATAATAGACATTTATTTATACCATAAGGGTGCATTCACACGATGTAACGTGTCGTGATCTGGCACGTCTACGCGTGTCAGCAAATTGCGCGCTCAAAAAGATCCCATTCATTTCAATGGGAGTTCCGAGCGTATACGTCGCGTTATTTTGCGCCCGTGATTTTGTGGCCGCAAAATCACAGGCGCAAAATAACGTGGCGTATCACACTCAACGTTACATCGTGTGAATGCACCCTAACACTTTACAATATGAAATTTTCCAAATTTCAAAGTGGCAAATGTCGAGTCACCGTGGTTAGCACTGTTGCCTTGTAGTGCTGAGGTTCTTGGTTTGTAATGGACAGACATCTGCAAGGAGTTTGTATGTGTTCCTGTGTTTGCGTGGTTATCCTCTCAATACTCTGCTCTCCTCCCACAACTTTATTGGCATACATATAAAGAATTTAGATTGTAAGATGTAATTGGGACATTTAACAATTAAAATGTCTGTAAAGTGCTATAGAATATGTTGGTATATAAGAAAGAGAAATAAATAATCTTTTACATGAACACATTTCCGGTAAGGTATCCTTTCCTTACGGGCGTCAAGAAGGCTTAGAAAATGAACATTATCACTTTGCATTGGGCTGCCAAGTAAGCTGGAGGTATATGTCATTTTTTATAAAATGCAATGGTCTGTATAAAACTAGGATAAAGGCAGTTTTTCTATAAAAGAAAGTATTACATAAAACATGATATTGCAATCCTTGGAATATTCTTAAACTTTCTTTAATTTGTAAATGATGGCTGGAAAGCTCGGAGCATGGAATGACTTTATCTTATTCTAGATGGTATTAGTAGAGCTGCTTATGTTCCTTTAGTTTTGCGTGTTACATTTTTACCAACAAGCTCACATATTCCTCTGATCCGAGAGCCGCTGCAGCTGGAAAGTTAATTAGCTATTTCGAGACTCTTGTCTTGGCACCGATACAGTACCTGCCAGCAGTCTGAATATGGATGTGCAAACTCATTTGGATCCTGTTTGTTATTGCTTCAAAATGTAGACTTTTTATTTAGATTTTGACACGGGGAAGTAATAACCTGTGTGCATTATGGATTTACATATATTACTAGAGCTTACTAAAATACATAAACTAAAGTATACCCGGAAAGTAATGTGGCTAAGTATACTGTCATCCAGGAAAGATATATAATTCATAGAGTAAATACAAGTTTTCGGCAATGAACACACTTATGTTTTCTAGAATTTGTTAAAGAAAGTGAATGCTGTAATTTCTCCTACCAGGTTTTATTTAGTAGAAATTAATTAAAAGTGGAATAGAAAATATGTGCTTTGAGTTTCCTCATGAGCATAAATTCTTCTTAGCTTTTACTTTATGTCTCCGGACTTTCAAATTTTAATAGTGAGTATATTACAAAGTGTGCTCTATTAGCCTTAGGATGTTTATTAAAAAGTAGAAACCCCCTTTAAATTACTGTGATGTATATTCATGTAACATTTTGATCTATATAATCCCTTTCATATCAAGAATGCTATAGAAACCATTACAGTTTGTGTTTTATGTGACTTTATTTATTTTTAAACATCCACCCGGTTTAGTGTAGCCAATTTGTACAAGATAAAACCAGAAATGCTAGATTAAATATATATATATATATACAGTCCTATGAAAAAGTTTGGGCACCCCTATTAATCTTAATCATTTTTAGTTCTAAATATTTTGGTGTTTGCAACAGCCATTTCAGTTTGATATATCTAATAACTGATGGACACAGTAATATTTCAGGATTGAAATGAGGTTTATTGTACTAACAGAAAATGCTCAATATGCATTAAACCAAAATTTGACCGGTGCAAAAATATGGGCACCTCAACAGAAAAGTGACATTAATATTTAGTAGATCCTCCTTTTGCAAAGATAACAGCCTCTAGTCGCTTCCTGTAGCTTTTAATCAGTTCCTGGATCCTGGATAAAGGTATTTTGGACAAACAATTCAAGTTCAGTTAAGTTAGATGGTCGCCGAGCATGGACAGCCCGCTTCAAATCATCCCACAGAAGTTCAATGATATTCAGGTCTGGGGACTGGGATGGCCATTCCAGAACATTGTAATTGTTCCTCAGCATGAATGCCTGAGTTGATTTGGAGCAGTGTTTTGGATCATTGTCTTGCTGTATCTTGTGAAAAGCAACTCTTCACAACTCACTTGGCCAGGCATCCAAGCATTCAGTTGTATGTTCTGTCCCTGTCTAGATGTAGCATGAGTCGGTCTCCCATTTCTTCTCCAGTACTCGTTCCGACCATGTCTGCTGCCCATTATAACTTAGTTACAGTCCAGAAGTATAGACAGTGAATGTGTATAGGTAAGATGTTCATTCAGACCTTTAGTTTTCTTCCATGAAAATTCCATTATTTTCCATTATATATATATCTCAAAACAAGATTGGGCATTCTAATATATGTTACACTCATTAAGTTCAGTGGGAGCTGTAGAAATTCATATGTAATGAGCTCCCACTAGTAGTGGCAGTAGGCAGCCAACATTACAGCATATATTGGGAATTACAAGGAATTTGTCAGGTTTCAAAAAATAATATTTTCTGTTAATGAAAGTTTTTTTTTTTTTCCCTCACTATTTTCCAGTCTACTTTCCTTTGATTCCGGAGTATTTCCATTACACGTGGCCACTTTTACAAATTATTAGGATTCTTACTTCAAGTACATTTCAAATATTTTCTGTATTAATAAAAAAGTGAATTCGATTGGTAAAATTAATATACATTTTTATGTGCAATATTGTAGAAGTCATTGTTGATGACTTTGGCATACAGGCATTTTAAAGGGATTGCCCAGTTTCAGCACATAAATGTTATTGTATTATGAAAAATTATACATTTTCCAAGCAGCACTTTTCTCTCTGCATTTTTCGTGTGGAAACTGAGTGGAAACCACATGAACCCCATTATAGTCTATGGGGTTTGTGAGATTCCTAAGGCAAGCGCTTTTTTATGCAGATTAGGTTTCCCCAAGTGGACCCCCCGAATGGAAACCCGAACGTAGATGTGAACCAGGCCTGAGATGCTTGTATACCAAAGTCATCAACTGATAAAGTAAATACTTGTAATATACTTGAAGTAAGAATCATAATAATTTGTAAAAGACAAAGTGGCAAAATCTAATGGAAATTCTTATTATTGGTGATCTGGAATCAAAGGACAATAATGGCAAATTTGGGACAGTTGTCAAGTGTCATTGAAGAGTTGGGATGTCAGCAAATGATAAGCATTGGGATTGTGGGTGATGGATAGTGTTTTGTACAACAAACTATGTAATTTCACTGTAGCTATAACATTTTGTCAAGTAATTTTTCTACCCCCCCCCTGAAGTTAGAGAAACACTGTAATGATGACAGCTGCCATAGATGGACTTACACAATTGCAAGATGTAGACTATATATTCATAGCACAATATGTCATGTTCAATGTTATGCTGTGAGCAGTATGCCGCCGCCATGTACAATAAGCTGTAGAAACACTAAAGACTTGGTAACCTAGCAGACATTTCTGTTATTGTTAACTATTCAATGCTTGTCAGACAACTGAAGCCCCATTGAGAACCCCTAATGTATACATGATCCATTCACTTATAAGGAATACACTCTTGTATACATGATCATATGCTGGTACGGACCACTCTTCAACCCTTCTATGAAGCACAAAGGCTTGGTCGAATAACTGCAGATGAACTGATTTGTTTTTCTAGATAATGGAAAGGAAGAATTGCATGATATGTCAATGTAACCTAGCAACAGGAAACCTCGGATTCACTGTATAACACATATATAACCAAATATGCAAAGAAGAAATAACTGTCATGTGTAAGAGTGAGAAGGATCAAAAAAGAAAAAATACATCAGCTCTGATTTTTCCAGTTATTGAAGGAGGTTTTTGGATTAAAGGGCCTCTGTTCACACCTTGTTATTTCCTACATCTGTTGTGTACACTAGGAATGTATTTATAAAACGTAAATCCACAATATATTCCATATAGTTCTATATGTCACCCACAATAAATACAGATGAGCGAGTACTATTCGAAACTGTCTTTTCAAATAGTACGCTCCCATAGGAATGAATGGGAGTGGCCGACGCGCAAGGGGTTAAGTGGCTGCGTCCATTCATTCCTATGGGAGCGTGCTATTCAAAATGGCAGTTTCGAATAGTACTCGCTCATCTCTAATAATAATAATAATAATAAAGAAAAATACTATGGGAATCAGTGAAGGAAGGGGAATATTCTCCTACAGTGTGAACATGGGTATAATCTGCTAATTAATGTTTGACAAGATGACTTTCACACAAGCATTTCTATATTGCTCAGTATTGCAGTATTGCTCAGTTAATAATAATCCTTGATTAAATTGTTTGAACTTGGGTTTGCAATTGATGCCACTTGCAACAAAAGTGATCTCCATTGCCCTCACCACTTTCCTGGAAATGCATGTGGCGAGGGTTATGCCGTGGACCAGGACACCAAACCTGTTAGATTCATATTCATCAGTTTTTTGCCATAAATGATGCCTAACCTCTATGCTAGCTACAAACGGGTGTAGATTTTAGTGCAGGCAGATGCCTCTCCCAGTGAATGAGTAGATGTGCTTCTTGTCATAAATGAGGTGCACAATCCGGCACTGCAAGGATCAAGGCCAGTGTACTAAATGTAATTCATAATGAGTTTATTCATAGAGAGAAATTCAGTACTTCATTCATGTGCGACTCCAGCCCATCAATATTACAGTATTATCATAGGTTATCTAATCGCTGGGGTATCTGACCTCAGGGATTACCAGGGATCAGTAAAATGTGAATCCCTGAGTTCTCTGTTGGAAAAAGCAACATGACCCCTACTACAATGACTTCTATAGGACTGACAAGCTGTTAGCTAAGTACAGTGTCCTTTCAATCCCCTAGAAGTGAATGGTTCGTTGGTCACACATGCACACTACCATTTCATTTACACATAGGAGTTTACAATCTCTGTTTTCATGATAGGCAGATCCCAGCAGCTGAAACCTCAGCGATTAAAGGCTACATGGTGACTAATAAAATGCTGTTCTGCAATGTATCAGCAGCTGATGGAAGTCGGGTTGCCGCTCATGCAACTGTAAATCACAAAAAAATTGAAATACCTCTGGGGTACAATGTAAACCCTTTCCCTTACATTAGATACAATGTTACACAGCAATTTTTAGACACTTGACAGCTGTTGTGCTCAGTCGCTTGGTAGCCAAGCCTCATTATCTAGAAAATATTTAGTTTCAGAATCACCAATTTGGACCAAAAAATAGTTTCAAGTCTGGATCAATTTGTTCTGAAATGAAAATGCACATTTAGTTGTATGACCGTCCGAGGGCTCTTTTCACTCTGTCTAACCCCTTTCTAGCTATATAGATGGGCATGGTTCTGCTACACTGGTGAACACTGGAGGTTGTGTGCTATGTTTCCCATGTGACCCATATATGTTTCTCATGTGACCTATATATCCACACTTGATTGGTGGGCCTTATGTATATCTTCTGGCATTTGCGCCTCTGACACCACCCCTGGAAGAAGGCGCTTATCCGAAACACGTGTTGGGATGGGTCAGGGGACTTTGGTGTGGACTCTGATGCTCAATATGGGTAGGTCATTTCATTTTGAATATTACTATTACGCTTATGGTGCTTGATCTGTGCATTCACAGGACCTTTTTAGACAAATTTGACGATTTTTTCTGTCTACTTGTATTTGTTCTCTTTGTGTTATGACATTAATCAATTTTGTAATTTTATAAGAATTTTTGGCTATAGTGAGTACTTCCTTTTCTCTGTTTTGTGGTTTATTGTTTTAATTTTTGGGTACGAATTACAATGGAGCCTATTATTTTGGGTGGACACTTTTATGTATAGGATGTGATTTCTACATCTCCCATTTGTACCATGTTGTTGTATGCAAATTTTACTGTAGTACATTTTTATACAGCAAAACATTGAATTGCAGAAGTACTGTATAATAAACTATGTTCACAATGAATCTGCAATTCGGTGTTTTATTGCATACAAGCGCTATACTGAAATCTTATGTATAATTTTCCTTGTGAAATGCCAAAACCAATTTAAGTTAGGGTTGCTTTGTTTGTTGTTGTGATCAGTCATAGGATATTGAATGGCAAAGGGTGTATGTCCATTCACATAGAAAGAGTGTATCAAATGGGCTAACATAAAATGATATTGGAAACTTAACTTTTAATAGTGTAAGCTAAAACACTTGGAACTAACGCAATACTATAGTCGATAGCATTGTGGTAATACTAATGAGGCGATACCATCCAGTGCTATTGACTCTTTGGAAGTATGGGCAGATAGTACACCTCACCAGTAGATTTATAGGGTGCACAGTCATAGATATAATCTCAGACCTGAGGAGTGTCCCTGAGCTAAGTTCATAGAAGTAGGCCACTCCACCAGCATACAGCGCCTAATACATATTTATACTGTTAGGCTAGTTTGACACCCCATACCACTAAGTCACTTACTAAGCCCTATAAAAGTGAGTCACGGTGGCTAACTTAGTGTCACCCCAACCCACAAAGTGGATACACTAAAGCGGTTACTGAGGGATCAGGATGGAAAATTGTGATTCACCCCCAAGAATGCAAATATACATAGCAGTCTTATGTCTCAATCCTGCTCTTAAGTCTCGTGATCAGTTATTGGACTGGACAATGGACTTAGACATTGACAAAATGAAGGAAGCATATGAAGTACCATATAGTTACACATCATTCACTCTTATGCTTACTTCCATCTTGTTTGTTATTGCTTTAGATGAAAGATAAATGCTGTACAGGGGATTTTTTCTTTAATTTAAAAAAAGAAATTGGAAGCTTCCATCCTTTTTTACCATTAGAGTGAATGATGAAAGATGCAAATGCAAGGTGCTCCATCTGCATCCTTCATTCTGTCAACGTTTCAGAAAGATGGCAGTGAAAATAGCCTTACTTAACTTGGCTTTGGTATTTGGCAAGGAAAAAAATGCAACAAATTTTACCGCAGCACTTTTATGCAACAAAACACTAAAATGCAGAGGCTGTGTATAACTTAACACTAAAATGCAGTAATATATAAACTGTCTGGGTTTTGGTTTTTAACCAGGAACTAGAAAATATGACAAATTTTACAGTGGCACTGTTATGCAACAAAACACTGAATTGCATAGGCAGTACAATATTGGTTATGATGTTTGACAAGAGAAAACACGTGCCCAATTATGCCAGATATTTGCAAAAAATCAAAATGGGGGGGGGGGGAGCAGCACAGTGGCTCAATGGTTAGCATTGCACAGCAGTCCTGGGTTCGAATCCTGCCAGGACAAAACATCTGCGAGGAGTTTGTATGTTCTCCCTGTGTTTGCATGGATTTCCTCCCATTCTACAAAGACATACTGATAGGGGGAAAAAAAAAGTACATTGTGATTCCTATAGGGGGCCCATAATCTACATAAAAAAATCCAAAGTAAATGTTGGTGAGAAATCAGAATTGTGTTTAACGCAGCACAAAGACAGACTGCAATAGCTGCTGGACTAATAGAAACCGACAGTCACAAACTCCAATCTCCTATCTTTCTCTCTCCTACTAAAATCTATCTATTAATTAAAGGGAACCTGTCACATAGATTTTCCATCCTAAACTAGTCACAGCCGGTGTATTATCTAGTAATGACCTTTCCTATGGTGCTCCTCACTAAGTTTTCTGTTGCTGAAAAGTCAAGTGTTAAGATTTTAAAAACTCAGTTCTGCAATTTTACCATAACTAGTCAAGGGCACTGGGAGCAGCTTTAGATAGTAATGCAGTCTTTGCGCTAAATCCCATGCGACATTTTCCTCACTATCAGACCTTAGCTTCATCCTCATTAACCAGGCGCCCTACTCAGAAGTATTCCCCGAGGGTTCCAACTAGGTGTTATGACTTGGAAATGACAGTGCGGCCATTTGGGAGTGTGGCCCCTGATAAGAAGGGCTGACAACAAATAGGGTAGAAAAAGTTGGTGCATGTAACCCTGCCCATTATTACCAGACATGCCCACAAACTACCATATATGATTCACAAATAGTATCTAACTCATTTAGCACATCCCAAACCTACAGACAATACCCACACTTCTCTTATATCCCTTACTGATTGCAATGGGCAGATTCGTTCAGATGGCAAAGACCCCTAGGGTTTTGGACTTGTCCAGCTTCTCCATCCAGAATATCCTGCTGACTAGAATCTAGAATGTCTATGACTAGAATGTCTCTCTTGGCAGCTCTGGCAGATTCTTTTGTTCGGGGTCTAGATTTGGTGTCTGGTCTGTGCCTCCCCACCTTGTGTATTGGAAATAACACTTCTTCTACCCATACCAATAACAAAAACAAACATTTGTAATGTTATTTTCATATAATAGACTCAAAGCTTCAGTAATAACGTCTCCATACAGTAATAATGTCCCAACTACCCATCACTCAGTAATAAAATTCAACTGCACTTGTGCTCAGTAGTAATGCTCCACCTATACCGCCACTCAGTAATAATAGTCCTAAATTTCTGCACCCTTGCTCAGTATTACTGCCTTCTCATGTTCATCACTCATTTTATATATGCCCTCATCTTCCCAATTACCCCCTTTCTCTATAATGCCTCTATGCCATGTACCCCTTAAATATATAAATACTCACCTAACTGATTCTCACAGGGAGTCCTCATATTGTCTGCCTGGTGGATCAGTACGCATAGGCCCCTCTAGTTGTAAGCGCCCCTCCAACTCCCAGACATCTAGCCTCTGGCAGGAGCTAAGGGCTTACTTGTCAAAAAACCATGCTGTTCTGGGAAATGCTACTTAACTTGTGGTACACATATCTGGACATATCCATCCAAAAGGGCAGATTTGTACCTGTACTCCCCAGTAAATGGACATCTCCACCTTCTGGAGCTTTTTCTAATGCCTATTACTCATCAGTACCTTCTCATGACTGACTGCCATGCAATGCATTATTGGGAAGCACCCATGGTCCCCAAGGTCATATGATCCTTTTTTCTACTTTAAATGCATTTGCATTGTTGCCATGATTTTAGGTGAATCTTTCAAATCAAAACACAAAGCCTTTGGATCTCTTCATAGCTAAACTTTTGAAAACTTTAGGTTAAATCCAGTTCCATATAAATTTTCTCATCTCTACCTGTATTTGGACACCATTTTTGTATGGTTTATCATGGCTGATATTTTCAGGTTTTTAAACTTGAAAAAGGGGATTAATCCCCGAAATGCATTGAGTATATTTTTTGGATTCAAATAAAAATGTTATCATTGGATCAGCTCGGATTCTTTTTCACTTGCTTTTTCACTTGCTGATCATCCAAATCCGTTACTGTCACGGTGCAAAGGTATACGTCTTCCTCCGGATGGTCTTTTGAATCAACACGGACGCAAGAGGTCGGGAGACAACAGCAATTTATTGTAATCCACAAAGTTAGTAGCCGGCGGCGGTCACATCAACCGTAATAACAATAAGTCCACAGAAGTCACAATCCAATGATAACTTTGGTTCCTTGGTCCTGTAACTAAATCCTGGCTTTCTGCAGAGCTGTGCACAGGCCGGCTAACACATAATAACTCCAGCTACAACTATATACTACGACTGTTACACCTATATCTGTGGGTGGGAAGGGCTGAGTCACAGATCCTTCCCCCCTCACCTATACCAAGGAGAGCAGACTCCCTGTCTACTATGGACAATGCACCATCCAACATCTTCTTGGAGACACTGATCAGATTATCTCCACCCATTGTCCTCACTGGTCCTCACTAGTTAGGGGTATTTGCATACATTGTGCTAACACACTAGACCCTAATCAGCCAACTACACATTGATGTATATAACAGGTTAGAGAATACATTCCACATGAAATATATATTACACATTGCCTATAGTATAGACTCTAACCATCCCGTGACAACCCCTCCCCCTCTCAAAACATGTGCATGACACAATTGGCCTACACAGGTAAATTGGGGAATGCACATCAGTCTCTATAGCTCATATGTCCTCCTGCCGGGATAACCCATCTGCGTTCTGGTGTTGGTTCCCTCGGCGGTACTGAATGGTAAAGTTGTAGGGTTGAAGGGCTGGCATCTGGCAGAAAATCCGGTGGATCCATGTTGGCTTCTCTCTGAGCTTGGCTTCGGGTCACTGCTCCCACAAAGTGGCACTGTAGATTTCCAACATCGTTGCCTAACAGAACATCGGCCGGCAGCCCGCTCATCACACCAATTGTGCATCGTTTTGGTCCATAACCATAGTCGAGTTCCACGGTAGCTTTAGGAATACGTTTCCAAGTACCTCCTGCCAACTCGATAGAAAGGCCAGGGCCCTCCTCTAGGGCCTCGGGTCGAACTACTCGGGGGTCCGCTACCGTTAGGAAAGCTCCCGAGTCCCGGAATCCAACAACTGTTCGGCCATCCAGTAGGACCTCCTGCAAGTGCTTCCGCTGAAGGTTTGCGGGATGTGTGGCGGAAGGCTGAATCCCATAGACCCCTGGAGGTGGAACAGATGGGTCATTCATGGAGTCATCTGGAAATGGGGCCAAACTTTCAGTCCTAGGGGTGGTTCCCAGGTAGTGAATAGGCCGGGATGCCACGGTGGCCCGTGCCCCCATGTTAACAGGGCAACTAGCTTGCAAATGTCCAGGCCGCCCGCACCCAAAACATCTGCGCTCTAGCATTCTTCCAGTAGGTCGTTGTCTAGGGACAGGGTTGTTCATAGCTGGAGGCCGATGGGCTGGGGCAGGGGTAGAGGGGGAATTGTAATCCTGAGGCCGGGCACGAAAGGTGGGTGGCTGGATGAAGGGTGTCTGGCGGACTGTGGTAGTTTTCCGCTCCTCTGCAAACAACCTCTTCCACTGCGGCTTGATGGTCAGGCCCTCATCTGCAAGGGAAGCAGCTTGCTCCACTGTGGCTGGGTTCCGTTCCAGCACCCACTCACGGATCTCAGCGGGGCACTGGGAAAAGAACTGTTCCTTAAGTATGACTTGGAGGATCTTATCGACTGTGACAGCCTCCTCTCCTTCTAGCCAGCGCTTGCATGCTTGCTTCAACTTGTGGGCGAACATGTGGAAGGAGCTTCCCCCATTGTAAGACAAAGAGCGAAACTGAACTCGGTAGGTCTCTGGCGTGACTGCATAATACTTCTGCACCGCTCTTTTAATGGCCTCATAGTCCCGCTGATCACTAGGGTCCATGGCTCTGAGAGCTTCCGCAGCCCCATCTCGTAGGTGCCCCACCAGATACCGGACCCAATCCTTCTCTGGGACTTCCATCAGGTGGCACTGGTGTTCGAAGTCCTGAAAATATCCATCAACATCCCCAGCCGCTTCATCAAAGGTCTTGAAGTGTTTATGGGAGACATATGGTGGTTCTCTCACTGTTGGGCTGGGGGTCGACGTTTGATTATAATTCCGCGTAGTTATCTCAGCCATTCGCATTTCATGCGCCATTCTTTCCTTTTCATGCGCCATTCTCTGCTCCTCCTTCTCCGTTTCCTGAGCCCTCTGTAATGCTCTACTCCTTTGCTCTGCAGTTGCTTCTAGCCCCAGCACTGCCAACTCCTCCTCATACAAAACAACCCATCTGCTCTTTTGGGTCTGTACCTGCCACTCCCGTATCTCTACTGTCTCCTGGGGGCAGCCCTCCTCATGGTCGCTTTGCAGCGTCATCTCCTCCAGTGCCTCGATCAGTTGCTCTTTCGTTCTTCCCTGATAACTCAGGTTTAGTTCCCGGGCCCTTACTTGTAGACTTGCCATAGTCCAGTTCCTGTATTCTGAGGTTGTGGCTCCATTAATCGCTGGGCTGCTGTAGTCCATCTCGCTGTCCGCTGTTGATCCCACCGCTGCCAACCAGTTGTCACGGTGCAAAGGTATACGTCTTCCTCCGGATGGTCTTTTGAATCAACACGGACGCAAGAGGTCGGGAGACAACAGCAATTTATTGTAATCCACAAAGTTAGTAGCCGGCGGCGGTCACATCAACCGTAATAACAATAAGTCCACAGAAGTCACAATCCAATGATAACTTTGGTTCCTTGGTCCTGTAACTAAATCCTGGCTTTCTGCAGAGCTGTGCACAGGCCGGCTAACACATACTAACTCCAGCTACAACTATATACTACGACTGTTACACCTATATCTGTGGGTGGGAAGGGCTGAGTCACAGATCCTTCCCCCCTCACCTATACCAAGGAGAGCAGACTCCTTGTCTACTATGGACAATGCACCATCCAACATCTTCTTGGAGACACTGATCAGATTATCTCCACCCATTGTCCTCACTGGTCCTCACTAGTTAGAGGTATTTGCATACAATGTGCTAACACACTAGACCCTAATCAGCCAACTACACATTGATGTATATAACAGGTTAGAGAATACATTCCACATGAAATATATATTACACATTGCCTATAGTATAGACTCTAACCATCCCGTGACAGTTACATTTTCTAGTTGGGGCTGTTGTTGTTGTCTCAATCGTCACAAACATACAGCAATATTACAGTACATAAAATGCATGTAGCGTTTTACCAAAAACTGTAGGTAAATTTACATGCACCAACTTTATGTGCAATTTTGTGAATCTGGCACATGCCACATACTGATCGGGTTATTTACGCAACTCAGGCATTGTATATTTTCAGAATTGAATAGTTATAAGGAGAAGGACATGAACAATTGGTTGCTAGCCTACATTCACATGAACATTGGATAAAATAGAGGGGTGATGTAACAAGGTATATCTCCTGAGGAAGCTTTGTTATAGGTGAAACACGTCAAGGTTTGTTCTCTCTATTTTTAGTCAATTCTGGACTTGCTGCTAGTGATCATGACTATAGGTATATGCACTTGAACTATGTTCACTATTGTTTGTGCTGTATGACTAGCACTCTCTTTTGCCTTCCTTACCTTCATACTTGTACCCATCTGCATTTAGGATGTTATAATGTGATGTAAGTGCTTAATATACTATTTCTCTGGCCCACCATCTAATAATACTCTACTATATCACGTGCTGTAATATTTACATACATAGTCCATACACATACTATTTATTTTATATGTATGACCATTTTGGTCCACTTTATTATAGGTTACTTTGTTTGGTGTGTATGTATGGTGTATACATGATAGTTTGTAACATTTCTTTATATTCCGTTTGGGCATCTTTTGAATATAATTCAGTCCTTTCTCTATCCATACATTTTGGTCTACCTTCAGGTGACTTATATACTGTCATTGCATACTTTTATATAGCCATTGCCCATGAGCATTGTTGCTGCCTGATGTTTTTTGCCTTCTTTGATTTAGATTTTTTTGGCTATTTTCTCCTCCCTTGTTGTATTATTATTTAATTCTTGTGGATCATTTATTAATAAATTTCTATTTTTATAATATTAATTTGTGATATATGGTTTGTTTTGGCTTTTTTTCTTCTTCCGTTTATATTGGATTTTCTATGATTGAACTTATTACTGTTGTCAGGTCCCTTTTGTACATGTAATGTAATAAGGTGCCACATATATCGGTATAATAATTTATACAACACCAACACCTCAATGGAAACTGATAGCCATTAGGAAATCATGAAAATATATGACCTATCTATATAATTGTATTGGTCATTTAAGCATCATTTCAACTCCATTTTAATAGCCGTTTATATAATATGTCCTAGTATTAGTAGTGTTTAGGACTGTAGGCAAATCTACAAATCACAAAACTAGATTATTCTTACTATTACAAAGATTAAACACAAGTTCCCAGCAGGATGCCGACAAGCTAAAGTGTGTTTGAGGGAATGAGGCGCAGGTGCAAAACACCTGAGGCTCAGCCGCTCGCACACCTACCATTCATGGGTGGATGCGTAATTGTCATAGATACGTCTACTAGAGCCAGTCACTGATGTGTGTTGCACTCCATGCAGGCTCGCAGCCTGTTCACGCCTGTACTATTATATTACATTTTCAGAGTTATCTTAAGTGAGTGTTTAAGGAACACAAGGAAAAGAGTTCAATGACAAATGAAGCTCTGTCGCATGTATAGATGGTTGAGTTTTTTTTATATGAAATGGTAGCTTTTACGTCTAAGTCCACGACTACTTTGGCAGGCTGAGGCTCTGTTTTACAAACCCTTCCTTATACTTTTATTCCTTAAGACATCTTCTGTATCGCCTCCCTCATTCTCCACAGTTATAGACAGACTGTGTTAAACCATTTATAGAATGTGTGTTATTACAGTCAAGCTATAAAGTATGAGATCCTGTTAGGCTGGGCTGGTCTTACATGGCCATAATGTAAGTCCGCAAATGGTCCGTAATTGAGGGTTTTCAATTGCGGACCATTTGCAGACACATTATAATCAGTGTGGCCTCTTACAACACTGGATATTTTATCCATGGTGTGCCGGGCTGCAACCGAGGTCCGCAATTTATAGAGCAATTTATAGAACTCTATGGTTGAGTGTGGCAGGGCACGGGCGTCTGCGGTGTCTACGTTGCCGATCAGCAACTTGCGGACTGTACAATCAATATGGTAGTGTAAGACCAGCCTAAAGGTGCAACTTCTCCTTCCTAAAGAATGCAGCGCTAATAAAGTGCAGAGAACAATTCCCCTTCAATCAAATATGTGGATACTCAAGAAATAAATAAATAAATAAATAAATATTCTCAATAAAATGATGGTAATGTACGTACAAGTTGCTCATATTAATATGAAGGTAATCTTTGACAATAAACCAATTGTAATATTACAATATTGTTACCTTGAGAATTCTTCAGTAGAGTCCAGGCTGTGAAATTAAATTTCTGTTTTTGAAATACGGAAAAATATTGTACCAATAACAATTATAGAGAAAATTAGAAAAATGAGACTTGGCTAAATGTAGAAAAAACATACAGAAAATTAAAGTATCCCAGAAATTTAGACATTCATATTGTCTTTTACTTTGACCTTATTCTTCTTCCTTCTACAGGGAAAACCATAAGCAGTATGTTAAAGAATTAATTCAGATGTTCCTGGAGATGAGCCATTATTGTTCATCTTAGAAACTCATCCCTGGCTGTATATTACCTGGGTGCAGCGGGAGATCTCCACTTCGTCTGCAATAATAGAGAAGACAGCACTAAACACCACCCCTTGACAAAGCCTCATCCCATCATATGTATTTAACCCCCCCCCCAAACAAAACAAAGGCACGAGAGAGAAATACTACTAGACAGGGCTTGGCTTAAGGTTGAGTGTCCTGCATCACTGTATCTCAAGTGACTTGACACTTAAATCTTTATATTAAAATGGTTTCTTAGAGTTGAATATTGACCTCCTATCCTTGGGATAGGTCATCAATAGAGATTAACAAATTAGTTTGTAACAAACCAGGTTTGCTACGATTTCTTGCAGTTCTCCACTCACAAACCATTCTTATATACTAGAGTCTCCTCAGACTCCAAAGTATAATAATAAAAGGCCATGGAGGGTGAGCAGAAAATAAAAATAGCACTTATACTCACCTTTTCTAAGTGCCACCAATCTGATATTGATTTTCTACAATAAGGATAAGCCATTAGTATTTCAGTAATGGAAAATCCCTTTAAAGGTTTTATCCAGCCTATTACATTTTTTTTTTAATGGCTGAGATAGCGAACGTAAGGAAAGGCACTACATGTACATTACATACACAGTATATAATTTAACTTTTTTTTAAAACTATATTTTGGCCCTCCAATGGTCTGAGGGACAGTGAACTGGCCCCCTGTTTGAAAAGTTTGAGGACCCCTTCAATACATTATACCATTATTACATAAACTACTGCATAAAAGTTTTACTCTGACAATGTATGTTATGGTGCTATTTTTTATGTATTATAATGTATGGTATAATTATTTGTAATGTGTATGACAGACAACATATAGGGGGAATTAACTGAAAATATTGCTCAGGACATTTTCTAATGTCAGTCTGTATCTGTTTTACAGGGCCTGTTGAGTAGGCAGCGCTGTAAGTGACCATCTGCTTCACCCCAAGTGTGAAAAGGAGCGCTATCGCAGGTCCTTCCTTCCAACCGTGACCAGGCTGTATAATCTACATCAGACCAAGCGTAGATCACTCCGCACAGAAAACTAATGACTATGACGATGACCATGAAGTCTTCCTTCTTTCTCTTCCGTTTTTCCTTAGCTGCTATGGACTCCTAGTATATCTTCTCATCTCAGCTTACGTGTGCCTACATCTGTATTATATTACTGTGTAATATCCTGTATCTGTATTACTATGCTGCTGTAACATGCTGAAATTTCCCCACGGTGGAACTATTAAAGGATTATCTTATCTTATCTTATCTTATCTTAAAACAGACCCAAAACACTATCAGTATGTTTATTCTGTTCATGTTTAAAGGGACTGTCCAGCCAAGAAAAATTATTATTAACCTTACTCATATTGGTGTATAAAAAAACGTACATATCTCACATATTTCCTGCTGTCCCTGTTTTGATGTCTTCATGTTACAGTAATAATGGCCTGACTCAGGGACATGTAACCACTGGGGACAATAACTGAGCTAGTTTTTGTCTGTAGCAGTCTCAGGATGTCATCACTACAGCAGGAAGGAAAGACATAATGGGAGCTTGGAAGCCTTGGATTAGGCGTGGTGGGGAGACGGTATATTATAAAATATTTTAAAATATTTTTTTTTTAAACTATTCTGAACCAGGTTAATGTTTTCTTGTCTGGACACACCTTTTTTAGGGTAACTAAACTTCTGATTTTCTGCCACCATTTGTGACATTAAAAATATGTAATTTACATTAATGGGGGAATCCACCGTTTGTGCTTTCTCTATTCTTTCCTCACTTATTGGCAATAGAAATCCTCAATGCTTCTGGCTGAGGAAGGGGACTATCAATGTAGTACTGAGAATCTGAGGCTGGAGGAGGGTTGGCTTATATTTCAGGTGCTATAAAATGTAGAACCCTGGTTTTGGTGTACTATGAAAAATTATATAATCATTTTACCATTATTATTTCCAAAGATGTCCTATGACACCAGAGATATAGTGATTCTGGTGTTATATGAAAGATAAGACTATCATCTTTCATGTCACACCATATTTAGAGATATCCCCAATTTAAAGCACAGTCAGGATTGTTAGGGGCTGTTTTTAATATGCCAATCCCAACTGTGCTTGCAATTGCTGATATTTCTGACCATGGTGTGATATGAAAGATAATAGTCTCATCTTTCATATGACACCAGAATCACTGTTCTATGTTTTCTATTACCAGAGATGAAATAACCTCAGTCTCAGGTTCACTGCATTATACAGTAGCCTATACTACAGTCAGAAGCAGTAAGAAAATAGAAGAAAGTGTACATAAGGGACAGGATTGCGCAGAAAGAAGTCAAAATCCGTTTATAATATTATAGTTTATTCAAGTAACAATAAGTTAAATAAGGCAAATTTTAACATTTATTTCAAGAATTATACTAATAATATTTACTATAATATAGTAAATAAGAAAATATCTGATTATTACCACCTATATTTTAACCTATATGATAAAACTGCATATATACAGAGAAATATATCTATGACATATGCCTTCAGTACACTAGTAGATTGTTCATGATACTTCTATCAAATAAGAAACTTTGCTGAGAAAATGTTTCTCTTTTCAGTAAGTCACATTAAAGTCCCCACGAAAAATATGAAAGACTTGATAAAAGTTGACATTTTTAATTTAATGGAAAAAGTAATAACAAACCTCAGAGAGTGCAATCCAGCATACCTATAGATAATGAATGATCGGAAGTGTCAGCAATTCATTTTCTCAGACATATTGCTCTGTGGGTTTCATGATCTCTATGGGTTTTTGATACAGGAAAGGATAAAATGTGAAGTATGTCATTGTTTAAATAGCTAAGTCAATTTTATACGCAGCCCAGAGCTCGGTAATATTTTTTTTCTATGTACCAAACCTTTCACCTACTGCAAAAATGTTGTCTACTTGCAGAATTTCTGTGATTTAAACTGCTAAATATATAGAGGAAGACAAGTGAGCTCGGTATTTGGGTTGTTTAATTATGATTTATGCATTACTTATTGTTTGTAGAATAATAGCTACATATATATCAGTGCAATATGGTCGTTCCCTGTCGTCCTCAACAGCGGCACAATGTGGGGTATTTCTGCCCCTGTGTGCTGGTAGGACAGGCGGATATTTAATTAGCCAATCAAATGCGTGGCAGGCCCTATAAGAGGGCACAAGAACCTCCCCTCTGCGTGTTTTTTTCTGTCCTGTGTGGACAGAGGACAGGTGGGAGGACTTGTGTCCTCTTAGAGAAGCTCAGCAGGATCACTCACCTCCTGAGCGGTTGTTTTCTTCTTGTCACCTTCTGTGCCCTGCGGGGAGAAGGTGCTTGTTAGCCATGTGGCTACCCCCCTCTATCCCCCCTCTCCTCTGCTTCCCCTGCTCCTTGTGACCTACCTGACATTTTGGTGAGAGTCCGGGGACTCCGCATGCCGCCTCTGGTGGCCGCGCGGACTGCCGGCGGGTGGAACCACACTGTTGTGTATCCTGTTCCCCGCCGGCCGCTGTAAGCGCGCACTTCCGGTTTCGCCGGAAGTATCATAGCGCCTTGGCAACGGCCTGGCGCTGGCGGCCGCTCACTCAGGGAAGATTCAGGCCTTATTAAAGGCCGGAAAAGACGGGGAGATGTGGGGGTAAGTGCCCGGGTTAAGGGCCTCTTGGTGGGGGGGAATGTATATCTTTGCAGACCCCTGATTACAGGGTTAGTTGTCTGGGCAGGTTGCCTCACCTGCTTTGATTGTGGCTCCGCCCACTTCCAGCCGGCCAGAATTAAGAGGCTGGCTGGCCTGGTGTCAGAGACCTTCCTGCAGTATCTGCTGAAGGCGTGCGATTGTGGTGTTCATTGATCTTGAACTCTTTTCCAGTTTGCAAACTTTATTGGGAAAGGGGCCACACGGTGGCTCAGTGGTTAGCACTGCAGCCCTGCAGCACTGGAGTCCTGGTGTTCAAATCCCGCCAAGGGCAAAGGACCATCTGCAAGGAGTTTGTATGTTCTCCCAGGTTAAATCCGTCACCTCACTGTCCAGTCTACTGGACCTGGTAAGATTTACCCTTTTTTTTTTAAAAGCTGGTATGATGTCATGGTGACAGTGTTGCATGGTCTATTATCTCTCTCTGTAGGATATGTCATCCTCTACTACCCCTCCTGGGGATGGTAGGAGGAAAACCTCTTCCAAGAGGAAACATTTTTCCTGCTTCGATTGCGACACACCGCTCCCTGATGGTAGGTAGCGGCTTGAAAGGTTGTGCCCTGCGGGGTACTACTGGTCCTATAACTTGCCTATTTTCAGGCTATGAGTGGGCCCGTTGTCGCGGGTGCAGAGGTCATCCACCTGTGGAGCCCTCTCCCAGAGATATGAAAGCATGGGTCAAGGAGATGGTGAGTTTGGGCATCGCTTGGGTAAATAGTTTTTCCCTTGCTTGTACTCTCCTTTTTGTTTTGCAGGATGATTCCCTCAAAGGGATCCATTGCACCTTGTCTCAGCTCACCAGGAGACCATGCTTTGAGCTCCGTTCCTCGTCTCTCCCCCCCCCCCTTGTAACACCTGCGGGGGGCAGAGGATGATTCCTCCGAGGACGACTCAGTCATTCCAGCAGAACTGCGTTCCATTATGAACAAACGGGCAGGCTGCTGAAGTCCATCCGGTCTACAGTGGGCCGAGATGTTGACGGGGAAGCCTCCACGTCTGCCTCTGGGGGACATATTGCCTTCCATGCGGACGCCACGCTGACCAACCTTATGGCGCAGCAGTGGAAACAGCCAGAGAAAGGACATTCGCTTCCAGGATCTTCAAGAGTTTGTTTCCTGTTAACACAGCCAGGACGAGGTGGCCGAGTGGTTAAGGCGATGGACTGCTAATCCATTGTGCTCTGCATGCATGAGTTCGAATCCCATCCTCGTCGATTCTGTCTGACGTTTTCCACTTGGAAACTTGCTTTGCTGAGCCTCTTTAAAAAAAAAAAAAAAAAGCAGTGGGATTCCTGGGGGCCTCCCCCAAATGTGGATTTGGCCATAGCAAAGCTGTCCCGCAGAACCCTGGTGCCCTTGGAAGATGGTTCAAATCTTCAGGACCATCTGGATCGTAGGGCGGACTCCGTTCTGAAGAAGGTCTACTCAGCTTCCTCCGCGCAAGCCTCTGTGGCCATAGCCTCCTCTATGGTTGGTGACTTTTTGCGCAACCGCTTAGCCGCCTTGGAGCGGGATATAGACTTGGGCGTAGACAGAGATGAGATTCTGGCCTCTATGAAAAGAGTTCATAGGGCTGCAGATTATTTGGAGGAATCCTCCTGCCATCAATTAAAAATCTCCGCCAAATCTATGGCGTTGTCTACTGCGGCCCGTAGACCCCTTTGGCTAAAGCCTTGCGTCTAAAGCAGCTCTCTGTGCTCTCCCCTTTGAGCCGGGAAGGGTGTCTGGCCAAAGCTTAGTCGCCATTATGGAGGGATTAGCTGAAGGTAGGGGAAGGTCCCTACCTCAAGCATCTAGGGGCAGACGTGCTCCCTCTAGAGGCAGAGGTTCTTCCTCTAATTATAGACGCCCTTCCCAACAACGGCGTTTTAGATATCGCCCTAGGGGAGCTGGTCATGGCGCTTCCAAGGAGGACACCAAGAGGAAGCCTGAGTTTTGACGTGGGGCAGCTCCCTGTGGCCCCCCTTCCTGTGGGAGGATGTCTTTCCTCCTTTTCCAGAGCATGGTTCACCCATATCCAAGACCCATGGGTGTTGAAGATCATACAACACGGGTATCACATCGACTTTCATCTTCCACCTCCAGATCGGTTCGTTTCCACCCAAACTCTTCCACCTTCTCAGCAGGCCAGTCTAGAAGCCTTGGTTGCCGAATAGGTTACCAAGGGCGCCCTGGAGAAGGTACCAGCCTCAGACCTCGGTCTGGGAGTCTACTCC
Source organism: Leptodactylus fuscus (assembly GCF_031893055.1). NCBI lineage: Eukaryota > Metazoa > Chordata > Amphibia > Anura > Leptodactylidae > Leptodactylus > Leptodactylus fuscus. The sequence goes on from NC_134265.1 coordinate 78,893,138, forward strand.
CCCGTCTTTCTGGTCCCCAAGTTCACCGGGGGCTGGAGGATGATAATAGACCTGAGGTACCTCAATCGGTTTATCAGGAAGAGGTCATTTCGAATGGAAACCGTGGATTCCGTGGCTGTGTTTCTTCAGCCAGGAGAGGTGATGGTTACCCTCGATTTGAAGGACGCCTATCTACATGTCCCCATTGCTCATTACCACAGGAAGTTCCTCAGGATTGCCGTCGCTATGGCCGGCCACAGGGAGCACTATCAATTCACAGCTCTGCCATTCGGCATCACATCCGCCCCACTGGTATTCACCAAGGTGATTTCTCCGGTCGCTGCGGCCCTCAGACTTCAGGGTCTTTTCATCGTCCCTTATCTAGACGACTGGCTACTGAAAGCTCAGTCTCCTGCTGCCCTCCTCCAGCAGCTCAACCTTGCCATCAACTTCCTACAGGAGTTAGGATTATCAATTGGGAGAAGTCCGAAATCGTTCCATCCACCCGAAGAAAATTCCTCGGATTTATAGTGGATTCAGAAGCGATGCAGATCTTCCTCTCCAGTCCAAGGAAGGAAAGAATCCAAGCCAGTGCACGATTCCTATTGCGCACTCGGCAGGTACCATCCGGACCGCCATGAGAGTCCTGGGCCTGATGTCATCCTCGGCCAGGGCGGTGCCTTGGGCTTTATGGCATTTGCGTCCCCTGCAGATGGAAGTGTTGAGAACCTGGAACAGGTCTCCACGGGGATTGCACAAGAAGATCTGCCTTTCTCCCGCTACCCGTCTTGCCCTCAGATGGTGGATACACCTGAAAGACGGAAGGTCCACGGTCCCGACAGTGTGGACCCTGTTGACAACAGATGCATCCCAGTGGGATGGGGAGCCCATTGTCAAGACAAAACTGTACAAGGACGATGGAGATGTCCGGAGCTGGGGTCATCCAATCTCAAGGAACTCAGAGCAGTGTACCTGGCCCTAGTACACTTTGCCCCAGAATTGAAAGGCAAGTCTGTCAAAAACCGGTCAGACAATATGACGGTGGTAGTCTATATAAACAAACAAGGGGGCACCAGGTCACCAACCTTGCTGAGAGAGACGAATCTCATATTTGCCTAGGCGGAGAAGAATCTGGTCCAGTTATCCGCTGTTCACATAAGGGCTCCCTGAACATAGTAGCGGATCAGCTGAGTCGGGGTATTACCGTATCAGGAGAATGGTCTCTCAATCCAGACGTATTTCAACAGATCGTCCAGAGATGGGGTCTCCCGGAGGTCGATCTTATGGCTACCCGACTCAACGCCAAGGTGGGGACCTTCTGCTCTCTGTACCAGGAGGACAATCCCTTGGCGGTGGATGCCCTGTCCATCCCATGGAGGTTCAGGCTGTTTTACATATTCCCTCCAGTTCCAATCATACCGAAGGTATTGATAAAAATAAGACAGGACCAAGCCTCGGGAATAGCCATAATCCCGTTCTGGCCAAAAAGGGCTTGGTTTGCTCAGCTCATACAAATGAGTCAGGGCATATATTGGAGGCTTCCCCCACTCCCAGACCTGGTAACCCAAGGAGAGCTGAGATGCCAGGATCTGAGGAGACTCAACCTGACAGCCTGGAGGTTGACCAGTCCCTATTGAGAAATAGAGGACTGTCACAAGCCGTCTTGAAGACCCTATCCAGCGCCAGAGCAGATTCGACTAACAGGAACTACCGTCGAATAGGTAACAGCTTTAATGCCTGGTGTCTGCAGCATCAAGTGGACTCCACCGATCCCCCTACGGAGGCGATCCGGGACTTCCTTCAAGACGGACTAGACAGAGGTCTTGCTGCGGCCACACTCAAGGTACACGTAGCGGCCCTGTCCGCCTATCTGGGGAGGCGTTTGTCTCAGGATCCTTTAGTGAGCACCTTTATTAAAGGGGCAACTAGGCTGAGACCGGTGGTAAACACCCCTGTCCACCAATGGGACCTTATTCCGGTCCTGAACGCCCTATGTGGCCAGCCATTTGAACCTCTGGAAGAGGTCTCCCTCAAGTCGCTAACCGGCAAAGTGGCGCTGCTATTGGCAGTCACACCTGCCAAACGCGTTAGTGAACTACAAGCTTTGTCCGCTGAGGAGCCATATACCACCTTTTTCTCTGACCATGTACAGCTTAGGTTCCTCCCTGGGTTTCGTCCCAAGGTGCCATCTGCTGTAAACAGGAACCAACTGATTTCCCTTCCAGTATTTTTTCCGTTCCCTTCTTCTGCTGAAGAAGAAAGATGGCACAAGCTGGATGTGGTCAGATGCCTGCAGATCTACTTGCAGCGCACTCGCCCCTTTAGGTGGACTGAAAACCTGTTGGTCAGCTACACGGGGAAAAACAGGGGCGCCAAAGCCGCCAAAGCTACAATATCCCGGTGGGTTACCGAGACTATTAGAGTCGCCTATACCGCCCAAGGGCTGTCGGCTCCATCTTTCCTTCATGCCCATTCAACCAGGGCAATGTCCACTTCACAGGCAGGAAGAAGTGCTTTGTCTGTGGACCAAATATATGCAGCTGCCTCTTGGGCATCTGAATCCACCTTCATTCGGCATTACCGCCTGAAGGACTAAGTGGCAGATTCCACTGCCTTTGCCCAGACCAGTTTAAGTTCGGTCATGGGTTTGTCCCACCCATCTTGGGGACCTGCTTGCTATATCCCCACATTGTGCCGCTGTTGAGGATGACAGGGAACGAGTGATTATGAAGATAATCTTGTTTCCCTTAGTCCTAACAGCGGCACAAGATTTCCCACCCTGGGAATCATATCTTATGTATAAAACTGTATATAAATGTAATGGAGGTACTTTTGTATTTACACGCAGAGGGGAGGTTCTTGTGCCCTCTTATAGGGCCTGCCACGCATTTGATTGGCTAATTAAATATCCGCCTGTCCTACCAGCACACAGGGGCAGAAATACCCCACATTGTGCCGCTGTTAGGACTAAGGGAAACAAGATTATCTTCATAATCACTCGTTCTATTAAAGAGAATATAAAAAAAATCTATGGATGTGTTACTTGACTGATCAATTTAAAAATGAAAATTCATACTCATTTCCATGAGCCCCTGCTGCGCTACACTTACCTAGTCCCTGTTGGTTTCTATATTTATAAAACTGGCAGCTCAGCCATACGCAGGATTAGGATACTGATACTGCTCAGCATCAAAAATGTGATATGGGATGCATGGGTCCCCTGGAAGGCTAAAGGGCAAGTGGATGGAGCTGTGGGCAGGAGAAGGGATTGGTAAGTAAATAGGGCTTGTTACCTTCTGGAACAACTCCAGCATGTCACGCCCTATTTATAAAACAAAAAGCAGCAAGGACCCACTGGGTCCCATAAGGTCCTCATAGCAGCCACTGTAGTCATGCCACTGTCTGCAGCAAATCCACGGGACAAATTAGGAAACAATAAATCATTGCATATCTTTGCTCCAATGGAGCTCAGGAATGGGGGACAAAATGCACAAAATGCTCTAAAAAGTGTTTAAATCACATACAAATTTAAAATACCATAAGTTTTATATCTGATTCCCAGTGACAAGTTTTTGGAGATTTGTTTGAACTGTTTGTTTCATCACCGCTCTCTAGTTCAATATGGCATCAATTTGCTTAAAGGGTTTTCCAAGACTTTTTTTTTTTTTTTTTTTACAGATAGACAAAAAAATGTGCTGAAATGATTTTTTAGAAATTGAGACCACATGAAAGTACAGTCTCTGCTACAGATACTATCAATTTTTCCTGGTTGAGCGCCATTCTTCATTCAGTTGTTAGCCACATCCACCATGAACATTTATTTTACTGAACTTTACGCTGCCACAGCAGCCAGGAGAGATGGGGACTAGTCCTGATTATCTGAGAAGCTAGCTCCTGCTTCATACATCTATATGATTATATATATATATATATATATATATATATAATGCGGAAGGGGAGGGGGTGTTTTGCTTGTCTGTCTGCCTCTTCCCTGAGCTTGAGGACTGGAGTTTTTTCCCCCCAGTCTTCAACCTCAAGAAAGGGGCAGACAGACAACCAAACTGCCATCTCCCCCTTCCGCAGCACCTACTGCACCCCAAATCCCGACCCCCGATCAACATCAATCTAGTATTTATCCCCTATCCTATGGATATGGCATAAACACTTGAAAAATCACTCTTACTATTCATTTCAACGGGGGTTCGGGGGGTTGGGGTTGGATATTGTTATATACACTCCAGAAACTCTGTATTGTTTGCACGGTGTAGATTTTCTTCAGGTTGGACTCTCATTCTGCTGCGGTTGTTCCAGGGAGGGCCTTGTCAAGCCAGAAGGTCCATGGGGAGTGCAGCGGGATGCCCTCACTGTCCGGCTCCTGCGGCAACTGAAGGCTGGTGAGCTTGGTCCGGGCTCAGTAGCATGGATGGAGGAACTATTCTGCTTAGGACTTCCCCCATAACTACCACTTAAAAGCTGTTTGGCCACTTTCAGACCAATATTGAGAGACAAATGTTATGTTTTTTTATAATAAATAGTTTTACAATTTTCCAATATACTTTCTGTATCAATTCCGCACAGTTTTCTAGGTCTCTGCTTGTTTTCATTCATTTTGTTACTTCTAGGAGATAAAAGTCTGACTATGGTCATGTGACATACAGTCACTGGTCATGTGATGAGCACACAGGTGCTACTTGTTATAGTCACAGCACAGCAATCAGACATCTGCCTGGTAACGAGCAGTGCACCTGTGTGCTCATCACATGACCACAGTCAGACTTTTATCCACAAAAAGTAACAGAATGAATGACAGCAAGCAGAGATCTAGAAAACTGTGAGGAATTGATACAGAAAGTATATTGGAAATTTGTATATCTTTTTATTGTATAAACAATAACATTTGTTTCTCAATATTGGTCTTAAAGTGGACAACCCCTTTAACTTTTCTGACAGGGTGTTGATACAGAAGGAATCCCCTTTGAATGGATATCTGTAAGAATGGACAGAACATTTTTTGTAGTACAAGGGCCATAGTTTTTAGTGATTCCTTTATTGTGTTGATTAGTGAGTAGTATATGCCTATAGGATTGAGGGCAGATGGGGTCTTGTTATACCTTGGAAATTTAAATAGCCCAAACCTCTATGCTAGGACTCTTCAATAAGAGCCAGTAACATCCCTAGACCCCTTCTAAGTGGACCAAATCTGATTCAGGTAGTCAATGCCATGCTTTGTAGTGATGAAGAGCAAACATCCTGAAATAGTGCTGTCTACAGGAATGAAAAGGGCAGAGTATGTGCCCAATTCCAGTTGAGCATATTTCACTGTTATCTAAGAAACACAGTACATAAAACTGTATTAGGGACGCTTATTAAGGATATCTCAATGGGTAACCAAATGAAGACATTTTTCCCACTTCTAGTGTTATAAAATAGTAAATACAATAAATCCGCTCAAAACCCCAGCGTTAAAAAAGGAAAGGAATGGCCACACCACATCTTGCAGGCTGCTCAGAAATTCCACGACTGAAGAGGAAAGCGTCTTAAACAAGTTCCGTAATAAAAATTCCAGCGCCAAAAAGTAGATAAAACTTGACTTTTACTAAATCATATTAAAAACTTTACAAAAATAGATCCATGTTGCAAGTTCAGACACTGCTTACGCGTTTCGGGACAATAAGATATGTCCCTTACTCATAGCCTAAACAATGTTAATTGAGAACCATCTTAAATACCACTCATATGTAAAGTTTTTAATATGATTTAGTAAAAGTCAAGTTTTATCTACTTTTTGGCGCTGGAATTTTTATTACGGAACTTGTTATAAAATAGTATCTCAAACCAAGTCAGGTAATTGCTATATTTATACATAGAGAAATGTCCTAAACAATTATTGAAGCTTTCTGCATGAGCTATTTTTTCCTTCATTACCTATATTTGTCTCTGTATGTTATGTTAGAGCCACGCTTATTGTCAGATTGGAGAACAGTTGGTAAGGACCCAGGAGAATATCTGAGAAGATGATCATTAGAAAAACATTTTGGAATAAATTTACAAGAAGTTGCTGTGAGAGTAGATGCGTTTGTCTCTTCGATTATAGACAGATGCTTTTTATGATGCAATTAAAGGTATCTTTCTTCTTCTGATATTTAGTCGCAGCAGCGCAGTAGGAAATACAGATTGTGCCTAAGCCAGGTCCTGATAAAAGCATGGCCAAATACAATAATTGGAGATCTGTTATTCAGTGCATATGAGACATATTCATCCCCCATTGATATTTCATGTTTTAATGTGTAACAACATGGAATCAGAGTAAATGTATTTAGCCTGTTTGTTACTGAGCAACTGAGAAAGACCATAATGTGGAAGTGAATACAATAATTTTTCTAAATCATTAAAGCTATTATGCAGAAAATATGGATAATGAATAGAGATGAGCGAACACTAAAATGTTCGAGGTTCGAAATTCGATTCGAACAGCCGCTCACTGTTCGAGTGTTCGAATGGGTTTCGAACCCCATTATAGTCTATGGGGAACATAAACTCGTTAAGGGGGAAACCCAAATTCGTGTCTGGAGGGTCACCAAGTCCACTATGACACCCCAGGAAATGATACCAACACCCTGGAATGACACTGGGACAGCAGGGGAAGCATGTCTGGGGGCATAAAAGTCACTTTATTTCATGGAAATCCCTGTCAGTTTGCGATTTTCGCAAGCTAACTTTTCCCCATAGAAATGCATTGGCCAGTGCTGATTGGCCAGAGTACGGAACTCGACCAATCAGCGCTGGCTCTGCTGGAGGAGGCGGAGTCTAAGATCGCTCCACACCAGTCTCCATTCAGGTCCGACCTTAGACTCCGCCTCCTCCGGCAGAGCCAGCGCTGATTGGCCGAACGCTGGCCAATGCATTCCTATGCGAATGCAGACTTAGCAGTGCTGAGTCAGTTTTGCTCAACTACACATCTGATGCACACTCGGCACTGCTACATCAGATGTAGCAATCTGATGTAGCAGAGCCGAGGGTGCACTAGAACCCCTGTGCAAACTCAGTTCACGCTAATAGAATGCATTGGCCAGCGCTGATTGGCCAATGCATTCTATTAGCCCGATGAAGTAGAGCTGAATGTGTGTGCTAAGCACACACATTCAGCACTGCTTCATCACGCCAATACAATGCATTAGCCAGTGCTGATTGGCCAGAGTACGGAATTCGGCCAATCAGTGCTGGCTCTGCTGGAGGAGGCGGAGTCTAAGATCGCTCCACACCAGTCTCCATTCAGGTCCGACCTTAGACTCCGCCTCCTCCGGCAGAGCCAGCGCTGATTGGCCGAAGGCTGGCCAATGCATTCCTATGCGAATGCAGACTTAGCAGTGCTGAGTCAGTTTTGCTCAACTACACATCTGATGCACACTCGGCACTGCTACATCAGATGTAGTAATCTGATGTAGCAGAGCCGAGGGTGCACTAGAACCCCTGTGCAAACTCAGTTCACGCTAATAGAATGCATTGGCCAGCGCTGATTGGCCAATGCATTCTATTAGCCCGATGAAGTAGAGCTGAATGTGTGTGCTAAGCACACTCATTCAGCACTGCTTCATCACGCCAATACAATGCATTAGCCAGTGCTGATTGGCCAGAGTATGGAATTCGGCCAATCAGCGCTGGCTCTGCTGGAGGAGGCGGAGTCTAAGGTCGGACCTGAATGGAGACTGGTGTGGAGCGATCTTAGACTCCGCCTCCTCCAGCAGAGCCAGCGCTGATTGGCCGAATTCCGTACTCTGGCCAATCAGCACTGGCTAATGCATTGTATTGGCGTGATGAAGCAGTGCTGAATGTGTGTGCTTAGCACACACATTCAGCTCTACTTCATCGGGCTAATAGAATGCATTGGCCAGCGCTGATTGGCCGAATTCCGTACTCTGGCCAATCAGCACTGGCTAATGCATTGTATTGGCGTGATGAAGCAGTGCTGAATGTGTGTGCTTAGCACACACATTCAGCTCTACTTCATCGGGCTAATAGAATGCATTGGCCAGCGCTGATTGGCCGAATTCCGTACTCTGGCCAATCAGTGCTGGCCAATGCATTCTATTAGCTTGATGAAGCAGAGTGTGCACAAGGGTTCAAGCGCACCCTCGGCTCTGATGTAGCAGAGCCGAGGGTGCACAAGGGTTCAAGTGCACCCTCGGCTCTCCTACATCAGAGCCGAGGGTGCGCTTGAACCCTTGTGCAGCCTCGGCTCTGCTACATCAGAGCCGAGGGTGCGCTTGAACCCTTGTGCACACTCTGCTTCATCAAGCTAATAGAATGCATTGGCCAGCGCTGATTGGCCAATGTATTCTATTAGCCTGATGAAGTAGAGCTGAATGTGTGTGCTAAGCACACACATTCAGCTCTACTTCATCGGGCTAATAGAATGCATTGGCCAGCGCTGATTGGCCAGAGTACGGAACTCGACCAATCAGCGCTGGCTCTGCTGGAGGAGGCGGAGTCTAAGATCGCTCCACACCAGTCTCCATTCAGGTCCGACCTTAGACTCCGCCTCCTCCAGCAGAGCCAGCGCTGATTGGCCGAATTCCGTACTCTGGCCAATCAGCACTGGCTAATGCATTGTATTGGCGTGATGAAGCAGTGCTGAATGTGTGTGCTTAGCACACACATTCAGCTCTACTTCATCGGGCTAATAGAATGCATTGGCCAGCGCTGATTGGCCGAATTCCGTACTCTGGCCAATCAGCACTGGCTAATGCATTGTATTGGCGTGATGAAGCAGTGCTGAATGTGTGTGCTTAGCACACACATTCAGCTCTACTTCATCGGGCTAATAGAATGCATTGGCCAATCAGCGCTGGCCAATGCATTCTATTAGCGTGAACTGAGTTTGCACAGGGGTTCTAGTGCACCCTCGGCTCTGCTACATCAGATTGCTACATCTGATGTAGCAGTGCCGAGTGTGCATCAGATGTGTAGTTGAGCAAAACTGACTCAGCACTGCTAAGTCTCTGCATTCGCATAGGAATGCATTGGCCAGCCTTCGGCCAATCAGCGCTGGCTCTGCCGGAGGAGGCGGAGTCTAAGGTCGGACCTGAATGGAGACTGGTGTGGAGCGATCTTAGACTCCGCCTCCTCCAGCAGAGCCAGCGCTGATTGGTCGAGTTCCGTACTCTGGCCAATCAGCGCTGGCCAATGCATTCTATTAGCCCGATGAAGTAGAGCTGAATGTGTGTGCTTAGCACACACATTCAGCTCTACTTCATCAGGCTAATAGAATACATTGGCCAATCAGCGCTGGCCAATGCATTCTATTAGCTTGATGAAGCAGAGTGTGCACAAGGGTTCAAGCGCACCCTCGGCTCTGATGTAGCAGAGCCGAGGCTGCACAAGGGTTCAAGCGCACCCTCGGCTCTGATGTAGGAGAGCCGAGGGTGCACTTGAACCCTTGTGCACCCTCGGCTCTGCTACATCAGAGCCGAGGGTGCGCTTGAACCCTTGTGCACACTCTGCTTCATCAAGCTAATAGAATGCATTGGCCAGCACTGATTGGCCAGAGTACGGAATTCGGCCAATCAGCGCTGGCCAATGCATCCCTATGGGAAAAAGTTTATCTTACAAAAATCACAATTACACACCCGATAGAGCCCCAAAAAGTTATTTTTAATAACATTCCCCCCTAAATAAAGGTTATCCCTAACTATCCCTGCCTGTACAGCTATCCCTGTCTCATAGTCACAAAGTTCACATTCTCATATGACCCGGATTTGAAATCCACTATTCGTCTAAAATAAATCACCTGATTTCGGCAGCCAATGACTTTTTCCAATTTTTTTCAATGCCCCCGGTGTCGTAGTTCCTGTCCCACCTCCCCTGCGCTGTTATTGGTGCAAAAAAGGCACCAGGGAAGGTGGGAGGGGAATCGAATTTTGGCGCACTTTACCACGTGGTGTTCGATTCGATTCGAACATGGCGAACACCCTGATATCCGATCGAACATGTGTTCGATAGAACACTGTTCGCTCATCTCTAATAATGAACATCTATTTTCCACCTTCAAATAAGTGAAAACTAGAGGCAACATTGACATTGCTTCAAGCCCTGACTTAGTATTGATGCATCTCAATCGGTTTTAGCATGAGGCACCGCAAATTTCACAATTTATCTCCACAAAACTTCTGCCAAATTACATGAAAACCATTATTGATATTTTCCAGGCCAAGAAAAAATCTCCCCATTGATTAATGTATGGCACCTGGCTTGTTTTATGCACTGTTGATTTTTAATAGACAAAATGCTCAATTTGACATCATCAGATCCACATCCCATTAACTTGCGAGTCTATTGGATACCTTTTTATTAGCAAATTACTTTGTTATCACATATGTTATTCTGGTTTAACGCTGGCTTTCTTTTTGACTACAGATTGTGTATTTACAATTTCTTTTATCGTAGCCATTACAGATTCTAACTCCTTCAGATTTGTCATATATCTCTTCTACTTCTCTACATGACATAACGTCATACATAATCATACATAAAAAAGTGTTGAAAAATGTGTTGCAACTGTCAGCTATCTGAATGTGCTTGTACCTAAAAGAATCTTATTCATATGAATGGAACTGGTTTTCAGTTGTCAATATTTTCTGCAACCAATCTAGCCAGTTATATGTGACTTTTGGGTGTCCTTCTCCTAGCAGCCACATGTTTGAAGCACTGCAACCTATAAATTAAGGTTGTTTTAACACATTGGTAGGCCCTGTGGAAAGATTTCATAAGTTGGACCCCCCATCACCACCACCAAGAAATATCTGACCTGCACAAATGTTCCCTCAATGGCCACTTAGTGGCTCTCACACAGTATAATGGCTTTCTAGTGGCCCCATACAATATGCCCCTTATATTGTCCCCCTCTGGTTGCCCCCTACAGATTTATGTCTCATCTAGGTTGTTCCCACATATTCCTGTCTCTCCCACCCCCCTGGTTGTCTCCACCATGTCACTCTTCCCTTATTTGCCCCCACTGTGTTATACCCCCCTCAGTTTGCCCCGACAGTGTGGTGTCCCCTCACACTAACATGTCACACTGATGAAGCAGGGAGTGAACGGCTCCCTACTTCAACTCATTGGTGTCCAGAGGATGATGATGAGCTTGGGTAGCTCAGACCCACTACCCTGGACAGTGGGACAGCAAATGTAGGACTGCCCCACTGTCCATAGATAGCCCCTGCTATCATAGGGCCCGCTGCAAGTGCACCATGACAACTATGATGTGGTTCTGCTTGGTACTGCAGCTTAGTTTTATTGCAGTTCATTGGATATCATATTTGACTTCTGTTTTGAATACATTGGGCCTGGCCATACATTTGCCAGAAGGACATATTGTTGGAATACATTGACAATGAAAGTATATGGGCATGTTAATGTATACATCTAGAGACTGTTCTGGTCCATATGCTAACAGAGCACCCGAGATATGGTGTGAATTGACTTAGAAAAATGAAACATAATATACATAGTGAATTCAGATTAATATACATAAGAAAGACCAAAAGAAATAGCAAAGTTTGTACATACATAAAAATAATACATGTAAAAGTATCCAGTATTAAATTCCACCAGAGAAATGTGATGTGATGCATGAGGTGGCATTGAGGGATTTGAGAGAATGTTTTATCCAAAGTTACTTCCAGACCTGTGAACTGCGCTCTATTATATCTCATTCATTGGTCACTCTGAGGTCTTATTTCAGGATTCACATTACCAGAACAATGACAAGACTGTGTGATATATTCGCAGATCAGTCATGACTGTGTGCTTTCTTACATAATTCATTTGATCCATTAAACTTTAATTACTTTGTTCATATTATTAGTTTGGTCTGAGTAGGTTTAAATAATAATTTCATTATTTCTTAGTGAAAGGTGTTCATATAATTTTAAGGAAATATTTTCTTTTATAATCAAGGTTCATTGTTATAGATTCATTAAAATGAATTGGAAATTAAATCATAAGTTTTATTTTCATTAACATGAACCTCTTAAAAAAATCTTAAGAAAGAAATGACCTGGATTATGAACATGTTCTCAATTTATTTCATCATTCTACACGACTTTTTAATCTTGACTTGAATAGGAATGATATATGTACAAGACTGTAGAGATTGGACTATGATGTCTCTCCCCATTCTTGTACTTCTCTTCACTCCTGGGTGTTGCAGATATTTAATACTCCCTTTGGGCCCCCTGAGGTGCCAGGGCATGAGAGTGGCTACTGCCTTAGGAACCCCCAATGCTACAGATGTGTCTACACTTAATTGTTCGCCAATTTGATCAAGAATTAACATTTCTTGAAATGCTGCAATACACAATTTATCACATTATTTTTTGAATAATGTCTTGGTTTATACTTGCATTTTTTTTTTTTTGCTTAAAGGGATTGTCTAGGATTAAGTGAAAAATTTTAACATTAAACTAAACACCTCCCCCATCTACTTTATAAATTACTTTCATTAACAAAACTTGATATTTACCATTACTGCTGGTGCGATTACGTGAATGCCTCAGGCACATCTTCATTGTATCGTGTGACGCTTCATCTCGCTGCTTCCAGAAACCAGGGGTCACATACTATATCCCCCCTCTCTCCTCCTCTCGCATCCCTCACTTCCCATCTCCTTCCCTCACTGCACCTTTTCCCATCAAACTTACCCTCCTTCCTGCGTCCTCCTGTCAGTTGTCGTCATCTTTGGCGCATGCTCAGTAATTCTTCAACTCGGGCATGCACAATCGACTTCCCGAGTGATTGTTGGCTATTGAATATGCATTATTGGAAGCCCGGGGAAGGTACAGCAACATAATGAACAGTTATATTTACCTTGCCTCTTTTCTCCCGGATTTCCTTTTGGCATCTAGCAGTCCCTCAAAATCCTCTTCCATTTACTTCAATCCTCTGGCTGATGGTATGTACTGTGAGGAAAGTGCTGAGGCCCAAACACAGTCCTCAGTGGCTATCCTGGGGCACATTAAAAGGGGTCACACTCATGTTATTACAATTTATGTTACCACTGAGGTTGGGAGAGGACACCAAAGGACTGCCAGATTGCGATGAGTCCACGAGAGGTAAGTATAATGGTTTATTATGTTGTGCACCTCCCATGGGCCTCCACTTATTATAGTCTAGGGTTTATAGAGACCCTAGAAAATAATAATGTTTCATGAGTGACAAAGGCCAAACGTTTTGGGTTCAGGTCAAGCTGAAACTCTATTATTTATTTGAAATCCGATTCAATCTGAAGTCGTTTGTTCATTTCTACTGAATATATACAGTATCTGGACATGTCCAATTAAAAGGACAAGTGTGGAAGGACAAATTATGTGGCCTCAGATACATCTTCCATTGTAATAAAATAGGGAGGATTAAAGTGAAAAACTGATTATTTGTTCACATGTGTCATCCTTTTCATTTGGGCTTATTGTAAAAATATAATAGCCCCCTCCAAAAAAAAAGCCATATGTGTTCGTGTGATGTTCCCACAATATGACAGCCTAAAAACAAGAGCTGATGCTTGTTACAGTAAGAGGAAAAATAAAAGTGATACGTGAATAGATCTCCCTGGAAAGATTGAGGTGATGAACAATTTTTCAGGACAATAAAAATCTATTACGGTATTTGTCATTAGCCTTCATAATATGAGGTTCTTATTAAACACACTTGATTTGTTATTAATAGAATCTGAACGCAACGTGTTTATTGTCCTGTCAGAGTGTTACAGATTGACTACAACAGAGGAGAGAAGCGGATTGATTTGCAATATGAGCCATCCAAGCCAGCATTTAGTGCAAAGCTCAGTTGTTCTTCTTTCGTAATCTAAAGCAGAAATAAATCAATAGCAGCAGCTGAAGCATAAAAAACTGTAACAATCTATATATCACAGGGACTCTTCAACTACAGTAAATGTGTTTTACTGTTCATGGCAAAACAAGTTGAGCTTAATGGAGTAGAGAAAAATCAGGACCTTAGAAAGCCAAGAATGAAAATATCCTAATAACAATTGAGATTATATATAGGTTAGCATCTTTATATGGTGTTCATCAGTTATGTATTTACCTGCATGCTTTCTGCTTGGCTATGTTTTAGTTTAGCTCCATCAGGTTGAAGCTGTGATGTGGAACAACATAACAATACCAACTGGTGAGAAGACAATAAAACTAGACTTTACCTATAGCAATCCCCTTTCTCAGGTACTAACACTGTCTCCTAACAGTTATCCCCAGGATGTACAGTAGGGGGGATTATGCTAAAACTAGACAGATGAAAATTAGAGATAAAATAAATAAATAAATACATAAGTTAAATAAATAAAATATACTAATAATTAATGACGCATGTATAACAATACTAGCAGGTAACCATACATGAATGAACATTATCAATGATTGAAATGGTAAAACAATAAACAAATAATGGTGATAGTAGTCACATGGAAAGTAGTAAACAGAATAAATGGATCCATAAATAATGGATAACCATAAATGGATCCTTAGAGTATGTTCACATGGAGTTTTTTGAAGGCGGATTTTGATGCAGAATCTCCCTCAAAATCCGTCTGCAAAAATGGCTTCCATTGACTTCAATGGGACACACTTGCTTTTTTTCCCTGCTAGATAGAAGCGGAAAAAAGAAGCAACATGACCTATCTTGCCATGGATTCTGCAGCTGAGTCAGGGCTCGTTCACATCTACTCCTGTACTCTGTTCTGCAGGTTTCCATTTCCTGCACAAAACAGGGGCAGGAGACGGAAACCTGCCGGCATGTTTCAATCCCATTCATTTGAATGGGCTTGAAAAGTCTCCGGCCGTGTGCGCCGGTGAGCATTTTATACTTTCCGTGGCGAAACCATTTTTTTAAAAACTGGACACAGAGTCGGACATGCAGTACTCTATGTCCGGCTTTAAAAAAAAACGGTTTCGCCGCAGAGCACATAAAACACTCCCTGGCGCTCACGGCTGGACTTGGCATGACAGGTTTCCGTCTTCTGCATTCAGAAGACGGAAATCTTAAAACGGAGTTCAGGCGCTGGTGTGAACCCAGCGTCAGCTGCAGCGTCTGCGGTTCGTGACACACTCCTGTTTAGGGCCTTTTATTCGGGCCTAAGCAGAAGCGGAATGCTGCGACGGAATGCCAATGCTGCATCAGCATCCCATCGCGGCTAGCCACGTGGAAAGTTCACAAGGCGGAAAACGTTTCTGCCACATTTTCCACTATGTGAGCATACCCTAACTCTAGCTAGCCTTAAATTTAACCTTATATCTATTCTTAAACACTGACCTAACACTTAACGCCAATAACCTTCATATCCCGAAATGAAATCCTAAATGGCAGACACAGTCATTAAAATGACAAAAGGTGTGCACCAGGATCCATAGACATAAATAAAAAAAGCATAAAATCAATACACTACACAGCTGGAAAGCAGCAGCCTAGCACACTATCCATTACACAATGACTAACAGCACACAGATTTCCTATTTTATGCCATCATTATCAAAAAGGAGAGTAGCAGTCTACAGCATTATATAGATGGGGCACAGGCAAACATAACAGAGGCAGACCATGAAGCTGGGAATTACAGCTAGGAAACCCACAGAAATGTATAAAATAAGTTCAAACTGAGATCCTCCATATTCCATTAAGTATTATATAACCTGTTATTCAAATGGAGTAATTTATTACATTGGATATCTGTATATATGCCACACACAAAACTCACTATCTAAAAGGATTGGGGAACATACAGTGTATATATATACAGTCCTATGAAAAAGTTTGGGCACCCCTATTAATCTTAATCATTTTTTGTTCTAAATATTTTGGTGTTTGCAACAGCCATTTCAGTTTGATATATCTAATAACTGATGGACACAGTAATATTTCAGGATTGAAATGAGGTTTATTGTACTAACAGAAAATGTGCAATATGCATTAAACCAAAATTTGACCGGTGCAAAAGTATGGGCACCCTTATCATTTTATTGATTTGAATTCCCCTAACTACTTTTTACTGACTTACTGAAGCACAAAATTGGTTTTGTAACCTCAGTGAGCTTTGAACTTCATAGCCAGATGTATCCAATCATAAGAAAAGGTATTTAAGGTGGCCAATTGCAAGTTGATCTCCTATTTGAATCTCCTCTGAAGAGTGGCATCATGGGCTACTCAAAACAACTCTCAAATGATCTGAAAACAAAGATTGTTCAATATAGTTGTTCAGGGGAAGGATACAAAAAGTTGTCTCAGAGATTTAACCTGTCAGTTTCCACTGTGAGGAACATAGTAAGGAAATGGAAGACCACAGGGACAGTTCTTGTTAAGCCCAGAAGTGGCAGGCCAAGAAAAATATCAGAAAGGCAGAGAAGAAGAATGGTGAGAACAGTCAAGGACAATCCACAGATGACCTCCAAAGAGCTGTAGCATCATCTTGCTGCAGATGGTGTCACTGTGCATCGGTCAACAATACAGCACACTTTGCACAAGGAGAAGCTGTATGGGAGAGTGATGAGAAAGAAGCCGTTTCTGCAAGCACGCCACAAACAGAGTCGCCTGAGGTATGCAAAAGCACATTTGGACAAGCCAGCTTCATTTTGGATGAAGGTCCTGTGGACTGATGAAACAAAGATTGAGTTGTTTGGTCATACAAAAAGGCGTTATGCATGGCGTCCAAAAAAACAGCATTCCAAGAAAAACACTTGCTACCCACTGTAAAATTTGGTGGAGGTTCCATCATGCTTTGGGGCTGTGTGGCCAATGCTGGCACCGGGAATCTTGTTAAAGTTGAGGGTCGCATGGATTCCACTCAGCATCCGCAGATTCTTGAGAATAATGTTCAAGAATCAGTGACGAAGTTGAAGTTACGCCGGGGATGGATATTTCAGCAAGACAATGATCCAAAACACCGCTCCAAATCCTCAGGCATTCATGCAGAGGAACAATGACAATGTTCTGGAATGGCCATCCCAGTCCCCAGACCTGAATATCATTGAACATCTGTGGGATGATTGGAAGCAGGCTGTCCATGCTCGGCCACCATCACACTGAACTGAACTTGAATTGTTTTGTAAAGAGGAATGGTCCAAAATACCTTCATCCAGGATCCAGGAACTGATTAAAAGCTACATGAAGCGACTAGAGGCTGTTATCTTTGTAAAAGGAGGATCTACTAAATATTAATGTCACTTTTCTGTTGAGGTGCCCATACTTTTGCACCGGTCAAATTTTGGTTTAATGCATATTGCACATTTTCTGTTAGTACAATAAACCTCATTTCAATCCTGAAATATTACTGTGTCCATCAGTTATTAGATATATCAAACTGAAATGGCTGTTATAAACACCAAAATATTTAGAACTAAAAATGATTAAGATTAATAGGGGTGCCCAAACTTTTTCATAGGACTGTATATATATATATATATATATATATATATATATATATATATATATATATATATCATGCAGAGAGCACATTTGAAGGCCGTACTCTGTCAGTAGTAGAAGTCCCATAGTGACAATTTAAAACATTTTCGTTTTATTTTGTAACTTTGTCATATTAGAAAGTATTTTATTTACTTTTATTAGGACTACAAGTCCCATAATAGACTCCATATTAATTTTATTGCAGCAGCACTTACTCTAAAAGGGGTAGAACTGAAAGAGGTTTGTTAACAACAAGGATCTGAAGCAATGATGACATCATACAAACAGGAATACTGGTGACTAAGCAGCACTAGTTCCTGACTTGGGCGCCTCCATTTATCTACTATCTTGCACTAGGACTCTTTTATCCTTTAGGTGTATTTTAGAAGAACTATATAGTCTACAATGGTAAACTGCATTGGATCTCCAGGATCAAGGCTTTGGACAGCAGAGTATCAGGTAGTGCCAGGCTTTTAATTTTACATTGAGCTGAGAATTCGTAACATCTTTTCTTTGTGTTCTTAGCATGTTGTATTGGACTTCATGCTTCCAGGAGATTTTGTTAATTTATGTTGTGAAATAGTCTGAACATGTTTTATTGGTTGAAATGTGAGGACTGTTGTTTGCACTTTTAGTGGACATACTGTACTATAGTATGCAGGGAGCAGGTAGCATGTCTTCTTCCAACTACACAACTATTGCACGCTTTGAGGCCACATGGTAGCTCAGTGGTTAACGTTGCAGCCTTGCAGCGCTGGAGCCCTAGGTTCAAATCCTGCCACGGGCAAAAACATCTGCAAGGAGTTTGTATGTTCTCCCTGTGTTTGCTTGGCTTTCCATCCCATACTCCAACGACATACTGATAGGAAAACAATGTACATTGTGAACCCTATATTGGGCTCACCATCTACATAAAAAAAACAAACAACTATTGCACGTTTTGACCTGGCACTACTATTGAGTATAAGGGCTCGTTCACATGGGGGGCGGTGGGGTGGATTTTGGCACTGACAGTGACGCGGGGAGCTCTTGGGTCAAAACCCGCCTGCTACGACCGTTGCGCTCACAGCTTCCCCCTCCGGAGTTGGCTTAAATGAATGGGCCAACCCTGGAGGTTGCTGCCAGCAGCTCACTGAGAAGAAAGGGCAGCTCACTTCTTTTTTCTGCTAGCGACAACATAGACCACCATTCTATGGAGGCGGATTTTGAGGCAAAATCCGCTGTCAAATTCCGCCTCCTTGCTCCCGTGTGAACTAGCCCTAATACTTTGGTACTCTGATACAGTGGGGGAAAAAAGTATTTAGTCAGCCACCAATTGTGCAAGTTATTCCACTTAAAAAGATGAGGTTGGCCTGTAATTGACATCATAGGTAGACCTCAACTATGAGAGACAAAATGATAAAACAAATCCCGAAAATCACATTATCTGATTTGGAAAGAATTTATTTGTGAATTATGGTGGAAAATAAGCATTTGGTCAATAACAAAAGTTTGTTATCTATCCTTTGTTGGCAATGACAGAGGTCAAACATTTTCTATAAGTTTTACAAGGTTGGCACACACTGTTGCTGGTATGTTGGCCCATTCCTCCATGCAGATCTCCTGTAGAGCAGTGATGTTTTGGGGCTGTTGCTGGGCAACATGGACTTTCAGCTCCCTCCAAAGGTTTTCTATGCGGTTGAGATCTGGAGACTGGCTAGGCCATTCCAGGACCTTGAAATGCTTCTTATGAAGCCACTCCTTTATTGCCCTGGCAATGTGCTTGGTATCATTGTCATGCCGAAATACCGAGCCATGTTTCATCTTTAATGCCCTTGCTGATGGAAGGAGGTTTGCACTTAAAATCTCACAATACATGGCCCCATTCATTCTTTCATGTACCCGGATCAGTCGTCCTGGTCCCTTTGCAGAGAAATTGCCCCAAAGCATGATGCTGCCCCCCCCATACTTCACAGTAGGTATGGTGTTCTTTGGATGAAACTCAGCATTCTTTCTCCTCCAAATATGACGAGTTGTGTTTCTACCAAACAGTTCTACTTTGGTTTCATCTGACCATATGAGATTCTCCCAATACTCTTCTGGATCATCCAAATGCTCTCTAGCCCGGACTTGCACTGACTTAAGCAGGAGGACACGTCTGGCACTGCAGGATCTGAGTCCCTGGCAGCATAATATTACTGATGGTAGCCTTTGTTACATTGGTCCCAGCTCTCTGCAGGTCATTCATTAGGTCCCCCATGTGGTTCTGGGATTTTTGCTCACCGTTCTTGTGGTCACTTTGACCCCACAGGGTGAGATCTTGCATGGAGCCCAAGATCAAGGGAGATTATCAGTGGTCTTGTATGTCTTCCACTTTCTAATTATTGCTCCCACAGTTTTCTTCACACCAAGCTGCTTGACTATGGCAGATTCGGTCTTCCCAGCCTGGTGCAGGGCTACAATTTTCTGGTGTCCTTTGACAGCTCTTTGGTCTTCACCATAGTGGAGTTTGGAGTGTGACTGAAGTTAAGGACAGGTGTCTTTTATACTGATGACAAGCTCAAACTGTTACATAGTTACATAGTAGATGAGGTTGGATAAAAACATGAGTCCATCAAGTCCAACCTATAACCCTACAATCCCCTACAGTGTTCATCCAGGGGAAGGCAAAAAACCCCATGAGGCTCATGCCAATTGCCCTATTTCAGGGGAAAAAATTCCTTCCTGACTCCAAATCTGGCAGTCAGTATACTGGTGCCATTACTACAGGTAAGGAGTGGAGGACAGAGGGGCCTCTTAAAGAAGAAGTTACAGGTCTGTGAGAGTCAGATATCTTACTTGTTTTTAGGTGACCAAATACTTATTTTCCACGATAATTTGCAAATAAATTCTTTCCAAATCAGACAATGTGATTTTCTGGATTTGTTATTTTTTGATATTTGATTTTTGATATTATTTGATATATTTGTTTTCTCATTTTGTCTCTCATAGTTGAGGTCTACCTGTGATGTCAATTACAGGCCAACCTCATCATGGGAGAACTTGCACAATTGGTGGCTGACTAAGTCCTTTTTTCCCCACTGTATATATGGTAGGCCATGAAGTTGTTTACTGTGGTTCCTAGAAGAGAGGGCGCCCAGTTCTGGTTGATCTCTTTTGCTGTCTTACAGGTTACCAAAAATTGTGAAAAAAAAATCTTCAGAGAAAATTCAATGTTAAAAAAGCAAGGAATGAAAAATCATTCTGACATGTTTCATAGAAAGGGTACAGGAGGAGGCAAACATTAGGCCCTATTGTTGTAAACCTGGCACCATAATGTGAAGTCCTGTATTATCTGTGATGTATATGTATACTGTAGTTTGTATGAAGTGTAAAATCTACTGGTGAGTATTAAGTATTTCCTGGTTGAGCACTGAAATTATCATATTTACGGTAATTTTTGTTTTGTTATTGCCTTTTAATATCCCTTATGATATTATATCTATATGTATTATGCACCACATATATCCTAGATATAAATAGACAAAATGCATTGTCATGGAAAAGACAGTATTTTGCTTACTTTAGTTTTAATAAAAAGAATCTTCCTGTTTCCTTGAAGAGATGAAGATGATTAAACAGAATTATTTATTATGGTTAAAATTTCATATAGTTAAAACATCCATCATCCATTATTAACTGTTTATGTCAAGTTGTCCATTAAAGTTGTAAAGGATTCTCAGTATTTAAGGAAACATATTCTTAAGCAGTTTACTAACTTAAGTGTACCTGTACAGTATTTATGCTGAACTTTTTACCTTTCAGGAGCTCTTCCTGCTGTTTCGGGTGCAATGTTCCCTATAAGAAGCAGGGTGCTGTACCTTCCTCAGAGCTCACTTAGTATTAAAGGCCAAGCACAGCCATGGCTCACAGTGCCATGTTAAAGAGGACCTTTCATCAGATTGGGCACAGGCAGTTCCATATACTGCTAGAAAGCTGACAGTGCGCTGAATTCAGCGCACTGTCGGCTTTCCCAATCTGTGCCCTGGGTAAAGCGCTATCGGTCCTGGTACCGTAGCTCTTTACAGTCAGAAGGGCGTTTCTGACAGTTAGCCAGGGACGCCCTTCTGCCCAGCAGCGCCTATCGCGCTGTACTGTGGAGCGGGGAGGAACTCCCCCCTCCCCTCCTTATAATACTCGTCTATGGACGAGCACTGTGAGCAGAGGGAGGG
Organism: Leptodactylus fuscus; assembly: GCF_031893055.1. NCBI lineage: Eukaryota > Metazoa > Chordata > Amphibia > Anura > Leptodactylidae > Leptodactylus > Leptodactylus fuscus. Next base: position 78,914,770 of record NC_134265.1, read on the forward strand.
GGCGTTCCTCCCCGCTCACACTGTGCCCAATCTGATGAAAGGTCCTATTTAAGTTAGAATAACATAGCTGGACTCACTGCTGCACCAATATCAGGGTAACAATGAGTGGGATTTAGGCACAAGGGACAGGACGTCTATTTTCACCATACCAGTACTTGTGTCCCAAATGTCCCAACTGTCCACATCCATTCCTGCCAAGGTAATATTTATTTTTACTGAATCACATTATGCAGCATATACTCATTTCAAGCCTGGGTGCTGCAGGGGAGCAGGGGGACATGACTTGTCTACTGAGATTGTTGCTATACCCGATGCTTTTTTCACATGTTGCTGGAGAAAGCACAGAGAACAAAGAGCTTCCAAGTGGTGTGCTGGAAACTGTACCTGGTGCAGGTCACCAGGCTCTTAACTCCCTACAATGTCATCATTATTTACACAAGCAGGTACCACGCTCCCTTTACATACAACAGAATGTGTATTTGACTCTGTATCTACACTTGTAAGTATGTTCATGGTTTTGTATTTCAGAGATTTGCTTTATGCAGTCTGAAATATACATGCCATGTATACACTAGCTCTATATAGTATATAGCATAAACAAATGTGCGTATTTGCAAACAAGTTACAGAGTCAAGTGCATAATCTTTCTATAAAAGTCAGTATAGTGTATGCATATAATGGCTGCACAATACCATTACCTACATTAATCTTCATATACAACAGCATGCACTTCACTATCTACACTTGTAAGTTTGCACATAGTTTTGCATATACTGTATGTACTACACACAAAACCATGCACTCACGTAAAAGTGTAAGTGTACACTAAAGATCAAAGTAATGTTTGTAAATAATGTGATTGTACTTACATGGATCCTGGTGGCCAGCCATGCCAAGATCTGGTGCTACCTGGTACTGTCATACCCAATACAGTTTGTTTTGATACCCTATACTGTGCCCTCTTATCGTACCCTACACCATGCCAGAAAAAATTAAATGGCGCAATTGTGTCTTCTTTTTTTTTTCTTAAATATCGCCCCCCCCCCTCCATGTTTTTCAATTTGAATAACCACCCAAACTATGATATTGTTGGTCATGCCCCACACAGAACTGGTGGTACAGTGTAGTCGTGTCACAAAGGAAAACCACTGGATGTTTATAAACTGGAAGAAAACTTTACTGGGCTTGATAGTAACACTAGATAAGGTACAGCTTAGAGCAGGGGTCCTCAAACTTTTTAAACAGTGGGCCGGAGGCAGAGCAGGTCGCACAGACATCGGGAGAGGTCCCCTCCAATAGGTAAAGTGAAATGCGCTCCATGGCCTGGCCCGAGCTCCTCAGGAGCTTCATTATAAATGCACGCCTGCCGGCGTTGTCGGCGGGGCCAGACAGACGTGCTTGGCGGGCCGCATGTGGCCTGCAGGCCGCAGTTTGAGGACCCCTGACTTAGAGAGATGAAACACTCTTCACATGCAACTTCAGTCACTCCTGTTCCCACCAGTGACACTCCTAGACTAAGCCTTCTGTTCCTTGTGAAGGACCGTATAGACTGAACAACTGAATGGATAGATCCCACATACATACACTGACTTCGTCTCTAGCTGCTCTCTACTACTTGGGGCATGAAAAGATGCTCTTATACAGTGCGCCTTCACCCCAGTGTAACCCAAGTAACGCGGAAAGTATGGCTGGGTCATACCAGAGGACATGCACTTCTCCTCCTGTGGAACAACGCCTGAAAATTTTGGGCATATTGAAAAAAGTCAAGTGAGCTTGTTGTAAACGGGTGCACCATCATTAACAGTAACTCCTGTAAAATGAGCAATGTGCCTGCTTTCGATATTTAATACTTTTGCTATGAGATAATACAGTGAGAGCATTCAGTATGTGACCGGGCCCAGTTGTAGTATTTGAAGACATCAGTTATCTCAACAAGGCCAAGGTCTGACAGAACGGGTTTTAGTAAATGGCTGGGTCAAAAGTTACTTCTCTTCTTGCCTCTTTCTCACAGCCAATGTTGTCTTGGGCTAGCAGAATTGCTATTGTCAAGATGATGGTGTTACCCTTAATCTTGTATATGTTCCGTACAGTTGCTATCCCCCTCCCTGACTCATATTTTACCAAACTTCAGTCCATTCTTTCCAACTACATTTGGGAGGGTAAGAGATCCAGGGTTCGACTTAAGGTGATGACACGTCCTTGGTCCCATGGGGGTGCGGGTGTCCCAGATGTTAAAAAATATTATATGGCGTCTGTCCTAGATCATCTTAGGGTCGGGTGGGATGAGACTTCTAAATGGCGCTGGGACGAAATTGAGGAATGCCTTCTGGATGCCCCGCTTGTGAGTATTTTACGCCCTAAGGATTCAAGTCTGCCCGTCACTCCCCCTCCCTTACTGAGTATTAGGGCCACGGTGTCCGCTTGGCGTTATTTTTTGTCATATACTTCCAGAGAAGACCTGGTCCCTTTATCAAAGCTACCCATACTATATTTAACCTCTTTTCTTCCCCAGCTGCGACTCCGTGGTTGGGTCTCTAGGGGTCTCTATAGAGTGACACAGCTGTTTACGGACGACAGGTTTAAATCGTTCTCAATGTTACAGGAAGAGTTCCAGCTCCCTAAGATGGATTTTTTTAAATTTTTGCAGTTGCGTCATTTTTTTCAATCCTACGAACCCTCTAGATTGACCTTTCCCAGGCTAGCTTTAAAGCTGTGGAATAGGTCCACGCCTGTTAGAGGTGGGTTATCTGTGCTTTATGGCTTTTTCTCTGTCCCTCCGGAGCGGGTCAAGCCTCTTCACCTGCTCCGTTGGGAGGCGGATCTTGCCAGAACCATCCCTCTGTCTGACTGGTATACGGCAGCTGGGTTTGTTAAACGTGTATCTAAGGGGGCTGCACATTGGGAAACGGCTTTGAAAATTATGCTGAGGTGGTATAGGACTCCGACCCAGTTGGCGCATATTGATCCTTCTTGTTCTAGACTCTGTTGGAGGGGGTGCGGCCAAGTAGGTTCATTCTTGCATCTGTGGTGGGACTGCCCTCCGGTACGAACCTTCTGGATAGCGGTATTTCATTTCATGTCCGCCATAGCTGGTTTGGATATCAGTCCCTCTCCTGGTCTCGCCCTTTGTTTCTTAGATATTGGTAGTTTCCCCTCGGAGATGCAGGTCGTCCTGGGTCAGATCGTGCTCGCAGCTCGGGCCATGATCGCTCGCCAGTGGAAGTCCGCTCTGTGTTTGACCTTAGCTGAACTAGTTCACCATGTGAACTTGGCATGTACCTTGGAACGTTTGTTGTCTAACAACAACCATACTTATGCCAAGTTTCGATCCCAGTGGTCTCTCTGGATTTCGTATGTGGAGTCTAATAAGGATGTTCTATCTCCTCGGCCTCAGGCCGCCCCCAGGGGGTCCCCTTGATTACTATTTTCCTACTATGTTATTACCCCAGGTGGCTTTATTTTATTTTCTTTTATTTTATCGTGTTCAATTTTTCGGATGTATTTTGTGTTTTTCTGGTATTGTATTCAGGTATGTGGTTATGTTGTTCATGTCATTGTTTGGTTTTCTTGTTCTTTTCTGTTCCTATTCCGTCTCCCTTGTTTCTCTTTTTCTTGTTTCTTTCCTGTTCCCTTCTGGTTGTGTTCCCCTTTTCATTCCTTTCTTGTCTTCTTGTAGAATTGGTGTCTTTGTAGCGTCTGTGTATCTGGTCCTTTGGTCTTTGTATGTTCGGTCATGTTTGTGTCATTCATGTATTTGAGCTACAGCCCGGAGTTCCAGCTTGCGATTCCTATTCTACTGCTTGGACGTATGCCGATTCTTCTTATGTTTGTTATTGCTTTTTTTATTGTATTGTAAAAGCTTTTTTCAATAAAAATCATATTTAAAATAAAATAAATAAATGGCTGGGTCAGTCTTTCTGATTTCCCCTTTATAATCGTTATTACAATTTCCCCTTAATCTACAGCCTGCTTCTAAGGACGATTCTGAAAATCACTCCAGCAGTGTTTAAAGGTTAACCAGGCTCCCCGGGGGTTAGGATTACACATTTTATGTGAGAATAATGTTCAGCTTGTTGGCAGTAGTTATAAAATATTAAATAAATGTGGTTAGAATTTAATAGCACTTAGGAGTAAGTTTTTACTGGGTAAAATCAATAACATAAAGGAAGATGGAAGATAAAGCTGAAAAGCTCTAAATGTCTTCCCTTCAGGTTAAAGTCAAACCTCTCGAGTGGGGAGTAAAACAAAAAATACTTTAAAAATTGGAACCTTATAAGGTAAAACATGGGATAGCCCATTGTATCTTAATTAAAAAGAGTGAATCGGTAAAAACTGACCTGCTTTACATTTTTCAGACTGGGGAATTTTTGCTGAATTGATTTTCTCTGATCTCAATGTAACAACAGTAAGGAGGAATACGTCAAAAAAAAAATATTTGGGGTTCCCCTTTTTTCATAAGTAGAGGTGGGTGGACCACTTAAGCTGGGTTCAGCCCAAATATCCCAAACTGTTGGGCTTTTAAGAAAACTACAATTGGGAATTAATTTCTGACTAACTAAAATGATCCTGGGTAAATGACATCACTGAGGAGACCAAAAGAGAGCACCAAGACCCCCGAGTACAATAATTTCCCTTTCGGGTTTGACCGAACTTGTTCAACTTAAAAAGAATCAGGAACCCGAGCCATCCAAACGTAAAGCTAAACCAACTTTGGAAGGTTTCTCCATCTTTACTCATAACCCTGCAAAGATTAAAAAATAAATATACTGTATAGATATATATATATATATATATATATATATATATATATAGCAACCAAGGCGAAGAGATCATATCAATTTGGGTGGCCTAAGTTTGATGGTGCCCTGCTCCTCCTGTCATCCTTGGTGTCTTGGGTATTAGTAATAGTGATGGGGGTTAAAGGGGTATTCCCATAACTCTTGTTCTGCAGCCTGCAGGCTCTGTGCTCTCTTCACTTCCTGGATTTCTCGGCACATTGGTGGGCAGGGTTTCACTTGCTCTGCTATCTGCTATGTTTGCAGTCAGTAATGAGGGGTTGGTTGTAAATGCATTACCACAGTATAAAGCTGATGTGGAAACTGATGTAGTAGAGCTGGATTTGAGTCAGCTTGCATTACATACAGAGGTAAAGGACTCCTTATCTCAGCCCTTAACCCTAGAATGCGTGACATCAGAAATCTTCATATTAACGTGTTGGGGGCCTTTTAGGCCCCCATGCGAATCACATGGAAAAACACACTTATATAAAACTTCTACAAGTTTATTTTAAAACTGCTAAATAAAATATGACTAGTAAACAAAATGTTACTAATTTTTCACAAATAAAACCAAAAAAATTATTTTTTCCAAATTTCTCACAAACATATGAAAAAACGCACAAAAAAACGCATTGAATTCTATACCAAACTAGCTGCAGCTACATTTCTATTATGTTTCTTTTCTATTCTATTAGTCTTCCAAACAATTTTGACAAGTTATTTTTTCGGAAGAATGTTCTTTGCAGACATTTTCCTTACAAATTGAACAAAATCTCTCAGTTTTCCTTTCTACGTTTCTTGGACACATGAAACAGCGCTTTCTTTTTCTTTCTCCTGGCCCTGGAATCATCTGAAACTGTACGCCACACCGTTTCATTGCTTCTTTAGTTTGCTTTATCAAGCCTTTCACGTCACTTCGCTGTATCATGTGAGGCATTACAGCTCATGACAAAGGTCCTTCAAAAATAGGCGTCTCCTGTCCTTCCTCCGTGCATGGAATTCTGGATGATTTTCTGTATAAATGATGAATGAATTCAGGGCTGCTACATCAAGCATATTTGAAAAAAGTACTACAGGCCATCGTTTTGTTTGCCTCTTGCATGAATATTCTCCCACCATCTCATCCATTTTGTCTACACCTCCTTTAGTTTTATTGTAATACAGGATGATTTCTGGCTTTAATTTTCTGTCATTGCTGTCAATACTGCAATTGTGATGCATGGTACTGAGTAAAATCACTGATTTCTCCTTCTTTGCTTTGTAAGATACCAAAGTCGCTTTGTTATTGAATCCAAAGACACTCTCATAAAGTGCTCGCTGACGATTGTGTTTCAGTGCTTCTGGAATTTCTCGGCGGTTTGCCTTGATAGTACCAACAAGTGTAATATCTTTTTGAAGCAGAAAATTGCCTAGTTCAACATTGGTGACATAATTGTCCATGGTAATGTTTCTACCTGAACTGAATATTGGAACAGCAAGAGTTTTGACAATTTCAGACCCCAGATCCTTCTGTGCTGGTGCACCAACCTCTTTGCCACAGTAGATTACGCCATTTATGCCATAATAACATGCCGAATCACACATCCAGAAGATTTTGATTCCATATTTGGCTGGCTTGCTGGGCATGTATTGTATGAACTTGCAGCGTCCTCTGAATGGTACAGGTCCTTCACAATTAGCTCACAGTGTTTACTGTCGTCATTACTCTATACACAGCTCATTACTGTATTCCAAAGGCCCTGAGATGATGTCATGGCCTTACCACTCCCTCCCAAAATCACATGACATCCTCATATGGCATTATCCACACCCTGGCCCTCCCACCAGCATTACTGAGTACAAATAAAGTAATTTGAGACACAAACACTACTGAGAAAATGATAAAATATACATGGGGGCCTAAAAGGCCCCCAACACGTACAGATGTGGTTTTCACCAAAAAAGCATTGTTACACCGAAATGCCTATGAAAAAAATTATATGAACAACTGGATATTACCAAAAACGACATACTTGAGGATTACCTGGAGTTTCAAAATTCTAACTTAAGTAATTTTGCAGATAATAGCAAAAAAGTAAGCATGGGGGCCTAAAAGGCCCCCAATACGCATTCTAGGGGAATAGGAAGCTTGTCCTGTAATCTCAATGTATGTACTGTCTAACTCTGACCTAGCTGGTGAACTATGACGAAACTTTGCGTTTCACAGCAATTTTTTTTTCTCCTCAGTGGCTAGGTCATTCTCTACCGCAGATTCCTATTTCCTCTGTAATATCACAATATACAAATTTATACTGCTCAGTGCACTGTAATAATATCATTTTGTGCCATATTATTTATGTGATTTCTTGTTGTTACATCCATTTGCTTGCTGTAAGCCTTATCTCAGCTATTTAGTTATTTTCTTTCTGACAAACCTAACTTCGGTGCGTTTCCTTGACCATGTCCGTGCAGATATATTTTGGGTTTAATTTTTTTTTTTTTTTAATTCTACTAGTTGTTTGAAAAAGCCATTGGAACATATGCATTGTTGGACTGGCCCACTGGAGGATCAGTAGGCCAGATCACTAATGGAAAGGGACCTGGCGTTATGTGATGTACATGCCACCGAGCCATTTTCCAACAGAAGCCTGCCAGTGGAGGTGAGTAAAAATAACAAAAAGTTATACTTACCTCTCATGGACGTCCAGCCGGCATAATCTTCTAGTCATTTCCAGCCCCAAGCTGACGTCACAGGTCCCGGGGGTCATCGCTGAGGTCTGCGGTTGGGCTTCAGTGCTCACATCAGCACACCCCACTGGACAGCTGAGGTCCAAACATAGGTCTTGGCGGTTATCCCCAGGATGCATGACATCAGCCGCAGACCTCAAAAGAAAGCCAGGGACAGCCAAATGTAACGAAGATGCCCAGAAGAGGTAAGGCAAGGGGAGTATGTGCTTATTGTACTCTGGGGTCTAAAGAGACCCAATCACAGGCCTCAGTGGTTAGCCCTAGGATGCATGACATCAGCCACAGGTAATTAAAACATCTTTGTGTGGTATCTCAAAGAAGTACTGAATGTATATAAATATTACCAATTTATGGAACTGTTAGGTACCGATATTGCTTCTGATGGCTGGGCAGAGCTACCAGATATACTTGCTAACTATCAGGCTGTTAAGATGAAGGGCTTGCCTGCCCTATGGTTTGGACTAGAATTAGCAGCAGGAGTAAATATACAGCAGCCTGGAGAGTCAGGAACCGCATAGTGTGAAGAAGGAGTAAATTGGTGGCTGAGTATCCTGGGAGAGCTTGTACTGGGTGAGCACAGAGTGCCAGCATTACAGATACTTTTGCTAATCCTTTTTACCATACTTTGTTCCAACAAAATTATTCATCTTTAAAGCCACATCCTTATGGGTGTATAGTACTGTAATTTGCATGCGTATTTGTAAGCTAAATCCAGGAGAGGAATTTACACAGAGAAATAGAAAAATTGAATAATTTATACGTCTTCTGTATTGTCAAAATTGTGCATGTAAAGTGGCCTTAAGGCTAAGGCTCCACATGCAGCTTTTTTGTTGCAAATTTTGCGGCAGTTTTTGAGCCAAACCCAGGAATGGATTGAGCAGAAGGTAGAAGTATAAGTACTTTATATATATATCTACTATCTATATAATATTGGTAAGTAGCACTATATCATTGCAGTGAATACACTGCAAACACTTGTTATACCCTGGATAACCCATTTAAAGTGTACCTCTACTTAAAAATGAAATGAATAGTGAATATACAAAACTTAGTAATATATCTTATTAAGAAGATTTATTAATTCTTATTAATTCTTCTTCTGACTGGCTAATTTATTTGTTGCCCCATTCTGTGTATTATCAGCTTCTTATCTACAACTTAGCATTCTTAAAAACAAAAACAAGGAACAGCAGAGTGTAACATCAGCAATATTTTGAGTGTCTTTTCTAATCCTCCTACTCTCTTTATAGACTAATATGGAGAAAGTAACTTCCTGAAGAGTGAAGAGGGAAACAGATTTCTTTAATAAGATATATTACAGTTTCTTCTTTTCACTTGTACAAATAAATAAAACTGGCTGAGATTTTTTCAACCAAATAAATGCCTAATACTTGTGATTGAGCCCAGAGTTGGTTATTTCTTATTAACTGTCTATTTTTTATGTCTCCATTAATATCATGTTTCATGGTAAAACTGTCAGGACAAATTGTTTTTCATATTCTGAATATAATGGGGAGGCATAACAGGTGAAAATACCATCACTGGTCCTGACAATTGTAAAATAATAATCTTGCAGTCATGTTTGCAAAAGGTTAAATTCTTTTGCAAAAACACACATCTTTTTGTTCTGCTGTAGATTATATTGTTACTATGTAATAAATTGGTTGAACTTTATGATTTTGTACTAGTAATTTTGTATGGTTAAATGTATTTATTTTTCTTTAAAACAATTGACCAGTTGTGAACTCTAAAGCTATATGTAAGCCAATACTTACAGGTTAGGTTGTTATGTTGCCCTGGGGTAGAACCGACAAATTGCACCCCTCTGTTCATCTTAGAACATATAAAATCAAATGATTATTGTCAATGATGAAACAGATGTAAATTTGTCTATTAAATAGTTTATTAATGTATATAATTAATTTAATTTTTTTAACCTGTTTTTCATTTGGCCAAGTCAACAAGTCATATGGATGCTGTAATCTGTAAAAACTGAACAAATCACTGCCTGGGGGTTTACCTAACTATCTCTCATGAAGATAAAAAGGATTCCACAGGCATCATCCAGTTAGTAGTAGGGTATTATTCCCCTTGGCTCTGTACTCTATGCAAGGTCTTTATAATGGGAGAGCTGTGCACTGTTCCAATGCGGTGATGGGATTAGCTCCAGTCTCTGCTGGTAATACATAATGATGATGCCTTGCAATCCCTAGTACCTATGTATCCTGCTCAGTGCCTTTCCTGAGTTCTCCCGAAGCAATGTCCTGCAAACAACTTGATTATATTGGTGGCATGACTTTGGATGAATACATTGGTATGTCGTGTAAGAAGAGAGGAACACTGGCAAACATGTGCTTTCATTGATTCTGAGAAAGAAAGTGTTTCCTGGCTAGTGTTGTTCTTCTCCTGCATGACACACAATGTCTGCACCCAGCATTGGAGCCCCAACATATTCAGGCAATTGTAATACATTGCTGGGGTTGGGAGCAGACAAGACACTGAGGGAGATGATCAGAAGAGGTTTTTTTTTTTTTTTGCCTAGTGTTCCATTATTACAACTCAAAAAATTCAACCTCAGGCATATATGGGTTAATATAACCTCTTGCTACCCCTTTCCCCCTCCCTTCTTATAGGTGATACTTACCCACTATTTATTTTCATTAGTGCTTTTAACTTGGCCATATTAAATTGGATATGTCAGAAAAGTAATTATTTTATTAAGTTATGTTAAGTTGTTAGACCTCATTTTAACCAGCAGACCTGAGAGAATATCTAAAGTTGTTGAGTTTGGGGGTAACTTGGATGGTAGTGACCACAACATAATACATTTTCAACTATGCTCCAAAAAGATGTTGAGTAAAAGGGCTACAAAATACTAACCTTCAGGAAGACCAATTTTCATTAGCCTTTCAAGGGACAATAAACTGGGACAGCATCATAAATAAATCCTGTGAATGATATATACTGTATGGGAATAAATGCAATTAAACCATTATGATTAAAAATAAAAGGGGTGCAATAAATGTTAAAAAGAACATGTCCAATCTATGAAAACAAGAGCGAAGTGAAGAAGCATTAATTAATTATAAGGAGAAAAATAAGATGTGTAAAAATGGGTAAAGATTGAGGCAGAGAGGTTTATAGCCAGGGCAAAATAATCCCAAGATATTATTCAATTACATAAATAACAAGAAACGTAAAACTGAGACTATGGGCCTGTCAAAGATAGTCTTGGAGTAATGGTGGAGGAGGATAAGAAAAAACCTAGTGTATTAAATGCCTTCTTTACTGTTTTTACACAGGAAAATGCTATGATTGCATACACTACTAGATAAGGTAAACTCTACATTAAATGGCACCTGCTTAACCCAGTAAGAAGTGCAAAGGCATCTTAAAAACACTAACAAACAAATCAATCGAGCCCTGATGATATTCACCCCTGATTTTTAAAGGAATTAAATAGGCTAGCATACAGACCACTGTATCTAATATTTCAGGACTATACAGAAAAAGGATACATCCCACAACACTGATAGCAAATGCTGAGCCAATATACAAAAAGGGGTCAAAAAGTGATCATGGAAATTATAGGCAGGTAAGTTTAAATTCATTGGTGGGTAAAATATTTGAAGCTTCTAACATCCAATCAGAAGAGGTTTATGAGTATTCGGTCCTGACAAATCAAAGATGATACTAAACTTTGAAAAATAATAAAACATGTGGCAGAGAGTAGAATATTACAGGGGATCTAGGGAAGCTGGAAGCATGGGTGGAGATCTCACAAATTAAAGGGATTCTACCATTAAAAAACTTTTTTTTCTAGGTAACACGTCAGAATAGCCTTTAGAAAGGATATTCGTGTCCTACCTTTGGAAGTGATCTCCACCACGCCGTTCGTTCGAAATACCGGTTTGTACTGGTATGCTAATTAGTTCTCTTGCAGCGATGGGGGCATCCCCCAGCGCAGGAGATGCGATGGGGGCGTCCCCATTGCTGCTCGAAAACCGACTCCAACGCCGCCTCTGTCTTCTTCTGCATCCTCCCCTTCCTTCTTCGGCTTGACGTCGGATGCCTGCGCAGTATGCTCTGTTCGGCGAACTTGCGGTTTCGGCACTATGGCCGCGGGTATGCGCAGTACGTTCGGCAAAGTTCGCCGAACAGAGCGTACTGCGCAGGCGTCCGACGTCAAGAAAAACACATACAAAGCTCAGAATAGAAGATAAAAAAGATACTAGGAGTCATGAAAAATAAAAAACTTCAGGATTATTTAGTTGTCTGTGTGATCTTCGCTTAGTCCGATGTTGATTATACAGCCTGACCGCAGTTGGGAGGAAAGACCTCCGATATGAAACCTGTCAGCTTTTTTCACGGTAAACTGACCTGAAGATGTGCAACACCAAGTAATGATTTTTTTTTTTATAGTGCCCCTCATTAAGATTACAGCTGCTGAAAAGTATTGCGATATAGAAAACAATCTAGACACATCAGTAGTGAAATATTTGTGGGAACTTGAGATTTCAATGTATCAAAAAGGTCAATCGCCCAAGAAGAGGTGGAAATTAGCAATCAGCTTTTTATTCAAAAAGAATCCCAAGAAAACTATAAGTTAAATATGTTCAAATCATGGGGGATAAATTATCACATCTACTATATATGTTTTATCTTGGATGTATGACAGAATAGGTGGACTACCACAGCCCTGTCTATGCACCATATATAGGGAGAATAGAGGATTGACTCATATTTAATAATAGATTCAGAGGTTTATGTAACCTGGATACACTATATATAGCTCTAAGTGTACTACGTTATCATTAAAACCCTCATATGATAAGGTTACATTGTTATTTCTAGTCTATTGGAATGTTTTAAAAAAGATATTTTATTACTACAAATAAATTTATCATTTTAACTATGTTCTTTTTACTGATAAGGTGCCTTTAGAAATTCAGTGAATATTAGAATTCAGGACACCAAACTGTACACCATTAGAGGACAGTGAATAAATAGGTGTAATTTGCCACTGGATACAGCTATCTTCTACGTGTAGTACATTATATTCATAGAGAATACATAGGATATACTGTATATATAAAATAGTTCCTCCTCATTGTTCCGTACACAGGTATTGTCAGGATGTCACCATTATGGTATTAATTGAATCATAGACTTTACATATCTTCTATCCTCTGACACTTTCTGACTTCTTGTAAATAATTAATATATGGCAATGGAAAGCTTTGACAAATGACCCTGGACATAGATTTCTATAAAGGAAAAAGAACAATGCTCTCTATGTGACCCTCAGAGATTACTTATCTACTTGTTCTGCAGCCAACTAGAGAGTCCCCAGTGCTATTATTCTTGCCCTAGACTAAACAACTCTTATAAATAAATCATTCTATCTAATATGTCTCTGTTACACAGCGCTCCTGGGGGGAAGGATACTAGGAACAGAGCTGGAATGCTGTATTGCTGTGAGATCTCTATGTATATACTATACATGGCATACTCTATTTAAGGCTGAACTCTGAATAATAAATGGCTCCCAAAGAACATTAATATCATAAATTAAACTACGTAAGGAGGAATATGTGCAAGTGTGCTGCTACTCACAAGGCACAAGTATCATTTATCGAATTCATTGTCCCTCAGGCAATGGGGTATGAGGGTGGCAAATAGAAGAATGCCATTGCCATTGGCAGATATAGTACATTAAATATCAGTCATTAGTAACATTGTACATATGAATTAAGTTATAAATAGATTGAAGATTTAACAATCTTATTTTCTTACAGGTTTAAAGGAATTTCTAACCAGTGTTTTAGTCATCTGTTGAAAGAAAAATTCCTAAAAGAAGAATGTTTCTGATTTGTCTTGTGCTAGGATTCTTCCCAATTTGGTGAATGAAGACAGAAGGTAGCTAGCTGCAACGGGATGTCAATGCAGTGCATCGGCATCCCGCTCCTGATCAGGCCCGAATGAATGGACCTAATCAGGAGTAAGTCTTGAGCCACAAATGCCGCAGCTGACTCAGCTGTGGAATCCGTGGGAAGATAGGGCATGTCGCTTCTTTTTCCCGCTAGCGACTTTTTAAAAAAAGAATGGAAAGCCTTTTTTGCATGCAGATTTTGAGGCAGATTCCACATCAAAATCCGCCTGCAAAAAGCTCCGTGTGAACATTCCCTTAAACACAGATTAAAGTTTTAGTAGGAACTGAATAACATCATACCATACATCAAAGTCACCATCTTGCTTTCTCCTGCCACTTGCTTCCATGTGCTTCCATGTCTTGGACCCAATGGGTTCCTTCTTCATGGGATATACAAGTATATACTAAAACAGACATGTCAGGAGAGATAACAGGTCCTCTTCAAGATATATTATTACACATTTACACTTAATTTAGTAGTGCTTTAGACTTAAATGAAAACAATTGGGATTTTCTCTTACTATTGTAATATTTTACATGTTAATTATTTGTATTAAATTGACTTGTTCCTGCATGAAAAATTAATTATAAGGTTCTTTATACATAATAGTAGTCTCATGTTACTCTAAGAATAAGGGCGATAACAGCTTCAATAAAGCCATTTCAAACAGAATTTTAAGCTATTTTAGTCTTAATTTACATATTATTTTCAATATTATGTGGACATTCTACAATTATGTTTGAGATGAAATAAGACACGGGACCGATTTAGAGAGATAAGTATTCAAGACCATGCATAGTTCCACTTATACTATTCTACTTATAATCTGTATGGTTAGGTTTATTTTAGCTGAAAATCTTTAAACATAGACTAAGCATCTTGTAAGTAACTACTTATAGGGAGCCGTAAATATACATGTTATTGAAAATTACTGCCTGCCCAAGACTGTTTGAGTCAGCCCTAGACACTAAATCTTCAGCTTTAGATATTACCTGGTATATAAAGCTTGAATTAACTTGTCACTAGAGAAATTAGTTTTCTTATGTATGGAAGTTTACTACCTCAAATCTGATTATTGGAAAAACTCGTAAACTCTTTAACCCCTTCCCGCCGATGGCACTTTTTGACTTCCTGACCAAGCTCGATTTTTCAAAACTGACATGTGTCACTTTATGTGGCAATAACTTTGGAACGCTTTAACTTACCAAAGTGATTTTAAGATTGTTTTTTCGTAACACATTGTACTTCATGTTAGTGGTAAATTTTGGTTGATATGTTTTGTGTTTAATTATGAAAAAATAGGAAATTTGGTGGAAATTTTGAAAAATATGCATTTTATAAAGTTTGAAATGATGTACATTACATACAGATAGTCAGACCGCCAAAATTATATCATAAATCTCATGTCCCAGATCTCTGCTTTATGTCGGCATCAAACTTTAGGCACCCTTTTAATTTTTACGGACATTATAAGATTTACAAGTGAAACAACAATATTCAAAATTTTCAAGAAATTTCCAAAACCCATTTTTTAAAGGGCCTAATCCAGTTATGAAGGGGTTTTGAAAGACCCTTGTATTAAAGCCCCCCATAAATCACCCCATTTTCAAAACTGCACCCCTTAAATAAGCCAAAACAACATATACCTAGTAGTTTAACCCTATAAGTGCTTAACAGGAATTAATACAAAATGGAGGTGAAATTTTCAAATTTGAATTTATTTTACTAATATTTTCGTTTAGCCCTAGAATTTGCACATTCACAAGGGGTTAAAGGAGAAAACGCATCCCACAATTTGTTAGGCAAGTTCTCCCGACTACCATAGTACCCCACTTGTGGGTGTAAACTAATATATGGACGCACAGCGAGACGCAGAAGGGAAGGCGCGCCAAGGAGCTTTTAGAGGGCAGATCTGGCTGGGATCAGTTTCAGGAACCATGTTGCATTTACAAAGACCTTGAGGAGTCAAAACAGTGGAAACCTCTAGAAAGTGACCCCATTTTGAAAACCGCACCCCTCAAAGAATTTATCAAGTGATGTAGTGAGCATTAGTAACCCTGAAGTGAATGTGTAAGCTGTGCGGAGTAAATTGGGTACACCAAATCCCATTCTATTTTCCCACCAGCTCCTATGACACGGACGGGGAAGAGGGGCATTCTGGGGGGTCAGCGCTGGTGTATTCTCTCTCATAAGCTCTAAATATGGGGTGTCCCCTGAAAACGCTCGCGCCGCTTACACATTTCCTTCTAGTCGCAGCCACTTATGTCCTAATGATTTGGCGACTTTTAGGGTTTTTGTCTTCATATTGTACAAGCTAGATTTTTATTTTTATTTTCTGGCAATGTGGCCATATGAGGGCTTGATGTTTGCGGTATTAGATGTGCTTCTCAATGCCACCATTTTGGGCCCTGTAACTTATTGACTACATTTTATTAACTCTTTCTGGGTGGGATGTAAAAGGAAACATCAATTCTGGCATTGCTTTTTAGCATTTATTTTTTTTCCCATGCAGCGTACAGCATAAGTAACATGTTACCTTTATTCTGCAGGTCGCTACGATTACGGCGAAACCTCATTTATATTATTTTTTAATGCTTTGCTATTTGTGCAGAATAAAATTCAATTTAGGGAAAAAAATCAATTATTTTTGCATTGCCATTTTCTGAAAGGCATAATGTTTTTATTTTTTGCTAGACAGAGCTGTTTGAGGGCTTATTTTTTGCGGGAACACCTCTTCTTTTTATTGGTACCATTTTGGTTTTCATCTGACCATTTGATTACTTTTTATTGAACATTCCCTTTGTAAGGGAAAGGTGGTGAATAATCATTATTTTGTGCGGTTTTCTACGGTTTTTTTTAACGCCGTTCACTGTTTGGGTTAAATAATGTTTTAATTTTATTGTTCAGGTTATTACGGACGCGGCTATACCAAATATGTAATGTTTTTTTCTATTTTTCTTTATTTTACATAATAAAACATTTTATATGGGGAAAATGGGATTTTTGGGGCTTTATTTATTTCTATTTTATTTTAAACTTTTTTATTTTTACTTTTTTCCAACTTTTTTTTCTTGTCCCCAAGGGGGATTGAAGCAGTGATCTGCTAATCACCGCTTCACTACATATACACTGCAATACACGTGTTACACGTGTATTGCATTGTATAGGAAGCTGTCAGCCTGTGTGGACGCACAGGCTGACAGCTTCATTTACGGCAGGATCAGCCAGGCGCGAGGAGGGGGTAAGTAAAGGGGCAGACCCGGGGTCACTGATCAGACCCCGGGCTGCCCCCTACGAACACCGGCACCCCCCGAAACCGGCGCGGGGGTGCCGATCGGCACCATTTTAAAACGAAACCCCGGAGGCATATCAGGGGTTAACACCCGCAATCGGACCCGGTTCCGACTGCGGGTGTCACGGGGCATTGTCAGCCATGTATTACAGTTTCTGTGTGCGCACCATGCATCCGCAGTAATAGTACGGCGGTTTGCGGGAAGCCCTTCCCGGCAGCGCCGTACTATTACGGCGAATGTCGGGAAGGGGTTAAAGATAGAGTTTACCTGGTTACTTTACAGTAACACATATTATATACAGTACGCTCTATAGCTCATGTACACTACAGGGAATTATTTTAAATATAGATACATTAGAAGCTGTGTTAGAAGCTGTGTTTTATTTTTAGTGAAGATGCTGTTTCAAGAATCTCCACTAGTGGCCGCTGTTCTCAAGAGTTTTTTTTTTTTTTTACTCCAATCACTAGAGGCTACTGTTCCCTGGCTCTTGCCCACAATCAAGATGGCTAGTATTGTTTCATGACTGTGGTCTTCTTGCTTCCTGTTTTAGGCCTATAGAAACTCAGAGCACATTCAGACCCATGCTTGAGTGTTGTGTTTATTCCCAGTCTCTAGCTCTGAGGTATATCATGCTCAGATTACCTTGGCTCCGTCTGCTTACCCACTTGTGTACCGATCTTGGCTCCGTCTGATTACCCACTTGTGTACCGACCTTGGCTCCATCTGCTTACCCGCTTGTGTACCGACCTTGGTTCCATCTGCTTACCCACTTGTGTACCAACCTTGGCTCCATCTGCTTACCCACTTGTGTACCGTTCTTGGTTCCATCTGCTTACCCGCTTGTGTACCAACCTTGGCTCCATCTGCTTACCCGCTTCTTTACCAACCTTGGTTCCATCTGCTTACCCACTTGTGTAACAACCTTGGCTCCATCTGCTTACCCACTTGTGTACCGTCCTTGGTTCCATCTGCTTACCCGCTTGTGTACCAACCTTGGCTCCATCTGCTTACCCGCTTCTTTACCAACCTTGGTTCTGTCTGCTTACCTGCTTGTGTACTGACCTTGGCTCCGTCTGACTACCCGCTTGTGTACCAACCCCTGGCTAACCACCAACCAAGTCTTCTACTCCGCGGCATCTGCTGTCCTTCCTGGCTACCGGAATCCAGCTGTATATCACCAGTACATTCTGGTCACTATCATTCTTTCTTTGGCAGCACCAGTTAGGAGTACCCCTGAATAGTCTGCACCCAGAATTCTCTCTCTTAGTTAGCGATTAAATGTTCCATGTGCTCAGGTTATTAATTTATATGTAGATTAAAAGATTACATATTTAGCTGTCTGTATATTTATGGAATGTGTTCTTAAACTTATTTCTCCCTAAATAAAAACAGATTGCATCAGATCATCATCTCTTTTACTGAAATTCTGCTGAAGTGCTATGTCAGTTTGCAAAGCTATGGAAATATCTAGTGTATCTGAGCTTTACTTTCAGGCTACTAGGTAAAATAAGACAATATGTATCCATCTCAAAAGCAGCTTTTTTATGGTTTTTGTGTTTTTTTTTTTTAATTCTTTTCCTCCTCACCTTCCAGGAATGATAATCTTTTTACTTTCTGTATATTTGGCACATGTTTTCTGCCAGGCAAGTTGTATTTTTAATGGCATTAGTTAATGTTTCATTTTCCTACTATCTAAAGTGTGACTAAACTTTTAAACACCTTTTAATTTTTTGTGCCATTAAATGGATTACATCATTAGAATCCCTTTTTCAGGTGATATCATGTCGGAATAGCCTTAAGAAAGATAATTTGTCTCCTCCCTTTATAATTCTGATCTGCACCACTGTTTCATTGATATACCGTTTAAATTAGCCTGCTTTTATTGATATGCTAATTAACCAGCATGGAGCACTGGAAGTTCACTGAGCACTGTTTGATGTGGGTAAACAGGGGGGAGGTGAGTGCAGGGAGACTGATGAGTCATTATCATCATCATCAGCAGCAGCAGCAGCCTCCATGCTCTCACCTCCCCCTGTGTACACACCACAGACAGTGCTCAGTGAACTTCTGGTGCTCCATGCTGGCTAATTAGCATATCAATAAAAGTGGGCTCATTTAAAACCGGCTGAGAGGATTACTAAACAAAAGGTATGTCTGGAATAGCCTTTCTAAAGTCTATGTAAATATATGCTTAGTTAAAAATCACTAGAGCCAATGATGGAATCCCTTTAAAGGTTCAAGAGAGAACTTTTTGTATATACACGGTGCTCTGTTACAGGTCTGTAACTCTGTTGCATTGGGGCCTTAGTATATAGTGAGGAAATAAAAGAAAAGTAAAGTGGGTGCAACTGCAACCACTCTCAATATTGCGGCAGATACAGCTGTTTAGTCGCAACTCTCAACAAGCTATTGTAGAAGAGATAAATGCCAATATTTCTGGATATTATAAATCTAGTAAGCATTTAGCAATCTCTTCCTTTCCTTAAAACAATGTAATCTGGTGTTTGCATGAATACAATAGTATTTCACAGTTCCTGTTTGCAGTGGCTTTAAATCTAACAGTATAAATTCCTGTATATACTTATATTTTATGTCAATTTCTGTTTTTTTTTCTGTTTTGTATTAAAACTGAGAGAACAACATAAATGAATTCATTGAACTAAATTTAAATCCTAAACTATTGTAGAAATGACAAATCCCTAAAAACACAGCGCTGAAACTCATAAACATACAATTTTAGTCATTATACATAAAAGCCTGACCCTTTAAAAGATGTGAATATTGTGTATTATTAAACAACCCACTACTTTTTTTCATTTTAGTCAACAAAAGAGAGGAAATGAAAGCAGCAAATCTTTGGATGCAAATGCATTGCAGGAACATAGGCATAATAGATCCTGCAGTGTATTAATAAAATAAGCAACCATGAAAGCTTTCTATAATTTCAATTTCAAATACCTTTATGTTATGTTTATTACTTGATTTTTTTATGTTCTAAGTATTATTTCATCTATAACACCAGACACAGTCTACAATCTTAATTTTGAAAAGAAAAGACTTTTGTTGGGAATACACAGACAACATAATTATTTGGCATTGATAAAATTAAAATGCAATAGGTTAGGAAAACTTTACATAAGTCAAATTCTTACTAGTTAACTTATCAAACTGAAAGATGTTGTGCGACTATTGACACCGATGACCTATCACTGTCTGATCCCTTGGGGTCTGATCGCTGGAACTCCCATCAAGAGAATTTGGCACCATAATTTCCCCTGAATGCTCCATGGGAATGGAAGGGTGGTATGCATGCGTGGTGTGCCAGAGATCGCAACTCTAAGGCAGAGGCGTAGCTTGGGGTTCAGCACAGGAGGGGCAAACATGTCCGAGTGGGCCGCAAACCCAGTTATATCAATATTATCACTATACAGTAACAATATAGTAGTATATACCAGTTCTATGCAGAGTTATGCAGACCATTTAGGTGAATACAGTGCAGTTACATATAGAGACTTACAGGTTATTTCTCTGACTAATCATTCACATTTCCCATCTCATCCCTTAGGACCATCATGACTTCTTCTTCCAGCTGTGTTTTCTCTCTGTAAAGTTTGCAACACAGACATTTTTGGCTGTTCACTTTTTCAGACACCTGACCCACATTGTCCTCACTACATAAAGTCCCCATCCTGCTGCTATTTCTAGAGATGAGCGAACACTAAAATGTTCGAGGTTCGAAATTCGATTCGAACAGCCGCTCACTGTTCGAGTGTTCGAATGGGTTTCGAACCCCATTATAGTCTATGGGGAACATAAACTCGTTAAGGGGGAAACCCAAATTCGTGTCTGGAGGGTCACCAAGTCCACTATGACACCCCAGGAAATGATACCAACACCCTGGAATGACACTGGGACAGCAGGGGAAGCATGTCTGGGGGCATAAAAGTCACTTTATTTCATGGAAATCCCTGTCAGTTTGCGATTTTCGCAAGCTAACTTTTCCCCATAGAAATGCATTGGCCAGTGCTGATTGGCCAGAGTACGGAACTCGACCAATCAGCGCTGGCTCTGCTGGAGGAGGCGGAGTCTAAGATAGCTCCACACCAGTCTCCATTCAGGTCCGACCTTAGACTCCGCCTCCTCCGGCAGAGCCAGCGCTGATTGGCCGAAGGCTGGCCAATGCATTCCTATGCGAATGCAGACTTAGCAGTGCTGAGTCAGTTTTGCTCAACTACACATCTGATGCACACTCGGCACTGCTACATCAGATGTAGCAATCTGATGTAGCAGAGCCGAGGGTGCACTAGAACCCCTGTGCAAACTCAGTTCACGCTAATAGAATGCATTGGCCAGCGCTGATTGGCCAATGCATTCTATTAGCCCGATGAAGTAGAGCTGAATGTGTGTGCTAAGCACACACATTCAGCACTGCTTCATCAAGCCAATACAATGCATTAGCCAGTGCTGATTGGCCAGAGTACGGAATTCGGCCAATCAGCGCTGGCCAATGCATTCTATTAGCCCGATGAAGTAGAGCTGAATGTGTGTGCTAAGCACACACATTCAGCACTGCTTCATCAAGCCAATACAATGCATTAGCCAGTGCTGATTGGCCAGAGTACGGAATTCGGCCAATCAGCGCTGGCTCTGCTGGAGGAGGCGGAGTCTAAGATCGCTCCACACCAGTCTCCATTCAGGTCCGACCTTAGACTCCGCCTCCTCCGGCAGAGCCAGCGCTGATTGGCCGAAGGCTGGCCAATGCATTCCTATGCGAATGCAGACTTAGCAGTGCTGAGTCAGTTTTGCTCAACTACACATCTGATGCACACTCGGCACTGCTACATCAGATGTAGCAATCTGATGTAGCAGAGCCGAGGGTGCACTAGAACCCCTGTGCAAACTCAGTTCACGCTAATAGAATGCATTGGCCAGCGCTGATTGGCCAATGCATTCTATTAGCCCGATGAAGTAGAGCTGAATGTGTGTGCTAAGCACACACATTCAGCACTGCTTCATCAAGCCAATACAATGCATTAGCCAGTGCTGATTGGCCAGAGTACGGAATTCGGCCAATCAGCGCTGGCCAATGCATTCTATTAGCCCGATGAAGTAGAGCTGAATGTGTGTGCTAAGCACACACATTCAGCACTGCTTCATCAAGCCAATACAATGCATTAGCCAGTGCTGATTGGCCAGAGTACGGAATTCGGCCAATCAGCGCTGGCTCTGCTGGAGGAGGCAGAGTCTAAGGTCGGACCTGAATGGAGACTGGTGTGGAGCGATCTTAGACTCCGCCTCCTCCAGCAGAGCCAGCGCTGATTGGCCGAATTCCGTACTCTGGCCAATCAGCACTGGCTAATGCATTGTATTGGCGTGATGAAGCAGTGCTGAATGTGTGTGCTTAGCACACACATTCAGCTCTACTTCATCGGGCTAATAGAATGCATTGGCCAGCGCTGATTGGCCGAATTCCGTACTCTGGCCAATCAGTGCTGGCCAATGCATTCTATTAGCTTGATGAAGCAGAGTGTGCACAAGGGTTCAAGCGCACCCTCGGCTCTGATGTAGCAGAGCCGAGGCTGCACAAGGGTTCAAGCGCACCCTCGGCTCTGATGTAGGAGAGCCGAGGGTGCACTTGAACCCTTGTGCAGCCTCGGCTCTGCTACATCAGAGCCGAGGGTGCGCTTGAACCCTTGTGCACACTCTGCTTCATCAAGCTAATAGAATGCATTGGCCAGCGCTGATTGGCCAATGTATTCTATTAGCCTGATGAAGTAGAGCTGAATGTGTGTGCTAAGCACACACATTCAGCTCTACTTCATCGGGCTAATAGAATGCATTGGCCAGCGCTGATTGGCCAGAGTACGGAACTCGACCAATCAGCGCTGGCTCTGCTGGAGGAGGCGGAGTCTAAGATCGCTCCACACCAGTCTCCATTCAGGTCCGACCTTAGACTCCGCCTCCTCCAGCAGAGCCAGCGCTGATTGGCCGAATTCCGTACTCTGGCCAATCAGCACTGGCTAATGCATTGTATTGGCGTGATGAAGCAGTGCTGAATGTGTGTGCTTAGCACACACATTCAGCTCTACTTCATCGGGCTAATAGAATGCATTGGCCAATCAGCGCTGGCCAATGCATTCTATTAGCGTGAACTGAGTTTGCACAGGGGTTCTAGTGCACCCTCGGCTCTGCTACATCAGATTGCTACATCTGATGTAGCAGTGCCGAGTGTGCATCAGATGTGTAGTTGAGCAAAACTGACTCAGCACTGCTAAGTCTCTGCATTCGCATAGGAATGCATTGGCCAGCCTTCGGCCAATCAGCGCTGGCTCTGCCGGAGGAGGCGGAGTCTAAGGTCGGACCTGAATGGAGACTGGTGTGGAGCGATCTTAGACTCCGCCTCCTCCAGCAGAGCCAGCGCTGATTGGTCGAGTTCCGTACTCTGGCCAATCAGCGCTGGCCAATGCATTCTATTAGCCCGATGAAGTAGAGCTGAATGTGTGTGCTTAGCACACACATTCAGCTCTACTTCATCAGGCTAATAGAATACATTGGCCAATCAGCGCTGGCCAATGCATTCTATTAGCTTGATGAAGCAGAGTGTGCACAAGGGTTCAAGCGCACCCTCGGCTCTGATGTAGCAGAGCTGAGGGTGCACAAGGGTTCAAGTGCACCCTCGGCTCTCCTACATCAGAGCCGAGGGTGCACTTGAACCCTTGTGCAGCCTCGGCTCTGCTACATCAGAGCCGAGGGTGCGCTTGAACCCTTGTGCACACTCTGCTTCATCAAGCTAATAGAATGCATTGGCCAGCACTGATTGGCCAGAGTACGGAATTCGGCCAATCAGCGCTGGCCAATGCATCCCTATGGGAAAAAGTTTATCTCACAAAAATCACAATTACACACCCGATAGAGCCCCAAAAAGTTATTTTTAATAACATTCCCCCCTAAATAAAGGTTATCCCTAGCTATCCCTGCCTGTACAGCTATCCTTGTCTCATAGTCACAAAGTTCACATTCTCATATGACCCGGATTTGAAATCCACTATTCGTCTAAAATGGAGGTCACCTGATTTCGGCAGCCAATGACTTTTTCCAATTTTTTTCAATGCCCCCAGTGTCGTAGTTCCTGTCCCACCTCCCCTGCGCTGTTATTGGTGCAAAAAAGGCGCCAGGGAAGGTGGGAGGGGAATCGAATTTTGGCGCACTTTACCACGTGGTGTTCGATTCGATTCGAACATGGCGAACACCCTGATATCCGATCGAACATGTGTTCGATAGAACACTGTTCGCTCATCTCTAGCTATTTCCAATAATAAAATATATAATATAGAAATCCCCTGTAAATGAATGCCCCTGTGTGCCCGCTCAGTTAATAATACCATCTGTATGCTGTCTTAAATGTTGTCACTGATCAGATAGTTACTTGTATCCTCCTCTCTGTTCCTGTGCTGGGCCTCCTGTCACCTTAACTGCTCTGTATATAGAGCAGCTGCTGAAGTGATGTCAAATTAATGTTTTCCATATAGGTATAATAGAAGCAGAATGTCCCCAGAGTTTTCCTATTATACCTCTATGTGAAAAATGCTGCAGAAAAAAAAGTTATGTGTTTCTACCACAGTGTTTCCAGTATTATTTTTTGGCAGCAATTTGCTACATGGGCCCTTAAGGAGATTTTCAATGGTAGGCATCTTCTTTCAGTACCACAGCCAATGACTGTGTTAAGGACTCCAACATCTTAAAAATTCATAGACTTTCGCAACATACTGGCAAAACCCTTGACAAGCTACAATTCACATCACAACTATTGGATGGCCACACGTGGACAAATAGAGTACAGCACAGATGTTTAGGAAAATCTCGCACTTGCTGCATCATCACGTTGCTCCGAGTATGCTCTATAATCCGGCATTTTTGTCTTCTTGGGAGAAGGAACTAAACATATGATTGAAGGATGATGATGTTGAGAATGTACTTGGGAATTCTCATGGCATTTCCCCTTGTATTCATGTACAAGAAAATCAATACAAACTTCTCACTCGCTGGTATAGAACTCCAGATTGGTTGTACCACAAGAACCTAACAGGGGACAATAAATTTTGAAGGTGCTCTACACACCCAGGAACTTACTTGCATATATGGTGGGACTGTCCTCTTATCCGTACCTTTTGGTCCTCTATTCAAGACAGAATACATTCCATCTTTACTCCGTCCTTCAAGATCACTCCATCCATGATTTCCCTTGCATTACCTACTCCCGACTATCATCCATAAAAAGACAAATTCATTTCTACCTCTTAGCTGCTGCTAAACTGATTATTCCGATGTATTGGCTTCAGAGAACGACTCCTCCAGTTTCATTGTGGGTGGACAAAGTTTGTCAAATGGCTTCTTTTTTTTTTTTTGTAGACTGTGAGCCCCATATAGGGATCACAATATACATTTTTTTTTCCTATCAGTATGTCTTTGTAGAATGGGAGGAAATCCACACAAACATGGGGAGAACATACAAACTCCTTGCAGATGTTTTTCCTGGCTGGATTCAAACTCCAGGACTCCAGCGCTACAAAGCTGCAGTGCTTACCACTGAGCCACCATGTTGCCCCAGTTCAAATGGCTTTTTTGAGGAACTTTAGAGTTGGACGTCCAGATCCCATGAGCAATTTGATAGAACCTGGTCCCCATAGCTGAAAAGACAATGATTGTCCTACTGATTGCTGTTTTCCTTCTTGGTCTGATACTCACTTTGTCAGGATGTACATGGGGTATGAAAGAATTTTTTTGTGTTATCTGCTGAAAATTCCACGCTTTACATGTAGATTTTGTCAAGGATCTGCTGCAGATTTCACCTTGTGTATTGCTAAAGATGAAATCCACTGGGAAAACAATTGACATGCTACGGATTTCTAACCTACACCATATGTCAATTTCTTTTGCATTGTGTAGAAGTGAATTGCAAAATCTATTTATCCACTTTGCTGCTACAGAAATCTGCACATTTTCTGTCTGTAAATGTGGTGGAAAACCTGCCGCATATTAAGCACATGTGAACATACTCTTGGCATGAAAAGACCAGCAATCCCAGATTGCTATCCATACCCATTTCTTATTCCATTACAAATCAATTAACTATATACTATATATCATTTGTAGCAAATCATCAGTTTTCTCACTGTCTCATCTTTGTTATTAGTGCTACAATCTCCATGCTCGCATCACAGGCAGAGGTAATGAACTCTTTTCATCTTTACCAATGAGAGACACGTCTAATATGTGCTGACAGTATAGCAGAAAATGGTACATATAGGAAATAGAATGTTATGATGAAGTGCTGTTTACGGTCTTGGGTTTGTAGCACAAAGAGATCAGTCAACTCCAGCTTTTTGATGGTTTCCATGAGTATTATGGATATAGCATGTGATAATATACTATACCACACATTTATAGTCATTGAGTTTCACTTTCACAACAACTTTAATCACCTTTATATTGGAAGTCAAAAGGTAACGCTATACTTTTAATAAACCCTAGCTTATGTATACACGTTTAATGTCTGTAAACATCACAAATATAAAAATGCATGCTTAAACTACACTAATGATGCCTATAGAGACTTCAAAACCTATCTCCTGGCCTCTAGGATCATTATTTAGAATGTTTCCTACAATAACGCATGAATATTTCATCTTATAGCTTTTAAATATACAATGGACACTGCATGAAATAAATATAAGTACACCCCATGCATGCTTTAAAATTCAGAGCAGATCAAAAACAATCTTATTGTTAAGAAAGAGAATGCATATGTAACGTACAGCTTAATGATTATTACGTTTCTGTTGTCGGCTGTGAAAACACCAGTAATCTTTTTAATTGCGCTTCAAATATGTTTTAGATTTTTGTTTGGTCGATCAAAACAAGTGGCAAAGGAACTGAAGACAAAGACAAAGTGATGACATGGCAAAAAATGGGAGCAGAGCGAAGGGAACAAAAGAAACAAAGAAAAAATTCTGAATGTGGGAATAAAAGTAAACTCATGCACTGAAAATTTAACACGGAAAATGATAAAAAAAAGAAAGGTGTTGATGTTGGATTCCCCAAAAGGAATAAGAAATATATAGGAACATTTTATACTTCTCCCTTCTTCTCAATCCACTCCTGGCTATGGCTCAAAAAAAACCACAGCAAAATCTGCAACAATTTTTTTTTTTTTTCGCAACGTGTAAGAACTTTCTATATATTTCCCATTAATTTTGTAACCATTTTTGACTTTGGCTCAAAAAACGCAGCAAAATCTGCAACAATCCACAATGTGGGTCCTCAGACTAAGGTAGATTTTCCTGCATTTTTCCTGTATTTACAGTACAATGCTTCAAATTGTGTAGCGATACATTTTTGCATCACATTACACTGAAATTTTTCATGTCTTTACAAGAAAACCAGAGAAAATATACATACTACTTTAATACATAGACATACTTAATTAGAATAATTATGATATGTTTCATTTGTATAATTAAGGCTTTTGAAAGATTATATGTGAAAATAAAATTTGTAATGAAAGCGATCATAGCAATTCAGCTGAAAACCCAAATAACAGTGAAGTATAAATGAATAATCGTTGAATTTATCACCTATTACAAACACTTTAATGGTAAATGATAATAAAATACAAAAATAAGAAAGAAGTTGCCTGGCTGTGAATTGCCAGATACGTATTTACATTTTCTTATGGAAATGTCATTCTTATTACTCTATTAAATACTATGTATTTATTCAGAAGTAATGTTATCCGAAAATGTCATATTATTGTAATCTGTTTAATGGTGCTTTTGTTATTGTAGAAAAATATCTTGAAATATTCCAATTTTAGTTCTGATCACTAGTCCACACACATTGGTATATTGCTTCCTAGTTGATTTTGTTGTATAGAATGGGGCAGAATGAGCTGAGCAATCTCATACATAAGGTTCTATATGCATCGCTCCTGTCACTCCCTGGTCTTTGGTGAGAGGATGTTTTTTAATGACTTCATAGAGACTGTATTAGTTTATGACATCCTCTATGGCAACTAATTCTCATTAAATTCCAGATGCCACAAGGTACCCACAACATGCTTTATATAAATTACGATACAGAGGCCCTCGTGGCGGAAATGCAACTTTTTTTGTTGTCCGCTCCAAAAAGCTGTCATAATGGCACAATTCATTATTCTGTACAATGTACTGGGAAGCTGGAAAAAAAATCAGAATGGTGTGGAATTGGAGAAAAAGTAGATTTGGTTGACTTTCTTATGGGCTTTGTTTTTATGTTGTTTACTCTGCAGCCAAAATGACATGTCACCTGTTTTCTATATTTCAGTATGATTCCATGGACTTAAAATTGATAGTTTTATTTACATTTTAGTCCCCTTAACAAAAACCTAAAACTTTGAAAAAAAAAAACAAAAAAAAAAAACTTTTTATATTTCAATGTACAAGGCATGCAGTCTTGTTTTGCGGGCCAGGTGTTCTTTGTAGTTATACCATTTTGGGGAATGTCTATTGCTTTCATCACTTATAACTTAATTTTTATTAGAGGCAAAACAGTGAAAAAATGGTGGTTTGACACTTCTGATTTTTTTTTCCCACTACAGCACTCAGCATATGGGAAAATTATTTTTAGAAGTTTGTAGACTGAGTGTTTTCCAACACAGGGATACCTAATGTGTATGTGTTTCACAGTGCTTTTTAATTTTTATGTGTATTCTAAGGAAAAGGGGGTGACTTGAACATTTAATTCTTATTTTTTAAAATTTGCATTTATTAGACTGCCTAGGGGTCAGATCACTAATGCAATGCAATACAATGCTAATGCACTGCAAAATACCGACACTGTTATTACAAGCTGAATAGAGAAGCCAGACAAGCCTAAGAGTCTTGAATAGGTTCCCAGCAGTCATTACAACAGGACACCATCTCCGAATCTCATTCTAAGCCCCAGTTCTCGGCAACCCCTGGCAAAGTAGCTTTGACTAAGATACCAGGGGCCTTAATGCCCATGATGAGTGCGGGCACTGACAATGGGCATTAAGGCCAGGTCTCTGCACATGATACAGCAGAGACTTGGTGGGTATGGCAGCCACTCAGCCCTGCTTTTTTAAATATCCAACTGCCATACTATAACGGTGGATGTTGGGAAGGAGTTAATGGAGGTAGTATAAATACACTGTGTGCAGAATTAATAGGCAAGTTGTATTTGAGAGGATTCTTTTTATTATTGTTCAACAACTATGTTCTCAATCAGCCCAAAAGACTCATAAATATCAAAGCTTAATATTTTTGGAAGTTGGATTGAGTTTATTTTTGATTTGGCTATCTTAGGAGGATATCTGTTTGTGCAGGTAACTATTACTGTGCAGAATTATTAGGCAACTTAATAAAAACCAAATATATACCAATCTCACTTGTTTATTTTCCCCAGGTAAACCAATATAACAATACAAAATTTAGAAACATTTCTGACATTCAAAAACCAAAAAAAAAATAAAAAATCAAAAATCAGTGATCAATATAGCGATCTTTCTTTATGATGACACTCAAAAGCTTTACATCCATAGATTCTGTCAGTTGCTTGATCTGTTTACGATTCACATTGCGTGCAGCAGCCACCACGGCTTCCCAGACACTGTTCAGAGAGGTGGACTGTTCTCCCTCCCTGTAGATCTCACATTTTATGAGGAACAACAGATTCTCTATGGGGTTCAGATCAGGTAAACACAGGGGGCCATGTCATTATTTTTTCTTCTTTTAGACCTTTACTGGCCAGCCATACTGTGGAGTATTTGGATGCATGTGATGGAGCATTGTCCTGCATTAAAATCATGTTTTTCTTGAATGATACCGACTTCTTCCTGTAGCACTGCTTGAAGAAGGTGTCTTGCAGAAAATGACAGTAGGTCTGGGAGTTGAGCTTCACTCCATCCTCAACCCGAAAAGGTCCCACAAGTTCATTTTTGATGATACCAGCCCATACCAGCACACCATCTCAACCTTGCTGGTGTCTGAATCGGAGTGGAGCTCTCTGCCCTTTACTGATCCAGCCTCAGGCCCATCCATCTGACCCATCAAGAGTCACTCTTATTTCATCAGTCCATAAAACCTTAGAAAAATCAGTCTTAAGATACTTCTTGGCCCAGTCTTGACATTTTATCTTATGTTTCTTGTTCAAAGTTGGTCGTTTTCAGCCTTCCTTACCTTGGCCATGTCCCTGAGTATCGCACACCTTGTGCTTTTTGATACTCCAGTAACGTTGCAGCTCTGAAATATGGCAAAACTGGTGGCAAGTGGCATCTTGGCAGCTTCACGCTTGATTTTCCTCAATTCATGGGCAGTTATTTTGCGCCTTTTTTTTATCAACACGCTTCTTATGACCCTGTTGGCTATTTGCCATGAAACGCTTGATTGTTCGGTGATCACGCTTCAAAAGTTTTGCAATTTCAAGACTACTGCATCCTTCTGCAAGACATCTCACAATTTTTGAATTTTCAGAGTCGGTCAAATCTTTCTTCTGACCCATTTTGCCAAAGGAAAGGAAGTACCTAATAATTAAGCACACCTTATATAGAGTGTAGATGTCATTACACCACACCCATTCTCATTACAGAGATGCAAATCACCTGATTTACATAATTGGTAGTTGGCTTTCAAGCCTGTACAGCTTGGAGTAGGACATGTATAAAAAAAGATGATGTGATCAAAATACTCATTTGCCTAATAATTCCGATATATAAAGATATATGGGCTTATAAAGATATATATATATATATATATATATATATATATATATATATATATATGTATATATCTTTATAAGCCCAGTTCTAAAAATAAAAAAAATCATGGTCTAACTACATAGTACAGTGTCCCTTACTATCAGGGTGCAGGTCCCGACCATTGCCTCGGCCAGTTTTTCTAAATCTTACAGATTTAACCATATCTTACCTTCATATTTGCTCATTGTTACCAATTCCTCATTTTTATCTATCAACTATTGATTATTTACATTCGTATAATTTTTGCTTACAATTTGACATACTGTTTCAAGAACTATAGACACATATTCCATCTGAAAAGGCACACTGCATGGTGTGCCAATGCTGGCGGTCAGTCTTTTAATTACCCCCATGTTGTTATGCTGCTGCCATTATGCACTCCCTATATGCTTATATTATTCCAAGGTAGAAAACTTTCTCATTTACCCCTTCTCCTTCCTTTTGTTTTCCCCTCCCCTTCATGATATTCACTTGGATTGCTTACATGAACTTCACATAAATTTTATTGAAATTTATGAATATGGACTATGCTATGCAAGTTACACTGGAAAACACGCTGTGGATATCTTAATTGTCATTAAGTGTTTCTTAAGCAGTTTTTTACACTGATTTCAATTCTGAATACCGTTTTGCTCTATTAGGTCAAATTGTTAAGATATTGTCGAATAAATGTTTTTATTTTGCTTAAATAGGACTACAAGCTTCTGACAGTATACAAAATTATATAATATATATATATATTCTCAATAAATACCGATATATAAAGGTCTGCTAATTGAATTTTGCTGATAAGGGCTGAGACAGGGAGTCCATATACGGGAATGCAGACAGGATACAGAAAGTACTGCTGCTTCATACGCGAATGGGACAGCAGACATAGGAAGCAACACTACATCAAGAAGAATTGGCCATTCAGAGACAGAATGCAGCCAGGAAATAAAAACGTTCTTCATCCACCGTTGGTTGATCGTTACAAGATTCTCATGCCACCGCTTCATATAAAGTTGGGATTTATGAAAGATTTTGTCAAGAAATTAGACAGCGACAATGATGCATTTCAGTACCTGTGCAACAAGTTCCCAGGGTTGAGTTATGCAAAGGTAAAAGAAGATGTATTCATAGGTCCACAAATAAAAGAAATTATGGCTGATAAACACTTTCAAGACATTCTAAGTGCTGCTGAAAAAGATGCGTGGGTGGCATTCAAGTCAGTTGTAATGAATTTTCTTTTAAATACGAAAAGTGCTGACTACGTGAATGTCGTACAAAAATGCATTTGTGTGTACAAACCTCTTGGCTGCAATATGTCTCTGAAAATGAATTTACTCAACTCGCATCTGGACTTCTTCACAGAAAACCTAGGTGCAGTCAGTGATGAACATGGCAAGCACTTCCACCAGGACATTTCGGTGATGGAGTCACACTATCAGGGTCAGTGGAGTGCAGCGATGTTGGCAGACTACTGTTGGATGCTTCAGCATGATATGTTAACTCATCAGTATAAGTGGAAGTCCACAGGCAAGAAATTTAAACTATGAACATGTTTAACGAATTTTTGCACGTTTTACTTCAAACTGAATTTTTGTTTATCATATCATTATTAGAGATGAGCGAGTAGTATTTGATTGAATATGACTATTCGATTGAATACTCGTATCGGTCGAATACCACGCGGGAAAAATCCATTGAATTCAATGCATAAACCTCCTCGTGCTCCTCATCCTGCTACTTCCAGAACTTGGAGGAGCCAAGGTGTCGAACTTTGGTTTCCATGGAAACCGGAACAACATTCCCGTTTTTTCCCATAGACTATAATAGGATTCGATATTTGAATGAATACTACTCGCTCATCTCTAATAATTATGTACGTTATATATAATTTCAGTAGCTATAGCCATGTTCTTGTTTATGTTTAAAATTCATGTAGCAATAACTTTTAAAGTACAAAATTTAGTGCAAAAATTACTTTTCTTATGTTTCGAAGTAATTAATTGAAATATAAAATTTAAGATCGTGGCTATTTCAAGAATGGAGAGTGATAGAGAAAAACGGTTTGCATATTCGAAATCAGCATGTTCAAATTGACTAAGATTGATTATTGTATACCAAGATATCCGCAGAAAGTTTTTTTTTTGTTGTGTAGTGCTATTTATTTACTGTCCTATTAATTGTCTTATGTGCTGAACAATATGCTAATTTGGCCAACTATGTGTTGTACCCTGGCCCCTTTATGTTAGGGTTTTTATACTCATATCCCTGCGCTCTCTTTATGTTATTGATCTAATGAAGGGGGTCCATATGCTTCAAAATGCATGATCATAGACATTTCATTAATTTGCCTCTGTATTTAGACAATGCTGTTACATTCAGTTTTAACATTGGAGAGACGTATAACCCGATATTTTTCCTTGAGCCTCTGAGCTCATTTGATGTTGGTATTTGCATTCAGTCTTTTTGTAGCCAAGGCCAAGCATTTTTCATTTACAAAGTACAAAAGCTTCTTCTTTTTGTAGTAGTTAATTCACACTGGAATGATAATAAATATGGGTGGTTAATGTGTGGGCAAGCAGAAAGGCTGTGGGAGCAGACTGCTTTTTAATGGCTCAATGTACATAGCCAAGGGAGGTTAGAAAATTGGAGAAGATTCAAAAGGGAAGAAATTGTAAATTCACACCATTTAAAAAAAAAAATAAAAAAAATATTTTTTAAGCCCAACATTTAAAAAGCTATAGAATTCAATATGATAGAACATTCTTGAATTTTACATATATATATATATATATATATATATATATATATATATATATATATATATTTCACTTTTCATATGGATATGTCTAGGAGTGAAATAGAAAGGGAAATGTGAGTGATACATAGGAATTGATTTTAGAAAGGCCAGGTGAGATTATCTACATTTTCACATTCAATTTGACGACTTATCTGCATTTCACTTAACCTTATTCAGGTGTCAGGTGCTTTCCTTTCTTTTTAATGTAGTGTATAATTTGCTGCATTAGAATCTAGTACATCTTTAGTAATATTTAATGAAGCGCTAATGCAAAGGGGAAAATTACATTCTAAATAAACCAAATCAGTTTTGTGGAATGTTATGAACGCTGATCACCAAAACAGGTATATTGCTTGCATTTATTTCTAGCTTGCTATGCAGGAGGTTTTAAAAGTGATGAAAAACAATTTGTAACATCTTTAGATCGATTGATGTACCTACCTTTAACAGTATCATGGAATATTTTGCACTTATAGTGTTTCTTTCGATTACCTTGTCTTCCTAACTAGTTAATTTCCTAACAATTTTTGGTAAAAAAAAATAAAAAAAATAAAGTTTAAATGTTAAAAAAATAATATAAATAAATAGGAAAATTAGACAAAATTGGTATTGCTATTAATTTAATGACCCTCCAAATTAAGTTAACGTGTCATTCATATTGTATTGCAAACTCTCCAATTTTTCATTCTTTTTATTGCCACCTAAAATTAATAACTGTTACAAGTATAAGGAAAATGTTTGTACCGTGTTAGCCAGTGGGTAGGAAATATATAAAAAAAAAACACAAAAAACTTGAGAGTCTTCAGTAGTTGAGACCTTTTAATGGCTAACTAATAATGATAGTAGATTACAACATTTCGAAGCTCCCGGCTTCTTCTTCAGGTATATCTAAAAACAATTTCTGAAGGATGAATATTTATGTACAAAGGGACACTCAGGAATAGAATTCTAGGAGGGAGGGTAGAAGAAGGTTATTGGTTATACAACTAAACAATTCATCAGTTTGTGATGTTTTTATCAGTTCACAGAGTGTCTTTTATGGCTGTCTGTCTCAGTTCAGTGATTTCTGTAGGATGCCATGAACCCATGTGAGAGATTCATCCCTCTCTCTCTCTCTCTCTCTCTCTCTCTCTCGTGTTAAACAAGGTCATAAATTTGTACTCATAAATCCGTCTCTCTTTCCTAGATTTAAAATTCCCTCTTAAAACCAAAATTATCATGTCATTGCTGATATGTTACAAGTTCAAAGAGGACCTGGATGCCTTTCTTGAAGAGAACAATATTACAGGTTATGGATCCTAGATTCTGTTAAGGACACATTGATCCAGGTTGCACCTTCTAATCATAATGTCCCCTAATGAACACTTTTATAAATGTCTCTTGCATGCGGAATTATGCCCCACAGCAATCCCTACAGCCTCTATTATGCCCCAGAGTGGGCCCTACAGCCTTTATTATGCCCCACAGTGGCCCCTGCAGCCTCTACTATGCTCCACAGCGGCCCCTGCAACCTCTGTTATGCCCCACAGTTGGCACAATAGACTGTGGGGCATAATAGAGGTTGGGTGTGACATTGTGGGGCATAATAGAGTTTGGGTGGGCCACTGTGGGGCACAGTAGAGGTTACAGGGGCCTCTGTGGGACATAATAGAGTTTGCAGGGGCCACAGTGAGCCCTGCAACCTCTACAGTATTATGCCCCACAATTTCCCACCCAACTATTATGCCCCACAGTGGCCAAACCTACCTCTATTATGCGCTATAATAGGCCACCCAAGAGCTATTATTATACTCTGGGGTCTTTTAAGACCCTGAAGTATAATAATTGGAGACCCAGGGGAAGTGAAGAAACATAATAAACACTGTTACTAACTCACCTCTTCGGGATCCAGTGTTACTCCTAGCACAGGCTTCGGGCCTTTATGATAATGTCCCAGACATCACGTGATATCTGGGAAATTACTATACAGGCCCGAAGCCTGCTAGGAATAACATCGCATCCAGGAGAGGTGAGTAACACTCACCTCTCCTGGGGCTCCGATTATTATTCTCGGGGGTCAACCTTTCCTAACATACAGTTTAGTTGCCTTTAAGATGGTGTTCTCTTTTAATAGTGTCCACTGGATAGGTCTTCAATATGAAAATTGAATTTGGGGCCTTAAAACCCCTTTAGGCTAAGGCCCCATGTGGTGTCTCGCAGCAAAAAAGCTCTGCGGGAAAATGCAGCGGCAATGCATCTGTTCTTTAGACAAATAGTGGTTTCCTCAGTGGACTCTCTGTTTCAATTATACTTGTGGGGAAACCGCGCCAGTTTTGGAAATCGTGGTGTGTCCGCAGCATGGTTTTAATGCAAAGTGGTCATGGGATTCGCTAGAATCTGAGACTGTAAAATGCCATGATTCTCTCGTGGCATTTCTGCTGTGAGCATATCGCAGCGTTTATGCTATGTAGGGCCCTGTCTTCAATTCCTTTTTTAAACGCTCCCCCATTTCCTTGAGATTTGTCTTCTAAAGTCTAATACTTTTGTAGCTGTGTAAGATTACTCTCAGTCTCTTTTCACACCAAACTATAAACTTTGGTGGTCACTAGATCCCAAGTGTTTTTCCACCCTAACCTCAGGCACCAGATCCACATTTGTTAAAGCTAAATCTAGAATTTTATCTCCTCTGGTTAGTGACGTAAGTGGCAGTTTCGGAGATGATCCATTATGTACATCAATTAAATTCATGCTCTTGCATGTAGGAGCTCTAACATATTGCAGTGTATGTCAGGCATGTTGAAATCTCCACTAAGTGCATCAATTAAATTCATGCTCTTGCATGTAGGAGCACTAGGATATTCTAGTCTACGTCAGCTATGTTGAATATCTTCCTTTTCTTCCATTTGAGAAATTTCAGCAACCAACTCATTTTCAGAATTCTCAACTTGTCCTTGAGGCCTATTGTATATATCTCACTTACTCTCACTCTAAAAATAGTTCTCTGCTTAGTTTGTATGCATATCCGGAGCATTTCGAGCATATTACATGTATGACACTATAAGTACCTACAGCTTTGTCTTGAAATATTAATGGATACATTGACTAATCAGGTGCATACAATTTCAGAAACAATTGGTTATTGAATAAGGATAGTAAATAACAGTTTTTGTATTGGTCACCACTATGTACCGTATACAGTGGGGCAAAAAAGTATTTAGTCAGTCACCAATAGTGCAAGTTCCACCACTTAAAAAGATGAGAGGCGTCTGTAATTCTCATCATAGGTAGACCTCAACTATAAGAGACAAAATGAGAAAACAAATCCAGAAAATCACATTGTCTGATTTTGTAAGAATTTATTTGCAAATTATGGTGGAAAATAAGTATTTGGTCAGTAACAAAATTTCATCTCAATACTTTGTTATATATCCTTTGTTGGCAATGACAGAGGTCAAACGTTTTCTGTAAGTCTTCACAAGGTTGGCACACACTGTTGTTGGTATGTTGGCCCATTCCTCCATGCAGATCTCCTCTAGCGCAGTGATGTTTTGGGGCTGTCGCTTGGCAACGCGGACTTTCAACTCCCTCCAAAGGTTTTCTATAGGGTTGAGATCTGGAGACTGGCTCGGCCACTCCAGGACCTTGAAATGCTTCTTACAAAGCCACTCCTTCGTTGCCCTGGCGGTGTGCTTTGGATCATTGTCATGTTGAAAGACCCAGCCACGTTTCATCTTCAATGCCCTTGCTGATGGAAGGAGGTTTGCACTCAAAATCTCACGATACATGGCCCCATTCATTCTTTCATGTACCCGGATCAGTCGTCCTGGCCCCTTTGCAGAGAAACAGCCCCAAAGTATGATGTTTCCACCCCCATGCTTTACAGTAGGTATGGTGTTTGATGGATGCAACTCAGTATTCTTTTTCCTCCAAACACGAAAAGTTGTGTTTCTACCAAACAGTTCCTGTTTGGTTTTAACAGACCATTGGACATTCTCCCAATACTCTTCTGGATCATCCAAATGCTCTCTAGCAAACTTCAGACGGGCCCGGACATGTACTGGCTTAAGCAGTGGGACACGTCTGGCACTGCAGGATCTGAGTCCCTGGCGGCGTAGTGTGTTACTGATGGAAGGCTTTGTTACATTGGTCCCAGCTCTCTGCAGTTCATTCACTAGGTCCCCCCGCGTGGTTCTGGGATTTTTTCCTCACCGTTTTTGTGATTATTTTGACCCCACGGGGTGAGATTTTGCGTGGAGCCCCAGATCGAGGGAGATTATCAGTGGTCTTGTATGTCTTCCATTTTCTAATTATTGCTCCCACAGTTGATTTCTTTAATCCAAGCTGGTTGCCTATTGCAGATTCAGTCTTCCCAGCCTGGTGCAGGGCTACAATTTTGTTTCTGGTGTCCTTTGACAGCTCTTTGGTCTTCACCATAGTGGAGTTTGGAGTCTGACTGTTTGAGGGTGTGCACAGGTGTCTTTTTATACTGATAACAAGTTTAAACAGGTGCCATTACTACAGGTAATGAGTGGAGGAAAGAGGAGACTCTTAAAGAAGAAGTTACAGGTC
The DNA here is from genome assembly GCF_031893055.1 of Leptodactylus fuscus. Lineage (NCBI taxonomy): Eukaryota > Metazoa > Chordata > Amphibia > Anura > Leptodactylidae > Leptodactylus > Leptodactylus fuscus. Next base: position 78,952,650 of record NC_134265.1, read on the forward strand.
TGTGAGAGCCAGAAATCTTGATTGTTTGCAGGTGACCAAATACTTATTTTCCACCATAATTTGCAAATAAATTCTTACAAAATCAGACAATGTGATTTTCTGGATTTGTTTTCTCATTTTGTCTCTCATAGTTGAGGTCTACCTATGATGTAAATTACAGACGCCTCTCATCTTTTTAAGTGGTGGAACTTGCACTATTGGTGACTGACTAAATACTTTTTTGCCCCACTGTATAGTAAAAGACAAGTAATTCCAAAAGCAACGCATGGTTCAGTTGCTTATTCTGTAAAGTACCAATATTTCCATCAGCTTCCACTGGCTATATAAATTTATGCAAGTGCCACTTATGCACACCAAGTGTACATTTTAAGTATGTGTTGTAAATGAAAAGTGAGAGGTCAGAGCCACTTAAAGTTCCTTGCGAGGAAAAAAATAGTCAAAAACGATATATATATTTAAGTCCTTATATTGCATCCACTCAGCAGAGAAGCAGCAGTAATACCAACCATCAGTGCCTATACTTATCACAGCCACTAAGCCCAAGATGCCATTTTCCCCGTAACAAATGGGTGTCACCATTTTGGGGTGGATCTCCTCCCAAGCTTGGCATTCATTTGCGTTGTATTGAATTAGTGATCAGAAAAATAAAATTAGTAAAATGTTAAAAAAAATTTTTTAAAAATTTAATCAGTCCTCCTTTCACTGGAGCACATATAAAATTACATAAATAAAGTTACACACATAAACATTAGGTATATTGTGTCTACAAACTTAGAAAAATATTTTTCACATACAGTGAAAAAAAAAAAAAAAGCTGAACTGCTTTTTCTCCACTCATAAACATTGGAATACAATCAAAACATCATACATACCCCAAAATAATATAAATAAAAAGGACATTTGCCCCATGCTTTATGCATCTCCATAAATGGAAGAATAAAACAGTTATGAGTGTCAGAATTTGAAGACTCCAAGAATTTTTTTTTGGAAACTTTTTTTTTTTTTTAAGGGAATAAAACATTAAAAAAAACTATACAACATTTTATTCTTGGAATCGTACTGAATAATTTTACCTGCACAGTGAATGCCATGAAAACAAAGCCCATAAAAAAGTCTCACAAAGTTTTTTCCAAATCCACCCCATTTTGAATTTTTTTTCCCAGTACCTCAAACAGAATATTATATGACACCATTAGAATGTATAATTTGTCCTGCCAAATTATGTGCTCATATGGCTCTGTGAACGTAAAAATTAAAAAATTTATGAGGGTAGGGAGTCAAAAACAAAATGAAAATTAAAAATGGTTGTGGCAGGAAGAGGTTAATAAAGACTCCATAGTAATACACTTAATTTTGTACTTAGTTAGCAAAAGAAAAAACAGAGAAAGGTGTTGATAATCATTATATAAAATAATATTACTCCTGTGGTGATTGAAGTGAAGATTGAAGTGAAGTAATGATTCAGTTAATCAGTTTCAGAATATTTGTGTGGAATTGAAAGAGGTTCTTCATTACTATGGAAAGCTAATAGAAATTACACTCAAAGCTTGCACAATAGTGACAACGCTAAGGCCCTACGTAACAAGACGCGGCAAAAAAAAGCTGTTGAAAAAAAACCGCACCCAGGAAAGGAAGTGTGTTTGCGGAATTTCTGCCCCTATTATAACTATATGGAAAATGCCAGCATTCCTGTGGGTATAATTGACATGCTGCGATTTACAAAAGCGCAAGTGTTTTTGAAAACATAGCTTTTCCGCTGTGGATATTTTTCTGCAATGCGTGGATGGAATTAGTGAATCCCATCGACATTGCAGGTACAGTAAAATACAGTCTTTTTTGAAATGTGAGGCTTCAGCCTTAAAAGGTTTAATGCATTTGCAGTCAACTAGTTTTAATGCCTGAAGAGTGTGTGGATAGATCTTGTTCCAATGTTATACAAAATTAGACAAAGGGGCCTCAAGGGCTACTAGGGATAACCGCTCTCACTGGTCCAACAAATCAACACTAGAGATGAGCGAACAGTGTTCTATCGAACTCATGTTCGATCGGATATTAGGCTGTTCGGCATTTTCGAATCGAATCGAACACCGCGTGGTAAAGTGCGCCATTACTCGATTCCCCTCCCACCTTCCCTGGCGCCTTTTTTGCTCCAATAACAGCGCAGGGTAGGTGGGACAGGAACTACGACACCGGTGACGTTGAGAAAAGTAGGCAAAACCCATTGGCTGCCGAAAACATGTGACCTCTAATTTAAAAGAACAGCGCCGCCCAGGTTCGCGTCATTCTGAGCTTGCAATTCACCGAGGACGGAGGTTTCCGTCCAGTTAGCTAGGGCTTAGATTCTGGGTAGGCAGGGACAGGCTAGGATAGGAAGGAGAAGACAACCACAACAGCTCTTGTAAGAGCTAAATTCCAGGGAGAAGCTTGTCAGTGTAACGTGGCACTGACGGGCTCAATCGCCGCAACCCAGCTTTCCCAGGATCCTGAATGGAATACACTGTCAGTGTATTCCCGTATACCCGATATATACCCCGATACCCGTTCCAATGGTGTGCCCCCCCACCTTCACCCCAGAAATACCCTGCAAGTCCCCTAGCAATAGAATTGGGGCTATATACACCCACAATTTTTACTACTGGTATACAGTGCCATTGTCTGACTGGGAATTCAAAGAATATATTGGGAATACAAATACCCTCATTTCTTGCTACTGCCATATAGTGCCAGTTTCTGACTGGTAATTCAAAGAATATATTGGGGTTACGTGCACCCACAATTTTTACTACTGGTATACAGTGCCATTGTCTGACTGGGAATTCAAAGAATATATTGGGAATACAAATACCCTCATTTCTTGCTACTGCCATATAGTGCCAGTTTCTGACTGGTAATTCAAAGAATATATTGGGGTTACGTGCACCCACAATTTTTACTACTGGTATACAGTGCCATTGTCTGACTGGGAATTCAAAGAATATATTGGGGTTATAAATACCCTCATTTCTTGCTACTGCCATATAGTGCCAGTTTCTGACTGGTAATTCAAAGAATATATTGGGGTTACGTGCACCCACAATTTTTACTACTGGTATACAGTGCCATTGTCTGACTGGGAATTCAAAGAATATATTGGGGTTATAAATACCCTCATTTCTTGCTACTGCCATATAGTGCCAGTTTCTGACTGGTAATTCAAAGAATATATTGTGGTTACGTGCACCCACAATTTTTACTACTGGTATACAGTGCCATTGTCTGACTGGGAATTCAAAGAATATATTGGGAATACAAATACCCTCATTTCTTGCTACTGCCATATAGTGCCAGTGTCTGACTGGGAATTCAAAGAATATATTGGGGTTACGTGCACCCACAATTTTTACTACTGGTATACAGTGCCATTGTCTGACTGGGAATTCAAAGAATATATTGGGAATACAAATACCCTCATTTCTTGCTACTGCCATATAGTGCCAGTTTCTGACTGGTAATTCAAAGAATATATTGGGGTTACGTGCACCCACAATTTTTACTACTGGTATACAGTGCCATTGTCTGACTGGGAATTCAAAGAATATATTGGGAATACAAATACCCTCATTTCTTGCTACTGCCATATAGTGCCAGTGTCTGACTGGGAATTCAAAGAATATATTGGGGTTACGTGCACCCACAATTTTTACTACTGGTATACAGTGCCATTGTCTGACTGGGAATTCAAAGAATATATTGGGAATACAAATACCCTCATTTCTTGCTACTGCCATATAGTGCCAGTGTCTGACTGGGAATTCAAAGAATATATTGGGGTTACGTGCACCCACAATTTTTACTACTGGTATACAGTGCCATTGTCTGACTGGGAATTCAAAGAATATATTGGGGTTATAAATACCCTCATTTCTTGCTACTGCCATATAGTGCCAGTTTCTGACTGGTAATTCAAAGAATATATTGGGGTTACGTGCACCCACAATTTTTACTACTGGTATACAGTGCCATTGTCTGACTGGGAATTCAAAGAATATATTGGGAATACAAATACCCTCATTTCTTGCTACTGCCATATAGTGCCAGTTTCTGACTGGTAATTCAAAGAATATATTGGGGTTACGTGCACCCACAATTTTTACTACTGGTATACAGTGCCATTGTCTGACTGGGAATTCAAAGAATATATTGGGAATACAAATACCCTCATTTCTTGCTACTGCCATATAGTGCCAGTGTCTGACTGGGAATTCAAAGAATATATTGGGGTTACGTGCACCCACAATTTTTACTACTGGTATACAGTGCCATTGTCTGACTGGGAATTCAAAGAATATATTGGGAATACAAATACCCTAATTTCTTGCTACTGCCATATAGTGCCAGTTTCTGACTGGTAATTCAAAGAATATATTGGGGTTACGTGCACCCACAATTTTTACTACTGGTATACAGTGCCATTGTCTGACTGGGAATTCAAAGAATATATTGGGAATACAAATACCCTCATTTCTTGCTACTGCCATATAGTGCCAGTGTCTGACTGGGAATTCAAAGAATATATTGGGGTTACGTGCACCCACAATTTTTACTACTGGTATACAGTGCCATTGTCTGACTGGGAATTCAAAGAATATATTGGGGTTATAAATACCCTCATTTCTTGCTACTGCCATATAGTGCCAGTTTCTGACTGGTAATTCAAAGAATATATTGTGGTTACGTGCACCCACAATTTTTACTACTGGTATACAGTGCCATTGTCTGACTGGGAATTCAAAGAATATATTGAGAATACAAATACCCTCATTTCTTGCTACTGCCATATAGTGCCAGTGTCTGACTGGGAATTCAAAGAATATATTGGGGTTACGTGCACCCACAATTTTTACTACTGGTATACAGTGCCATTGTCTGACTGGGAATTCAAAGAATATATTGGGAATACAAATACCCTCATTTCTTGCTACTGCCATATAGTGCCAGTTTCTGACTGGTAATTCAAAGAATATATTGGGGTTACGTGCACCCACAATTTTTACTACTGGTATACAGTGCCATTGTCTGACTGGGAATTCAAAGAATATATTGGGAATACAAATACCCTCATTTCTTGCTACTGCCATATAGTGCCAGTTTCTGACTGGTAATTCGAAGAATATATTGGGGTTACGTGCACCCACAATTTTTACTACTGGTATACAGTGCCATTGTCTGACTGGGAATTCAAAGAATATATTGGGAATACAAATACCCTCATTTCTTGCTACTGCCATATAGTGCCAGTTTCTGACTGGTAATTCAAAGAATATATTGGGGTTACGTGCACCCACAATTTTTACTACTGGTATACAGTGCCATTGTCTGACTGGGAATTCAAAGAATATATTGGGAATACAAATACCCTCATTTCTTGCTACTGCCATATAGTGCCAGTGTCTGACTGGGAATTCAAAGAATATATTGGGGTTACGTGCACCCACAATTTTTACTACTGGTATACAGTGCCATTGTCTGACTGGGAATTCAAAGAATATATTGGGAATACAAATACCCTCATTTCTTGCTACTGCCATATAGTGCCAGTTTCTGACTGGTAATTCAAAGAATATATTGGGGTTACGTGCACCCACAATTTTTACTACTGGTATACAGTGCCATTGTCTGACTGGGAATTCAAAGAATATATTGGGAATACAAATACCCTCATTTCTTGCTACTGCCATATAGTGCCAGTGTCTGACTGGGAATTCAAAGAATATATTGGGGTTACGTGCACCCACAATTTTTACTACTGGTATACGGTGCCATTGTCTGACTGGGAATTCAAAGAATATATTGGGAATACAAATACCCTCATTTCTTGCTACTGCCATATAGTGCCAGTGTCTGACTGGGAATTCAAAGAATATATTGGGGTTACGTGCACCCACAATTTTTACTACTGGTATACAGTGCCATTGTCTGACTGGGAATTCAAAGAATATATTGGGAATACAAATACCCTCATTTCTTGCTACTGCCATATAGTGCCAGTTTCTGACTGGTAATTCAAAGAATATATTGGGGTTACGTGCACCCACAATTTTTACTACTGGTATACAGTGCCATTGTCTGACTGGGAATTCAAAGAATATATTGGGAATACAAATACCCTCATTTCTTGCTACTGCCATATAGTGCCAGTGTCTGACTGGGAATTCAAAGAATATATTGGGGTTACGTGCACCCACAATTTTTACTACTGGTATACAGTGCCATTGTCTGACTGGGAATTCAAAGAATATATTGGGAATACAAATACCCTCATTTCTTGCTACTGCCATATAGTGCCAGTTTCTGACTGGTAATTCAAAGAATATATTGGGGTTACGTGCACCCACAATTTTTACTACTGGTATACAGTGCCATTGTCTGACTGGGAATTCAAAGAATATATTGGGGTTATAAATACCCTCATTTCTTGCTACTGCCATATAGTGCCAGTTTCTGACTGGTAATTCAAAGAATATATTGTGGTTACGTGCACCCACAATTTTTACTACTGGTATACAGTGCCATTGTCTGACTGGGAATTCAAAGAATATATTGGGAATACAAATACCCTCATTTCTTGCTACTGCCATATAGTGCCAGTGTCTGACTGGGAATTCAAAGAATATATTGGGGTTACGTGCACCCACAATTTTTACTACTGGTATACAGTGCCATTGTCTGACTGGGAATTCAAAGAATATATTGGGAATACAAATACCCTCATTTCTTGCTACTGCCATATAGTGCCAGTTTCTGACTGGTAATTCAAAGAATATATTGGGGTTACGTGCACCCACAATTTTTACTACTGGTATACAGTGCCATTGTCTGACTGGGAATTCAAAGAATATATTGGGAATACAAATACCCTCATTTCTTGCTACTGCCATATAGTGCCAGTGTCTGACTGGGAATTCAAAGAATATATTGGGGTTACGTGCACCCACAATTTTTACTACTGGTATACAGTGCCATTGTCTGACTGGGAATTCAAAGAATATATTGGGAATACAAATACCCTCATTTCTTGCTACTGCCATATAGTGCCAGTGTCTGACTGGGAATTCAAAGAATATATTGGGGTTACGTGCACCCACAATTTTTACTACTGGTATACAGTGCCATTGTCTGACTGGGAATTCAAAGAATATATTGGGGTTATAAATACCCTCATTTCTTGCTACTGCCATATAGTGCCAGTTTCTGACTGGTAATTCAAAGAATATATTGGGGTTACGTGCACCCACAATTTTTACTACTGGTATACAGTGCCATTGTCTGACTGGGAATTCAAAGAATATATTGGGAATACAAATACCCTCATTTCTTGCTACTGCCATATAGTGCCAGTGTCTGACTGGGAATTCAAAGAATATATTGGGGTTACGTGCACCCACAATTTTTACTACTGGTATACAGTGCCATTGTCTGACTGGGAATTCAAAGAATATATTGGGAATACAAATACCCTCATTTCTTGCTACTGCCATATAGTGCCAGTTTCTGACTGGTAATTCAAAGAATATATTGGGGTTACGTGCACCCACAATTTTTACTACTGGTATACAGTGCCATTGTCTGACTGGGAATTCAAAGAATATATTGGGAATACAAATACCCTCATTTCTTGCTACTGCCATATAGTGCCAGTGTCTGACTGGGAATTCAAAGAATATATTGGGGTTACGTGCACCCACAATTTTTACTACTGGTATACAGTGCCATTGTCTGACTGGGAATTCAAAGAATATATTGGGAATACAAATACCCTCATTTCTTGCTACTGCCATATAGTGCCAGTGTCTGACTGGGAATTCAAAGAATATATTGGGGTTACGTGCACCCACAATTTTTACTACTGGTATACAGTGCCATTGTCTGACTGGGAATTCAAAGAATATATTGGGGTTATAAATACCCTCATTTCTTGCTACTGCCATATAGTGCCAGTTTCTGACTGGTAATTCAAAGAATATATTGGGGTTACGTGCACCCACAATTTTTACTACTGGTATACAGTGCCATTGTCTGACTGGGAATTCAAAGAATATATTGGGAATACAAATACCCTCATTTCTTGCTACTGCCATATAGTGCCAGTGTCTGACTGGGAATTCAAAGAATATATTGGGGTTACGTGCACCCACAATTTTTACTACTGGTATACAGTGCCATTGTCTGACTGGGAATTCAAAGAATATATTGGGAATACAAATACCCTCATTTCTTGCTACTGCCATATAGTGCCAGTGTCTGACTGGGAATTCAAAGAATATATTGGGGTTACGTGCACCCACAATTTTTACTACTGGTATACAGTGCCATTGTCTGACTGGGAATTCAAAGAATATATTGGGAATACAAATACCCTAATTTCTTGCTACTGCCATATAGTGCCAGTTTCTGACTGGTAATTCAAAGAATATATTGGGGTTACGTGCACCCACAATTTTTACTACTGGTATACAGTGCCATTGTCTGACTGGGAATTCAAAGAATATATTGGGAATACAAATACCCTCATTTCTTGCTACTGCCATATAGTGCCAGTGTCTGACTGGGAATTCAAAGAATATATTGGGGTTACGTGCACCCACAATTTTTACTACTGGTATACAGTGCCATTGTCTGACTGGGAATTCAAAGAATATATTGGGAATACAAATACCCTCATTTCTTGCTACTGCCATATAGTGCCAGTTTCTGACTGGTAATTCAAAGAATATATTGGGGTTACGTGCACCCACAATTTTTACTACTGGTATACAGTGCCATTGTCTGACTGGGAATTCAAAGAATATATTGGGAATACAAATACCCTCATTTCTTGCTACTGCCATATAGTGCCAGTTTCTGACTGGTAATTCAAAGAATATATTGGGGTTACGTGCACCCACAATTTTTACTACTGGTATACAGTGCCATTGTCTGACTGGGAATTCAAAGAATATATTGGGGTTATAAATACCCTCATTTCTTGCTACTGCCATATAGTGCCAGTTTCTGACTGGTAATTCAAAGAATATATTGTGGTTACGTGCACCCACAATTTTTACTACTGGTATACAGTGCCATTGTCTGACTGGGAATTCAAAGAATATATTGAGAATACAAATACCCTCATTTCTTGCTACTGCCATATAGTGCCAGTGTCTGACTGGGAATTCAAAGAATATATTGGGGTTACGTGCACCCACAATTTTTACTACTGGTATACAGTGCCATTGTCTGACTGGGAATTCAAAGAATATATTGGGAATACAAATACCCTCATTTCTTGCTACTGCCATATAGTGCCAGTTTCTGACTGGTAATTCAAAGAATATATTGGGGTTACGTGCACCCACAATTTTTACTACTGGTATACAGTGCCATTGTCTGACTGGGAATTCAAAGAATATATTGGGAATACAAATACCCTCATTTCTTGCTACTGCCATATAGTGCCAGTTTCTGACTGGTAATTCGAAGAATATATTGGGGTTACGTGCACCCACAATTTTTACTACTGGTATACAGTGCCATTGTCTGACTGGGAATTCAAAGAATATATTGGGAATACAAATACCCTCATTTCTTGCTACTGCCATATAGTGCCAGTTTCTGACTGGTAATTCAAAGAATATATTGGGGTTACGTGCACCCACAATTTTTACTACTGGTATACAGTGCCATTGTCTGACTGGGAATTCAAAGAATATATTGGGAATACAAATACCCTCATTTCTTGCTACTGCCATATAGTGCCAGTGTCTGACTGGGAATTCAAAGAATATATTGGGGTTACGTGCACCCACAATTTTTACTACTGGTATACAGTGCCATTGTCTGACTGGGAATTCAAAGAATATATTGGGAATACAAATACCCTCATTTCTTGCTACTGCCATATAGTGCCAGTTTCTGACTGGTAATTCAAAGAATATATTGGGGTTACGTGCACCCACAATTTTTACTACTGGTATACAGTGCCATTGTCTGACTGGGAATTCAAAGAATATATTGGGAATACAAATACCCTCATTTCTTGCTACTGCCATATAGTGCCAGTGTCTGACTGGGAATTCAAAGAATATATTGGGGTTACGTGCACCCACAATTTTTACTACTGGTATACGGTGCCATTGTCTGACTGGGAATTCAAAGAATATATTGGGAATACAAATACCCTCATTTCTTGCTACTGCCATATAGTGCCAGTGTCTGACTGGGAATTCAAAGAATATATTGGGGTTACGTGCACCCACAATTTTTACTACTGGTATACAGTGCCATTGTCTGACTGGGAATTCAAAGAATATATTGGGAATACAAATACCCTCATTTCTTGCTACTGCCATATAGTGCCAGTTTCTGACTGGTAATTCAAAGAATATATTGGGGTTACGTGCACCCACAATTTTTACTACTGGTATACAGTGCCATTGTCTGACTGGGAATTCAAAGAATATATTGGGAATACAAATACCCTCATTTCTTGCTACTGCCATATAGTGCCAGTGTCTGACTGGGAATTCAAAGAATATATTGGGGTTACGTGCACCCACAATTTTTACTACTGGTATACAGTGCCATTGTCTGACTGGGAATTCAAAGAATATATTGGGAATACAAATACCCTCATTTCTTGCTACTGCCATATAGTGCCAGTTTCTGACTGGTAATTCAAAGAATATATTGGGGTTACGTGCACCCACAATTTTTACTACTGGTATACAGTGCCATTGTCTGACTGGGAATTCAAAGAATATATTGGGAATACAAATACCCTCATTTCTTGCTACTGCCATATAGTGCCAGTTTCTGACTGGTAATTCAAAGAATATATTGGGGTTACGTGCACCCACAATTTTTACTACTGGTATACAGTGCCATTGTCTGACTGGGAATTCAAAGAATATATTGGGGTTATAAATACCCTCATTTCTTGCTACTGCCATATAGTGCCAGTTTCTGACTGGTAATTCAAAGAATATATTGTGGTTACGTGCACCCACAATTTTTACTACTGGTATACAGTGCCATTGTCTGACTGGGAATTCAAAGAATATATTGGGAATACAAATACCCTCATTTCTTGCTACTGCCATATAGTGCCAGTGTCTGACTGGGAATTCAAAGAATATATTGGGGTTACGTGCACCCACAATTTTTACTACTGGTATACAGTGCCATTGTCTGACTGGGAATTCAAAGAATATATTGGGAATACAAATACCCTCATTTCTTGCTACTGCCATATAGTGCCAGTTTCTGACTGGTAATTCAAAGAATATATTGGGGTTACGTGCACCCACAATTTTTACTACTGGTATACAGTGCCATTGTCTGACTGGGAATTCAAAGAATATATTGGGAATACAAATACCCTCATTTCTTGCTACTGCCATATAGTGCCAGTTTCTGACTGGTAATTCAAAGAATATATTGGGGTTACGTGCACCCACAATTTTTACTACTGGTATACAGTGCCATTGTCTGACTGGGAATTCAAAGAATATATTGGGAATACAAATACCCTCATTTCTTGCTACTGCCATATAGTGCCAGTGTCTGACTGGGAATTCAAAGAATATATTGGGGTTACGTGCACCCACAATTTTTACTACTGGTATACAGTGCCATTGTCTGACTGGGAATTCAAAGAATATATTGGGAATACAAATACCCTCATTTCTTGCTACTGCCATATAGTGCCAGTGTCTGACTGGGAATTCAAAGAATATATTGGGGTTACGTGCACCCACAATTTTTACTACTGGTATACAGTGCCATTGTCTGACTGGGAATTCAAAGAATATATTGGGGTTATAAATACCCTCATTTCTTGCTACTGCCATATAGTGCAAGTTTCTGACTGGTAATTCAAAGAATATATTGTGGTTACGTGCACCCACAATTTTTACTACTGGTATACAGTGCCATTGTCTAACTGGGAATTCAAAGAATATATTGGGAATACAAATACCCTCATTTCTTGCTACTGCCATATAGTGCCAGTTTCTGACTGGTAATTCAAAGAATATATTGGGGTTACGTGCACCCACAATTTTTACTACTGGTATACAGTGCCATTGTCTGACTGGGAATTCAAAGAATATATTGGGAATACAAGTACCCTCATTTCTTGCTACTGCCATATAGTGCCAGTGTCTGACTGGGAATTCAAAGAATATATTGGGGTTACGTGCACCCACAATTTTTACTACTGGTATACAGTGCCATTGTCTGACTGGGAATTCAAAGAATATATTGGGAATACAAATACCCTCATTTCTTGCTACTGCCATATAGTGCCAGTGTCTGACTGGGAATTCAAAGAATATATTGGGGTTACGTGCACCCACAATTTTTACTACTGGTATACAGTGCCATTGTCTGACTGGGAATTCAAAGAATATATTGGGGTTATAAATACCCTCATTTCTTGCTACTGCCATATAGTGCCAGTTTCTGACTGGTAATTCAAAGAATATATTGGGGTTACGTGCACCCACAATTTTTACTACTGGTATACAGTGCCATTGTCTGACTGGGAATTCAAAGAATATATTGGGAATACAAATACCCTCATTTCTTGCTACTGCCATATAGTGCCAGTGTCTGACTGGGAATTCAAAGAATATATTGGGGTTACGTGCACCCACAATTTTTACTACTGGTATACAGTGCCATTGTCTGACTGGGAATTCAAAGAATATATTGGGGTTATAAATACCCTCATTTCTTGCTACTGCCATATAGTGCCAGTTTCTGACTGGTAATTCAAAGAATATATTGTGGTTACGTGCACCCACAATTTTTACTACTGGTATACAGTGCCATTGTCTGACTGGGAATTTAAAGAATATATTGGGAATACAAATACCCTCATTTCTTGCTACTGCCATATAGTGCCAGTTTCTGACTGGTAATTCAAAGAATATATTGGGGTTACGTGCACCCACAATTTTTACTACTGGTATACAGTGCCATTGTCTGACTGGGAATTCAAAGAATATATTGGGAATACAAATACCCTCATTTCTTGCTACTGCCATATAGTGCCAGTGTCTGACTGGGAATTCAAAGAATATATTGGGGTTACGTGCACCCACAATTTTTACTACTGGTATACAGTGCCATTGTCTGATTGGGAATTCAAAGAATATATTGGGAATACAAATACCCTCATTTCTTGCTACTGCCATATAGTGCCAGTGTCTGACTGGGAATTCAAAGAATATATTGGGGTTACGTGCACCCACAATTTTTACTACTGGTATACAGTGCCATTGTCTGACTGGGAATTCAAAGAATATATTGGGAATACAAATACCCTCATTTCTTGCTACTGCCATATAGTGCCAGTTTCTGACTGGTAATTCAAAGAATATATTGGGGTTACGTGCACCCACAATTTTTACTACTGGTATACAGTGCCATTGTCTGACTGGGAATTCAAAGAATATATTGGGAATACAAATACCCTCATTTCTTGCTACTGCCATATAGTGCCAGTTTCTGACTGGTAATTCAAAGAATATATTGGGGTTACGTGCACCCACAATTTTTACTACTGGTATACAGTGCCATTGTCTGACTGGGAATTCAAAGAATATATTGGGAATACAAATACCCTCATTTCTTGCTACTGCCATATAGTGCCAGTGTCTGACTGGGAATTCAAAGAATATATTGGGGTTACGTGCACCCACAATTTTTACTACTGGTATACAGTGCCATTGTCTGACTGGGAATTCAAAGAATATATTGGGAATACAAATACCCTCATTTCTTGCTACTGCCATATAGTGCCAGTTTCTGACTGGTAATTCAAAGAATATATTGGGGTTACGTGCACCCACAATTTTTACTACTGGTATACAGTGCCAATTTCAGAAAGGGACGTGGACGAGGCCGTGGGCGAGGTCGGGGGAATGGTTCTGGGGAGCAAGGTAGCAGTGAAGCCACAGGGCGTCCCGTGCCTACTCCTGTGGGGCAGCAAGCATTGCGCCACTCCACAGTGCCAGGGTTGCTTGCCACATTAACTAAACTGCAGGGTACAAACCTTAGTAGGCCCGAGAACCGGGAACAGGTCTTGCAATGGCTGTCAGAGAACGCTTACAGCACATTGTCCAGCAGCCAGTCAGACTCTGCCTCCTCTCCTCCTATTACCCAACAGTCTTGTCTTCCTTCCTCCCAAAATTCCGAAGCTTTACAGAACAATAACCCAAACTGTCCCTGCTCCCCAGAGCTGTTCTCTGCTCCTTTCATTGTCCCTCAACCTGCCTCTCCACGTCAGGATTCTACGAACCTAACAGAGGAGCATCTGTGTCCAGATGCTCAAACACTAGAGTCTCCTCCTTCTCCGTTCGATTTGGTGGTGGATGACCAGCAACCCACCCTCATCGACGATGATGTGACGCAGTTGCCGTCAGGGCATCCAGTTGACCGGCGCATTGTGCGGGAGGAGGAGATGAGACAGGAGTTGGAAGAGGAAGTGGTGGATGATGAGGACACTGACCCGACCTGGACAGGGGGGATGTCAAGCGGGGAAAGTAGTGTGGATGTTGAGGCAGGTGCAGCACCAAAAAGGGTAGCTAGAGGCAGAGGCAGAGGTCAGCAGCTTAGGCGAAGCCACGCCACACCCGGAATCTCCCAAGATGTTCCAGTTCGTACCCAGCCCCGAAAAACTCCCACCTCGAGGGCACGTTTCTCGAAGGTGTGGAGTTTTTTCAAGGAATGCGCCGAGGACAGATATAGTGTTGTCTGCACAATTTGCCTCTCGAAATTGATTAGGGGCTCTGAGAAGAGCAACCTGTCCACCACTTCAATGCGCCGTCATTTGGAATCCAAGCACTGGAATCAGTGGCAGGCAGCAACGGCAGGACAAAGGCCGCCTGCCGTTCACGCCACTGCCACTGCCTCTGCCACTGCCTCTGCCTCTGCCACTGCCACTGCTGACTGTGCTGGCGATGCACTCCAGAGGACGAGCCAGGACACCACTTCATCTGCCTCCGCCACTTTGTTGACTTCTACCTCATCCTCCCCTGGTCCTGTCTTATCTCCTTCTCCTGCACCATCAAAGGTACCATCAGGCGTTTCTTTACAACAACCCACCATCTCTCAGACATTGGAGCGGCGGCAAAAATACACTGCTAACCACCCACACGCGCAAGCCTTGAACGCCAACATCGCTAAACTGCTGGCCCAGGAGATGTTGGCGTTCCGGCTTGTTGAAACTCCCGCCTTCCTGGACCTGATGGCAACTGCGGCACCTCGCTATGCCGTCCCTAGCCGTCACTACTTCTCCCGGTGTGCCGTCCCCGCCTTGCACCAGCACGTGTCACTCAACATCAGGCGGGCCCTTAGTTCCGCGCTTTGCACAAAGGTCCACTTGACCACCGACGCGTGGACAAGTGCATGCGGACAGGGACGCTACATTTCACTGACGGCACACTGGGTGAATGTAGTTGAGGCTGGGACTGCTTCCCAAACTGGCCCGGTGTACCTCGTCTCCCCGCCTAACATTCCTGGCAGGGACACGAGAAGAACACCCCCCTCCTCCTCCTCCTCTACCGCCTCCTCCTCCGCCACCGCCTCCTCCTCCGCCACCGCCTCCTCCTCCGCTGTTAGATTGACCCCAGCTACGAGTTGGAAACGTTGCAGCACTGGCGTTGGTAGACGTCAGCAGGCTGTGCTGAAGCTGATCAGCTTGGGGGACAGACAGCACACTGCCTCCGAGGTGAGGGATGCCCTCCTCGATGAGACGGCAATATGGTTTGAGCCGCTGCACCTGGGCCCAGGCATGGTCGTTTGTGATAACGGCCGGAACCTGGTAGCAGCTCTGGAGCTTGCCGGACTCCAACATGTTCCATGCCTGGCCCACGTCTTCAACCTAGTGGTGCAACGTTTCCTAAAGAGCTACCCCAATGTTCCAGAGCTACTGGTGAAAGTGCGGCGCATGTGCGCCCACTTTCGCAAGTCGACAGTAGCCGCTGCTAGCTTAAAATCTCTCCAGCAACGCCTGCATGTGCCACAACACCGGCTTTTGTGCGACGTCCCCACACGCTGGAACTCAACGTTTCAGATGTTGAATAGAGTGGTTGAGCAGCAGAGACCTTTGATGGAATACCAGCTACAAAACCCTAGGGTGCCACAAAGTCAGCTGCCTCAGTTTCACATCCATGAGTGGCCATGGATGAGAGACCTTTGTGACATCCTACGGGTCTTTGAGGAGTCCACAAGGAGGGTGAGCTCTGAGGATGCGATGGTGAGCCTTACAATCCCGCTCTTGTGTGTTCTGAGAGAATCCCTGATTGACATCAGGGATAACTCAGATCACACAGAGGAGTTAGGGATAGCATCCGATCCGTCACAGCTGGAGAGTAGGTCCACACATCTGTCCGCTTCACTGCGTTTAATGGAGGAGGAGGAGGAGGAGGAGGAGGAGGAGGAAGAAGAGTTGTCCGATGATGTGATGGTGATACAGGAGGCTTCCGGGCAACTTCGAATCGTCCCATTGTTGCAGCGCGGATGGGTAGACATGGAGGATGAGGAGGAAATGGAGATTGAACTTTCCGGTGGGGCCAGAGGAGTCATGCCAACTAACACTGTGGCAGACATGGCTGAGTTCATGTTGGGGTGCTTTACAACCGACAAGCGTATTGTCAAAATCATGGAGGACAACCAGTACTGGATCTTTGCTATCCTTGACCCCCGGTATAAAAACAACATCTCGTCTTTTATTCCGGTAGAGGGGAGGGCCAATCGCATCAATGCTTGCCACAGGCAATTGGTGCAGAATATGATGGAGATGTTTCCAGCATGTGACGTTGGCGGCAGGGAGGGCAGTTCCTCCAGTAGGCAACCAAGTTCTCACCGGTCCACACAAACGAGGGGCACACTGTCTAAGGTCTGGGACACCTTGATGGCACCCCCTCACCAAAGTGCAGCCACGGAGGGTCCTAGTGTCACCAGGCGTGAGAAGTATAGGCGCATGTTGCGGGAATACCTTTCCGACCACAGCCCTGTCCTCTCCGACCCCTCTGCGCCCTACACGTATTGGGTGTCGAAGTTGGACCTGTGGCTTGAACTTGCCCTATATGCCTTGGAGGTGCTGTCCTGTCCTGCCGCCAGCGTCCTATCTGAGAGGGTGTTCAGTGCAGCCGGTGGCATCATCACTGACAAGCGCACCCGTCTGTCAGCTGAGAGTGCCGACCGGCTCACTTTGATAAAAATGAACCACCACTGGGTAGAGCCGTCATTTTTGTGCCCACCTGTGTAAAGCACCCCAACATGAAACTCCATGTCTGTACTCAACCTCTCCAATTCCTCCGCATCCTCATACTCATCCACCATAAGCGTTGCACAATTCTGCTAATACTAGGCTCCCTCCACCCTGATTTCCCCCAACTCTGCTGGTTAGAGGCTCCCTCCACCCTGATTTCCACCAACTCTGCTGGTTAGAGGCTCCCTCCACCATGAATTTGCCCAAACTGGGCTGTTTAGAGGCTCCCTCCACCATGAATTGGTCCAAACTGGGGTTTTTAGAGGCTCCCTCCACCATGAATTGGTCCAAACTGGGCTGTTTAGCGGCTCCCTCCACCATTAATTGGTCCAAACTGGGCTGGTTAGAGGCTCCCTCCACCATGAATTTGCCCAAACTGGGCTGTTTAGAGGCTCCCTCCACCATGAATTTGCCCAAACTGGGCTGGTTAGAGGCTCCCTCCACCATGAATTGGTCCAAACTGGGGTTTTTAGAGGCTCCCTCCACCATGAATTGGTCCAAACTTGGCTGTTTAGAGGCTCCCTCCACCATTAATTGGTCCAAACTGGGCTGGTTAGAGGCTCCCTCCACCATGAATTGGTCCAAACTGGGTTTTTTAGAGGCTCCCTCCACCATGAATTGGTCCAAACTGGGGTTTTTAGAGGCTCCCTCCACCATGAATTGGTCCAAACTGGGCTGTTTAGCGGCTCCCTCCACCATTAATTGGTCCAAACTGGGCTGGTTAGAGGCTCCCTCCACCATGAATTTGCCCAAACTGGGCTGTTTAGAGGCTCCCTCCACCATGAATTTGCCCAAACTGGGCTGGTTAGAGGCTCCCTCCACCATGAATTGGTCCAAACTGGGGTTTTTAGAGGCTCCCTCCACCATGAATTGGTCCAAACTTGGCTGTTTAGAGGCTCCCTCCACCATTAATTGGTCCAAACTGGGCTGGTTAGAGGCTCCCTCCACCATGAATTGGTCCAAACTGGGTTTTTTAGAGGCTCCCTCCACCATGAATTGGTCCAAACTGGGGTTTTTAGAGGCTCCCTCCACCATGAATTGGTCCAAACTGGGCTGTTTAGCGGCTCCCTCCACCATTAATTGGTCCAAACTGGGCTGGTTAGAGGCTCCCTCCACCATGAATTTGCCCAAACTGGGCTGTTTAGAGGCTCCCTCCACCATGAATTTGCCCAAACTGGGCTGGTTAGAGGCTCCCTCCACCATGAATTGGTCCAAACTGGGGTTTTTAGAGGCTCCCTCCACCATGAATTGGTCCAAACTTGGCTGTTTAGAGGCTCCCTCCACCATTAATTGGTCCAAACTGGGCTGGTTAGAGGCTCCCTCCACCATGAATTGGTCCAAACTGGGTTTTTTAGAGGCTCCCTCCACCATGAATTTGCCCAAACTGGGCTGTTTAGAGGCTCCCTCCACCATGAATTGGTCCAAACTGGGCTGGTTAGAGGCTCCCTCCACCATGAATTTCCCAAAACTTGGCTGTTTAGAGGCTCCCTCCACCATTAATTGGTCCAAACTGGGCTGGTTAGAGGCTCCCTCCACCATGAATTTGCCCAAACTGGGCTGTTTAGAGGCTCCCTCCACCATGAATTGGTCCAAACTGGGTTTTTTAGAGGCTCCCTCCACCATGAATTGGTCCAAACTGGGCTGTTTAGAGGCTCCCTCCACCATGAATTTGCCCAAACTGGGCTGGTTAGAGGCTCCCTCCACCATGAATTGGTCCAAACTGGGCTGGTTAGAGGCTCCCTCCACCATGAATTTGCCCAAACTGGGCTGTTTAGAGGCTCCCTCCACCATGAATTGGTCCAAACTGGGTTTTTTAGAGGCTCCCTCCACCATGAATTGGTCCAAACTGGGCTGTTTAGAGGCTCCCTCCACCATGAATTTGCCCAAACTGGGCTGGTTAGAGGCTCCCTCCACCATTAATTGGTCCAAACTGGGCTGGTTAGAGGCTCCCTCCACCATGAATTTGCCCAAACTGGGCTGTTTAGAGGCTCCCTCCACCATGAATTTGCCCAAACTGGGCTGTTTAGAGGCTCCCTCCACCATGAATTTGCCCAAACTGGGCTGGTTAGAGGCTCCCTCCACCATGAATTGGTCCAAACTGGGTTTTTTAGAGGCTCCCTCCACCATGAATTTGCCCAAACTGGGCTGGTTAGAGGCTCCCTCCACCATGAATTGGTCCAAACTGGGTTTTTTAGAGGCTCCCTCCACCATGAATTTGCCCAAACTGGGCTGGTTAGAGGCTCCCTCCACCATGAATTGGTCCAAACTGGGTTTTTTAGAGGCTCCCTCCACCATGAATTTGCCCACACTGGGCTGGTTAGAGGCTCCCTCCACCATGAATTGGTCCAAACTGGGGTTTTTAGAGGCTCCCTCCACCATGAATTTGCCCAAACTGGAGTGTTTAGAGGCTCCCTCCACCATGAATTTGCCCAAACTCTGCTGGTTAGAGGCTCAATCCACCCTGATTTTCAAAACAAATGTTGGTGCCAACCTCAACTTACTACAAGGGCCAAATTCACTGCTGGTGACAAGCTCTCCTCACTGCAAGTGCCAAATACACATGTTTCAAGGTGTTTTCCTACTGTCAGAGAGGTGGTATTGAGTGTGTAAAGTGTGTAGTTGTTAGGCTGTGATGTTGGGGTAATAGAGGGTCTTTGGTGTGTTAGATGCCCCCAGACATGCTTCCCCTGCTGTCCCAGTGTCATTCCAGAGGTGTTGGCATCATTTCCTGGGGTGTCATAGTGGACTTGGTGACCCTCCAGACACGGATTTGGGTTTCCCCCTTAACGAGTATCTGTTCCCCATAGACTATAATGGGGTTCGAAACCCATTCGAACACACGAACATTGAGCGGCTGTTCGAATCGAATTTCGAACCTCGAACATTTTAGTGTTCGCTCATCTCTAATCAACACAACACGTTTCAGGCTTTTGTAGCCCTTTCTCAAGTGCAAAGGACTTCGTCTGGAGGGTTTGCTTCCTGACAAAATCCTTTGCACTTGAGAAAGGGCTACAAGAGCCCAAAACGCATTGTACTGATCTTTAAATAAAAAATGTTAGTGAACACCTTCAATTGCATCTTCTCTGTTGGATCAGTGAGCGCGGTTCTCCCTACTAGCCCTTGAGGCCCTTTTATCTACTCGGTATTGCCTGGTTATCTGGTGACGTCACAGACACCCACTGCCAGCCCTACGTTTGGTCACATTCTAAATGCATTTAATGTTGTTGTGACCTGTTCACAACAACCAGAGGTGAAGTGGCAACTGGTTGTTTACTATTATCTTCATATATATAATTTTTTGCTCCCACCATTTTCACCAATAGTTCTGCGCTATTTTTTCGCTCGGTGTCTCTGTTTTTCCTTTTGCCAATTTTATACAAGGAAATAAGTACCGGTAGTTGTTATGGAAGTTGTTACAGAGCTATTTTGAGTGGGTTGAGTCATGTTCCATTGTAATGGGTGGTCTGAACCTGCATAAGTATGTGAGCCGTGAAGCCGGCTTTACACGCACTCCCATTGAAGTGAATGGGATGTGTTTTGAAGCGCTCGCGTGTACGGGTCTAAATGAGCGGCGCGTTTACACCATGTGAAGGGGCCCTTACTCAACAGATGTTGCATTGTTGCCTAAATAGGGAAATGAGATGGGGCAATAGGACCTCCAGCTTTATGGGTGGGTAGGAATATGTTGGTGCCAAGAAGCACCAGAAAGGGAATAATTATCTTTATCTGTCTTTTATGTTATACTGCATATAAAAACTATATTACACCATAGAAAACCAATCATTTTTGTGTAGGTGGAACAAATAGCTGCTGGTCCTAAAGTAATAATATATTTATGTAAGGCAATATAAATATAGTTGTTTTATTGACTGCTCTGAGTATTTTCTTTAATATGATTTATACCTATAAGTTTTAGCCTTTGCCAGTGAATAAAATCCCTTCTGGAAAAGGACCAAACTTTGGCTGACTTTCAATAAGCTTAGTGTTTTAATCTTAGTGTAGTAGGCACTGAGTATGTCAGTAACAATAGCAAATGCCCATCTCATTATTGTAAACTACAGTACAATGACAGTGACGTATCGCGTTCATTGTCCAAATTAGTGTACTTCAAAATTTTTTAATATTATAGTATAAGTACTGGTAGAACTAGACATGTAATTGATTTTTCAGCTAATATGAAGACGGCTCTTGACATAATGGGTTCTGGAAAGCAGTCAAAAATGTAAGAATTTTGCTAAATAATAAAGCGTTTCGAATGTTGCCGCTTAAGTACTGTATTGAGTATTCATTATCCTGCCTTAAATATCAAACCAGTTAATGTGGAAAATCTGTTATCTGGTTACAATTTTAAACATATGCTTTTTTCCATTTTACTGCCATAGAGATTTTAACAAACATAGATTTCTGCTGTGCCAAATCGTTGGAGTAATTAACTATTTCACGGTAATATATTATAATAAAATAAGAAGTTCTGCTAAAGTTAATATAGTGACAAAAGTGCCAAATAGAATATATAAAAATAATCTGAAATAACTCTCCTTGTGTCTGAGGCCATATATTGTGGAATAGCTGTTTTGTGGTTGCACATTGTGCTGCTTTTTTGCAGTGGATTTAGCAGAAAAGTATAAGAGCTTCCTTCTCAAGACACTTTTTCAAAAAATCTGCCACAAAAAAACAGCAGCTTTTCCGCACTTTGGGGCCTGAACTCGTAGGCTGAGTTCCCATGGGAGTTTTTGGGCCACATTTTGACATAGAATCCGCGTCAGAATCCGGCTTCAAAAAATGACTCCCATTGACTTTCCGCTAGTGGTTTTGTGCCGCTCGTGGAAAAAAGAAGTGACCTGCCCTCTCTTGCTGCGGATTCTGTGGCGGAATGTGCCGCATCCTCTGGGGCGCAAACACTCCCTCCCAACTAGGTCCATTCATTTCGGCCTAATCCAGAGCAGAATGCTGCGACTGGATGCCGCTGCACCGCACCAGCATACAGTCACGGCTAACCTTTATTTGGACCGGATTCTGAGGCGGCTCAAAAACTCTGTGTGAACTCAGCCTATAGGGAACCTATCACATAGTTTTTCTCACAATAATTCCCATTCCAATGGTGCCCTTCTGTAATATTTCTATTACAGTCAATGAAGTTATAAATGACTTAAAACATAAAAAGTTATGTGTAAATCACCCAAGCAGCCATAGTAGGCTTGGAGAAACTTCAGTCTAGTCATGCTATCTGCTAACTTTACCTCCTGCCCATGATTGACCTTTCCTTTGTGTACCAGTGAGTGAGGGGACTATGAGGGAGATGTCATTCATACCCAAGAATTGTATTAGCAAATTTTTGACTAGACTAAAGGTGCCCCCCGCCCACAATGACTACTTAGGTTAATGTGCAGGGCCAGTATCAGCACCAAGCAAACCCCAAGCTTGGTGGCCCACTGGGCTGTTTTTTTGTGGAAGATGTGTCTTTTTGGGTCAAAGTCGAGACTGCCTTTAATAGAAATGGGAAATATAAAGGAACCAGTTTCCCTTTTGCTAAATCCAGTACAGACTTTGGCTCCAAAAAAAGCAGCAAGCAAATGCGCAACAACAAAGAAGCATATTTTCTGCACTTAGTGGTTTCAGTCACAATGAGTCTTCCCACTCACCACAGTTGCCACAATAGCCTTTGGATCACCTAATCTATTGTAAAAGATACTAATCAGAAATAAGAGAGGGCTATGGATGGTGCGACTTTCCGACAATTCTGCTCTCCTCCGTTTGCACTGTCACATCCACAGTTCCCCTACAGATTTGCAGTATCAAGTAGTCAAGGGAACAAAAAAGAGTACCAGAACCAGAATATCACGTAACAGCTATAGCTTTTCTATTTGCTTTGATAGCAATGTGATTTTTGTGGCCTTTTGAAAAATACATTTTTCGAATTCTTTTGAACATTTAGGTTTATTATTGGAAAAAATAATATTAAATTGAGATTTATGCAATTTAGCACTTTTTTTTTTCTAGTGTTAAGCTAGAATACACTTTTTTACAATATAATGTGCATTCCCAGCTATAGAGAAGATTTTCCCTAATGCCTCACCAGTTGTCCCTTTTAGTGCTCTGCTGGATCTTGTTTGACTAGCAATAACCTCCTATTATGGCAGCATGGTGGCTCAGAGGCACTGCAGCGTTGGAGTCCTGGGGTCGAATCCTGCCAGGGACAACATCTGCAAGGAGTTTGTATGTTCTCCCCGTGTTTGCATGGGTTTCCTCCAGGTACTCCAGTTTCCTCCCACACTCCAAAGACATACTGATGGGGATTATAGATTGTGAGCTCTATATGGGACAGTGGTTGACAATGTCTATAAAGCACTGTGGAATATGATGGCGCTATGTAGGTAGATATATAGTAAATAAATATTACAGGCATCCAGGCATCAATGGCATAACCAAAGGACATATAGATATACAGGACCAATAGATCAAGAAAGATCGCCTTTCCTTGTGGTCTAAGACAGTGAATTGAGAAGAAATACAGTAGATAAATGTGTAAAATCCAAATTCTCTGCAATTCTGTTGTAAATTTGTGATAGTGTTCATGGCAGTTGCATTTATGTCTTTCAATAGTCTAGACATAGAGTAATAGAGAAATTTAAACTGTCGGAATAGTTTTCTTACAGTTTTTTTTCTTTTAAATACTGTATTTTTCATAAACTTTCTTGTCACTAAGAAAAAGAACATGAAGATATACAATGAATCCTGATCTATGCTAGCGTATCTAACTGTAATGCAGTGGTTGCTTATACTCCTACTTGTTCTTCATGGCTGTCTTTAGATACATATTGATTGTATTGTTGACTGCAAACCACAAATGCACAACTAACAAATGAGACTATTCCTCCTCATAGGACTCTTCAGAATATCCACCTTCTCCTCGGTTACCAAATGAGTTCATGTCCATACTCATTATTGTCATAACTCATGCATGTGGAAGGTCATCTACTTCCTTCTTCATGGCTGAGACTTGTGCGACCTTCTCTATCTATTCATTCATACTTCTTCATGACAAAACACTTCCACCATAAAATGCACAGTCTTTGTTAAATATCAGCACCAGACACATCATCAGATGCAATATTATTACCCAAAAATAGTAGAAAAGGGGAAAGAGAAAAAGCACAATGGTGATGTAACTGAAAATAAATAAAATGTAACTTTTAATAGACTAATTAAAATGAATTAAAATGATCAAGAATACCCTAAAAACAGTCATATCACCACCATTCTTTTCCAGTCTTTCTCCTTTCCTACTATTTTATAGGTCTTAATTTATTCAAGGCTTATCATTCTATTATTTTTTTTATCTTCTGTTAAATTATCAACTAATGGGGCATGTGTGAGTTATTCTGCTGTATGCAGCTAAAATCACTAGATTCAGCATTAACCCCTTCCCAACATCTGCCATCATAGTGTGGCGGACGTCAGGCATCTAAATATGGCAATAGACATTCCTCAAAATGGTATAAATGAAAAGTATATCTGGTCCCGCAAAAAAGACACCCTATGCATTCCCATACATGGAAATATAAAAAAGTTACAGGTGTCAAAATATGGCAGCTTTAAAGAGGACCTTTCACCTCCTGGGGCACATGCGGTTTTATATACCACTAGAAAGCTAAAAGTGCGCTGAATTCAGTGCACTATCGGCTTTGATGTTCTGTGCCCCCGGTGATGAGCTATTGATGCCGGTACCGTAGCTCTTCACTGTCAGGAGGGCATTTCTGACAGTCAGTCAGGAATGCCCTTCCTCATAGCAGTGTCTATTGCGCTGTACGGGGCTACATTGTGGCTTTGGTGAGAATTGCAAGTTTCCAAGAATTTTGGTAGCAAGTCATAATATTGAATTAAATTCACTTCATGAGAAATTGAGGTCCTTAACCAAATTACAATTATGGCTATACCCACAGTTAAAGGGGATATTCCCACAACAGCAATCATATTTTATATAATAGTACTTTCAAAATATCACTGTAACCCATTGAAAGTAATGAACAAAAGTGTATATCTGTCTACTGTCATTACCACTCTTTCAGGACTGTTATTAATGCATACAACCTGTAGTCCTTCTTCATTCTGAAAGAACATGCTCAGTTTTTCTTTGACTTCCCTATAGTTGCTTATTACAATCGGGATACATCAGCAGCATGTGCAGTCCTAGCAGATGGAGCATGTGCAGTGCATGAAAGATTTCAATTCACAGGAATGGACACCTGGGAAATGTAGTTTTTACTAGTAAGCACATGCTGCATAGTAAGAACGGCCAACTCTGGCCAATGAAAGCTGAAAATGTAAAGGTGCTATTTGAGTCCAGACCTTGAAAAAGGGAGATGGATGAGGTCAGAGGTACAGGTAGATGGTGTATCTCCATGGTTGCTTTTATTTTTTTTAAGTTGTATGTTGGGAAAACCACTTGAATACATAACTGAAGACATAAACACTAGAGATGAGCGAGTAGTGTTCGATCGAGTAGGTGTTCGATCGAATACTACGGTGTTCAAGATACTCGTACTCGATCGAACACTACTAGCTGTTCAAAGTATAAGGTTCGATGTGGAACCAGCGTTGATTGGCAGAATGTATAGCATTCTGCCAATCAACGCTGGTTCTTCTCTTAGCTTTAGAAGTCTTCTCCGTGCAGCGTCCCCGCGGCGTCTTCCAGTTGGAATTCACTCTGCCTAGGCATCCGGCTAAGCAGAGCCGACTGCGCATGCGCAGGCATGCCCTTGCATGCGCAGTCGGCTCTGCTCAGGCATCGGGCCGGGCAGAGCCGACCGCGCATGCGCAGTCGGCTCTGCCTAGGCCCCCATGCCTAGGCAGAGTGAATTCCAGCCGGAAGACACTGTAGGGGCGCTGCGCCGGGAGAAGACTTCAAGGGGAATCCAGCCCGACCGTCACTCGTGGACTTGGTAAGTATAATTTTATTGAATATTGCGTACCCCTGAAACGATCATTTCCCCCCATAGACTATAATGGGGTTCGAAATCCCCCCAGTGTGCGGCTGTCCGAATCGGATTTCGAACCTCGGACATTTTAGTGTTCGCTCATCTCTAATAAACACGAATCCTAATAGTTACTTTTTGAAGAGAAATAGCTTACTAAAGGCCTAGTGCAATATATTTTTTAAAGATTTTCAATGGAAGCACTTAATTCCTTTGGAAACTCATATAGATTAGTAAGATACATACTATTCATTTGCATTTGTTCTTGAGGCTTATGAAATACACATTTTCTCTAGTTAATTAATTTTATCTAATAAAGAGAGATAAATTTTATGTAAACTTGAAACATGCAATGTTGCAAAACTCATTAAAGGATATATTAATTGCCTCTTTTCATAAGGAACAATATAATTATTTTTGATTTTAAAGATAAGCGTTACAATGCATTACGTCAGGTATTAATATTCCAAGGAATGAAGGCAATGAAGAGATGAGTGCTTTAGTTCATGTTTTATTATTTGGCACTTCAGTCTCATTGAAACAATTAAGACTGATTTTAGGCATGCTTTATATGAAACTGAGGCTAAGGCTCACGAAGCGAAACAGAGCTAAAAAAACGTAGTAGATAAATGCAGTGAAAATGCGTAGTGTTCTTTCCACAGATTTTTCATTGCGCTGTTGCTGCATTTTTCTCTGCAGTTTTTCTTCTCTTATTTAATCTATAGGGTGTAACACTTGTATTTCTGCAGCTACACACATCTACAACACATCTTCTCCAAAGCGTTTATATCCGCAAGTGGGGATCAGATTAACTAAAGTCTAATTCACTTTGCAGACTTTTTTCTGCTGCATTTCTGCAATGTGGGCCCTTAGCTTTAAAGCGATTGCAGTCCCAGTCAAGTCAAACTTTGGTACTAGTGCATCTAAATAAAATAGAATATCATCAAAAAGTAATTTTTGTTTTAGTAATTCAATTGAAAAAGTGAAACCCATATATTATATTGAGTCATTACAAAAAGAAGGAACTTTTTCAAGTGTTTCTTTCTGTTAATGTTGATGATTATGACTTACAGCCAAAGGAAAACCCAAAAGTCATTATCTCAGAAAATTAGAATATTATATAAGACCAACTGTAAAAAAAATTATTTAACACAGAAATGTCGGCCAAATGAAAAGTCTGTCCAGGAAATGCCGTCAATCGGGGCTCCTTTTACATGAATGACAGCATCAATGCGGCAATTTGGCATGGAGGGATCAGGGCACTGCAGAGGTGTTATGGAAGCTCAGGTTGTATGATAAAAGCCTTCAGCTCATCTGCATTGTTGGGTCTGGGGTCTCTCATCTTCCTCTTGACAATATCCCATAGATTCTCTGTGGGGTTAAGGTCAGGCGAGTTTGCTGGCCAATCAAACACAGTAATACTGTGGTTATTAAAACAGGTCTTGGTACTTTTGACATTGTGGACAGGTGCCCAGTCCTGTTGGAAAATGAAAATTCCATCTCCAAAAAGCTTGTTGGCAGAGGGAAGCATGAAGTGCTCTAGAATTTCCTGGTAGAGGGTTGCACTGACTTTGGTCTTGATCTAACACAGTGGACCTACACCAGCAGATTACATGGCTCCCCAAACCATCACTGATTGTGGAAACTTCACACTAGATCTCAAACACCTTGGATTGTGTGCAGTCTCTCCACTCTTCCTCCAGACTCTGGGACTTGGGTTTCCAAATGAAATGCAAACTTTACTTTAATCTGAAAATACATTTGACCACTGAACAACAGTCCATAACTTTGTGATGATATTCTAATTTATTGAGATGCACTATTATATGTGCAAGCTTCTATGGCAATCTATGCTGGAGGTCCAGTTGTTGTGACTGAAATACAGATGCTAAAATGTGCCTGCATTATGGCCTCCCAAATGCAGATAGGACCAAATGAATGGCATAGATATCCAAAAGCTAGCAAGCCAAATGAAAAGTCTACATGGAAAAGAGAAAAAAAGAAAGGGGCACTCACTAATGCATGTGTTAAAAAGTTGTCTCTATTGAAAAGTGTTCAAGTGGTGTTGTCGGAGAGATGTAATGAACATAAGGCAAGAAGGTCAACGACTATTTCGCGCCTACTGTCGCTTTTTCAAGCCGCACACATGCCAAACTAAAAAGTACATAATGTATAATGAATGAGATTTAAAATGAGTTTCTTAAAGTGCAGGAATATTCAGTAAAGTTTCATTTTATTTTTTTCTTATAGTTACTACAAGGTCAATCAAACTTCTTCAAAGACGGGCATGAGAAATTAAAATTTATAACACATGAAAAATAGTATGATTGATGAGAAATCCTAAATCCCAATCCTTAGGTTACTAGATGTAGATTGAATTATAAATGTTAATGAATTGTAGAAGTGTATCCATCACAAGTCTATCAATTACACAACAAGCAGCAGTACATATTTTTGGAGCTGTCACCTGTCACTCCAAAAAGTGGGCAGGTCTAAAGGTCTATTAGTATAATGACACCAGAAGGGAAACGTGAGTTGTCACATTTTCACATTTATTAATAGGGCAAAGTTCTACTAAATGTAATTTTAAATACTTCTTCTTTATTATGTTAATTTTTATGTAGTTGGCAGATAGTGAAGAAGAGCTAGAACCTGTGATGCAGGCTTGGAAATTTTTTCTATTTTAGTTTTTTTTTCTTATTTATTTTTTTCATGCATTGTGCCCACCATAACATCATTATAGGACCTTTAGGAAGCATTTCAACATACTTTTTTTTGGTGTATTTTGCCCTATAGCTGGGGCTTATACATCTGCCTCCTAACCTGAACTGCACAACTAATCTGGGTTTTATAGATGCCAATCACCTGGAAGAATATAGTCAATGAGTGGTTGACATCTGGTTAAATAGAATACTATTATGTATACAGTAACCTCTATATATTTTTAACAATGTAATAAGACTGCAAAACCACAATATCTTGCCACTCAGTATTGCTAGATCAGCAATTTCAACTGCATTCATATGGAATGGAAATTATATTCTGTCAGATAAATTTAGCAGCAAATGTACCGCATGTGAATTTACCGTTTATAAGCAGGTCATTGCTTTTCATTCAGGTCGCTTCTGTATAACCTGTGTTCTCTGACAGATGAACAATAACTTGTAGGCGAAATTCAGTATTACGAGGCAGCCGTTCAGATGAAAGGTTTTTCTTGTAACACAAGGATCTACTTTCTGTTTTGGCTGATAGAGGGATTTTAGGGCAGGAATACACCCATTATGATGTTCCTATGCTCTAGCATATGGACAAGGGTAATCTTCATGATTCCCCTTTAAAGTAAATTCATCATTAAACATATTCTATCATTATAAGTACAGATTTGTCCTTCCTGTTCTTGTTGATTTCAAAACAACATAATTTTATGATATTCTGTCATGGAAGGTCTATTTATATGTCTATGGGCGGCCTCTCAGTGTTTGTGTTCTGAATTGTAACATGTGAAAGGTTTTTTTTTTTTTTAGAATTTCGAGATCTTATATTGAACTGGTTTCATTAAAAAGTTTGTGTCATTAACAAAATTTTAGCTAAGGTAATTCACGGTATTCAAAAAAGCTCCTGTCAGTTTTCAAGATGAAGTATTGATTGGGATAGAAGTGCTGTTCAGAACCATTAGAAAGGAACGTTCTGAGTCTAGTGACCAGAGTATTAGACTTTTTAATTTCTCTACCCATATCCATATAGCATGGTAGTGACTTACAGCAGTGCTAAAGATTTGTCTGTAGCTATTACAGCTTTTAGGTTATGGAAAGACCGATACTTACAAATTCCTGTATATATGGATGCAGTCATATGTAACTTATCTCCAATTGGTTAAGGATTCCAATTGGTCTTGAAACCAATTTAACACAATATTATGACATGCTAAGAAAGGACTTGAAAGTTTGTAATTCACCTATAATTATTGTATGGTCACCCATAGACACAAATAGGTTAGCATAAATAGCATAACACTTTGATATCTTGTCACAAAACCATGTTGTGTTGAGAAAAGCTACTTAAGTTGTGATACATCTACCTCGACATGTCCACCCATGAGGAAAGGTAAAAGATGACGCATTTCTAGCCTATAGAACAGGGATAGGGAACCTTTGGCTCTCCAGCTGCTGTGAAACTACAACTCCCATCATGCTCCATTCACTTCCATGGGAGTTACAAGAACAGCAGAGCAAGTATGCATGCTGGGAGTTGTAGTTTTGCAAAAGCTGGAGAGCCATACGTTCCCTAACCCTGCTATAGAATAAGGGTATGTTTACATGAAGTTTTGTGCAGGCGGATTTTGACGCGGGATCCACCTCAAAATCCACCTGCAAAAACGTCTCCCATTCAATTCAATGAGAGTCGCTCGCTTTTTTCCAGCTAACAATTTTTTTTTTTTCAGCTAGCGAGAAAAAGAAGCAACATGCCCTATCTTCCCACAGATTCTGTGGCTGAGTCAGCCATGGCGTCTGAGGCTCGAGCCTCATTCCTGATTTCACTCATTTATTCAGGTCTAATGAGAAGCGGGATGCCATGAGGGGGGCCACACGGTGGCTCAGTTGTTAGCACTGCAGCTTTGCAGCGCTGGAGTCCTGGTGTTCAAACCCGCCAAGGGCAAAAAAACATCTGCAAGGAGTTTGTATGTTCTCCCTGTGTTTGCATGGATTTTCATCCCATATTCCAAAAACATACCGATAGGGAAAAATGTACATTGTGAGCTCATTGTGAAGCTCACAATCTACATTTAAAAAAAAACAAAACAAAGAAGCTGGATGCTGCGACGGGATGCCAATGCACTGAGCTATGGGCAGGTTCACACTTGCACCCGGTCTCCAATTTGTGGGTTTCTGTCTACTGCCTGAGAAACTGGACAGGAAACCTAGCAATCAGTGTCTGTCCGTGAGCATCTTCTGCGGCAAAACCGTTTTTTTTTTGACCAGACACAAAGTTCTGCATGTCTCACTTTGCGTCCGGTTAGAAAAAACGGTTTCGCCACGGAGAGGCACAAGACACTCACAGGCGGTCACTTTGCAAACCCATTCAAGTCTCCTGTCCAGTTTCTCAGGCAGAAGACGGAAACCTGCAAAGCAAAGACTAGGCGTGTGAACCAGGTGTGAACCTGCCCTATGTTGTTCTTGTAACTTCCATAGAAGTGAGTGGACACTACAGAGAGTGAGTTTCAAAAACTCTGATTTACTTCTATTTCAGTTACAGTAACAGCATAGCTCAGAGAGCATTGATGTCTCCATAAAGTCCTATAACTGATAGTGTGGATTTGGCTGTCTATGGTAAAGGGGGAGACAGTGAGCTGCTTTACAAGTTCTAGAAGGGTATCGGGGGGTTGAAAATAAATCTCACCCTTAAGTGGGTTGTGACTTCAGAAAGTTTAGGAATCTCTGCTATAAAGTATTCAGAGATTTGTAGCTGGTAGAGAAAATCATGAATTTATATATATGGACATTTTAGTCATTAATCTTTTTAATTCAAGTTTCGGCTGCCAGCATTTCCAGTCCAGGCCCTTACACTGCTCCAGAATGTTCAGACAAATAATGATTCTCTCGATGATGTTTTTTTTGCTTTTTTGTGTTTTTGTAACTTACAGCTAAATTAATCTTTGCTCACCTCTATTTTCTGGCATAGAAACAAATTAAGAACTATATTTGCCAAGTACCTTTCCTCCCCAGTGGTCAATTGTATACAAAAAGATTATTTTACACAATGGTATTGAACCAAATGGCGCTCATGTACAAATGTGTGCTTATGAAACATCTGTTTCCTAAAGGCTTGCATAACTCTCCTGACTATTCGGGATCCCAGGAGTCTATAAAATGTGTTTTCATTAGATTTGAACCCATTTGTTTTCTACCTAAAATGATTTACACTGCATTTCTAGCTATATATCCCTACACAACGCTCTGAAAATATTATTATCACTAAATTTAATGCACCTAGAACAAATCAAAATGAGGTCAACAGTGTTTATCGTTTCATACATTGTATAAGTCTAGCTAGGCAATTTTTGAAAAAAAAAAAAAGTCCAAGTATAGGATATATGAGCTTCTGTTGTCAATGGGTCTGGCTTGAGGAACAGGAATACTTAGCTGTTTATTTTCTGCCAGTATTGGAAAGACAGGTTATCTACTCACATACAAGCAATGCTGTCATTTAAAAGAATGCAGGTTGCAGTTAGAATAATTTAGAATAATATTCAAATAAATGACTATGATTGGCATATATATTAAATTTCTTAACCCACAGCTCTGTAGCGATAACAGACTATAGAGCTTATTTCCAGTAAAAGCATCCAGAAAAGTAATGTCTTTATTTAGTTTGCAAGAATAAGCAGTGATGAATTATAGTTCCCGTAAAATGGAATACATTAGAATAAAATATTCTGGTTTATTTATCAATCATAAACACAGTTAATCCCTTCAATACATTGCCAAGTAATACTTCTTGGTATAGAAATTGTTAGAAACTACCAATGGGTAATCAATAGAGATGAGCGAACAGTGTTCTATCGAACACATGTTCGATCGGATATCAGGGTGTTCGCCATGTTCGAATCGAATCGAACACCGCGTGGTAAAGTGCGCCAAAATTCGATTCCCCTCCCACCTTCCCTGGCGCCTTTTTTGCACCAATAACAGCGCAGGGGAGGTGGGACAGGAACTACGACACCGGGGGCATTGAAAAAAATTGGAAAAAGTCATTGGCTGCCGAAATCAGGTGACCTCCATTTTAGACGAATAGTGGATTTCAAATCCGGGTCATATGAGAATGTGAACTTTGTGACTATGAGACAGGGATAGCTGTACAGGCAGGGATAGCTAGGGATAACCTTTATTTAGGGGGGAATGTTATTAAAAATAACTTTTTGGGGCTCTATCGGGTGTGTAATTGTGATTTTTGTGAGATAAACTTTTTCCCATAGGGATGCATTGGCCAGCGCTGATTGGCCGAATTCCGTACTCTGGCCAATCAGTGCTGGCCAATGCATTCTATTAGCTTGATGAAGCAGAGTGTGCACAAGGGTTCAAGCGCACCCTCGGCTCTGATGTAGCAGAGCCGAGGCTGCACAAGGGTTCAAGCGCACCCTCGGCTCTGATGTAGGAGAGCCAAGGGTGCACTTGAACCCTTGTGCACCCTCAGCTCTGCTACATCAGAGCCGAGGGTGCGCTTGAACCCTTGTGCACACTCTGCTTCATCAAGCTAATAGAATGCATTGGCCAGCGCTGATTGGCCAATGTATTCTATTAGCCTGATGAAGTAGAGCTGAATGTGTGTGCTAAGCACACACATTCAGCACTGCTTCATCACGCCAATACAATGCATTAGCCAGTGCTAATTGGCCAGAGTACGGAATTCGGCCAATCAGCGCTGGCTCTGCTGGAGGAGGCGGAGTCTAAGGTCGGACCTGAATGGAGACTGGTGTGGAGCGATCTTAGACTCCGCCTCCTCCAGCAGAGCCAGCGCTGATTGGCCGAATTCCGTACTCTGGCCAATCAGCACTGGCTAATGCATTGTATTGGCGTGATGAAGCAGTGCTGAATGTGTGTGCTTAGCACACACATTCAGCTCTACTTCATCGGGCTAATAGAATGCATTGGCCAGCGCTGATTGGCCGAATTCCGTACTCTGGCCAATCAGCACTGGCTAATGCATTGTATTGGCGTGATGAAGCAGTGCTGAATGAGTGTGCTTAGCACACACATTCAGCTCTACTTCATCGGGCTAATAGAATGCATTGGCCAGCGCTGATTGGCCGAATTCCGTACTCTGGCCAATCAGCACTGGCTAATGCATTGTATTGGCGTGATGAAGCAGTGCTGAATGAGTGTGCTTAGCACACACATTCAGCTCTACTTCATCGGGCTAATAGAATGCATTGGCCAATCAGCGCTGGCCAATGCATTCTATTAGAGTGAACTGAGTTTGCACAGGGGTTCTAGTGCACCCTCGGCTCTGCTACATCAGATTGCTACATCTGATGTAGCAGTGCCGAGTGTGCATCAGATGTGTAGTTGAGCAAAACTGACTCAGCACTGCTAAGTCTCTGCATTCGCATAGGAATGCATTGGCCAGCCTTCGGCCAATCAGCACTGGCTCTGCCGGAGGAGGCGGAGTCTAAGGTCGGACCTGAATGGAGACTGGTGTGGAGCGATCTTAGACTCCGCCTCCTCCAGCAGAGCCAGCGCTGATTGGTCGAGTTCCGTACTCTGGCCAATCAGCACTGGCCAATGCATTTCTATGGGGAAAAGTTAGCTTGCGAAAATCGCAAACTGACAGGGATTTCCATGAAATAAAGTGACTTTTATGCCCCCAGACATGCTTCCCCTGCTGTCCCAGTGTCATTCCAGGGTGTTGGTATCATTTCCTGGGGTGTCATAGTGGACTTGGTGACCCTCCAGACACGAATTTGGGTTTCCCCCTTAACGAGTTTATGTTCCCCATAGACTATAATGGGGTTCGAAACCCATTCGAACACTCGAACAGTGAGCGGCTGTTCGAATCGAATTTCGAACCTCGAACATTTTAGTGTTCGCTCATCTCTAGTAATCAACATATCATATTTGATAGGTGAAGCAACACTTTATCTAGTCTCTATTATATAATATTTTATCCACATTACTGAGGTTCATGGCTGCGTGCAGATCGTGATCCGTGAAAAACTACAGTATGTTCTATATTTTCATAGAATCATGGTTCCATTTAGACTGACCTGGCCTTCACATTTGAATTTAATTTCAAACACATTTATTGAATAAGACAAAAGAACAAGCATAAGAGTACAACCATATAGGAAAATGTATGCTAGCATTACAGAAAACTGTTAGAGACAAAGTATAAGTATTATTATTGTTTATTTATATAACACCATTAATTCCATGGTGCTGGACATTATTATATTAATTCCATGGTGCTGGACATTATTATATTAATTCCATGGTGCTGAACATTATTATATTCATTCCATGGTGCTGGACATGTTAGGGTTTACATACAGTACACAAAATATACAAACAAATATAATACTAACAGTGACCAATTGGCACAGTGGGACAGAAGGAC
Organism: Leptodactylus fuscus; assembly: GCF_031893055.1. Classification (NCBI taxonomy): domain Eukaryota; kingdom Metazoa; phylum Chordata; class Amphibia; order Anura; family Leptodactylidae; genus Leptodactylus; species Leptodactylus fuscus. The sequence goes on from NC_134265.1 coordinate 78,988,035, forward strand.
CTGCCCGTAAGGGCTTGCAATCTATGAGGGAAAAGGGATCGAGACAGAAGGTGAGGGGAGAGACTGTTCAGATGGTGGTGCAGTGATAGTGTTATTGGAGGTTGTAGGCCTTCTTGAATAGGTGAGTCTTCTGGGCCTTCTTGAAGCTTGTGATTGTGGGGATCAGTCTTATGTGTCTTGGTAAGGAGTTCCAGAGTATGGGGGATACACGGGAGAAATTTTGGAGACGGTTGTGTGAAGAGCAGAGCAGAATAGGAAGTTTTTGGAGGCTCGGAGGTTACGTGTGGGCAGATAGTGGGAGGTTAGGACAGGGATATATGGAGGGGACAGGTTGTGAATGGCTTTATATGTCAGTGTTAGTATTTTGAACTCTATTTGCTGGGCAGCGGGTAGCCAGTGAAGGAATTAGCAGAGGGGAGGGGCCGATGAAGAACGGGGGGAGAGGTCTATTAAGCGAGCAGCACAGTTTAAGGTTGACTGGAAAGGGGCCAGAGTATTCGCTGGGAGGCCATGGAGAAGGGTGTTACAGTAATATAAGCGGGAGGGCATAGATTAGCGTCATTATGAGGGCATAGACTAGCATCTTTGTAGTTTTATGGGTGAGGAAGGAGAGGATTTGATGGATGTTCTTGAGTTGGAGGTGGCAGGAGATGTTGAGGGTTTGGATAATAACCATAAAATTAGAACAGATTAAATGAAAGATGACAAAACACTAAAGATGTTTGCAATGAACATAATGAAAAGAGAAGCAGAAAGCACTCTCCTGATGTATGGACCTCAACCTTATTTTGTGAGTCGCAAACAAGGAAGTTAGGGGTTACAGTTGAAGACAATATACAAGACCTGGGATGTCGTATCTAGTGAACCAAGGGGGGGGGGGGGGGGGGGTGGCTATATTTTATCAAATATACATGCGGGAATCCATAATGGTAGTGTTAATTTTTTGAGTTGTGTCAGCACGACTAATAAGCTTCAACTATAACAAGGTTTGGTGTCCTCCACTTGGAGGCTAGATGAATTTTCGCAGGCTTCAAAATATATTGAAGTAACTTGTAGGATGCCTTCCAAGTCAAACTATACTATAAAGTGAGGGAGGGAGTGAATAATATAACAGTTGGGGGATATTATGATGGTGAGAGGCAGGACAATATATAATATAGGGGGTATATGAATACTATATACATTGTTATGCCTCCCACCTTTAGATTATACACCTTCCTTTGCAGGGGTGCAGCCAACAGCATCTCTGAGGCTGTGTCCTGGTTGTGCTAGATTGAGATGGCACATCCTATTCAGACCAAGAAGCAAGATAGAAGTGAATTACTGATACTGTAATACACTTGTAACTTGTTTTTGGGCCCGATACTAAGTCTAGTGGCTTACTTACCCTTCCCCCTTATAATCAGCTGCCAGATCAATTCCTTGGTAGTATATATAATGCTGCGCTCTAGACTAGCACATCACCATGCATGATGTTGGAAATGAGAAGTTGGCTTAGATGCCTCCTCCTGTGGACTTGTCTGTTACGCCCTTGCCCATGGCTTTTAAAGAAAATGCAGCTTATCATCAGTGCTAGGCATTTCACGTTTATTACTAGCGCTTATGTAAATTGTCATAACTGTCAAAAGTTACTTGTTTTCTATCATATTTTCTACCATATTGTGTAGCGGTGTACAAATGTTGTTATCACTCACTGTTACCATTGGGGCTCATAATCTACATTTCAAATGGCCTATTAGTTAGTTTTTGGTGTGAGTGAGATAAGCCATGTATAGGATTAACATATGTATAGGGTTAACATATAAATTCCATACAGATGTTGGGTTGGACCTCAGTATTTGAGTGCTGCGAGGGAATACAGCCAGTTAGCCCACATGTGGCTTGTAAAAGGCAGTTTTTCATTTTTTACCAGCTAATAATGAAATCCAAGAATGCAAAGTAAAACTTGATTCAAAGCTACTGAGTATCGTATGCATATATTAGAATCTGGACAACCACAGCAAAGAGATAACTGTCTTCCCCTACTTAAGATGTTGCTCATTATCAGTCAGTTTCACCATCATAATAGACAACCTTAACTAACTCAAAAGATAACGCTTGGCTTAGATGTCTTTCCCATAAGATCTATTTGTGCATTTGTCTAAATTGCAGCGAACATCCATCTGTTGAAGAAACTGCGTATCTTCAGCTATTCCCCTCATAGATGACCAGCATACTGGTGTTTGTCCTGTACTATTCTCTGCTTCAATATGTAAATGATGGGCTCATTACCTCCAGTGTGACTAGATAGAAAAAATGACGTGAAGTTTACACTGAGTTGTGTCTGAAATGGAGTCTGTGTTAGGATTGTGCAGAAGCTGCGGCCATGAGATGGGCGTCGCTGCCTGTTCTTCTGTACAGTTCAGGGTTGCAGGGGTTAACCTGCCTTGCAACAGCCGGGTATGGTCGAGTCTTTGATGGACTGGTGTGTCGACCAATGGACGCTCGGATTGGGCAGCTGGGCTATTTGGTGGTGACCGCCCCTTGCCTATATAAGGGGGCTGGTCTGGACGCCCGGTGCTCTAAGATCAAGTCCCATTCTCTAACCCGAAATAATTTGTGTGTGCGTGTGTGTATGGGTTCCAGCCTGTAAACATTAATTGCCCTAGCTAGTAAATTACCCCTGAGGTAGCAATGCCACTGTTAGTCAGGCAGCATGCTGCTTTGTATGTGTGTGGTAGAACTCAGTAGGTTTAGCTAGCATTACCTCTCAGACAGGGTGACTGGGAGTGGGCTTGGCAGTAGTTGCCTGGGTGGTTGGGTGGAACAACTACACACAGGGTTTACTTGTTCTCTGGCATGTCCTGGAGTTCAGGCTAGCCAGTTTGTTTATTTGTGCAGCTGCTCTGACTGCACAGGTCTCTGTGATTGGTAACAGAGCAAACCTGGTTGTTTAATTTAGCTGACAGTGACATCAACTGTCAGACACTGTTCACACCAGGTTTTTAGCAGTCAGTAGCCCGGAGGGCTCCGCAGGGTTTTTCAATTGTTTAGTTTTTTTTTAATAAATCATGCTGACCATAACAGTCTGTCATCAGGGTGAAGTATATTTAACCAGCAACACAGTTAGATAGTTCAGGCTTGCCTGAGTAGGCAGCCTTTTCCCCATGAAAATTTCTATCTCTGTTGCTAAAATTTAGTTAATATACAGTATAAGTGAGCAGTCTGGACAGCGCCGCACCTCCCATGAGGCGACCTGAAGCGACCGCTTCAGGCGGCGCTATGCCGGGCCCCCGGGGGAAGGGGGGCGGCATTTTTGCCAACCCCACTCCCCTTCGTTCCACCCTGCCAGCTCTGCCCCGCCCCCTCCGCTCCACCCCCTCCTCCCGGGAGGAGGGGAGGGGGCGGCTTTCTGTCGTCCGCTCAGGTGGCATAAAAGCTAGGTTCACCCCTGAGTCTGGAACACGGAGAGCGGCTCTGTTGCCCCAATCTCTTACGCTCCACACATCTCTAATACTCTAGTGCAAATGCAGCAAACATAACTCCTTGTCCTTGTCACTCGAAGAAGGGAGGGAGGGTGTAGAAAGTAGCATGGAGTGCAGCACTTTGGAGTGCCCCGGATAGCTAATTTGTATATTGTGAAATAAATGAATATCTCAGCAACAGAGGTTCAAATTTTCAGGAGGGATAAGGCTTTATATTTATTTGAGCCAGACCTATCTAACTGGATTAGTATTTTCATGTGCTGGTGAAAGACACCTTTGAAGTAAGTGAAGACTTTCATAGACATATTGTGAACCATTATGGAATCCTCTAAGACTTGTAAAATGTAAATGTAAAATCATGGAGCATGATATACAGTGGGGCAAAAAAGTATTTAGTCAGTCACCAATAGTGCAAGTTCCACCACTTAAAAAGATGAGGCGTCTGTAATTTACATCATAGGTAGACCTCAACTATGAGAGACAAAATGAGAAAACAAATCCAGAAAATCACATTGTCTGATTTTGTAATAATTTATTTGCAAATTACAAATCCAGAAAATCACATTTAGACAAGTTCCGTAATAAAAATTCCAGCGCCAAAAAATAGATAAAACTTTACAAAAATAGATCCATATTGCAAATACAAACACTGCTTACGCGTTTCGGGACAATAAAATATGTCCCTTACTCATAGCTTAAACAATACTAACTGAAGACCATCTTAAATACCACTCTTAACTCCACCCCTATATTTTTAACCCCTAGTATACAGATCAAATCCAAACACAATATACAATAGTCATTAAATGAAAAAAAAAAAAACATACAAAAAAGAAAACAAAAACCAAAAAACCGCATGCAGTGTGCACAATGACCTGCACACAGTTTAAAAAAAAAACAAAAAAAAAAACTGTGTGCAGGTCATTGTGCACACTGCATGCGTTTTTTTTTTTTTTTTTGAAACTGTGTGCAGGTCATTGTGCACACGGTATGCGTTTATGTGTTGACCGCAATGTATATTTTTTGCTGCTGTATATGATGGATTTCTATATTGAACATTGGCTCTCTTTGTGACTGTGGTGTGCAGGGTCGTTCACATCATGTGATAGGTCATGTGACCTTTAGATTATGTGAGAGTGGGTGTATACGAAAGTAGTTCATGATTGTGTACTACTCTGCACGCTGGACTGTTTCACAGGAGATCTGGTGAGTTTTGCTTTATTGGATACAATATCTGTAAGAGTTTGTCTATTTCATGCACTATTGTGTTGCATATGATTTAATGGAGCATATATACATCTCTTTCCTCATGATGTTAGGTAATCATTTAATGACTATTGTACATTGTGTTTGGATTTGATCTGTATACTAGGGGTTAAAATATAGGGGTGGAGTTAAGAGTGGTATTTAAGATGGTCTTCAGTTAGTATTGTTTAAGCTATGAGTAAGGGACATATTTTATTGTCCCGAAACGCGTAAGCAGTGTTTGTATTTGCAATATGGATCTATTTTTGTAAAGATTTTTTAATATGATTCAGTAAAAGTCAAGTTTTATCTATTTTTTTGGCGCTGGAATTTTTATTACGGAACTTGTCTAAACGTCTTCCTCTTCAGTCGTGGAATTTCTGAGCAGCCTACAAAATGTGGTATGATCATTCCTTTATCTAAAGCTGGGGGTTTTGAGTGGATTTATTGTAGAAAATCACATTGTCTGATTTTGTAAGAATTCTTTTGCAAATTATGGTGGAAAATAAGTATTTGGTCACCTACAAGCAATCAAGATTTCTGGCTCTCACAGACCTGTAACTTCTTCTTTAAGAGTCTCCTCTTTCCTCCACTCATTACCTGTAGTAATGGCACCTGTTTAAACTTGTTATCAATGTAAAAAGACACCTGTGCACACCCTCAAACAGTCAGACTCCAAACTCCACTATGCTGAAGACCAAAGAGCTGTCAAAGGAAACCAGAAACAAAATTGTAGCCCTGCACCAGTTTGGGAAGACTGAATCTGCAATAGGCAACCAGCTTGGATTGAAGAAATCAACTGTGGGAGCAATAATTAGAAAATGGAAGACATACAAGACCACTGATAATCTCCCTCACTCTGGGGCTCCACACAAAATCTCACCCCGTGGGGTCAAAATGATCACAAGAACGGTGAGCAAAAATCCCAGAACAACACGGGGGGACCTAGTGAATGAACTGCAGAGAGCTGGGACCAATGTAACAAAGCCTACCATCAGTAACACACTACGCCGCCAGGGACTCAGATCCTGCAGTGCCAGACGTGTCCCACTGCTTAAGCCAGTACATGTCCGGGCCCGTCTGAAGTTTGCTAGAGAGCATTTGGATGATCCAGAAGAGTATTGGGAGAATGTCCTATGGTCTGATGAAACCAAACTGGAACTGTTTGGTAGAAACACCACTTTATGTGTTTGGAGGAAAAAGAATACTGAGTTGCATTCATCAAACACCATACCTACTGTAAAGCATGGGGGTGGAAACATCATGCTTTGGGGCTGTTTCTCTGCAAAGGGGCCAGGACGACTGATCCGGGTACATGAAAGAATGATTGGGGCCATGTATCGTGAGATTTTGAGTGCAAACCTCCTTCCATCAGCGAGGGCATTGAAGATGAAACATGGCTGGGTCTTTCAACATGACAATGATCTAAAGCACACCACCAGGGCAACGAAGGAGTGGCTTTGTAAGAAGCATTTCAAGGTCCTGGAGTGGCCTAGCCAGTCTCCAGATCTCAACCCTATAGAAAACCTTTGGAGGGAGTTGAAAGTCCGTGTTGCCAAGCGACAGCCCCAAAACATCACTGCTCTAGGAGATCTGCATGGAGGAATGGGCCAACATACCAACAACAGTGTGTGCCAACCTTGTGAAGACTTACAAAAAACGTTTGACCTCTGTCATTGCCAACAAAGGATATATAACAAAGTATTGAGATGAAATTTTGTTACTGACCAAATACTTATTTTCCACCATAATTTGCAAATAAATTATTACAAAATCAGACAATGTGATTTTCTGGATTTGTTTTCTCATTTTGTCTCTCATAGTTGAGGTCTACCTATGATGTAAATTACAGACGCCTCTCATCTTTTTAAGTGGTGGAACTTGCACTATTGGTGACTGACTAAATACTTTTTTGCCCCACTGTAGTTCAGTAAGTTTCTGAACCCAATTCTTGTAATAAGGAATCCTCTGTCTTCATTAAAGATGTCTTGTCACATCGAAAATGCAGCTTATCTTGTAGATAGCATGTCATAGTGCAGGAGGACTAAAGCAGATGAATACGTAATTTTGCGGGAAAAGACTCAGCCATAAATTATTGCTTAAAACTCTCCCTGTTTTTAGAACTTATGAGTCCAGTGGGTAATCCTATTCAATGTTTGGCAACTTGTTCTGTAAGCACACTCATTTAGGGAGAGGTTTCATAGAGAGACCACCTTCTGTACTGCTAAGCCCATAATGAGTAGAAGACTTCATCAGTAAATTACAAATTCTGCTGAATCTTTTCCCACAATACTATATATCAATCTGATCAACATCTCCTATTCTATAACATGATGCTTGCAGAGTAGAATGGGAAATTGCGACAACCAGAGAACTCTCATCTTGATGTCAATCACAATTGAACTGCACTTCTGCCACCTCTGTATACAGTATACAGATCAATCTGCTTCAGGCTACATATACTATATAATGCAGTGGTAAACAGCTGATCCTTGTGAGAGTTATATATTGGCTTCCCAGAAATCAGATATTAAAAAATTCCTGTGCAGTCCCTTTAATACATGCATTAAAAGAATCACTGACCTGATTCTTAGTGGGCTATATATATTCTTTTCAAAAATTTAACATTGCAGACATTAGCAGGACTGACATATTAATTGTATTATATTACATTGTAATTTAGTAAGTACACTATATGCTGCCTATACCTTATACTTATTATAAGACAAACTATAATTAAGAAAAGTTTTATTGCCACAAACTTGCCATTTCCGTTTCTAATCTTAATATGTAAAACAATCCTAATTTCATAAAATGCACCACTAAAAAAAGACAAATTTATCATCTTTCAAATATATGTTAAAAGGGCATGTATTACTGTAATTTTTACTTTGAACAATTCTTTAAAGAACTAGAAATCACTCTGTCATGCTAATTCTCGTAATCAGAGATCAGAAAATTTAGAAAACAAAATAAAATTAATTATTGTTCCAGCCAAGTCACCAGTGCAACAAAATAATGCCATCTGGGCAAAGATCCTAAGTAAAATGATTGCCCCAAATAAAATCTACATGTATTGTTAAAGGAGCCAAAAAAACTCTTGGCTTGAACTTTAGTGTAATGCAAATAAAATGTTAGCAGATGGCAGAACAAACACGCCAAAAGCAATCACTAGCAAGAGTCATTTAACAAGTAGAGTTTCATTGCATACATGTTTATATGTGCTGGTCTTCTTCTGCCATTATTTATAGGCATTCTATTGCTCATCATCAAGCATTACAGTATATTTATTTTAACATTCTCTGCAACATCCTGAAACAGATAGTTGTCTATCTAATATTCTGTATGTGAAGCAAAGATTAAATGACTAAAAGCTGCTAGGGCATTGAAGCATGTAGGCACAGACTAGGCATACGACTCAATCTTCACATCCCCTTCTGGTTTAGACTGTATGATCCCTCTGCTTGAATTTAATGCTCAGCTTTTAGATGTTTTGGTTAGAGATGACCAAACTTTTCAAAATTTGTTTTGTTGGTTCCAACCAAAAAAATCTGCTGCACCAGTTTGTTTTGAACCAAAAGTGCAAATTGCCTTAAAGGGGCTCTATCAGCAAAATCATGCTGATAGAGCCCCACATATGCGTGAATGGCCTTCAAAAAGGCTATTCAGGCACCGCTAAAGTTATATTAAACTACCCTCCAGTTTTAAAATAAAACCCTAAAAAAGAATGTTATCTACTTACGCATCGTGCATGCTGGGCGGGCAATCAGGGCGCGCCGTCTTCTTCATCCACGCCTCTTCTTCCTCCGATGTCCTCTGGTCCCATCCTCCTCCGGCGCTCGCGAACTGATACTGATAAAAATAAATGGCCTGGGCGCTGCGCAGTAGCCGTAGTAGAAGCCACATGCTACTGTGCATGCGCCCAGGCCATTTTTTTTTTATATCAGTGGATAAACATCTGACCATGGTCATGTGATTTCCGGTCCATGGTCATGTGATGAGCACACAGGTGCACAGCTGATTACCAGGCAGATGTCTGATTTCTGTGCTGTGACTATAACGAGCGGCACCTGTGTGCTCATCACATGACCATGGACCGTAAATCACATGACCATGGTCAGACTTTTATCCCCTAGAAGTAACAGAATGAATGAGAGCAAGCCAAAATCTAGAAAACTGTGAGGAATTGATGCAGAAAGTATATTGGAAAATTGTACAACTTTTTATTATACAAAACATAACATTTGTCTCTCAATATTGATCTGAAAGTGGCCAACCCCTTTAAGCACTTTTATGCAACAAAATCTCAGGTACTGATGTACTGCTGTAGTGTATATACTTATTTTTGGTATTTGCCAAGGAAAAAAATGGACCAAATTCTATGGTACTCTTTCATAAAAAAAAGGTACTAGTGTAGTCAGGTTTATATAAAACTTGATTTGGTGTTTAGAAAGTTCACAACAAATTTGACTGTATCACTTTGATACAACAAAAACTAACACCAAGAACTTCAAAGGGTTCTGATAAGGAAACTAGCCAAATTATGTCAGATATGTGAGTGCCTTGAGACATGACTAACTTGTCTCTGTTCTTGGTCTTGGACTTAGTTCGATGTAATTGAGTTTGATTGATGCGGCTGCTGCACCACAAACAGTAGCACACTGACACACATAGCATGTGCTCTGGTCTAATAGTGTGAAAAACACAGTGACCACAGTCTCCTATTTCTTTCTATCAATTCAATGTAAGTCTTCTTCTTCAGTCCCAATCCTGATGCCTAAATTGCTTTTAACGCATCATACGTCTCTATATTGTATTTTCTGTGCATACTTCCCATCTCATTCATCTCTCCCCACAAACTGGACAACTTCTTTTCCTGTCTGGGCTTTTATAGTGCCTCTATATTATCAGTGACGTTAGCCTTAAAATGTCTCATGATCGTCTGTCCCCTGTCATGAGGGCTGTTTTCAAACATTATAGGAAATCTGGTCTGATTCTAGAATGCATGTGACCCTTCTTGCATGCTTTCTCCATGCTTTCACATGGACCACCATTTTAGCCTGTTCGTTCAATGTAAACTGCAAAACGTTTGGCTTCATTGAAAGTTTGGCTTGAACCCAGTTCTTTTCAAACTGGCCAGCTCTATGTAGGGGACAAACACATTGTAGGTAGCAGAGATGTGGCCTTCACGCAAGCCACTGTGGTTTTCTGATCAATTAAATTTGATTGTTCATTGCAAATAGACACCATCCAAAAATACCAAAAACCCTTATTTCATAGGGATTTCTTTCACTAGTATTTGACTAGATAGTCCAACAAAGAAAAAAATGTATTCCATGTACTATATTTCTTCATTTTAGGACAATATACATTGCTTCACTAGATATTCCAAGCACTAGACCAATGGAAGCACTGGCACATTAATATACATTACAGAGCAGTGAGCACCTCTGAAATTTTTTTCTTTTATAAAATTCTTCTACTATATAATGAAAGCAAATTTTGGTGACATTTAACTGTAAAAAATAGCAAATCAGTACAAGAAGAGGAACTTGCACTGAGTTTTAGCATGTTGCTAGATATTTTTATTAAACATCATGGACTAAAACCAAGGAAAGTCACAAACAGAGCTGTAGAATGTATATATTTACTAATATAGATGTGCTGAAGAGGAAAAGATTCCAATTAATGTCCTTGAGAACCTTGATCGCAGAAATATTTGCAGAGAGTCCTCTAATGGATTTCAAGCTCAGGTTTATATCACATTGCAAATGACAAATTAGGTGTTCTGTTGGTAAAAGCATATTCCCACTAATAATCTCATTTATGTTTTATCTATCAAGCACTGGCGGCCTTGGCTGTTTCTGCAATAACACCTTATTATGCAAGCATCCCTAAAAATACATATTCTCATAAAGAAATTTAAAAAAACTGTTACATGTGCTGGTGGAAAGGCTATAAAAAGAATTAACATTATAGTAAACATTATATTGAGAGTCCATATAGGACCATTATACTGTGCTTAGGGGCCCCTAGGTACCATTATACAGTGTAAAGGAACCATTGGGAACCATGATATTGTGTGGCGGAGCCACTAGGAACCATTATACTGTGTGCAGGGACCACTGGATCTTTAACACTATATGTAGGGACCATTGTACCTTGTAGAGGGGCTACCAGGGACCATTTTACTTCATGAAGAGATGATTGGGGACCATCATACTTTGTGCAGGGGCCACTGAGGAACATTGGGGTATGCTGAGTTTGCAAAGATTGGGAAACACTGCTACATTATAAAAGGGTATTAACTCTGGGAGAACTGGGTAATGATAATGGGGTTGCCCAGGCAAAAATGGACAACCCTATTAACTTTTAAATCAGCTGGGGGCATTGAAAAAAAATAAAAAAATTCATACTCACTTGTCCCTGATGTTCCTGTGTCCTCCCGCCACTGCTCCGATGTTTCTGCCAGCTCTTTTCTGGAATTTCGTTGAAGGCCACTAAGGTGACTCAGAGACCTCAGAAAGAGGACCCATGACATCACAAGAAGTGACATTTCATTCCCTTTGCTAATTGACCTCAGCGGTCACGTGACTGCTGAGGCCAATCAGCGGCTTCAGCGGATCTCCGGAAGTGGCCTGTACAGCAGAAGAACCAGGATGCACTAGGAGGACATCAGAGCATTGCGGACAGGGGAGTATATTTTTTTTACATTTTTTTTCAATGCCCTGGCTGATTTAAAAGTTAAAAGGGTTATCCATTTTTGTCTGAACATCCCTTTTAATTTAAGTTGACACTCAGGCATTATCAATTTAAGAGGATAGGTCATCAATAAAAGACCAGTGGGGGTCTGGCACCTGGGATACCCTTGATCAACTATTTAAAGGGGACATAGTGGTCTTGCAAAGGTTTGACTCACTTCTCTATTTTCGAGCTGTGAAAACCTTTAGCATTTCTTTTGTATACAAAATGATCATGTTATTTAATCTGCAGACCAATATAAATAGCCTAGATTCTAAGTCATTTATAAATGAGCTTGTCTTTTGTTGGTCCTTTCGGACCTACAGGAGGATCATTTGGTACTCTGGTTGACCAGTCCGTCCTTGTCTGTGTGCTTTTAACAATAACCCCCCAAAAAGTTCTGAACTACAGAATGTCAACAAGTAAATTGCACTGCCCATTTACTGCTGGGATAAAAGTTTAAGGCTAAGGATAATCTTTGAAATTATGGAGAGTAATACATTAATGAACAAGTTCAACATCTACCATCTGTCTGTTCTTGTTAATCTATATAATCTGTATTTACTGTACACTTTCACTCATGTTGTCAACTCCCCAATTACTCAGGCTAATGAATCTTTCTAGCAGTGATAATATCAAAGAATGTCTTCAAACTGTAAATTGCTTTGTCGTACAGTCTCTAATGTAATTTTTATGGCTGATTTATGCACTTATAAATTGTTAGAAACCGCTTTCACTTTGGTTCCAATATACAATTTAGAACAAGGGCAGAGTGGTCACGCATGGATGAGCATTTGTCTTTGCAGACTAAATTATTGCACTATGAAAATCTTTCATTTACATGATCAGCGCAAAGTTTGGGATTCTGCTGACAGCCAATCTATAACCTGTTTGAAGAGAAGATATTTTGTAGCAAAAGGGATGGAAATAAGCATGACATTGTGTATGAGAACAAAACTGAACAATTATCGGTATTGGTATATCATTGGTATTGTATCTTCCTCTCACAAACATTGCTTTGGTCATTTCTCAGATTTATTATGGCAACAATAGAGTTCATCATATGCTGCTCAATTTATCTTCATGAGACTTCTCTTACATAGACACATCCTGGCCTTTTCCTGCAACTATTATCATATCATTAAAATTATTACATATGTTGCAACATAAAAGAAAAACATCTTTGTTGTTATGTTTTTTTTTTATTACTGTCGCAATATTCACAACCATATACAAGGAAAATATACATCTATTGTTCCTGTCAGGATCTAACACAGCCACCATGAGTATTAACCTAGACAATTCCACACCATTTTTTTTGTGTGTAATCCCTTTAAGGCCTGGGTCTTAAGTCTTTTTGTGTGAAATGGATAAAAGTGACATTGCTGCATTTTTTTTTCTCTAATCATTATGCAATATAAATAATGCAACTTTTTTCTGTAGATCAGTAGATTCATGTTGCTATCCAATATGTATGTATGGATTTTATTCTGTTTTACTAGTTTTGCAGAAAACCCCTTAAAAATATTTGTTTTGGTGTCTCCATATTCTGAGAGCGGTAACTTTTTAATTTTGCTAATGATGATTTGTTTGAGCACTTGTATTTAGCAGTGTGATTTGACGATTTCATTGATAATATTTTGGGGTATATCCACGTTTTAGATTTACATAAAATTTTACATTTTTTATTACGTTGTTCAGTTGGCAGGAAGAACAAAAAACAATTTTGGTATTGTATTTTTTATATTTTTTTACAGGATAAAATTTTTTCCATAAAGAACCAGCCATGTGGGTTCATTACGGGCCCAGTAACACCAGTTATGTGTACTATTTTTTTTCACAAAAAATATTAATGGGTACAATTTGTTGAGGTTCTTTATTTTTAAAAAATATTTTGCACTTTTAATTAACTTACTTTTAATTTCTTTTCTTTTTTTTTTTTTTTTTTTACAGTTTAGTATATTTCCCCAGGGTAGGGGGTTTGATTACCAGTATAATACAGAGCAGTACGTATGTACTGTAGTGTTTTATTTGTGGAACATAAAATAGGCTACTAGGCAACCTATTAGACCCTGATTATGGCAAGGCCTAATAGGTGTAGCAAGTTGGTAGCCAATGGGGCCATTGTCAGGCACTAAGGCACTAGAGCCTGATCATAAAAGTTGAGATGAGGGCTCTGTGGGGTAATGGTCGCATCATCACTTCCAGGACTCCTACTCCAAAGAGTGATCATACCAAATAATCACTTAATTTTTTTAAGTACTGTACACTGTACATATACAGTACTATACATGTATGCCATTTTGTGGTTACTTATTTACACAAATGATATACATGTATGTGATTGTGTGCCAGGCAGTGAAGCTACATAGTTTACAACTTAAAAGCAGATATAATCTTGTCAAACACTGTCATACAATCAAGAGAGAGGAATGTCACTTGTCATATAGCATCTCATATGTTATTATTTACTTTGGATATTATTAAATATATATTTTTATAATTATCATTAATATAAATCAGATTAAATATTTCTTGTTTGTTAATTGCTTATCAAATGGCGGAGGAAGTGGTGGGCAGGGCTTAGCAAGGCTTCCAGCTGTTGTGCTAGAGAGCCTCACTTCATGGGCATTGCTGCCTTTTCTGTGATACCACTGCTGTTGTATCCACTGTTCTGACTACTCTGGGATGAGCTGGGAGAGTGGACTCCCCGCAGAATACAATGCTTACCATAGTGTATGCACAGCGAACATCTCCCAGCTCATCCTACAGAAGCAGGAACAGTGGATACAGCGTACAGTATCACAGCAGAGGCAGCAGCTGGCATATCTGTGCACACAGAACATCGCACAGTGTTCAGCTGTCTGCAATGTTTTTGGGGGGATGTCTTATTTTTGGGGGGTGCCTTATATTAGGCAATTGAACAAACTTCCCCTATGCCTTACTTTCAGGGAATGACTTATTTTCAGGGAAACACAGTAGAAGCATGGAGACCCTAATTGTTTTTCAGCTTTACATAAAAGAATTGTTAATGTTTGAGCATTTGTAAACTTCTCCTTAAAGTATGTGTCATACAGAGAATCTAAAAATGGTAAAACATTTATGTGAGCCAGATAGTAAAAGTCAGTAAAGCAGATAATTGGAGATGTTGGAGAAAATTACATTACTATAATATATTTATATTATTTAGGTGAAATTTATCTGCTGGAATAATAACTTCTTTTAGTATACACTATGACACCAAGACTATTGCGACATTTATTTTTATGGTGACTTCAAAGACAGGATATACCATTGTACAGATCAATGCAACCTATTAAACAAAATGGTATTTTTATATCTTGAGTATTAATGTAGAATGCAGCACTTCACCAATGCATAAACTGTTGTTTAAAGAGTATGTGAAATAAATGTATTCTAAAAGCGGCATAAAACTTTACAATAAATCAGTCACCTGGAGCTCTGATAAATTCATACAGAAATGTGAATTTAAATTCAAAAGTAGAAAATGAAAAGGTAAATGAAATTATCCATCAAATCATTACTGAATATTGTAGCAGTAAGCATGCACCTGGGCTATATGCTAAATATAAGCCTAGTTGAATATTATTTATACTGATATGTGATATGTATGCTAGATTACATCATTTATATTTGCTTAAAAGGAACGTGTTACCACAATATAAAGCATTTTTGGTGTTTTTTTAAATTACCTAGGTCTTTACCTTTAAAAAAAAAAAATAAAAAAAAAATCCAGTACATGTGCAGGTTTCACTCTGACTATTAACCATAATAGGCCAGTACTTCCTGTTCTGTAGAGATCAGTTATTAACAGTTATCTCATTAATCTCGCAGGATAACAGTGAAATGTATCGCCTACTAGAGATGAGTGAACACTGTTCAAATATCAGGCCGTTCGAGGTATTCGATTCCTATCGAATACCATGAGGCAAACGCACTAAAAATTTGTATCCCCTCCCACCTTCCCTGGTGCTTTTTTTGCACCAATAACTGCACAGGGGAGGTGGGACAGGAACTACGACAATGGAGGCAAGTAATTGGCTGGCTAATTCAGGTGACCTCTAATTTATACGAATGGTGGATTTAACATTCGGTTAATTTGAGACTGTGGACTATGTGACTGTGAGACGTACAGGCAGCGTTAGCTAGGGATTACCTTTATTTAGGTGGGAATGTCACTTACACAGGTCTTTGGGGCTCTATCTGGTCGGGATCCCTGTCAGCTTGCGATATGCGTGAGCTTTTTCCCATAGGAATGCATTGACCAGCATTGGTTGGGCAAATGCCATACAGAGTACAGCATTCAGCCAATCAACTCTGGTTCTTCCGGAGGCTCGTCTGTGAGGAGGCGAAGTTTAATATCGAACCAGAATGGAGACTGCTGTGGACCGATCTTAGACTCCGTCTCCTCCGGCAGAACCAGCATTGATTGGTCTAATGCTGTACTCTGTATGGCATTCGGCCAATCAACGCTGGTCAATGCATTCCTATGCTGAGATGTAGCAGTGCTGGCCGTGTGCTCAGCTCGACTACACCGGAGATGCAGCCAAGCTGAGCGCACGGCCAGCACTGCTACACTGGAGAACCGCTGAACCCTGCTGCACACTCAGCTCTGCTGCATCAGAGATGTAGCAGAGCTGAGTGTGCGCTGAACCCAGCTCCACACAGCTCTGATGAGATGCAGTAGAGCTGAGTGTGCAGCAGGGTTCAGCACACACTCAGCTCTGCTACATCTCTGATGCAGCAGAGCTGAGTGTGCAGCAGGGTTCACATCTCCGGTGTAGCAGTGCTGGCCGTGCGCTCAGCTCGGCTGAATCTCCAGTGCTGAGCGCATGGCCAGCACTGCTACATCTCGGCATAGGAATGCATTAACAGCAGTCTCCATTCTGATGCGATATTATACTCCGCCTCCTCACAGACAAGCCTCCGGCAGAACCAGCATTGATTGGCCGAATGCTGTACTCTGTATGGCATTCGGCCAATCAACGATGGTCAATGCATTCCTATGGGAAAAAGTCAGCTCCCACAAATCGCAAGCTGACAGGGTTCCCGATGTAATACAGTGACTTGGGCATGTTAGATGCCCCCAGGCATGCTTCCCCTGCTGTCCCAGTTGCATTCCAGGGTGTTGGCATCATTTCCTGGGGTGTCATTGTGGACTTGGTGACTCTCCTGAGTCGAAGAGTGGGATCCCCTGAAACAAGCATTTTTTCCCCATAGACTATAATGGCGTTCGATATTCGTTCGAATAGTCGAATATTTTACTGTTTTCTCATTTCTAATCACCTACATAACACTGCATTCACAACAGGAGATAGTTGCAGGTCACCTCGTCCCTCTCCCTGCACAATGACTTCTGTACAGGTCATATAAAACAATTTTCTCAGAAGTCAATAATCATCTATAGTCTATAGGTTTCTATGGTAGTTGAGGGTACCGAACTACTGTTAACAGCAATAGAGAAGATGTCCATCTGCATAATCATGTACAGAAAAGAATAAAAACAAGAATTTATGGGAAAAGAAAAACAGTTTAGAAAAAATTGTGATTATCTTGTTTTAACTTTTAAAACAATTTAGTTGTTATATTTTCTATGAGAAATGACAATAATGGATGGATATACTAATGTACTACTTACCTTGTTGCTAGAGGAAAAGTGTAAATTTTTATGACTGCTGTCATAAAAACCTTAATTCTATGATTTAGAAAACATGACTATATAATATATTTATTGTTGTCTTATAATATTCTATTTTTGCATTAGAATTATTTAAGATGTTTATATGCATTAGAACCTGGTAGGACATAGTTATAAGGGTTGCTCATATGGCCCTGGTGTCTTACGGGGTCCAAAATTTTTATTAATGGTACATAGTAGTTCAGGGAGACTGTTTGGAGCCAGGAGCCTCAAGTTAAAGGGAATGTTTCACCAGGAAATAACATATTATTTAAATCACAATTTTATGTTAGTTTTTAGAGATGAGTGAACAGTGAAATATTCGAGATTCAATATTCGTTTCGAGTACAGCCTCAATAATCGACTACTCAATCGAATATCGAATCCCATTATAGTCTATGGGAAAAAATGTGACAAAACAAAAGAACTAGTAATTCAGCATCCAGATTAAAAATTAGTTAGTAAAATATAGCTTTTAATGGAAAAATGTATGTATGAATGTCTGAGAATGCTTTTGTATCGCCATGAGTAAGGGGCTTCGGCCAATCAACACTGGTTCTGCTGAAGGCTTGTCTGTGAGGAGGTGGAGTTTAAGATCGGACCACAGCAGTCTCCATTGTGGTCCAATTTTAGACTCCGCCTCCTCACAGACGAGCCTCCGGCAGGCCCAGCGTTGATTGGCCGAATGCTGTACAGCGGCCAATCAACGCTGGTCAATTCATTCCTCTAAGAAAGAGAGTCAGCTCCCTCATAACAGCAAGCTGTCAGCTCTCCCGGCTAGCAAAGACGTGCCTGCGGCAAATCAATGCTGGTTCTGCAGCAGGCTCATCCTTGCTAGTCAGGAGAGCTGGCAGCTTGCTGTTACGAGGGAGCTGACTCTCTTTCTCATAAGAATGAATTGACCAGCGTTGATTGGCCAGTGTACAGCATTTGGACAATCAACGCTGGTTCTGCCAGAGGCTCGTCTGTGAGGAGGCGGAGTCTAAAATCGGACCACAATGGAGAACCAGCGTTGATTGGCCGAATGCTGTACACTGGCCAATCAACGCTGGTCTATTCATTCCTATGAGAAAAAGTAAGCTCGATCGTAACAGCTAGTTGCCAGCTCTCCTGAATACTCCTGACTACTACTCCGGAGTAGCCAAGCTCAGCAAATGGCCAGCTCTGCTTCATCTCTGATGTAGCAGTGCTGGCCAATGTAGCAGTGTCCGATGTAGCAGTCTGATGCAGCAGAGCTGAGTGTTCAGCTGAACCTGCTAAACACTCAGCTCTGCTGAATCGGACTGCTACATCGGACACTGCTACACTGCTACATCGGCCAGCACTGCTACATCAGGCCATGCGCTCAGCTTGACTACTCCGGAGTAGCCGAGCTCAGCGAATGGCCAGCTCTGCTTCATCTCCGATGTAGCAGTGCTGGCTGATGTAGTGATTAACCCCCACCCCACCGGTGTCCACTTACCTGCTATAGCATTCGGCCAATCAACGCTGGTTCTGCCGGTGGAGGCAGAGTCTAACAGCGGTCCACAGCAGTCTCCATTGTGGTCCAATCTTAGACTCCGCCTCCTCACATACCAGCCTCCGGCAGAACCAGCGTTGATTGGCCGAATGCCGTACTCTGTAGTTGAATATTGAGCGGCTATTCGAAATGAATATCGAATATCGAACATTTTACTGTTTGCTCATCTCAAAGAGCTAATATTAAAAACCCTTAAAATCTTCCAATATTTGCCACTAAGCCTAAAACACTCTTGTTTCCTATAGAAGGACCATGGCTCATGGACAAAATGGTTTGGAGCAGACCCTATTCATATTTATTTTCAGTTATTCCATACATACTGCCCATCTTCTTTAAGAAGACTACTTTGTAATACAATTTTTGGTGGTTGTCTTTAACAGGTTTTACTACATATTTAAGACTCTAGATTCAATAAAGTGATAATCAAAATCACATGAAACTATGTTAGTATGTCATTACTTTGATCTGTGTGATACCATGATGTCTGATCATACAGAATTGTGTATATTAAAACCACAGTAAAATAATTCCTTACAGGGGTTATCCATCTTCCAAAAATGATCTGCAAAGACATCCACAGCCATGGTAAGTACTGACTGCGTAACCTTTTCTTGGCTTTATTTTACTTGAGACTCCTTGTATCACTGTTATTTTCATGCAGTGAATCTGTAATCAAACTACATTTCCTATTATTCATCTTCTCACTTTCTGTGTACCCCTTTCTCCACTCTTCTCTGCAATGAAATCACAAGCAATAAATCATTCCCACATTTGAGGTTAAACGCTGTTGTAATGTTTCTTTTGTAAGCTCCCTCCCCCATGTTAGCAGCAAACACAGAGAATGAGAAAAAGCAGATGACTCATGGGAAATGTAGTTTGTCCTCAGATTTGCTGCATGTAAATAACATTGATAAAAGGAGCGGCAAGTAAGATAAAGCCAAAAGCAAAGGGAACAGTGAGTGAACTCTTTATCTTTTGACTGACAAATAAAATAAATAGCTTCATCATTTCCTGATCAACTACACTAACCTCCCATTAGTTTTATGTAATTTATTAAACTATTAGTAAGGAACAGAATTTCACATAACATATGGAAAACCATATGGAACCACAAATATTTCTCATAATATTTGGCACTATATATGCAATATTTTTTGCCACCTTGTGTTAAGGTTCTTGTAGATACAACATTGTGGATGTTAATGTATAGTAAACATATCTGTATTAATGTCTTATTTGTTATGCCATTGTTTAAGGAAGAAAAAAATATTTGATCAAAGGACCATGCTTTCCCATTAACAAAACATAGCAAAATGAAAACTTTAGAAAGACTCCTTTGAATACAGATCACTTTAATTAACTTAAACAGACATCTATTCATAGAGACATCTGTCTTTTTGTGGATTAGCTCCTGACCTCAATGTCTTTGCCAGTCAAGGATTGGAATGTCTTGATTTTTTTTGCCATAGCCAATTTTCAAAATAACCATATCACATACAACTGTCCCAGCACTTGACGTGGTTACAGCTGTCAGGGTTTCTTTTCACTCCACTTACTCAATTTTGCGCTTACCCTTTACTCAGTCCACGCATCCCAGGAACGCTTCTACCACTTCTGACTTTTCATGGACTCAGTAGATAATCACTCACACATTTTTTTAACAGTCAGACTCAGATACACTTTATAAAGTCAATACACAAATCACCATTAAATAGAATGATTTAAAGGGATCCTATCACTCAGAATTTTTTTTTTCTAGGTACTACGTCAGAATAGCCTTAAGAAAGGCAGGCTATTCTTCTCCTACCTTTCGCCGTCTTCTCTGTGCCACCGTTTTTCTACAATCCCAGTTCTTATCGGTATGCAAATTAGCTCTCTTGCAGCACTGGGGGCAGGTCTCACCACTCAGACAGTACTGGGGGTGTCCCCAATGCTGCAAGAGAACTCTCTCCAGCGCCGCCTCCATCTTCTTCAGCAGCGTCATCTTCAGCCTCTTCTTCCGGCGGTGACTTGTAACTTCTAGGCCTCGGGCCTTGGGCACAGCAGACTGCGCATGCCCACAGGCCACGAGAAAATGGCCAATTACAATACTGTGCAAGCAGCCTTTTTCTCGTGGCCTGTGAGCATGCACAGTCTGCTGTGTCCGAGGCCAGAGGCCTAGAAGTTACAAGTCACCGCCGGAAGAAGAGGTGCTGCTAGAGGTGCTGCTTCAGTACTGCTAGAGAGCTAATTTGCATATCTACAAGAACCGGGATTGTAGGCGAATGGCGGCGCGGAGAAGACAATGAAAGGTAGGAAAAGAATAGCCTTTCTTAAGGCTATTCCGAGGTGGTACCTAGAAAAATTTGTGTCTGAGTGATAGGATCCCTTTAATACCAAAATGTTCAAATATATATATATATATATATATATATATATATATATATATATCAAATAAAGGTGACAAAACAAGTAAACAGTTTGTAAAATAAAAGGGAATAAGACCTTATGATGCCTCTGGCTTTGTCTGATTTTTCTACACATTTGAGACTCCGTGAAGATCAGATTGTAGCCAGATGTTAGTTGAGTGTTAGATAAACTGGTTTGGTTTGAGCTAGCAGAAGATGGAGGTGGGGCCATGATGTGGGCTAGGGTTGAATGACATGCTGGGGTGGAAGTAGTTGGTGTGAGATCAAATCTGTTGAAGAATAGTTGATTAAGCCACTTTGTGTCTCCTTCTATCTGGGAGACTGGCTTTCTGTGTCCAGATATTGCCATCAGACCATTCCATACTTTACTAACACACCCCTGTGCCATCTGTTGCTCCATTCTTCTTCTTTATTTGGCTTTCCCCTCAGCTCCTGTTGCACATCCCCCCAGTCATTCCTTATATCTTTTTTTATCTTTGAGATGAGCATTTATATCAGAGTTAATCAATGGCTTTTCATTAGTGAAATACCTCACTACTTTTGTGGGTATTGTGTTTTCTACACAGAAATTAATGTAGTCCGTTAAGCAGTATGTAAGTCCATCAATGTCATTCAGATGGGAATCCAGAAGCACTTCCCGTGCAGTTGAGACAAAAGAATCTCTCAGAGCCCCCTCACACTCCCCTGAGTTACTCTCACCATGTGAGTAACAGCTGGTTCTTTATGTACAAGTGGCTTGTACACAGGTCACAGGTAAACCAGGTTGTGATCCCATCTACCTAGGGCTGATGTGTTATATGCCTCCTTTACATTGGCAAAGAGCAAGTTCAGTGTTTTGTTGTCTCTTGTGTGGCAGGTTACGTACTGTGTGAAACTGGGCAGTATGGATGATAGAGAAACATGGTTGAAGTCTCCAGACACAAGGAGGAGGGCATGGGGTGTAACAATTTCAGCTGGCTCACCACTGCATGTAGCACCTCACAGGTAGCTTCAGTTTTTGCACAGACCATGATGACATACAATAATTACCTTGGTAGGTAATAAGGTCTCACACTCACAACTAATAGTTCAATATCCTTATGGCATGATTGTTCCTAAACCAAAATATGCCCATAGTTACACCATTTTTCATTCACAAATATCGCAAGCCCTCCACCTTTCCCCTTACTGCTCTCCCATGTTCTGTCCACCTGTAAAAGTTTGAAGCCATCCAAGGAGACAAGATTGTCTGGGGTGAATTCAGTAAGCCAAATCTCTGTAAACATGCTGCACTCACGAAACTCTGGATGATGCTTGGTCAGTGACACCAGTTCGTCCATCTTATTTGCAGTTGATCTCACAATGCCCATAATGATGAAGGGTATCAAGGGTCTGTGTCCTCTTCCCTTGCTCCTCAGTAGTGTACCTGCTCTGCAACCTCTCCTTCTCTGTTTTCTCCTAATATCATGGGGGATGGCCGGTTTAGAAGTATGCAGCAACACCTCCCTTCCTTTTGAAAGTGTACTGCAAGTTTCAAGTCCATAACAAGTAGTTATTCAAAGAGCAATGTCCCTTGAGTAGTGTAGTAGTAGAGTGATAGACAAAGAGTGAAAAGGAATGAAAAAAGTCAGTTTGAGCTGCATAAACAGGCTGCCACTCCAGAGGCACATCTTGGGGAAAAAAAAAAAAAATCACCTTTTTGCTGAGGATTCCTGATGAGTTTATGGTCTGGTGCTAGGCATAGACTGGAAGTGTCCTTCTCACTGGAAGAAGGTGTGAGCTGGTTAACACTTTCATTGCTGCACACCTCAGCAGTTGCATCAAGGGTAGAACTACTGTTCCCAGAAATGCACAATGTAAGACTGTTAGTCAGGAAGATCTGTGTTAAAGGGTGACCTGTTAAAAATAGTTTAGCACCCTACCTGGTGCCTTCTTTGGCGGTGGATTCTCCCCCTTGTGACTAATACGGGGTCATCTCTTTTTCCTGGATATCCCTGGGCCTAGACTGGACAACAGGCTGAATACCCTCATGAGAGTCTCTTCTTTCTATTTTCATTTCCCTTGCTTGGTACTAGATTAAGGAATGTAGAGAATGTGAGGCACCAGGCCATTTGGCTAGGAGGCTAACTGGTTTCACCCAAATGCAGCATTGGTTATGGACCTCTCTTTGATCGCTACTATGACATAGATTTCAATCTTCTCTTCCAACACTGGCTGTGGTACTTAAACCACTCCAGTCTGAGTAGTAACACTACAAAGACTCATACTTTCTGCCCTTCACACTTGGCTACCTCCTCCTCACTCTGGTATTGCACTTTCAACTCCCCAGAATGGGTTAATTCTAGTTTATTTTACTGTTTACCATCAATTTTGCCATACACATATATGTTACTGTCACTTTGATATTACTTTGCTTGTGTTTACCTGAAAGAGTAAGAAAGTGGCTAGGAGCCCTTAGAGTGTTATATGATATGAATAAAGCCACTTTGAATTCAAATTTGTAACAAATTTATTATGACTGTAACAAATCTTGGGATCTCATTGGCTGGACCTGAAATGAAATGAAATTTGAGAAGTTTGCCTATCAATTGTCAGCGATAAAGTGTTCAAAACAGTTGTGTATATCATTACTAAGTGAATTGCACCCAGATGCCCTGAAGGGTACCTTAGGCTATACCATATGAATTCCTTATGAATTTAGATTTTGAAGAACATAATTATTTTAAAAATATTTTCAATACACCTTCTTGAACTACTTTACATGAGATTTACAGAATATTCATCTTCCCTCTGGTGAGTTTACCAAGCAAGCAAAAGAGCAGTCCTTTTAGCTAAGGGCAGGCTATAAATATAAAACAGCCTTCCTGGCTTTAGTGTGCTCATTTTTTAACCTTGCTAAAGGTTGGCATTATTTCCACATTATAATTTACTGAAGGAGTTCCTATAGTCACAGACCTTAATATTCATGAATACATATTTTAACGTATATTGGCAGGAATACTTTAATGTGTAACCAGGTATAGGATGCTAAATTATTTCTAGAAAATAGGCTAATTATCTAAAATTTTCATTGAGTGGAAGACTTGCATAGCATAGTGTTTATAGAGTGATAGTCAAGTTGTGGTAGCACCTGCAAAGTCTTTAGAAAATAGCATATTACAGCCTGGCTGACTACTTTGGAAGGTCAAAACTCAGCAGCCAGATGGGCTAATGGAAAGAGATTGTGCTGTGGATAGGCTAAAGCCACAGTATCAGGTTATGAGAATAAAAAAACAAAATACTAAAAATGAAATATAAATTGTCCCCTTTAATTTAATTGAAATACTATAATAACAGCAAAACACACATGAAAAATAGGGCAAAAACAGCTCGCAAGTTTCACTGTACTGTTCTTTACTGATTCAATTGGACCAATTATTTTACCGTATAGCATTTATCTACTTTATTTGACTGTTGAGTCTGTCTTGTTGATCCTATAAACCACAGATGACTTGGCACTTGGATTTAATGTGGAACAGAGTCTTATGCACTCTCAAATCTTTACTTTAGTCAGCCAAAAGGAGAATTGGGCTTTCCTGTAGAGAAATAAGCCCAAAGCAGATTTATTATCATGTACATCAGAAAACTGTTGTAAATAAAGCTGCATATCTATGCCAGGTATGAGCTGGCTTTGTCATTAATAAGGTGCACCCTCTTATGGAGCCAAGAATATGAAGACTAGCATTGAAAATTTTAAGTGTATTAAATTGTTGTTCTGACCCTTGGCTTGCTTCTGGTTATTTGTCTGCTAATTATGCCTTTGACATTACCATTCGGATTTGACCCTTGGTTTTGTATTGTATATCCATTTTGTCTCTTCATTCTGCTTCTCATGACTTAAACTGGTTTTGACTCCTTGTCTTAAAGTTTATTCTTCTGTTTCAGATCAGAACTGTAAGTTAACTATGGGTTCTGTTATTAGTTTCAGTTAGTGGAATATTGCTGGTGGTGGTAACTTGGAACTGCAAATTCAGCAAAGCCAATCTGGACTTGTGGCTGGCGCGGGGAAAGGTTTTTGGGGGGCTAGGCCAATCTTTCAGCAATGTACTGGATTTAAATAGCTTGTTATTCTGCTCACTGTAATCAGCCAGTTTCTGCTTTTGATGACATTTTCTCCTGGAACCCAATCATAGTGATTGTGTTCAGGTGTCCTGTAAGAGTTGCAATAATTTTTGGAGATAGTTATAGTTATTACAAAATTATTTGGAGTTATTGTACCACACATTAATACAGTAATAATGCAGCTGGAATAGATGAATAAATGGTGGGCAAAGGTACTAGAAAAGTGAACAGTCAAAGATGTCTGTATTAAAAACTTTACAGAGATACATTGTGGCTGAAAGGTAATCTTGAATATGTGAAAAAGACATGAACAACATGTGAAACGGCTAAAGTAAAGACAGTGCCTTTGAGTCAATACATTTTTACTGTATTGTGTTCACCTAAATGGTCTGAATGGCACCTGGGTAGAACTGGCATCTATCACCATATGGTCACTGTCAGTAATATTGGTATACTTGGGTTTGGTCCAATTTAGATTTTCTATTGTATAGAATTTCTATTGTACATATGCGCTCTGTATAACTTATTGTGTGACAGGTTTTCCACCTCTGTAAATATCTGTACAATAGATGAAAAGTAAACTCTCTCTACACTCCCCTCATCCTTCACTATTGGTGACATGATGTACAATTTCCTAAAGAAGTTGGCAAGACACAAACCTCAGATCACATTTTGTAACCTTGCTAATAGTTAGCTTACTGTCACTATTTTTACTCTGCTATACACTCACCGGCCACTTTATTAGGTACACCTGTCCAACGGCTCGTTAACACTTAATTTCTAATCAGCCAATCACATGGCGGCAACTCAGTGCATTTAGGCATGTAGACATGGTCAAGACAATCTCCTGCAGTTCAAACCGAGCATCAGTATGGGGAAGAAAGGTGATTTGAGTGCCTTTGAACGTGGCATGGTTGTTGGTGCCAGAAGGGCTGGTCTGAGTATTTCAGTAACTGCTGATCTACTGGGATTTTCACTCACAACCATCTCTAGGGTTTACAGAGAATGGTCCGAAAAAGAAAAAACATCCAGTGAGCTGCAGTTCTGTGGGCGGAAATGCGTTGTTGATGCCAGAGGTCAGAGGAGAATGGCCAGACTGGTTCGAGCTGATAGAACGGCAACAGTGACTCAAATAGCCACCCGTTACAACCAAGGTAGCCAGAAGAGCATCTCTGAACGCCGCACAGTACGTCGAACTTTGAGGCAGATGGGCTACAGCAGCAGAAGACCACACCGGGTGCCACTCCTTTCAGCTAAGAACAGGAAACTGAGGCTACAATTTGCACAAGCTCATCGAAATTGGACAATTGAAGATTGGTAAAACGTTGCCTGGTCTAATGAGTCTCGATTTCTGCTGCGACATTCGGATGGTAGGGTCAGAATTTGGCGTCAACAACATGAAAACATGGATCCATCCTGCCTTGTATCGGTAACGGTTCAGGCTGGTGGTGGTGGTGTCATGGTGTGGGGAATATTTTCTTGGCACTCCTTGGGCCCCTTGGTACCAATTGAGCATCGTTGCAACGCCAAAGCCTACCTGAGTATTGTTGCTGACCATGTCCATCCCTTTATGACCACAATGTACCCAACATCTGATGGCTACTTTCAGCAGGATAATGCAATGCCATGTCATAAAGCTGGAATCATCTCAGACTGGTTTCTTGAACATGACAATGAGTTCACTGTACTCCAATGGCCTCCACAGTCACCAGATCTCAATCCAATAGAGCATCTTTGGGATGTGGTGGAACGGGAGATTCGCATCATGGATGTGCAGCCGACAAATCTGCGGCAACTGTGTGATGCCATCATGTCAATATGGACCAAAATCTCTGAGGAATGCTTCCAGCACCTTGTTGTATCTATGCCATGAAGAATTGAGGCAGTTCTGAAGGCAAAAGGGGGTTCAACCCGTTACTAGCATGGTGTACCTAATAAAGTGGCCGGTGAGTGTACTTTGTGATATATTTTTCAAAAATCCAATTCTAGCTTCTCAATAACTTTTGCAAGTTCATTGAGCTATTTTGGCAACAATACTCCCTCCTTTTGCCGTTTTCTATTTTTATTTTTTCTCAGTAACTGAAAAACTTGTTTCTGAGATAACTTATAAGTTTAAGACCCAGAACAGATCTGCTCTGTAAATAGAAGCCACAATTCACATGAACTGAAGCAATACAGTTAGTGCTTCTGTATCAAAGGAAGATGTATTATTTGTGATATTGGGTTCTTACTAAAACACTTAAAATGTTCACTTTTGGAGAAGAGAAATGTCAGATAAACAGTTTGCTCAGGTATTAAGGTGACTCGGATTATGACTTTAATGCTTGGTCTAGAAGTATTCTAAATTTAAAACAGTGGGTATGTGAAATGTATAAGAGGAGCAAGAATAAAATCTGTAGTAAATACCTATTTATTGTGATGTAGATATGGAACTGAATATATGTTAGGATGGATTCCCGCAGGTTTGCCTTCAGGCGCACAGCGCCACCTGCGGGCCAATCCAACTCTCGCCCTCGACGTCGAACGGTGAGACGACTGGAGTATAAGTCCAGATCTTGCCCTACTGAGCATGCTCAGGCATTTCAAAGTCGCTCAGAAACTAAGTCCCATCGTGGCCCTACTGAGCATGACCGAAGAGGTCATGGCCACCGCCCCTGTTGGGCGGGGACTTTCCTTTATAAGGTGTGAGGCGACGCCCGCCCGGTGCTCACACTTTATCTAAGAAACACTATAGACAGGAAGATATGACAGAAGCTCCAGGCTGCTTCAGTAGTTGGGCAGGTAGCTAGGTTAGGCCGCTGTGTGGGGTTACCTTAGCTTCCATCCAGTACTGGTAGCAAGACCTATAAGTCCTGAAGGAACTGGCAGCTCCACACTACGGCTCGGTGCAGTGGACTCTGTACCAGCCGGTGGACTGGCGGCAGGCTTGGTCTCTTTAGCTAGGCTATCTGTCATTGTCTGTGTGTGTTATAGCTCCAAGCTGTGTGGAGCCATTTTGTGTTGCTGTTAGGGGTGACGTTAACCCCTGGCAGTCTTGTAGCAGCTGGTCCACCTGAAGCTGCACCGAAACTATTTACCCAGTGCAGTGAACTGGTGTAAAACTCGATTGCAGTCTGTTAAACACTGAAGCTGCAAAAAGCTATTTACCCAGTGACGTTAACTGGAGTAAATCTCCATTGTGTAACACGATTGCCCAGTGAAGTTAACTGGTACAACTGGTACAACCTTGTCGCAGCCCGTTCACACTGCTGCAGCCTTGACGCATTCATCCAGTGAAGTGAACTGGTGCATTCACATTACTCCCTGTTCAGACATACTGCTGCCTGGTACTGGCACACGGCCGCCCATCTGGGTCTGTGGACCTCCCTGCAGTGCCCTGCAGTCCAGCGGTTCTGTAGTAGTAAAGAAAAACATAATTTTTTATATAAACACACCGAACCGTAACAATATAGCATAATCACCAATTGTATTTCTTAATCCATTCTCCTCTTCCCATCTTAGCCATTGCATTCTCATTTTTACTCCGTCTTTCAAAAACTGCAACTGTTTAATTTTTCCAGTCACCGAGCCATTTCAAGGTTTTTTTTTTTTTTGTGAGACAATGATAGGGAATTGCTAAGACAGCAATTCCCCAGTAGCTGCTGGAAATCCTGGGAAAGGGGCACAAGATATGCTGAAACCCCCCACTGTCCCTTCCTGCTTGCCTGGTCCTATCCTACATAATAGGTGGCAACTGGATGACGGGCCCTTCCTATATACGTGAAAACACAAAATGCAGACAAGACAAACAACAACAAAGGGAGGTCAGCTAGCTGAGGGTCCAGTAATAGTCAAGCAAAGCAGTGCCAAATTGATGTCCAAAAGAATAGTCAATAGGGGAAACCAATGTCAGGACTAAGAATACAAGTAACTAAACAGCAAGAGAAACGCCAGCAAGCACAAGGCAACAGCAAGCACCAATATGAATGTGAGCAAAGAATAAATAGGGAGGAAGAACCCACCCTGGAGTTGATAGGTGGTTAGGCTGTCAATCACACAGCAAGACTAGAATTAACCACTTTATGAACAGAGGCAACCAAGGGCAGAAGATGGTGTGGTGGAAATTCAATTACAGAACAGGCAGAGACGTTACAGACAAATTGTATTTTTACTTTTACTTGTACTTTTAAATAAGTCTCTTTTATCCATAATTTCCTAGGAGCTTTATTCGACTTTAGAATGTACTATAGAAAGACAAGTTCACAATATAGGTTATGAGATCAAGAGATTAGGAGTCTTGACTGATTGATTGAATCTTTCTAACCTGACTCAGGTAAAAACACGAGAAACAATACACGCAATAACAAGCAAAAACAAAAATCAAGGCTACATGATTCAGATGGCACTCATAGGGGACTGTATGCTATTATATGATGTGACCTTATATGACATTATATGATAAGCAATGGCACAACATGCTGCACCATATGTGATTCAACATGATATGATCTGTCAAAAAAAGGACAGTAGTGTACTATGAAGTGACAAAGGGAATTCTTTGTGCAAACAGTTTGTGACTTTTTATAAATTTATACTGCCTTTGCACTTTCCTGATTGGGGGTGTGGTGAGGGGCATGATGTGGATGGGGCCACTGACTCTACCAGATTTTTTTAAACACTTATGGAAATGGTGCCTGAAATCTATGGCAAATATGAGCTAGTGTAGACTTCAGTGCAGGTTCATGGCGCTGCAGACATTTTGCCTCTTTTATGAGGTGTGCCTGCAGTTGGTGCAGGAAATATGAAGACTTGTTTTGAAAATGTCAGTCTTCATAAAGCTCCCCACATAAGTTCAAAAATGAAGAACAGGTAAAGTGTATAAGCAAAGTATAATTTTAACCCTTTCCAGACATCCACCATACTATTATGGCGGATGCTGGGTATTTAAACAAAGAGGTTAAAAACATGGAAATATATAACTTGATATGGAGATAACTAATTATGTGAAACAACAAAACAATTCAGAAAATTAAAATATATGTATTCCAGGACAGACACGTCCCAAAACTTCCTGTATCACATATAAAGACATCAGTATTATAAAATGCATATGTTAGGTGGGGACTCTGTTACAGATCTAGTTTTGGGGCCCAAGTTACCCCTGTAGAAAAGGAGAAAAGTCTTCACTAATTATATTCTCCTACTCAAAAGGAAGACAAGAAATAAGAATTCTAGCACTACATAAAGAATGCCTAAGATAAAGGATGTGCTTTACTGAATTGCCAGCATTCTCCCATCTGGAGCTGAACATTTAAATAATATTTAAGCAGTTTTTTAATCACACTTAATTATGTATTTATAGAGGTGTATAAAATTGGAAATCTAGTTCATGTTTTATTTTCTTGGCAAGATATTGCTTCCTGCTAGAACTTCCTTTCCTGTTTGACTGTGATAAGGTAATGTCAGATAGCTACCAAGCAAACCCTTAAGGGTTTGGTGCTGTATAAATATACTCCAGGCTTCGACCCTGATAAAAGAAAACTATCTCTTATCCTTAGATTATTGTATCACCAGAAATCATCCATAAAGGGAATATGAAACTGCAGCAAATATTATAGCCATTGCCATCAAAAGTAACTAAAAACAACTGCTTTACATGTAATACAAATATTGATATTTATTGCTTAAACAATATAATGAGAGATTAATATTTGGTCTAAGGAGATGATTGATCAGAATTTAGCTTCAACATATATTGTGCATACAGTCTGTATATAGGTACATAAAGTTCTTTAAGTACATACACATACTGAAATTTCATAAACAATCCCAGGAAATTCAGCATGGGCATCCTCTAAATTCAATTGGCTAGATATGTGAAAGCTTCAAGAAATATGGGATATTCTACCCTGCTTGGGGTTAATCCCAGGGACTTGATTTAATTGCCCCAATTTTACCAAAGAAATATATACTTCACCCCAAGTGTGAGAAGGAGCGCTATTGAAGGTCCTTCCTCCCAACCGTGGTCAGGCTGTATAATCAACATCAGGGTAAGCAAAGATCACTCCGCACAGAGAACTAAATGATCCTGAAATCTCCTTATTCTTTCTTTAGCTGCTATGACTCCTAGTATTTTTCTTCTAGATGCTATTCTGAGCTTATGTGTCTCCCTCTGTAATATAATACTGTTATTATATTTTATCTGTATTATCATGTAGCTGTAATACACTGAAATTTCCCCATGGTAGGACTATTAAAGGAATATATATATATATATATATATATATATATATATATATATATATATATATATATATATATATATATATATATATTAGCTGGTACCCGCGACTTCGTCTGCGGTGATTGTAGAAGTGGGTATATACAGGGGTGGGTAAGGTTTTCGTACTGTGTATAAGGGATGGGATATGAAATGTAACTCTGTATCTTGTTGTTGCTGTAATTCAGAGAATAGGTGAGACTTTTGTGTTGAAGTTAATTTGTATTTGAGCCGCTATATATACGGTGTTGTGAGAAGCTTTACATAGTGACTTCGGGACAGAAGTATTTGAAGTTAACCCTTTCCCGCCGATGGCATTTTTGGATTTTCGTTTTTTGTTTTTGACTCACCTCCTTCTAAACTCCATAACTTTTTTATTTCTCTGCTCCCAGAGCCATATGAGGTCTTAGTTATTGCGGGACAAATTTTTCTTCATGATGCCGCCATTATTTATTCTATATAATGTACTGGGAAGCAGGGGAAAAATTCTGAATGGGGTGGACTTGAAGAAAAAATGCATTTCTGCGACTTTCTTACGGGCTTTGGTTTTACGGCGTTCACTGTGCAACCAAAATGACATGTCCCCTGTATTCTGTGTTTCGTTACGATGCTGGGGATACCAAATTTATATGGTTTTATTTACATTTTGACCCCTTAAAAAAAATTCAAAACTGTGTTAAAATTAGTTTTTTTGAAAAGTCACCATATTCCGACAGCCGTAACTTTTTTATACCTGCGTGTACGGGGATGTATAGGGCGTCTTTTTTTTGAGGGACCGGGTGTACTTTGTAGTTCTACCATTTTCGGGAAATGTTATTGCTTTGATCACTTTTTATTCAAATTTTTATCAGAATCAAAACAGTGAAAAAACGGCGGTTTGGCACTTTTGACCATTTTTCCCGCTACGGCGTTTACCAAACAGGAAAAATATTTGTATAGCTTTGTAGAGCGGGCGATTTTGGACGCGGGGATACCTAACATGTATGTGTTTCACAGTTTTTAACTATTTTTATATGTGTTCTAGGGAAAGGGGGGTGATTTGAATTTTTAATCCTTTTTATTTATTTATTTATTTTTTTTTGCATTTATTAGACCGCCTAGGGGTATTGACATGGGTGGGCGGTGTCGCGGATTGTCAGAGCGGCGGGGGTCGGCAAATATGGCTGCTCCGGGGCGTTAAAGAGCGCCTCCTAGAGTATCGTTAAGGTGAGGGGCAAAGTGGTAAAGTATATGTATATGTGATTGTGTGGGGTTAGGGGCTAGGCTGTAGAGGGCAATATGAATTTTGTGGCTTGCTATGGTCCAAAGTGTGTGAGATTGCAGAGATGGTGGTGTGAGTTTGGGTTTTGTGGGGGTCCTGGCACAAACGTATGTGCGGTATTGTGACGAAAAGTAGCCTATTGCGCAATCGGGTGTAGTGACTATGTTTGTGGAAAATTTCAGCCAAATCGGTTGAGCGGGTTTTGCGTGATTGAGGAACAAACATCCGAACATCCAAACTCACAAACCCACAAACTTTCACATTTATAATATTAATAGGATATATTGTAAACCGATGGCTGGTCAGGCAATGGAGGGGGTGTATATCTCACCCAGACTACCAAGGTGGGTGAGATGACAAAACTCCAGAAAGAATGTTTCTCAGCAGATAATTTTGTCTGCTGCGTGTTATTTCAAAGTTCCGGTTACTGGGCTGGATTTTTAGGAATGACAGGTAGGTTGGTAGTGGGACCTGTCATTCCACCCTCCTCCAGTCCACACTTTGGGGATGTTCCAGCAGCGACTCAGCTGCAGAGAGTCTCCAGTCCAGGTGATTCCTGCAAACACAATAAAGTGTTTATTTTATTTTTTTTATTTTTTTTTAATATGCTGGAGCAACAAGCAGTAGCTGAGCAGGACATGTTACATCCTTTGCTAGATAATATGGTGGCTATAGCCATTTTTTGATGCACTATATTGTATATGTTATGTATGTTCATATGTATACCCTGTTTCATGTGATTTTAATGAAAATATATGTTGTATATAGAATTTGGTGATTATAGGAAACTAATGATTGGCTCTCTGTTACAAGGACGGGGATTGGTGTTTTTTTTATATAAATTACACTGGAGTAGATGTGTTTATTTGCACTTGAGAAAGGTCCCAGTGTGGACCAATACGTGGTGTACTGCTTTTTCCAATAAAAGGACATTTTCTATCCATACAAACTTTCACATTTATAATATTAGTAAGATATTTATATATAGAATATTTAGACTGTAATATATATATATATATATATATATATATATATATATATATATATATATACAGTCCTATGAAAAAGTTTGGGCACCCCTATTAATCTTAATCATTTTTAGTTCTAAATATTTTGGTGTTTGCAGCAGCCATTTCAGTTTGATATATCTAATAACTGATGGACACAGTAATATTTCAGGAGTGAAATGAGGTTTATTGTACTAACAGAAAATGTGCAACATGCATTAAACCAAAATTTGACCGGTGCAAAAGTATGGGCACCCTTATCATTTTATTGATTTGAATACTCCTAACTACTTTTTACTGACTTACTGAAGCACAAAATTGTTTTTGTAACCTCACTGAGCTTTGAACTTCATAGCCAGATCTATCCAATCATGAGAAAAGGTATTTAAGGTGGCTAATTGCAAGTTGTTCTCCTATTTGAATCTCCTCTGAAGAGTGGCATCATGGGCTACTCAAAACAACTCTCAAATGATCTGAAAACAAAGATTGTTCAACATAGTTGTTCAGGGGAAGGATACAAAAAGTTGTCTCAGAGATTTAACCTGTCAGTTTCCACTGTGAGGAACATAGTGAGGAAATGGAAGACCACAGGGACAGTTCATGTTAAGCCCAGAAGTGGCAGGCCAAGAAAAATATCAGAAAGGCAGAGAAGGAGAATGGTGAGAACAGTGAAGGACAATCCACAGACCACCTCCAAAGAGCTGCAGCATCATCTTGCTGCAGATGGTGTCACTGTGCATCGGTCAACAATACAGCACACTTTGCACAAGGAGAAGCTGTATGTTTGTGGCGTGCTTGCAGAAACAGCTTCTTTCTCATCACTCAACCAGAGTCGCCTGAGGTATGCAAAAGCACATTTGGATAAGCCAGCTTCATTTTGGAAGAAGGTCCTGTGGACTGATGAAAGATTGAGTTGTTTGGTCATACATAAAGGCGTTATGCATGGAGTCCAAAAAAAACAGCATTCCAAGAAAAACACTTGCTACCCACTGTAATATTTGGTGGAGGTTCCATCATGCTTTGGGGCTGTGTGGCCAATGCCGGCACCGGGAATCTTGTTAAAGTTGAGGGTCGCATGGATTCCACTCAGTATCAGCAGATTCTTGAGAATAATGTTCAAGAATCAGTGACGAAGTTGAAGTTACGCCGGAGATGGATATGTCAGCAAGACAATAATCCAAAACAACGCTCCAAATCGACTCAGGCATTCATGCAGAGGAACAATTACAATGTTCTGGAATGGCCATCCCAATCCCCAGACCTGAATATCATTGAACATCTGTGGGATGATTTGAAGCGGGCTGTCCATGCTCGGCCACCATCAAACTTAACTGAACTTGAATTGTTTTGTAAAGAGGAATGGTCCAAAATACCTTCATCCAGGATCCAGGAACTGTAAAAGCTACAGGAAGCGACTAGAGGCTGTTATCTTTGCAAAAGGAAGATCTACTAAATATTAATGTCACTTTTCTGTTGAGGTGCCCATACTTTTGCACTGGTCAAATTTTGGTTTATTGCATAGTGCACATTTTCTGTTAGTACAATAAACCTCATTTCAATCCTGAAATATTACTGTGTCCATCAGTTATTAGATATATCAAACTGAAATGGCTGTTGCAAACACCAAAATATTTAGAACTAAAAATGATTAAGATTAATAGGGGTGCCCAAACTTTTTCATAGGACTGTATATATACTCTAAACTTTTTAGGCTAATATAGTGAGGTTTTGCCCAATCTGAGGTCTTACCCGGAATAAATGTTACTAGGTGTTTTGTTGAGCAATCTTATAAAATGCATTTTTAAACACTGAAATATAGTTTCCGAGTTAACTGTATAACTAAATATTCCATCATTTTTTTTAAAATGTCAAACTCTAATGAAACTAATATAGTTTGACATTTCCACAGCTTAGCTTTTATAGTGAGTGGTAGGGACCGAATAATCTAAAATGCTATTGTCAGTAGTGATATTCTTAGAATTCATTTGTTTGGAATATCTACTTTTTATGTTACAGATTACAGTACATTCTGCGATACGGATTATTGAACAGCTGAAAGGGGATATGTCACAGGAAAGTGACCTATTACTTAAATCAATTTTTCATGTTAAAGGGTACCTGAGTTTTCATGAAAAGTTGAAATATGTGCAGGGCCTCTCTTGGCAAACTGTTCTCTGTATAAGCTAATAACCTCATTATGACCGCAAAATATTTTGCATTTCATCCTGAGGCCCCCTCCCCTATCCATTATTACTAATACTGATTTATTTACAAGTAAGTCTACAGGGATTAACCATGAAAAAGGCAAATAGCTGAGAAAATCCCAGAAACAAATAACAGAGGAGACCCAGGGACCCTGGTCTGCAAATCACTGACATAGAAAATTAGAAATCTAAGCATAAATAAGGAAAGCTACTTTCTGTCTATGACTAATGTCTTATGAGCACTAACACAAACATCCAGAAGTAGCGACAAATAGATAGTAGACTTCTTACATTGTAAAGCTGTGATATTGCAGAATGCTGTCAAACCAGTGTGCTGAGAAAGCAGTTTGCATTCTCTGTGTGAAGTGACCAGTCTCTCTTCGCTTCATTTACTGTGAATTCATCTCAGTCTGTAGTACCTAAGTACAGGACTTCCCTAGTAACAGGAAGCAAACAGCAAATTAGTTAGAAAGGAGACACCTAGTGGCAGGATCTTTAGAGAGGCTGTACAGGCTTAAAATAATCACATTTATAAATAAAGTGCATTACATTTTGGTCCAGAATCACATTCTCTATTTGTTGAGACCTGGATGTCTGAAAAGGATGTGACCATTTAAGCATATTTTTAAGAATTTTGCTCATTTTAAAATTTCTTCCACATTATTATATTTAAAGGGGCTCTATCAGCAAAATCATGCTGATAGAGCCCCACATATGCGTGAATAGCCTTTAAAAAGGCTATGCAGGCACCGTAAAAGTTATATAAAACTACCCCCCGTTTTAAAATAAAACCCTAAAACAGAATGTGATAAACTTACTGAACATGCACGCTGGGTGGGCATTCAGGGTGCGCCGTCTTCTTCATCCATGCCTCCTCTTCCTACGATGTCCTCGGGTCCCGTCCTCCTCCGGCGCTCGCGAACTGACATTGCTTAAAAAAAATGGCCTGGGCGCATGCGCAGTAGCATGCAGCTTCTACTACGGCTACTGCGCATGTGCCCAGGTCATTTTTTTAGACTGCTAGCTTTTTTTTCTTTTACTAGCGTTTTTTTTACGCTAGGTGAAAAAAGAAGCGACATGACCCTTCTTCAGTCGTTTTCCGCCTGAAGAAAGCAATAGAAGTGAATAGGAAGCACAAAACGTAGGTTTTTTGCCGCGCGTTTTTTTGCATAAAAACGTGTCGAGTTTTTTTACAAAAAAACGTGCGGTAAAAAACGTGATGCGTTTTTTGCGGCCCGTTCTCTTTTAAAGGATGGGAAAACCACCTGGCCTTGTTGGAAGCGGTTTTTACAAAAAAAACGCACTACAAAAAGTGGGCCAAGGTCCAAAAAATGCTTCCTAATTAGTAAGCATTTTTTTCCGGTGCCAAAATAAGCCACACATAACTTACGTGTAAACTAAGCCTAAAAGATGATGATCCTGGGTAAGAAAAGCCACACAGTAGGGAAGTTGCTCCTGTGCAATGAGCAGCAAATTTTCCTACATGTCTGTCAACTTCATATAGGCAGCATACCAAGCGGCAATTGCACAAAAATTGTGGCTGCACTGCAGCTGGGTAAAATGACTCATTGATATGGGCCTGAAGGAGGTTAATTTATTATTATATTGCATAGAATTCAGTCTTGGACTTTCAGCTACAGAGCAGTCTGCCTTTGCACCGCTTGATTTGCGAAAGTGCAACATAAAAACTTGCTGGAATTCCACCTTGTATATGTGAAACTTATATCTGAAACAGTTAATAGTTACCAAGTTGAAAACAGTCAATGATTACTGTATACAGCAGGCCACAGGGACAATGTGTTGTTATTTTGAGATCAAGCAGTGGAAACACATCAGGAAAATGTGTTGCTTCCTTAAAGGAGGCCATTAGATTTGTCACTGGAGACAACTTCAGCAACAGTGGTGTTATCCCTAAAATATTCATAGTAAAAGAAGCACTAACACTCATACGGTACACTCAACAAGAGATGTAGGAAGAACAACAGCTTTCACATCTTGTTCACCACCTGGGGCTGTTGGGGACCAACACTGACAATGTCACATGCAGGAAGAAATGGCAGACGATGAGAAACTGGGTCTAGTAAGGCAATCGATAAAGTATCGCACAACATTCTTTAAAAAAAAAAAAAAAAAAAAAAAAGATTAAGTATGGTATTGACAAAAAATGAGTTAGGTGGACTTATAACTGGCTTAATGATCAGACAACGGGTAATTCTAAATGGTTATACATCTAGCGGGGGGGAATGTTAAAAGTAGAGTACCACAAGGCTCTGTTTTGGGCCCAGTACTTTTTAATATTTATATTAATGATTTGGACAATGGTATTTTAGGGAAACTGATAAAATTTGCAGATAATACGAAAATAGGAAGAATAGTTAATACTAGAGAGGAGAGAGAAAATATCCAAAAAGATTTATTTACAATGGGTTGGGGTGAATGGTATGGCATTCAACAGGGACAAATGCAAAGTTCTACACTTGGGTAAGAGGAATGTAAAAAACAGTTATAGTATGAGAGGAACTGAATTAGGTGATAGCACATAGGAAGAGGACTTGGGTGGATCATAAATTTAATATGAGTCTACAATGTGGTGCTGTGGCCAAAAAGGCTAACAAAATTCTGGGATGCAGTAAGGCAAGCATTGAATCTAGATCAAGAGAGGTCATTATTCCATTCCATTGTACTCTTCCCTGGTTAGACCGCACCTGGAATACTGTGTTCAGTTTTGGGCGCCTCAGTTTAAGAAGGACATTGATTTAATGGAGCAAGTCCAGAGAAGAACAACTAATATGGTGGAAGGTCTGCAAACCATGTCCTGTGAGGAGCAGTTAAAAGAACTGGGATTGTCTAGTGTTCAAAAGAGAAGGTTGAGAAGGGATTTAATAGCTGTCTATAAATATTTGAAAGGTAGTCACAGTGCAGAGGGATATACTCTATTTTCATTAGCACAGGGAAGTACAAGAAGTAATGGGATGAAACTAATAGGAAAGAGATTTAGATTAGAAATTAGGAAAAAAAATTTGACAGTGAGGGTGGTGAGCAAGTGGAATAGACTGCCATGGGAGGTGGTGAGCTCGCCATCAATGGGAACCTTTAATCGGATGCTGGTTAAATATTTAACTGAGATGATTTAGGGAAAAAGGAAGGAAGGAAGACCTGAGGAGGAGAAGCTGTAGGGAGAGGAGGAATGTGAGGATGCAGAGGAGGACTCTTATTATCGGTTTTTCGTACTTTAGCAGAATTAATAATATGTAGGACCACCTTCTGTCTAATTTATACAGCCCTCTATTAGCTACACTTCTTGATTCTTTATGCCTCTTAAAAGCAGCCTTATTTTCTTGTATTATATTACTTACTTCTCTAATAAACCATAGTGGTCTTTCTCCTTTTACTAGTCTGACATACAATTTAGTTACCTTAAAGACAAACATGTTAATAGTGTCCAGTGGAAATACACGTATGCTGTTTTATATCACCCTGAGTTGGATACAGCAGTCTACCACATCTGCATTCAGCTGTTTCTGTAACTCTTGACCACCTGAGGTCAGCAGAGAAACAAGTATTCCCATCTTAGCCATGAAAGTCTTCCAATGAATTAACACATGGTGATATCAAAGTGCTAATGTGTCAGAAAAGAAGGTGGGAAGGTGGAGAAGTGTAAAGTGCTATACCTATATGCTTAAACGATCAATAACTTTTCAGTAAATTTTGTTATACTTTAGGTTAAAAAAATAAGAGGATAAAGAGGCATTTTCCCCTGGTCAGGATGTTTCTCCTCCCTCTACTAAAATGATTTTCACTCTGCAAATCCCCGCTGTATCCATCTCAAGAAGGACTGCAGGTAAAGTGACTCAGATTCAGGATCTTCCACTCTCTCGCCACCTACTTGCCACACCCTCTTTCTGTAGGTGTCCCCCAAGGCTCTGTCTTAGGACCCCTCCCGTTCTCCATCTCCACCCTTTGCCTTGGTCAACTCATAGAATTTCATGGTTTTCAATACCATTGCTATTCTGACAACAATCAAATATATCTCTCTGGACAAAACATTACATCTCTGTTGTCCAGAGTTCCAAAGTCTCTAGCAGCTGTAGCCTCCTTTCTCTCCTCCCACTTTCTCAAACTCAACATGGAGAAAACAGAGTTCATCTTCACTCCACCTCGTATGGCCCCTCTCCATGACTCATTTATCAAAGTAAATGGGAACCAAGCTTACCCCATCCCATGGGTCCACTGCCTTGGGATAATCCTGGACTCTGACCTATCCTTCAAATTGCACATTCAAACCCTCAACACCTACTGCCACCTCCAACTCAAGAACATTCATTGAATCTGCTCCTTCCTCACCTCTGAAACCATAAAGATGCTAGTCCATGCCCTTATAATCTCCCACTTAGACTTGTGTAACACCCTTCTCCATGGCCTCCCTGCAAATACTCTCATCCCCCTTAAACTGTGCTGCTCGCTTAATACACCTCTCCCCCGTTCTTCATCAGCCGCTCCCCTCTGCCAATCCCTTCATTGGATATCCATTAGCCAGAGAATAGAGTTCAAAATACTAATGCTGAAATACAAAGCCATCCACAATCTGTCCCCTCCATATATCTCTAACCTAATCTCCCACTACCTGCCCACACGTAACCTCTGATCCTCCAAAGTTCTCCTACTCTGCTCTTATCCGCTCTTCATACAACCATCTCCAAAATTTCTCCCGTATATCCTTAATACTCTGGAACTCATTACCAAGACACATAAGACTGATCGCCACAATCAAAAGGTTCAAGAAGGCCCTGGAGACTCACCTATTGAGGAAGTCCTACAACCCCCAATAACACTATCACCGCACTGCCATCTGAACAACCTCTCCCCTCACCTTCTATCTCTATCCCTTCTCCCTCACAGATTGTAAGCCCTTGCAGCCAGGGCCCTCTGTCCCACTGCGCCAGTCAGTCATTGTTAGTATTATATTTGTTTCGTAAATTGTGTATACCCGTGTAAACCCTCAAATATAAAGCACCATTAATGGTACTTTATAAATAAACAACAACAACAATAATAATAAAATATTACACATATCTTTAGAGGTTTATGGAAAGGTAAAGGGAAAGGAGTGAGCAGGAGCAGTGAGAGAAACACAGGATTAGGCTCCATTCAAAACACATTTACATCCATTTACCGAATGCAAAAAATGAATGCAAACGGATGTAAACAGATGGCCATCTGTTACCATAGACATCAATGTTAAAGGAAAACGGATAAGTTCCTGTCTGTTTTTTAAGGACACAAAAATATAGTATAGCATACTTTAGTGTCCATCCAAAAAATTGGACTGAAATGGATCAGTTTCTTTTAACATTGATGTCTATGGTAACAGATGGCCATCTATATTTTGTATCTGTTTATTGCATTTGTTAGAGACAGTATGGAGAGACTTGATAGAAACAGTAATATAACAGATTAGCTTGTACCTTCTGTGTGCAGTGTATGGCAGTTATTCTCCACCAGCTAGTGATGGGTGAATCTGGTAAGATTCAGTCTGAACTGGAAGTTCTATTATTATACTCTGCAGTCTCTTTAGACCTCTGCATATAATAAGTGGAGGACCCAGTGCAGAAAATTAATAAACAGCTCATACTTACCTTCTCTCTCTTGTGATATGCAGTCTTCTCTAAAGGCATCTTCAAGTCTTCTGGGTTATCCCAGGGACTACTGAGACCTGTGAATGGCCCGAGAGGTCGCATGTGGAATATCGAAGTCATGAGGACTTGATGCAAGAGAAAAGAGTAGACCAGATGCCACATTGTAACCGTGAACAGGCGACGGAAAGTGATTATGAGCTTTTTATTATTTTCCACACCTCCCCGAGGCCTCTAATAAATATACTCTCTAGTCTGGGTATATAGACAAAGCCTTCAGAGGGAACAGTGCTAAAAGTAGTATAATATAAATCATATAATGGCCAGATATAGTGTTACTCCTTATGTACACACTGTACTATTCATTTATGCAAACTTTCCGGAAAGTATAGGCAGCCTCTAAAAAATGCCAAAAAATTCCAGAACTTATATAGCAGAAAGAAAGAACATGTCAATAAAGTGATATATGGATTAGCAAATAAGGCACAAATTCTCTAAAATTTCTCATTTTTTTAGCTGCAATAGCACCTTGTCATTTTGAGTTGATAATTTATTGTTTTTGTTCTTTCAAATATCTCTCCCTGTTTATGCTCTAAGATGTTATTTACACTAATGTATATTATTCTTATTCTTATTGTAGAGTTGGAAGGGACCTCAAGGGCCATCGGGTCCAACCCCCTGCGAGTGCAGGTTTTCCTAAATCATCCCAGCTATATATTTATCCAGATTCCGCTTGAAGATTTCTATTGATGGAGCGCCCACCACCTCCCGTGGCAGCCTATTCCACTCTCTCACTACCCTCACTGTCAGAAAGTTTTTCCTAATGTCTAATCTGTATCTCTTTCCCTTTAGTTTCATCCCATTGCTTCTTGTACTTCCTTGTGCTAATGAGAATAGGGTAGATCCCTCTGCACTGTGACTACCTTTCAGATATTTGTAGACTGCTATTAAATCTCCCCTCAGCCTTCTCTTCTGCAAACTAAACAATCCCAGTTCTTTTAGCCGCTCCTCATAGGACATGGTTTGCAGACCTTCCACCATTTTGGTTGCTCTTCTCTGGACTTGCTCCAATATATCGATGTCTTTCTTGAATTGGGGCGCCCAGAACTGTACACAGTATTCCAGGTGTGGTCTGACCAGGGAAGAGTACAGCGGAATAATGACCTCTCTTGATCTAGATTCAATGCTTGTCTTAATACATCCCAGAATTTTATTAGCCTTTTTTTGCAGCAGCACCGCACTGTTGGCTCATGTCGAATTTGTGATCTACTATTATGCCCAACTCCTTTTCCCCTATGCTATCACTAAGTTCTATTCCTCCCATACTATATATGTTTTTTACATTTCTGTTACCCAGATGTAGAACTTTGCATTTGTCCCTGTTAAATACCATTTTGTTCGCCTCAGCCCATTGTTCCAGTGTGTCTAAGTCCTTTTGAATACGCTTTCTTTCCTCTCTAGTGTTGGCTATTCCTCCTATCTTCGTATCATCTGCAAATTTTATGAGTTCCCCAATAATTCCATCGTCCAGGTCATTTATAAAGATATTAAAAAGTACTGGGCCCAGAACAGAGCCCTGTGGCACCCCGCTTTTGACTTTCTTCCAGTTCGATGTGTAGCCATTTAGTATTACTCATTGTGCCCGATCATTAAGCCAGTTGTGAATCCACCTAACTGATTTTTTGTCAAAGCCATACTTAATCATTTTTTCAATAAGAAGGTTATGTGATACTTTATCAAATGCCTTACTGAAGTCAAGATATACTATGTCCACAGCATTCCCTTGGTCCAACCATTCAGTGATTTTGTTGTAGAAGGAAATCAGGTTAGTCTGACAAGATTTATTGGTCATAAAGCCGTGCTGGCTCTGGTTAATTAATGCCTTCCCTTCCAGGTACCGAAGTAAATGTTCCTTGACAATTTGCTAAAAGATTTTTCCTGCTATCCCTGCTATCGAGGTCAGACTTACCGGCCTGTAATTTCCTGGATCGTCCCTTTTCCCCTTTTTGTAGATGGGGACAACATTTGCCCTTTTCCAATCTAAAGGGACCACTCCTGTTTCCCATGACTTACCGAAGATTATAGCAAGGGGTTCTGTTATTTCCTCTGCTATCTCTTTCAGGACTCTAGGGTGTAAATCATCTGGTCCTGGGGACTTGGTTTCCTGTAACTTGACTAAGTGCTCTCTTACCAGACCTTCGCTTATAGTCAGCTTGGAGTCCTCCTTCCCCTCATCTCCATCACCATTAATGTCGATATTTCCATTAGTTTCTTGGGAGAAGACAGATACAAAATATGAATTTAGTAGCTCCACCTGCTGTTCCACCATGTTAACTGTTTCTCCTTTGTCATTCTTCAGGACTCCAATGGTCTCCTTCACTTTTCTTTTGCTTTTAACATATCCCCAAAATCCTTTTACCTTACTCTTTGTCTCTTTTGCAAGCTTCAATTCGTGTTCAGCCTTAGCTCCTTTGATGCTTGTCATGCAGAGTCTGCAGACTGCTGTGTACTC
This sequence comes from Leptodactylus fuscus, assembly GCF_031893055.1. Taxonomy (NCBI): domain Eukaryota; kingdom Metazoa; phylum Chordata; class Amphibia; order Anura; family Leptodactylidae; genus Leptodactylus; species Leptodactylus fuscus. The sequence continues at coordinate 79,032,066 of NC_134265.1, forward strand.
TTCCTTAGGTATAGTTTTATCTTCCACTTTTTGTATGTTTCCTTTTTCCTTTTTAGCAGGTTATGTAATTTTTTGGATATCCATCCTAATATTTTTAGGTGCTTCCCATTTTTCTTCCTTCTAGGTATTGTCAGTTCCGGTGCTTTAATGATTTCCCTACGGAAGATTTCCCACCCTTCATGTGCATTTTTGTGCTTAAGAATTTTGCACCATGGAATTCTGCTAACCCTTGCCTTCAGGCTCTTGAAGTCTGCCCTGCTTTCCCTTTCCTCATTTATAAAGCATACTTAAGTGACTTGATTTGCTGGCAGCATTTGTGACATTAATAAATATTGTAATATTGCTTATTAGCCAATTTTGGCTCCTTTCCATGAAATCTTGTGCTAAAATCCACTTCAGTCACTTCTCTACTATTTGCCTAACTGGCTTCTCACTGGAGCACAGGGGTGTACGGGCTCTGATAAAGCACAGAAACTAAGTTTAGGGGTCAATGTTAAAGTGTTTTTGGTATGAAAGATGAGATTCTCTTTGTTTTAACTGATGATATCTCTGGAAGTAAAGCAGATAAATTAGTTTCAATAATGGTTTCATATGAAAGATTACAATCTCATCCTACATGCAATTGCTACAGATTCTGACTATGTTTTTGCCTGATGATATCTCAGGAAATGAGAGGAGAATATCACCTTTCATATGACACCAAAATATCATTTCTACATTTTATAATATCCATTTGTGTTTAATGTGACCCCCACCCCCAGACCTAGATTCTCTCACTTATCAGAGCCCATGCACCCCTGTACTCTAGTGAGATGCCAGTGAGCGAAACAAGGCAAAGAATTCAAAAGAGACAGAATTGGATTTCAGCACAAGATTTCATAGAAAGGAGCTAAAATCCATTAGTAAAATTATATTAAAATATCACTGCCACAAATCAAAAGTTGTATAAAATTCATACACACTATAACAGACCTTCGATGATTGGTGCTAGTTTAACCCCTTAGCGACCCTTGACGTAACTGTACATCATGGGTCGCATGGGGATGTATGGAGCGAGCTCATACGCTGAGCTCGCTCCATACACGGCAGATGCCGGCTGTATAATACAGCCAGGACCTGCCACTAACAGCAGCGGTCGGTGCCCGAGCCGATCGCTGCTGTTAACCCTTTACACACTGCGGTCAAACGCGACCGCAGCGTGTAAACAGCGCAGGCGGCATGGGCGCCATGTTTCCCCGATCGCCGCCCTCCTGAACATCACATGAGGGCGGTGATCGGTTGCTATGACAGCCGGAAGCCTATTGAAGGCTTCCAGGCTTGTCTCTGCACGAGATCTATTAGACGATGCCAGAGGCATCGTCTAATAGAAGTGCTGGGATTCTGCTATTCACTGCAGTACTGTAGTATTGCAGTGAATAGTATGAGCGATCAGACCCCCTAGGTTTCAAGGTACCTAAGGGGTCTGATCATAAATGTAACAGAAGAAAAAAAAAAAAGTTTTTAAAAGTATTAAAAAAATAAAAAAAATATAAAAGTTCAAGTCACCCCCCTTTCCCTAGATTAGCTATAAAAGTAATTAAAGAACATTAAACATAAACATATTAGGTATCCCCGCGCTCCAAAATGCCCGAACTATTAGAATATTAAAACATTTATCCTGTACTGCGAACGGCGTAGCAGCAAAAAAAATAACAGCCAAAAAGCGTTTTTTTCAACACTTTGCCTCCTATAAAAAATTGAATAAAAAGTGATCAAACCATCAGATTTTTCCCCAAATGGTATCAATAGAAACGTCATCTTGTCCCGCATAAAAAGACACCACAACCAGCTCCATACATGGAAATATGAAAAAGTTACAGGTGTTAGAACATGATGACACAAAATTTTTTTTCTATTTTGCAAAGTTTATCATTTTTTTTAAAAGTATCAAAACATTTCAAATACTATATAAATTTGGTATCACCGCGTTCGTACTGACACGTAGAACACAGGTAACATGTCATTTGTACCAAACAGTGAACGCTGTAAAAATTAAACCCATAAGAAAATGGCGCAAATGCATTTTTTCTCCAATTGCACCTCATTCTGAATTTTTTTCCAGCTTCCCAGTACATTGCACAGCATATTGAATGATGCCATTACAAAGTACAATTTGTCCCGCAAACAATAAGCCATCATGTGACTCTGTGAACTGAAAAATAAAAAAGTTATGGCTCTTGAAATGTGAGGAGGGAAAAACGAAAATGCGAAACCAAAAAATGGCCTGGTCCTTAAGGGGTTAAAAGTTCTTCAGCACACAACCCCATATAGTTTACATTTTGTTGGTATCATATCCATTGTTCAATAGCTTACAAAAGATGATTTTTGTAGCTGCATAACATATCTGATCAGCTAATAAACATTTGCTCGTGAACAAGTATTCATGTCTCATTCACTTGATTAGTTTACTATGTATTGTTTTCATTCTTTGCGGTTTAGTTTTGTGGGCACAAGTCTCTGATATAGGGACATTGCATCTGGTGCTCCCCTTGAAACAGTGTTTTACCTACAGAGCAAGCTATGATTTTATTAATTATTCCTTTTATTCATTGTTTATTTTTTGTTTTATCCCTTATAATGGTAGTCCTTAACTTTGTCTACACTTAAGATGGCTGTTTCAGCCTGCTAACATACACAGCATGCCTGGCATGACCATGTGACCAGCTTAATTTGCTCCCAGAGGTTGCATTCTCTGTGCTTTCTTCCTGACATGCTTAGCTGTGCTATTGAGATGCTATAATGGTACCATGTCAACCCTCTTTCACATTTGCATTTGGTAATCCCCAAACGGACTACCGAATGCATTTGCAAGAACTGTAGTAAAAGCACACGGAACTCATAGACCAGACCTGGGCAATGTATAGCCCACAGGTCACATCTGGCCCTCTAACTGGTTCTATCTGGCCTGCATAGCTTTTGGGATAATAGTAGATGCTGAATGGGAAGTCCGCTAAAGGACCTGTGATGACGTCATCACAGGTCCTTTAGCTCACTAGGATAGGCTAAGACTCGTTAATGGGCAGAGCCACACGGGACAGTGTGGTTGATGTTACACAGAAAGAGAAAGCTGCCGGGAATGGAGACTGAAGGAAGATAAGGAGAGAAGAGACAATATGTGTGAGTAAGAGAATTGAGCTGAGGGCAGATGTAGGGGGCAGTTAAACTGAAGGTAGATGGAGGGGGATATTAAACTAGGGGATAGATAGTGGGTGCCATTAAACTGGGGGGTAGATGGAGGCGGACATTAAACTGGGGCAGCTGGAGGAGAATATTAATCTGTGGGGGTTAGCTAGAGGGGGACATGTCTGCCTCTATTTTCCCCCAGTTTAATGTCCCCCTCCAACTACCCCTACTGTTTAATGTCTCCCTCCAGCTGCCCCAGTTTAATGTTCCTTCTAGTTTCTGCTAGTTTAAACTGGGGCACCAGTAGAGAGACTTAATACTGTGGGACATTTTAGGGAAATGTTATAATGTGGGGGTGACTGTAGGAAGATTATACTTTGTGGGAGCACATGGAAAAATGATTGAGAATGGGCAGAGTCAACATAGAAGTGGGTGGAGCTAAATTTGCCACAGCACGCATAGCCCTCTAGAACAGTTTCAATTTCTCATGCGGTCCCCATGCGGACTCTGCGAATGGATTACCAAACGCAGATGTGAACCGGGCGTAAGAGTCAAGTAAATTTATCTGTACGAATAGTAAGGTGTGAGAGGCCATTTTAAATGAAAGTAGCTTTTCTAGCATTAAACCTGAGATTTTTATTTTTTAGATTTATTTTTTATTCTCTTTTTAATTGGAAACAAGCAAATTAAAGTAGCGTTGCAAGTCATAAAGAGATGCTTTTATCACATTTCAGCTAAAAGATATCAAAGATAACACAATGTAACAAATTTTTATTTTTGTTTTGTCCTTGTCTAAATGTCATTTTCTGATTATTTAGATCTGAAAAGAATATTAAATGCTAATTTCAACTCATAGACTCATAGCTTTTGGTACCAGGACATCAATATTTTAAAATCATGTATTTTAATTAACAAGCATATAATATTTCTAGATGTGGGTGAAATATTCTAGACTGTTCTGAAAACTTCTAACGTCTACATCAGGGGTGCTCACACTTTTTCAGCGTGTGAGCTACTTTATTAGCTACCAAGGCAAAAGATCTACTAGGGCGGGGCCAGGGCAGGCCTGTGGGCGGGACCGGACAGGCTTGTGGGCGGAACGGGTGTGTATGTGGGTGGGGCCAGACATGTGGGCGGGGCCGGGAGGATCGCGAGAGCAAGACAGCGGCGTTTTGTGGCTGCCCAGGGATCCCCGCTGTCTGCTTCTTCACAGCGCAGGCTGAGAGTTATCTCTGGACACTGACTGGCAGGCTTGGGCTGCGGCAGCCAGTGTCCGGAGATGACTCTCAGCCTGCACTGTGAAGAAGCAGACACCGGGGATCCCTGCATCCCGCGATCGACCCATACGTCCTTTGCGATCTACCAGTAGATCGCGATCGACGTATTGGGCACCCCTGGTCTACATCATTCTAGCTATGTCTAGATGTCGGTAGAATATTCTAGACGTCTGCCTGTTTACTATATAAGCACATCTGCTGGACAGCAGTACTTATTGTAATTGCAGTTATAGTGTGATAGTGGATAGCGATATTGTGTGAGAGCAAGTGTAGCAACTGAATAGGACTGAGAAATATAGGGTGTAGTTAGATGCAGAGATGGCATCAAGAGGCTGTAAGGATTCTGCTGATTCGTTTTGCTACATATGTGACTAGAGTTGAGCGAACAGTAAAATGTTCGAGGTTCGATATTCGTTTTGAGTAGCCCCTCAATATTCGACTACTCGAATCGAATATCGAACCCTATTATAGTCTATGGGGGGGAAAATGCTCGTTTCAGGGGTAGGCAACATTCGATCAAATTATACTTACCAAGTCCATGAGTGAGGGTCGGGCTGGATCCTCCGAGAAGTCTTCTCCTTGCAGCGTCCCCGCGGCATCTTCTGGCTCTGAATTCACTCTGCCAGGCATCGGGCCTGGGCAGAGCCAACTGCGCATGCCCGCACTACAGTATAATTGTAAATCTAGAAAGTAAAAACACTGTTAAGTTAAATATCTCGACTCTTACATTACTGTATAATGACATTATTTTTCTATGACATTTTGTCATTGTATATGAAGGTAGACAGCTGAATATAGTCGTTATTTTTACTAATATTAATTTTTTTCGATGCCCTGGTCATAAAAACAAAGTAGATTGATAATAATTAGTATTTTCTGTAATGCCAACCTATGCAGTCTTAGGAAATAATATTTGATGAACAAGGACAAAAACTCAACTTATTTAACACAAAATAGTATAATTGCCTAGAAAAGCTGGTCAACTCTTGACACACATCAATGTAGCAAAGTTTAATGTTACAGACAGCCTATTAGCTACACTGTGATACATGGTTAACTTGACTTTCAATATATTTCAATGATTTTTATTGTCTTCTTTAACTAGCTAACAGGATGTTATTGGTGTAAAGTTACATTCGCTACATTTGCATCTTGGCATGTTCAGTTGAGAAGAAAAGTAAATACATCCATAGATATTTTAATGAAATAATTGTACAGTGTGCATCTTACAGTGCTCCTTGCTGTCACCTTTGGGGAAAATACAATAATGGTTTCATCAATCATTTTTAAAGTCTATGACTGAAGATTCTGAGCTGAATTCTTACATAATTTATGATGATCTACCACATACTGAGAGTTTCAATTAATCACATAGAGAAAGGATGGGTAGACAAAGTATTGAAAATCACAAATATGCTGGTTTTATCGTAAGCACTAAAAAAAATCATGATAAACAAAGGTTATAACTATTGAAGATTTTATTCTTTCTGTTCCCTAAGGTAAATTCACACCAGTTCAAGGCAACATAATGGAACATATATTGTCTGTGGCCAGGTTATCCATTTCTGAAGGGAAATGTACATATCCCAAAGTAGGAACTAACAATATATTAAAACTTCACCTTTATTATAACTTAATTAAAATAGTCTTTAAAGGTTAAAAAATGTGTAAATCAGACCACTCCAGAACATAAAATGGCCAGTGCACTACAAACAACAAATCTGGTCAATGCCAGTACTTTCACTCTAGGCAATTCTAGAGGACAGACATCTAAGGGAAGATAGGAAGGGGATTGATGTTTATATTATCCCTAACAACCAAACCCTATCTCCCTATATATCACATACAAAATTATGCTCAGGCTACTAAACAGGCTAAAAAGAGGAATAATGTATCACTCGACCAGTTACATAACTCAGGCAGCCGTGCACACCCACCTCCTGAGGCCACTGGCCTAACGCCAAGCCAACAGGTGGCGCAAGAGGACACTCAATCTGCCACAGGTCAGATACAAATTTAGCCCGAAGTGCCCTTGCATAGATAGCTCCTATTCATCACCCTACGTGTTTTATCTCCTTACGAGAATCTTCAGAGGCTGTTGTAAATCAAATTTGTGCAGTTACCAGCAGTAACAACTGCTTTTTACCCAAGCACTAGCGGTGGAATGGTCTGACCATCAGCAGGACCGCTCCTTATTCATCCAGTAGACCACATTATGCTTACTATCTAGTAGCCCACTGATATATATTAAGCCTAGCTCTTTATAATCCAGTAATATATATTCTATTTTGTCCTAGTTGTTCCTACAGAATTATCCATTCTTTCTTGACCAAATCCCATAGCACCCAGTACCTTATGACTCAGTAACAGATTAACATGTTCTGTAGTTGGAACCGTGAAAAGTGAGAAAGCTTAAGCATTTAAGTGACTTTGACAAAGGTCAAATTGTGATGCTAGACAATACCTAGCACTTTATCTCCAAAATGATTTTGATAGAAAGAGGATAATTTCTATAAGAGATTGTGATAGTCATAACGGCACCATAGAAAAAAGGAATTAGGTGGCCTGGTCTGATGAATCACATCTCCTTTTACATCTTGTGCATAGATGGTTACATGTGTAAAAGTCAGTACTGTTTATGGCCCTTGACCCTATTTGGTGGCCCATTCACAGATGGCACAGAGAAGAGAAAGACATGCAGCTGCATCTTTGAATTTGACTTTACTACAACAGTAGGGTAATAGTAACAATATATGGTGCAGGCTTGGTGGTTACAATCACAAATAAGTACAAAGCTTGGTGGTTACAAAGACTCTTAAAGACATATGGATTAGCATTGTAAAGTGGCATTTTAACAGTCTCCCTTAGAAAACACACAGGGGCAGATAAACTAATAAATATCCACCAGAATTCTGGTGTCATTTGCACAAATAAAAACGTGTACATGTATTACACCTCATTTTCTATATGTTTTATGCACTTTCTAACAGTATTTGTGCCTCGTTCAACCTGTTACTTGATAGAGGATGTGGCTTAATATTCTAAACTGAGACAGAAATCGCACCAAAAGAGTCTCTTTCAGAAGACACGCAGCAAATTGGTTAGTCTCTCTTAGAAGTTACTCAGTGTATTGTTTTCCAATACACAGAGGCTTCAAGATCAGCTCGTGTTAGCTATACTGGGCAAGTACATCCTCATTCTCTGGTTGTAAACAGCAGTAGTTTCCATGGCCATCCTCAGCCTATAGAAAGTGGTCTGAAACCTCTTTCAATGTTCTAGGGACATTTCCAGTAAAAGGAGTTTCCACAGACATGGTAGTTCCAAGCAAGTTTAGCAGTTAAGTACTCAACAGGACCTTAGGAACCCCAGCTACAGTGCAACATCCTTGCTAAACCAAGCTCTATTCTTAAAACCCTGGCCTGTTTGTTGCCCCAGCTCTCCATCACTCCCCTGACACTTGTGGTACCATCAACTGCTCACTAAACTAAAACTAACTATGACTCCGAGGCACAGTAATAAAGTTCAGACATATACTTGGTTATACTTGTTAAAAAGTGACGCCACAGCGCTGGTCATAACCGAAAGTTGCTGCTGGCAACAAATAGCAACCAAGAAAATCAAGCAAGTATAACAATAATCAAATAGGCACATTGCCCCCAAAGGTAGTGATCCCCAATAATTCTTCAAAGACCTCCAACACATTACATTGGCCTTGTTGTAGTGTATGATGTCCATCTGGATACTAATAGTCCACAAGTGTCCAATATTGGCAGGAGATCAGTGAGGAGGTGGGGTATCCCAACACTATGATGTTGAAGTCACTGGTAAGGGGTGCCAGGCACACTAACCCTGGTATACCCTGTAACACTATCTCTGTACCCTGTAACAATTCTTGTCCTGAAAAGGGCAGTACTAAGAATTCCCCTTGAAAGTATTCCCTAGAATAACCCTGTTGCCCCCAAAAGTATATTCTAGAATCAATCTGTCCCAGCGAAACCACCCATCTTCTCAGTATAGTCTTGGATGTCTTATGAGAATTCTCCCTTTAACCATATTAACCATATTTAACCATATATTCATTCTACTACTATTTCATCTGGTGTCCATCTACATTCACCTCCATGTGAAAAAAAAATGATGGAAGTTTTCTTCTATTATTTTTTTTTTTACTTTTCTGATAGAAGAAAAAAAATCATGCATACAATACTTTTTCTTCTGTTACAAAAGTAAAAAATGTGATGGAAAAAAGCAGCAATCACATTTTATTACATTATGGTCAATAGTAAATATATTCCTTAATATACTACTGTTAATGTCAGTTGCTCTCATCCTATGGAAGATTAGAGCAATGGACTGTAATAACAGTATTGTGAACATACCCTTAGAGCTAAGTTAAGGGTGGGTACATCTATTTAATATAAGCCACTTACTTGGGAAAATGTGATTACAGTAGGGTGCACTATTTAAAGAAGAAGAATTACTAGAAGAATGCAATGTGATGCTCTGAGTAAGGTGGTAATCTGGTATATGAAACAATAAGACATAATTCTTACATACAAAGTATGCAGAACATCAACTGACTAGCAGTTGTATACAAACATGACAAAACCATATTTAAGGGGTCAGCTAGAATTAGAAAAAACATGGCTGCTTAGGGGCGGTTCACACTTGCGCCTAGTGTCCGGTTTGTGCATTCCGATGGGTCTCCGTCTTCAGCCCTGGCGAAACTGGATGAGAAAACCATTTTTTTTTTAGCTGGACACAAAGTCCTGCATGTCCAACTTTGTGTCCGGCTAAAAAAACTGTTTGCCTGCGGACAGGCCACAGGCGGACACGAGCAGTCAACTTTGCAAACCCATTCAAGTGAATGGGTTTTAAAACTGACCATCGGGTTTCTGTCCCCTGTCCAGTTTCGCCAGGGCAGAAGACGGAAATCTGACAGAATGCACAAACTTTACACCAGGTGCAAGTGTGAACTGCCCCTTACCCCTGTCCATGGGTTGTGTCTATATTGCATTTTGGCATCACAAAATTGAATAAGGTAAAGCTCAAATACCAAATACAATCTTTTGACTGGTGGAAATGATTTTAGAAAGCAAACAACCCCTTAATGCACTGGAAAATATTATATGATGCCTTTACTCGGTGATGTACATATATATAAGTACTAGAGGGAGGACCCGGCTTGGCACGGGTATATTACATTTTATGTTTGTGTAGTGGCCCCATAAGAATTGTCCAATTTTGCACTGGTGTATTTTGTATGTGGTTTGTGTGTATGTCCATAAGCGTCATGTGATTATGTGTATCTCATTTTACATAGTGAAAAATCTGTGATCAGTTGTTATGGATACCTGGAGTAAAGCTGTATCTAATCCTTCCCCATGTAGTACTGTGTTTAGATGCAAGTATGTAATCCTTGTTGGTGTGGTACTGTGTGCAGATGCACATATCTAATCCTCCGGCGTGTGGTACTGCGTGCAGATGCACATATCTAATCCTCCGGCGTGTGGTACTGTGTGCAGATGCATGTATCTAATCCTCCCCTGTGTGGTATTGTGTGAAGAGGTGCGTATCTAATCCTCTGGTAAGTGAAACTGTGTGCAGACGTGCATATCTAATCTTACGGCGTGTGGTACTGTGTGCAGACGTGCGTATCTAATCCTATAGTGTGTGGTACTGTGTGCAGAGGCATGTATCTAATCCTCCCCCGTGTGGTACTGTGTGCTGAGATGCGTATCTAATTCACTGGCGTGTGGCACTGTGTGGAGAGGCATGTATCTAATCCTCCAAATTGTGGTACTGTGTTCAGACGCACATATATAAACCTCCCCTGTGTGGTATTGTGTGTAGATGCACGTATCTAATCCTACAGCATGTGGTATTGTATGCAGACGCGTGTATCTAATCCTATGGCGTGTACAACTGTGTGAAGACGTGCGAATCTAATCTTCTGGCGTGTGGAACTGTAAGCAGACGCTCTTATCTAATCCTATGGCATGTGGTACTGAGTGCAGAAGTGCTTATCTAATCCTCTGGTCTGTGGAACTGTGTGCAGATGCATGTATCTAATCCTCTTGCATGTGGTATTGTGTGCAGACGCGTGTATCCAATCCCCCGGCGTATGGTACTGTGTGCAGATGTGCATATACAATCCTCTGGCGTGTGGTACTGTGTGCAAATGCGCGTATCTAATCCTCCCATGTGTGGTATTGTGTGAAGAGGTGCGTATCTAATCCTCTGGCAGTGGTACTATGTGAAGACATGCGTATCTAATCCTCCAGCGTGTTGAACTGTGTGCAGATGCACGTATCTAATCCTCCCCTGTGTGGTATTGTGTGAAGAGGCGCATATCTAATCTTACAGCGTGTGGAACTGTGTGTAGATGTGCGTAATCTAATCCTACGGCAGGTGGTACTGTGTGCAGACGTGCTTATCTAATCCTCTGGCGTGTGGTACTGTGTGCTGAGACGCGTATCTAATTCTCTGGCTTGTGGTACTGTGTGCAGAGGCATGTATCTAATCCTACAAAGTGTGTTACTGTGTGCAGACACACGTATCTAATCCTCCCCTGTGTGGTATTGTGTGAAGAGGCGCGTATCTAATCCTATGGCGTGTGGAACTGTGTGTAGACGCGCGTATCTAATCCTACAGCATGTAGTACTGTGTGCAGACATGTGTATCTAATCCTCTGGTGTGTGGTACTGTGTGCAGATGCGCATATCTAATCCTCCCTGTGTGGTACTGTGTGCTGAGACGCAAATCTAATTCTCTGGCTTGTGGTACTGTGTGCAGAGGCATGTATCTAATCCTCCAAAGTGTGGTACTGTGTGAAGACACACATATCTAATCCTTCCCTGTGTGGTATTGTGTGAAGAGGCGCATAGCTAATCCTACGGCATGTGGAACTGTATGTAGATGCGCGTATCTAATCCTACAGCAGGTGGTACTCTGTGCAGACACGCGTATCTAATCCTATGGAATGTGGTACTGTATGCAGACATGCATATCTTATGCTCTGGTGTGTGGAACTGTGTGCAGATGCGTGTATCTAATCCTTTGGCATGTGGAACCATGTGCAGACGCACATATCTAATCCTTCAGTGTGTGGAACTGTGTGCAGAAGTGCGTATTTAATCCTCTGGTGTGTGGGACTGTGTGCAGACGCGTGTATCTAATCATCTGGCATGTGATACTGTGTGCTGATCTGTGTATCTAATCCTCTGATGCGTGTATCTCAGTTTGGATATTAGTGTTGGATTGTGCATGTGGAGTGACCGTGTGTATTGCAGTTGGAATATGAGTGAAAGTCTTGCAGGTTTGTATTGGCTAAGGGGGGGGGGGGGCACTGTGTTTGGAATGCTGTATCTCAGCAACGGTACGTCCGAGCGAGTTGGAGTCTCGTCTTAAACCTTCCCGGATACCTGAAGTATCTCTGTACCAAATTTGGTGAAAATCGTCCAGTCGTTTGGTTTGCATTAGAGAACAGACGGACAGACAGACAGAAATTCATTTTTATAATATAGAGAGATATGATAATTTGATAAAATCAATATTGGATCTTCTAATTGACATAAACCTTGTTTATTCATGTCAAAATAACAAATACGACTTTTTTTATTTCCAACAAAAACAACATGATTTATTTAAAACATTAATATTCATCAACACATAATTCATCATTTGTTCCCGATAACTATGAGAAAGCATCAGGCGGTCGCAATTTCAAAACATGATCAGCAGATGCTTTCATAACATATTACCCTTAGCAGAGAGGGTTTGGCAAAGCAAGACATGTAAATAAAAAGCTTTCCACTCGCTTTAACTCATTAACCAGTGATAAGTTATAGAAAAAAAATATTTCAAGCACCATATTTAATGTTGTGCCCTAAGTGCTAAAATGCAAAATTACTGCTGGCAAAGTATTATGTTATGTTAACAGTCTGAGGATCTGTAATCACACAAATCACATTTTCCAGAAACCGCTATTATCCATTTTGAAAGGCAAAAGCTAGAAAGTATATACTATCTTCTCAATGTACTGACAGTTTTTGTAAAATAAACAGCAACAACCAAAATCTGCCTCTTATATAGTAGAAACAATTTTATAACACAGAATTGAACAAATATTATATAAAAATTATTTTTAGAAACTTTTGATGTCACAGAGACATGTCATAAGTAGAGATGAGCGAGTAGTATTCGATCGAGTACCACTCGCTATTCGAATGGAAAAGTTCGATGCAAAACCAGCATTGATTGGCCGAATGCTATACAGACAGCCAATCAACGCTGGTTCTTCTCCCACCTTTAGAAGTCTTCTCCGTGCAGCTTCCCCGCGGCGTCTTCCGGCTCTGAATTCACTCTGCCAGGCATCGGGCCTGGGCAGAGCCGACTGCGCATGCCCGCGCTATAAGAAAATGGCCGCTTTGACTGTAAGCGGCCATTTTCTTGTAGTGCGAGCATGCGCAGTCGGCTCTGCCCAGGCCCGATGCCTGGCAGAGTGAATTAAGAGCTGGAAGATGCCGCGGGGACGCTGCAAGGAGAAGACTTCTCGGAGGATCCAGCCCGACCCTCACTCGTGGACTTGATAAGTGTAATTTGATCGAACGTTGCCTACCCCTGAAATGAGCATTTTTCCCCCATAGACTATAATAGGATTCGATATATTAGATTCGAGTAGTCGAATATTGAGGGGCTACTCAAAACGAATATCGAATATCGAACATTTTACTGTTCACTCATCTCTAGTCATAAGTTTTGATCAGTGAGGCCTCCATCGGTAAACTAAGTGGCAGAAATACAAAAGCTGCGATACTTTGTCTCTTTGTTTATGTGCAACTATTTTGTAAACTCACAGAAAGTTTGATTTTGACAAATCTACAAGAAATAGAATACTATGAAGCCAGAATTGATCAAAAATTTTAAAAAATCTTAGTAAAATACGTAATATGTTAAGCCTTTTCTGAATTTCACTATAAATGGAGTATGTCAGACCTTTCAACATGGCGGAGCTGGTGTCATAGCATAACATCTCTGCTGTTTATACTGCACACATACATCATGTGTCCATTATCTGAGACAACTAAACCTCCCAAATGCTATGGTAAATTGCAACCATGGCATTTGAGAAGTCATTTTGAGAAACAAGGATCTTTCTAGTGACCAAACTTCTTCCTCAGGTAGGTCTCATTATAAACAGAGCAATTTTACCTTTGACTGCAATACTTTACTACTGTAGTCTACGGTAAAAATCAATCTAATGATCATATATTTAACCTCATAGAGTAGACTCTTAAACCATACCACTAAAATTATTAAAATTATTAAAAATTCCCAACTTTTTAATAGTATTAAAACATAACAAGAAACCATATAACTTTAGTATACTGACCCCAAGAATATAGGTATTATCAAGGTCGGGAGTCCACTGACATTTTCCTGCTCTTTATGAATTGAGATACTTTACACAGACCCTACCTTGCACTTGGGACCGTGTAGATTCTCTTCTGGCATTGGGGCAGGTGCCCTCTTCTGGACTCTGAAAATGTTTCGGACAGGACTCAATATATACATATTTATGAGACTCTTTTTGTATGTTATCCCATGTTTTGTTTCTACTGCTGCTATGCAATCCACGTGTCTCGAAGGTAACAGACCACAAACACTCTGTAGTTTCCTCCTACCAAATTTACATTAGCATAAAATAGAGAACAGATGGAAGAAAGTATGAGACTACAGGCCTGTAGAATTATATGCCGCAGATTTGTTTACTGTTATCATAGGAATGCGTAGTCTTCTCAGATGATGCGGGAACACAACAATAGAGAATTTTAGATGAAGACCTATAGAGAAGTGGCTTCATTTTTCATTTGAGATTTATTGTATCTGAAGCCTTGAAAATAGTTTATAGAACCCTCTTAATAGAGCTATCCCACAAATAAGAAAAATCTTATGTGCAGTACCATTTTCACCTGTTTTAGCCTCTTTACTGACCCCACTATAGCTCTGGTCCTTTCATTTTTTGTGAGCAAGCACAAGCTTTTAGTTTTCAGTCTGGCTCTTTCCAGCCCAATCCTTAGTTGTGTGAGCCCCAATGCACTGCCCTTGCACATGCTCAGTAGGATAGAGCAAACAAAGTGAAGCTAGGCAACACTTAGCAGGGACCTGGATGAGTCGCAAGCAGACGGATGGACAATGTGTGCCCATCAACTCACAGCTGCTGGTGCTCATTACTATAGACATCAGATAGAGAAAGTACTTCCCAACATGGGGAAATAGGTGATTTTAAAGGGGTTCTCCCATCTCAGCCTTTCAGCCAGGCTGTATGCAGTGTCTGCTTCACACTTCCTGTATTTCTTTCCCTCCCCCTCCCTCCTGCTGAACGGGACAAACACTTCTGCAGGTCAGATAATCTGCAGATTCTTGTACAGAAGGACTCCATGTTAGGGCGGGTTCACACCTGCGCCCTTGTCTGCTTTAGGCAATCCGGCTAGGTTTCCGTCTTCTGCCCCGAGAAACAGGACAGAGGAAGGAAACCTGATAGTTTTCACACCCATTCAAGTGAATGGGCTTGAAAAGTGAGTGCCTTTGAGCGTTTTGTACCTGTCTGCGGTGAATCCGTTTTTTTTTTAACCAGTCACAAAGTCGGACATGCAGGACTATTTCACTATTTCTTCCCCATATCACCATATTACCATATCATGCGTCAACACACATTTTCCCAGTAATAAAGAAAATAAATATTCACTCACAGGTGAATAGCGAGATATATACATTAAAATGCTTCTGTCACCTGGATATTTTTGAAAAAAAGAAAAAGAAAAAAAATGAGAAACTATTTCCAAGCGTCTTCTGTCTCTGCTGATCCCCAGGACATGTTGTTGTTTATGCTTTTGGGAAGGAGATGTCATCTTCAGAGTTAATCACTGTGATCTTGTCAGTTTCTTTTCTAATCTCATAAATCTCCTCAAGGAAAAATTACTCCTTTGAGCTCATTATTTATGTCTCATGGCAATTATACATTTGAAACAGATAGTGTAAGACAAAAATTAATTTAGACATATCTTCTGTATATGCAAAATATATTTCTAGACCCTGGTTTAAAATGCACTATTAAAATAACCTTGTCATCTGGTTAAATAATACATATAAATAACTGTATTGTAACATCTCTGCCTGTTCGGGTCACTGCACCACCCTCTGCTCGTGTGCTGCGGTGCAGGAGGCGGGTGCAGTTTGGTTCTTGGCTTAAAGTTTTTGGTCGCACTGTGTGAACTTGGCTCTAGTTCTGTGATTGTATTTGCACCACACCCGTCTTCTGCCATTGTTGCCTCTGTCCATTAAGTGGTTAATTTTTTCTTGCCTGTGATTGACAGCCTGCCTTCCTGTCAACTCCAGGGGCGGGTTCTTCCTCCCCTATTTTATCTTGGCTCCCATTCACACCAGTGCTTGCTATTGCCTTGTGCATACTCGCTCCGTACTGTCCCTATTTTTGCTTGTATTCTTATCCATGACCTTTGGCTTTCCCTACTGACTATTCTTTGGACTCCGATTTGGCACTGCATTGCTCGACTGTTACTGACCCTTGGCTAGCTGACCTCTCTTTCTTGTTGTCCGTCTTGTCTGCGTTTTGTGTCTCACATATCCAGGAAGGGACTGTCTTAGTGATTGCCGCCTATTACGTAGGATAGGGCCTGGCAATAGGAAGGGTCAGTTGGGGGCTTTAGCTTAGGGCTCACTGTCTCTTGTGTCCTGTTCCTGGGTTCAACAGCTACTGGGGAATTGCTGTCCTAGCAATTCCCTAACATGTATTCTGTCAACTATTTTGCTTTTTTTTAGACCCTGCAAAACAATCTTTTTACCATGAGGAAACACCTAGAAATAGACTTCCTATCATGATGCCTATTTCCCTTTATTCCTCGAGGAATAGACACATTTTCATTGTTAACATGCCTATAGGAGTTACTGTGGATCTTCTGAGATACAAAGAGATTCACACTAAGCAAGAGAGTAGAGATTCAGGGATTGAGTTCTTTACTCATTACCCTTAAGGTATGGACTCTCCAATAGGAAAAAAAAAATCTTAGCTGAAACAAAAAACAAATTCAAATTAACCTTATTGGTCAGTCACAGGAAGATGGAAGAAGGTTGTTCAAGCCTTCAGTGTTAGCTGGTTGATGGACAAGTGCACCGATCGTTTAAAATTGTTATCATGAGAGAGGCAGCAGCAAAGGACCCAAAAGGTCACGGGAGGACAATGCCGAGCCCAGAGGCTTTGAGCAGTAGAACAGAAATCCATGGTCGTGGAGGCAACTATGCAGGACGACAGAAGAGAACAAAATGGTGGCGCCAAGTTGAGTGAGGTGACAACCACTGTAAAGGGAACTCATACATTTCTCATTCTCATCATCTGGTCAGATTTACCACAATAAGTATTGCACTACTTGTATTTTAGTCTGATCAGCGACTACTGTATTGTATATGTTTCTGGTTGCTTACACAGTGTCGACATATTTTGCCTTCAGCACCTCAGTGCTGCAAAGATAACAATTTTAAGCACTGAGACACCAAAGCTTTCTAGACATGTAAGATGACATGTGAGATGTCTTCATTACAGAACCCAAATGAACATTTTACAATATCCATTAAAAATGTTGTCACATAGTCTAGAATGTGATAAGTTCAGACTCAATTTGTGATAAGTGGCAGGAAGTACTGTGAAAATCTGAATGGTGGAAACACATGTTAAATGGATTAAAGCTGACATATGCTGATCCTGCAGAGAAAAGACTTTTCTACCATCATAGTACAGATTAAAGTTTAATATAAATTTATTGTGTAACTAGGAAAGCCTGGATCATATAGCAAACTTTTTACTGGGCCCCACGCCCAGCACCAGGATCCTATTTCCCCATACCACCACCATTCCCCCATCACACACCACCAGAGATAAAAAAAAACCCCTACAGATAAGCTTAGAAGAACACTGTTCGACTGTTCGAACGGATTTCGAACCCCATTATAGTCTATGGGGGGAAATGCTCATTTCAGGGGTAGGCAACATTCGATAAAATCATACTTACCAAGTCCACGAGTGAAGGTCGGGCTGGATTCTGCTTGAAGTCTTCTCCTGGCGCAGGGTCCCCGCGTCCTCTTCCGGGTGGAATTCACTCTGCCTAGGCATCCGGCCTAGGCAGAGCCGACTGCGCATGCGCGTGCGGCTCTGCCTAGGCCCGATGCCTGAGCAGAGCCGACTTCGCATGCGCATGTATGCGCATGCATGCCCGCGCATGCGCAGTCGGCTCTGCCTAGGCTGGATGCCTAGGCAGAGTGAATTCCACCCGGAAGAAGACGTGGGGACGCAGCGCGGAGAAGACTTCGGAAAGGTAAGAGAAGAACCAGCGTTGATTGGCAGAATGTATAGCATTCTGCCAATCAACGCTGGTTCTGTATCGAACCTTAAACTTCGAACAGCTAGTAGTGTTCGATCGAGTACGAGTATTTCGAATACCGCAGTATTCGATCGAGCACGTACTCGATCGAACACTACTCGCTCATCTCTATTTATTAGTACTAACTGTGACACTGGCTTTCATTCCCCTTCACCTTGGCAGTTAACTTATAGATTGGATCGTACCATTAAAGACACTTGTCCCATACAATAGTAGATAATTGTTAGATTACTGGGACTCTCTGTGATTAGGAGAGTAGAGGCCTGAAAATCAATGTGAATGCACCAGAAGCTCCATAGATGTGAATGGAGCACCAACCATGTATGTGCACTAACACTTTATTCACATGGAGGATGCAAGGGGACCCATTATCCTGATCTCTGGAGGTCCCAGAAGTTTGACCCTCAGGGATCTGATAATTAACCCCTATAAAGACAAGTTAGAAGAACAATGCATCTGTCTCTCATTTCTCACTGAATTCATCTCTCTGGAGTCAGAGTTTCATTTTGGTTCTCTGAATAAGATGGTGCAGCACTCACGGCTCCCTCTTTCATTTCAATGTAACCTGCAGCTTCCACCCCACAGCAAATGGTGCTAAGCAGAATGAGTAGGAGAGATCCTTCTGATGCTGATCAGCACAATCTACATGAGGAGAGACTGAGAGAGGACTAGACACAGATGTAGGAGGAAAACAGTGCTAGGTACAAGGGATACAAGCAGCGGGCAGGCCCCTAATGTAGTTACAGTGTGGCAACAGTGCACTATTAGCGGGCAAAGGGAGAGCAGTGATAAAGAATACATACTGGGGACTTTGGGCATTGGCACGGGCCCCCTAATGTCCTGGGTAGTGGCTGTTATGGCAGTATGGAGAACAGCAGCTTAACTCATGGCACACTTATTTGAACTGGTCCATCTAAGTGGATATGTGAAAGCTGTAACTACCACACATTTTTCCTATAGAAGCCATAGCATTAGATGATGAATGGCCATCCATATAATGTAACACATTGAGAGCTTTAGTCCAGAAAAGAAGGAATCCAGGATAAGTACATGTCATCAGGGGATCTAGCTGCAAGCTACACAAAAGACATAAAAAGTAACAGACAGGATAGAGCAAGACAAGGGGGTGCCACCGTCAAGTGACACCACCTCCTCATCTGCAGTCCGGTGCTACAATGACTGCGATTGTGGCCGCTGCAGAAGAAAATTGAATAGCTCAAGCCCTGCCCCTACAGGGAGCAACTAGAAGTTGGAGGAACAAATCAGAATCATAAAGGGTAGAAATATCCATCTCCCTGGTCTGTCCCCCCCAGCTTATGTAATCACCACATCACAGGGGGGCGGTGCCCTGGGATGTGCTTAGCGTCTCTTAGAACTTACCGTGCTGGATCCTGGTGCAGTAAGTATACAGTAAGGAGAATAGGTTGCCAGGGCACTTGAATGGAAGATCTGATGAGGAGGCACAGATATACTGTATAGTAAAACATAAGATCTAGGGCATGCAAGCAGACATAAAATGGATATCCCCATGCCACTCTCTGGATCCCCACCGTAAGGCCCACACAACCAATCTATTGTGTGAGCAAGAAATGAAAGTAAATAAGTAAGATGAGTATAGGTCTCCCTGTAGGGTGCTACATGTACATGAATAAGAAAGGAGCAATATAGATGGATGAGTGCACAAATCACAAACATATAAGGAGTTTTGCGACATGACTGGCTGATATAGTGCCACTGCTATATATATGTGCTAAATTTCCCTGCTCCAATCTAATGCAGAATAATCTGAGTGTCAAAGAAAGGTGAATACAAAGAGATACCATCAATCATTGTCATGTGTATAAATCTTAGCCTATGTAGTAATGGCTCATAGAAATTCTAAAATATAAAAGTCAACATAGGCAATGATGCAGTCTCATAAGTGAATATTTGGGATGCCCCCAAATAGGAAGTCCCTCAGATTATCATGGTAAAAAAAATAAATAAAATATATGTATATGTAAATAAATTCAGTTTAGGAGGCCTATGTGATACACAAAGTGAATGCTGATGCAGCAGAACATGGGAGGGGGACAAAGGTCATCTGGTCCCGGTATACGAGCTGACCAGGTGACAGTCTGTCCCTCCTGCCACATCATGCTGAACATGCTCAGGGTAGGTTCACATCTGCCACAGATTCTGCTGAAAATCGGAGGAGTAAAAAAATTCCTGAATGGAGGACTTTTCTCTCCCCCAGTTTTGTTATAAAACGATGGAATCCCAACGAACATCCAGCGGACTTATGATAAGTTATCAGTCAGTGATGAGTTGGGGTCTGATACCCAAATCTCGCAGAGATCAGTTTCACCAGCAGGCTACAGGCTGTAGGAGCTCCCTGTCCGCTAGCAGTTTCCCTTGCCCAGATGCATTTATGAAAAGTTGTTTATAACTGGACACCTGTTTTAAGTAAATAATTTTAGAAACCCTTTGAGATTGCTAGAGTATGGTGAATCGCATTGCCTACAATGAGATACGGTGTCTGATGGACAGTTATTTCTATTATCACAACAGAAAATATAATCTCCATGACTGACCAGAACTGGGTCAGGGGATAATCATACACATTAGGGAGAGTGTGTGCCTACATAGGCAGTATGGAGACTTACAAGTCATTCCTGCTCCACTAGGGATTCTGGGTAAAAAATATGCAAATCTATTCTCCAGGATGTAATTAGGAGAACAGTGCCTCTGTATGCTGCTCTCTAGAGGACAGCCTCCTTAACATCATGCATGACTCAGAGGGCAGCATACAGAGGCACTGTTCTCCTAATTACGTCCTGGAGAATCTAGATTGTACTTTTGTAAAATGGATTCCTTCCTTTGTGGACTAAAACTCTCAATGTGTTAGATTATATGGATGGTCTTTTATCATCTAATACTATGGCTTATGTAGACAAAATGTCTGGTAGGTACAGCTTTCACCTATCCACTTAAATGGACATGTTCAAATAAGTGTGCCATAAGTTAAGCTGCTGTTCTCTACACAACATGGGTTTATGACAATTTTTCATAAAATCTCATGTTAAAGGGTTTTGCCTGGCAAAAAGAAAAAACTTTTACAAAAAGGTCAGTTTTTCTGGGAGTTCCTGGCATCTCCTGCATTTGTTTACATGGGTAGCTTTCTGTTCTGTTTTCCTACAACTACTATGATGCCTTGCGCTTCACTAAGAGCTGAGCTCCCTCTCTTACCCTGCTTCCTGTGTCCACTACTAGCCCTTCCCACCTAACTAATTCAACCCACCCCATCATACTTAACTGTCTTCCTGTCTGGATCTTCTAGGCACAGGACATCATATCCTTCAGGGTGCAGGCTCCTCCTCTTTGCTGACATCTGGATAGAGCTGAAGTGCTGATATACACTATAGCTGGCAGCCCAGCTTTGTTGCGCACGCAAAAAGAGGAGGTGCCGACCACTGTGAAGGAAGAGATGTCCCATTCCCAGAAGATTTGGACAAGAAGAAAGGTAAGTGTGATAGAGTGGGGGTGGGTTTAGTATAGTTGACGTTCCCCTTCTGGAAATGGAGAAATGGAACATCACCAGAATGTCTGAAAATGTGCCTGGGTTGGTTACATGACCGCATTTAAGTCAGTTACCTTGTAAGTAAGTTACAAGGTAGGCTGGGGAGGGTGTTTAGCTTAGTTTACACATTTCATTTCCTCTCGGACAACCCTTTTAACTATCCTATTTTTGTTCATGTTTCACTGCAGCCTTTCAAGTATTATATTAGCATGTTGTGATATTGTGTTGAGTTGGTGAATACCAGGGAGACAAATTGGACCAAACTGGAAGTCAGTTAAGTGTGGACATATCTATATGCTAGTTGGGAGGAGTCCCTAGAGCTGTAATCTTTGAAGAGACAACTCCTTTAACATTCATGTTGAGCATAGTTTTTACTTAACCTTTCTTATAAAGAAAATCTGCTAACCTAGACTATAAAGTATTCTGTTTAAGATATATCCTGTGGATAAGCTGTGGTCTAAGTTTTAAAAGGTTATGTCCTTACAGGCTCAAGTTATGTAAATCATGTACTGCCAATCACTCAGAAGACTCTTAAAAGGAAAGGCAATCAGTGTAGCTTAAAGCAGTTAGCCCGAGAGGCAAAGGATGAAATTTTAATGAAATACATTAAAAATTGTGATTATATTTTTCATTTCATTGTTCTTTCAACAGATTCTGTTTGTAATGGTAATTGAATAAAATATTATCATAATTAAAGTATAAATAAATGAGTCTATGCTCAAAATGAATATCTCATATCCACAGAAGAAAATCCATAAATGGGACTTTCCTAAGCCGCCGTATCAGTTTATTTGACATCAAGGACTGAATTCCATATACAAAAGAGATAACATGAAGAAACAGGATATAGACAGAATAACACTTTCCAGTTTTCAAAGAAAATAGAATATAATAAAACAATGAACTGATACATATCTTTAATCCAGAGAAAATGTTCCCTTCAGCACAAACAAAGCCATACACTTATCAGGAACAGATAGGTATCACTGTAACAACCGAATCTCGTCTGCAAAGCCCACAACGTCTTCAATAAAAAGATTTAAAACAAACAATTTTCAATACATTAAATATTTTAACCTAAAATCCTTATACTGTATTTTTTTATGATCGGTACTGATAATGCTGAAGTTTGTTAAGTAATTAACCAGTTCCTGACTATGATATGTGCACTCTTTAAAGTACTATTTATTTTATACTCATTTAATGGCTATAAATTTATATTCAACAAGCTACCCTTTTTAGACACCAGTATCCTGATGAGATCTTTACATTTTGCCCTTATCTAGACCATACAGACTGCAATGCTTCAGCCCCTATTTACATCGGGCCGTTCTCGAGCTCTCAAGGAGCTGAAATGGTGTAGATTGAGAAAGGCTGAATGAAATATTGCCATCTATATGGACTTGATGTGGGCATGATAAAAGACTTTCAGATGGATGCTTTTGTCTATTTATCTACTTATGATATTTTTCCAGGATTCAGCGGAGTCCACTTTTAATGAAATTTTTCCTTTCAGAATAAGCACACATTAGTGCTGTTCAACGTGTGTTATTTTGCTTTTGAGAGTCCTTTATCGTTAGGTTGTCCATCTCTTTAGTGAAAAGGAAAAAGAAAGATGGCTCAAAGTTTTTTTTAAGGTTTATAATGGTATTAAATGTATTCCTACCATTCAGTCTGTTATTTGTTTACTAAGCCTTTGAGATTTGTGATATACTGTGTGAATAGGGATACGTTTACTTGGTGTTTTTTTTACATGTATAGTTCAGTTCGTACAGAAAATGTAAAATCCGTGTGAATTATATCTGCAGACAGCGTCCTATTTATCATAATGGACAATATGCGCACATATAGAAGTGTACATGCACCCGTAATTGTGTCTACAGCCAACCCCTGCTAGAGCTTCCCTATTTAGGCGTACTTAGTTATCCTTCTGCCTGAGAAATAAGGTTGTACCCTGCTAGACTTGGTGTCTGGGTGCCTGATTTCTATGATTTCACCATTCACTCATTCATGACCACATTTCTGCCTGCTGTCCCTTTATTGTTTGTTACTCTATGTGACCATGGCATGATACTGACCTCTGAACGTTTCTTACCTGCCCCGACCACCTTCCTAAATCTGACCACTCATTTGTTACTACCACTTCTACCAATACTGGAATCATCTCAGCAGGTAGTGACCTTTCCCTCTCCGGAGAGCAACCATGTCTACTTCTGTATTCAGGGGTCAAAGGAGAAAATATATGGCATTCTGGTAACTCAGGTCACTAGCTGATTAGGATTCTGCAGTGAAATGAGAGAAGAACTATAGGTTATAAAAAGGTCTGAGTGTTGTAATTGTAGCAGGAGGAAAGTCCAAGACTAGAGATGAGCGAACACTAAAATGTTCAAGGTTCGAAATTCGATTCGAACAGCCGCTCAATGTTCGTGTGTTCGAACGGGTTTCGAACCCCATTATAGTCTATGGGGAACAGATACTCGTTAAGGGGGAAACCCAAATCCGTGTCTGGAGGGTCACCAAGTCCACTATGACACCCCAGGAAATGATGCCAACACCTCTGGAATGACACTGGGACAGCAGGGGAAGCATGTCTGGGGGCATCTAACACACCAAAGACCCTCTATTACCCCAACATCACAGCCTAACAACTACACACTTTACACACTCAATACCACCTCTCTGACAGTAGGAAAACACCTTGAAACATGTGTATTTGGCACTTGCAGTGAGGAGAGCTTGTCACCAGCAGTGAATTTGGCCCTTGTAGTAAGTTGAGGTTGGCACCAACATTTGTTTTGAAAATCAGGGTGGATTGAGCCTCTAACCAGCAGAGTTTGGGCAAATTCATGGTGGAGGGAGCCTCTAAAAACCCCAGTTTGGACCAATTCATGGTGGAGGGAGACTCTAAAAACCCCAGTTTGGACCAATTCATGGTGGAGGGAGACTCTAAAAACCCCAGTTTGGACCAATTCATGGTGGAGGGAGCCTCTAAAAACCCCAGTTTGGACCAATTCATGGTGGAGGGAGCCTCTAAACAGCCAAGTTTTGGGAAATTCATGGTGGAGGGAGCCTCTAACCAGCCCAGTTTGGACCAATTCATGGTGGAGGGAGCCTCTAACCAGCCCAGTTTGGACCAATTCATGGTGGAGGGAGCCTCTAAACAGCCCAGTTTGGGCAAATTCATGGTGGAGGGAGCCTCTAAAAAACCCAGTTTGGACCAATTCATGGTGGAGGGAGCCTCTAATTAGCCCAGTTTGGACCAATTAATGGTGGAGGGAGCCTCTAACCAGCCCAGTTTGGACCAATTAATGGTGGAGGGAGCCTCTAACCACCCCAGTTTGGGCAAATTCATGGTGGAGGGAGCCTCTAACCAGCCCAGTTTGGACCAATTAATGGTGGAGGGAGCCTCTAAACAGCCAAGTTTTGGGAAATTCATGGTGGAGGGAGCCTCTAACCAGCCCAGTTTGGACCAATTCATGGTGGAGGGAGCCTCTAAACAGCCCAGTTTGGGCAAATTCATGGTGGAGGGAGCCTCTAAACAGCCCAGTTTGGGCAAATTCATGGTGGAGGGAGCCTCTAACCAGCCCAGTTTGGACCAATTAATGGTGGAGGGAGCCTCTAAACAGCCAAGTTTTGGGAAATTCATGGTGGAGGGAGCCTCTAAAAAACCCAGTTTGGACCAATTCATGGTGGAGGGAGCCTCTAATTAGCCCAGTTTGGACCAATTAATTGTGGAGGGAGCCTCTAACCAGCCCAGTTTGGACCAATTAATGGTGGAGGGAGCCTCTAACCACCCCAGTTTGGGCAAATTCATGGTGGAGGGAGCCTCTAACCAGCCCAGTTTGGACCAATTAATGGTGGAGGGAGCCTCTAAACAGCCAAGTTTTGGGAAATTCATGGTGGAGGGAGCCTCTAACCAGCCCAGTTTGGACCAATTCATGGTGGAGGGAGCCTCTAAACAGCCCAGTTTGGGCAAATTCATGGTGGAGGGAGCCTCTAAACAGCCCAGTTTGGGCAAATTCATGGTGGAGGGAGCCTCTAACCAGCCCAGTTTGGACCAATTAATGGTGGAGGGAGCCTCTAAACAGCCAAGTTTTGGGAAATTCATGGTGGAGGGAGCCTCTAACCAGCCCAGTTTGGACCAATTAATGGTGGAGGGAGCCTCTAACCAGCCCAGTTTGGACCAATTAATGGTGGAGGGAGCCTCTAACCACCCCAGTTTGGGCAAATTCATGGTGGAGGGAGCCTCTAAACAGCCCAGTTTGGGCAAATTCATGGTGGAGGGAGCCTCTAACCAGCCCAGTTTGGACCAATTAATGGTGGAGGGAGCCTCTAAACAGCCAAGTTTTGGGAAATTCATGGTGGAGGGAGCCTCTAACCAGCCCAGTTTGGACCAATTAATGGTGGAGGGAGCCTCTAACCAGCCCAGTTTGGACCAATTAATGGTGGAGGGAGCCTCTAACCACCCCAGTTTGGGCAAATTCATGGTGGAGGGAGCCTCTAACCAGCCCAGTTTGGACCAATTAATGGTGGAGGGAGCCTCTAAACAGCCAAGTTTTGGGAAATTCATGGTGGAGGGAGCCTCTAACCAGCCCAGTTTGGGCAAATTCATGGTGGAGGGAGCCTCTAACCAGCCCAGTTTGGACCAATTAATGGTGGAGGGAGCCTCTAAACAGCCAAGTTTTGGGAAATTCATGGTGGAGGGAGCCTCTAAAAAACCCAGTTTGGACCAATTAATTGTGGAGGGAGCCTCTAACCAGCCCAGTTTGGACCAATTAATGGTGGAGGGAGCCTCTAACCACCCCAGTTTGGGCAAATTCATGGTGGAGGGAGCCTCTAACCAGCCCAGTTTGGACCAATTAATGGTGGAGGGAGCCTCTAACCAGCCCAGTTTGGACCAATTCATGGTGGAGGGAGCCTCTAAACAGCCCAGTTTGGGCAAATTCATGGTGGAGGGAGCCTCTAACCAGCAGAGTTGGTGGAAATCAGGGTGGAGGGAGCCTCTAACCAGCAGAGTTGGGGGAAATCAGGGTGGAGGGAGCCTAGTATTAGCAGAATTGTGCAACGCTTATGGTGGATGAGTATGAGGATGCGGAGGAATTGGAGAGGTTGAGTACAGACATGGAGTTTCATGTTGGGGTGCTTTACACAGGTGGGCACAAAAATGACGGCTCTACCCAGTGGTGGTTCATTTTTATCAAAGTGAGCCGGTCGGCACTCTCAGCTGACAGACGGGTGCGCTTGTCAGTGATGATGCCACCGGCTGCACTGAACACCCTCTCAGATAGGACGCTGGCGGCAGGACAGGACAGCACCTCCAAGGCATATAGGGCAAGTTCAAGCCACAGGTCCAACTTCGACACCCAATACGTGTAGGGCGCAGAGGGGTCGGAGAGGACAGGGCTGTGGTCGGAAAGGTATTCCCGCAACATGCGCCTATACTTCTCACGCCTGGTGACACTAGGACCCTCCGTGGCGGCACTTTGGCGAGGGGGTGCCATCAAGGTGTC
Source organism: Leptodactylus fuscus (assembly GCF_031893055.1). Classification (NCBI taxonomy): domain Eukaryota; kingdom Metazoa; phylum Chordata; class Amphibia; order Anura; family Leptodactylidae; genus Leptodactylus; species Leptodactylus fuscus. The sequence goes on from NC_134265.1 coordinate 79,059,028, forward strand.
CCAGACCTTAGACAGTGTGCCCCTCGTTTGTGTGGACCGGTGAGAACTTGGTTGCCTACTGGAGGAACTGCCCTCCCTGCCGCCAACGTCACATGCTGGAAACATCTCCATCATATTCTGCACCAATTGCCTGTGGCAAGCATTGATGCGATTGGCCCTCCCCTCTACCGGAATAAAAGACGAGATGTTGTTTTTATACTGGGGGTCAAGGATAGCAAAGATCCAGTACTGGTTGTCCTCCATGATTTTGACAATACGCTTGTCGGTTGTAAAGCACCCCAACATGAACTCAGCCATGTCTGCCACAGTGTTAGTTGGCATGACTCCTCTGGCCCCACCGGAAAGTTCAATCTCCATTTCCTCCTCATCCTCCATGTCTACCCATCCGCGCTGCAACAATGGGACGATTCGAAGTTGCCTGGAAGCCTCCTGTATCACCATCACATCATCGGACAACTCTTCTTCCTCCTCCTCCTCCTCCTCCTCCTCCATTAAACGCAGTGAAGCGGACAGATGTGTGGACCTACTCTCCAGCTGTGACGGATCGGATGCTATCCCTAACTCCTCTGTGTGATCTGAGTTATCCCTGATGTCAATCAGGGATTCTCTCAGAACACACAAGAGCGGGATTGTAAGGCTCACCATCGCATCCTCAGAGCTCACCCTCCTTGTGGACTCCTCAAAGACCCGTAGGATGTCACAAAGGTCTCTCATCCATGGCCACTCATGGATGTGAAACTGAGGCAGCTGACTTTGTGGCACCCTAGGGTTTTGTAGCTGGTATTCCATCAAAGGTCTCTGCTGCTCAACCACTCTATTCAACATCTGAAACGTTGAGTTCCAGCGTGTGGGGACGTCGCACAAAAGCCGGTGTTGTGGCACATGCAGGCGTTGCTGGAGAGATTTTAAGCTAGCAGCGGCTACTGTCGACTTGCGAAAGTGGGCGCACATGCGCCGCACTTTCACCAGTAGCTCTGGAACATTGGGGTAGCTCTTTAGGAAACGTTGCACCACTAGGTTGAAGACGTGGGCCAGGCATGGAACATGTTGGAGTCCGGCAAGCTCCAGAGCTGCTACCAGGTTCCGGCCGTTATCACAAACGACCATGCCTGGGCCCAGGTGCAGCGGCTCAAACCATATTGCCGTCTCATCGAGGAGGGCATCCCTCACCTCGGAGGCAGTGTGCTGTCTGTCCCCCAAGCTGATCAGCTTCAGCACAGCCTGCTGACGTCTACCAACGCCAGTGCTGCAACGTTTCCAACTCGTAGCTGGGGTCAATCTAACAGCGGAGGAGGAGGCGGTGGCGGAGGAGGAGGCGGTGGCGGAGGAGGAGGCGGTAGAGGAGGAGGAGGAGGGGGGTGTTCTTCTCGTGTCCCTGCCAGGAATGTTAGGCGGGGAGACGAGGTACACCGGGCCAGTTTGGGAAGCAGTCCCAGCCTCAACTACATTCACCCAGTGTGCCGTCAGTGAAATGTAGCGTCCCTGTCCGCATGCACTTGTCCACGCGTCGGTGGTCAAGTGGACCTTTGTGCAAAGCGCGGAACTAAGGGCCCGCCTGATGTTGAGTGACACGTGCTGGTGCAAGGCGGGGACGGCACACCGGGAGAAGTAGTGACGGCTAGGGACGGCATAGCGAGGTGCCGCAGTTGCCATCAGGTCCAGGAAGGCGGGAGTTTCAACAAGCCGGAACGCCAACATCTCCTGGGCCAGCAGTTTAGCGATGTTGGCGTTCAAGGCTTGCGCGTGTGGGTGGTTAGCAGTGTATTTCTGCCGCCGCTCCAATGTCTGAGAGATGGTGGGTTGTTGTAAAGAAACGCCTGATGGTGCCTTTGATGGTGCAGGAGAAGGAGATAAGACAGGACCAGGGGAGGATGAGGTAGAAGTCAGCAAAGTGGCGGAGGCAGATGAAGTGGTGTCCTGGCTCGTCCTCTGGAGTGCATCGCCAGCACAGTCAGCAGTGGCAGTGGCAGAGGCAGAGGCAGTGGCAGTGGCGTGAACGGCAGGCGGCCTTTGTCCTGCCGTTGCTGCCTGCCACTGATTCCAGTGCTTGGATTCCAAATGACGGCGCATTGAAGTGGTGGACAGGTTGCTCTTCTCAGAGCCCCTAATCAATTTCGAGAGGCAAATTGTGCAGACAACACTATATCTGTCCTCGGCGCATTCCTTGAAAAAACTCCACACCTTCGAGAAACGTGCCCTCGAGGTGGGAGTTTTTCGGGGCTGGGTACGAACTGGAACATCTTGGGAGATTCCGGGTGTGGCCTGGCTTCGCCTAAGCTGCTGACCTCTGCCTCTGCCTCTAGCTACCCTTTTTGGTGCTGCACCTGCCTCAACATCCACACTACTTTCCCCGCTTGACATCCCCCCTGTCCAGGTCGGGTCAGTGTCCTCATCATCCACCACTTCCTCTTCCAACTCCTGTCTCATCTCCTCCTCCCGCACAATGCGCCGGTCAACTGGATGCCCTGACGGCAACTGCGCCACATCATCGTCGATGAGGGTGGGTTGCTGGTCATCCACCACCAAATCGAACGGAGATGGAGGAGACTAGTGTTTGAGCATCTGGATACAGATGCTCCTCTGTTAGGTTCGTGGAATCGTGACGTGGAGAGGCAGGTTGAGGGACAATGAAAGGAGCGGAGAACAGCTCTGGGGAGCAGGGACAGTTTGGGTTATTGTTCTGTAAAGCTTCGGAATTTTGGGAGGAAGGAAGACAAGACTGTTGGGTAATAGGAGGAGAGGAGGCAGAGTCTGACTGGCTGCTGGACAATGTGCTGTAAGCGTTCTCTGACAGCCATTGCAAGACCTGTTCCTGGTTCTCGGGCCTACTAAGGTTTGTACCCTGCAGTTTAGTTAATGTGGCAAGCAACCCTGGCACTGTGGAGTGGCGCAATGCTTGCTGCCCCACAGGAGTAGGCACGGGACGCCCTGTGGCTTCACTGCTACCTTGCTCCCCAGAACCATTCCCCCGACCTCGCCCACGGCCTCGTCCACGTCCCTTTCCGGGAGCCTTGCGCATTTTGAATTCCTAGTTAGAAATTGGCACTGTATACCAGTAGTAAAAATTGTGGGTGCACGTAACCCCAATATATTCTTTGAATTACCAGTCAGAAACTGGCACTATATGGCAGTAGCAAGAAATGAGGGTATTTATAACCCCAATATATTCTTTGAATTCCCAGTCAGACAATGGCACTGTATACCAGTAGTAAAAATTGTGGGTGCATGTAACCCCAATATATTCTTTGAATTACCAGTCAGAAACTGGCACTATATGGCAGTAGCAAGAAATGAGGGTATTTATAACCCCAATATATTCTTTGAATTCCCAGTCAGACAATGGCACTGTATACCAGTAGTAAAAATTGTGGGTGCACGTAACCCCAATATATTCTTTGAATTCCCAGTCAGAAACTGGCACTATATGGCAGTAGCAAGAAATGAGGGTATTTGTATTCCCAATATACTCTTTGAATTCCCAGTCAGACAATGGCACTGTATACCAGTAGTAAAAATTGTGGGTGCACGTAACCCCAATATATTCTTTGAATTACCAGTCAGAAACTGGCACTATATGGCAGTAGCAAGAAATGAGGGTATTTATAACCCCAATATATTCTTTGAATTCCCAGTCAGACAATGGCACTGTATACCAGTAGTAAAAATTGTGGGTGCACGTAACCCCAATATATTCTTTGAATTACCAGTCAGAAACTGGCACTATATGGCAGTAGCAAGAAATGAGGGTATTTATAACCCCAATATATTCTTTGAATTCCCAGTCAGACAATGGCACTGTATACCAGTAGTAAAAATTGTGGGTGCACGTAACCCCAATATATTCTTTGAATTCCCAGTCAGAAACTGGCACTATATGGCAGTAGCAAGAAATGAGGGTATTTGTATTCCCAATATACTCTTTGAATTCCCAGTCAGACAATGGCACTGTATACCAGTAGTAAAAATTGTGGGTGCACGTAACCCCAATATATTCTTTGAATTACCAGTCAGAAACTGGCACTATATGGCAGTAGCAAGAAATGAGGGTATTTATAACCCCAATATATTCTTTGAATTCCCAGTCAGACAATGGCACTGTATACCAGTAGTAAAAATTGTGGGTGCACGTAACCCCAATATATTCTTTGAATTACCAGTCAGAAACTGGCACTATATGGCAGTAGCAAGAAATGAGGGTATTTATAACCCCAATATATTCTTTGAATTCCCAGTCAGACAATGGCACTGTATACCAGTAGTAAAAATTGTGGGTGCACGTAACCCCAATATATTCTTTGAATTCCCAGTCAGAAACTGGCACTATATGGCAGTAGCAAGAAATGAGGGTATTTGTATTCCCAATATACTCTTTGAATTCCCAGTCAGACAATGGCACTGTATACCAGTAGTAAAAATTGTGGGTGCACGTAACCCCAATATATTCTTTGAATTACCAGTCAGAAACTGGCACTATATGGCAGTAGCAAGAAATGAGGGTATTTATAACCCCAATATATTCTTTGAATTCCCAGTCAGACAATGGCACTGTATACCAGTAGTAAAAATTGTGGGTGCACGTAACCCCAATATATTCTTTGAATTCCCAGTCAGAAACTGGCACTATATGGCAGTAGCAAGAAATGAGGGTATTTGTATTCCCAATATACTCTTTGAATTCCCAGTCAGACAATGGCACTGTATACCAGTAGTAAAAATTGTGGGTGCACGTAACCCCAATATATTCTTTGAATTACCAGTCAGAAACTGGCACTATATGGCAGTAGCAAGAAATGAGGGTATTTATAACCCCAATATATTCTTTGAATTCCCAGTCAGACAATGGCACTATATGGCAGTAGCAAGAAATGAGGGTATTTATAACCCCAATATATTCTTTGAATTCCCAGTCAGACAATGGCACTGTATACCAGTAGTAAAAATTGTGGGTGCACGTAACCCCAATATATTCTTTGAATTCCCAGTCAGAAACTGGCACTATATGGCAGTAGCAAGAAATGAGGGTATTTGTATTCCCAATATACTCTTTGAATTCCCAGTCAGACAATGGCACTGTATACCAGTAGTAAAAATTGTGGGTGCACGTAACCCCAATATATTCTTTGAATTCCCAGTCAGAAACTGGCACTATATGGCAGTAGCAAGAAATGAGGGTATTTATAACCCCAATATATTCTTTGAATTCCCAGTCAGACAATGGCACTGTATACCAGTAGTAAAAATTGTGGGTGCACGTAACCCCAATATATTCTTTGAATTCCCAGTCAGAAACTGGCACTATATGGCAGTAGCAAGAAATGAGGGTATTTGTATTCCCAATATACTCTTTGAATTCCCAGTCAGACAATGGCACTGTATACCAGTAGTAAAAATTGTGGGTGCACGTAACCCCAATATATTCTTTGAATTACCAGTCAGAAACTGGCACTATATGGCAGTAGCAAGAAATGAGGGTATTTATAACCCCAATATATTCTTTGAATTCCCAGTCAGACAATGGCACTGTATACCAGTAGTAAAAATTGTGGGTGCACGTAACCCCAATATATTCTTTGAATTCCCAGTCAGAAACTGGCACTATATGGCAGTAGCAAGAAATGAGGGTATTTGTATTCCCAATATACTCTTTGAATTCCCAGTCAGACAATGGCACTGTATACCAGTAGTAAAAATTGTGGGTGCACGTAACCCCAATATATTCTTTGAATTACCAGTCAGAAACTGGCACTATATGGCAGTAGCAAGAAATGAGGGTATTTATAACCCCAATATATTCTTTGAATTCCCAGTCAGACAATGGCACTGTATACCAGTAGTAAAAATTGTGGGTGCACGTAACCCCAATATATTCTTTGAATTCCCAGTCAGAAACTGGCACTATATGGCAGTAGCAAGAAATGAGGGTATTTGTATTCCCAATATACTCTTTGAATTCCCAGTCAGACAATGGCACTGTATACCAGTAGTAAAAATTGTGGGTGCACGTAACCCCAATATATTCTTTGAATTCCCAGTCAGACACTGGCACTATATGGCAGTAGCAAGAAATGAGGGTATTTGTATTCCCAATATATTCTTTGAATTCCCAGTCAGACAATGGCACTGTATACCAGTAGTAAAAATTGTGGGTGCACGTAACCCCAATATATTCTTTGAATTACCAGTCAGAAACTGGCACTATATGGCAGTAGCAAGAAATGAGGGTATTTGTATTCCCAATATATTCTTTGAATTCCCAGTCAGACAATGGCACTGTATACCAGTAGTAAAAATTGTGGGTGTATATAGCCCCAATTCTATTGCTAGGGGACTTGCAGGGTATTTCTGGGGTGAAGGTGGGGGGGCACACCGTTGGAACGGGTATCGGGGTATATATCGGGTATACGGGAATACACTGACAGTGTATTCCATTCAGGATCCTGGGAAAGCTGGGTTGCGGCGATTGAGCCCGTCAGTGCCACGTTACACTGACAAGCTTCTCCCTGGAATTTAGCTCTTATAAGAGCTGTTGGTTGTCTTCTCCTTCCTATCCTAGCCTGTCCCTGCCTACCCAGAATCTAAGCCCTAGCTAGCTGGACGGAAACCTCCGTCCTCGGTGAATTGCAAGCTCAGAATGACGCGAAGCTGGGCGGCGCTGTTCTTTTAAATTAGAGGTCACATGTTTTCGGCAGCCAATGGGTTTTGCCTACTTTTTTCAACGTCACCGGTGTCGTAGTTCCTGTCCCACCTACCCTGCGCTGTTATTGGAGCAAAAAAGGCGCCAGGGAAGGTGGGAGGGGAATCGAGTAATGGCGCACTTTACCACGCGGTGTTCGATTCGATTCGAACATGCCGAACAGCCTAATATCCGATCGAACATGAGTTCGATAGAACACTGTTCGCTCATCTCTATCCAAGACCCATTCTTATTTAGGCTCAGTAATAGAGATGAGCGAGTAGTACTCAATCGAATTGGTATTCGATCGAGTACTACAGTATTTGAAATACTCGTACTCGATCGAGTACTACTAGCTGTTCGAAGTTAAGATTTGATGCAGAACCAGCGTTGATTGGCAGAATGCTATACATTGCAATCAACGCTGGTTCTTCTCTTACCTTTAGAAGTCTTCTCCCTGCGCAGCATCCCACGTCCTCTTCCAGCTCTGAATTCACTCTGCCAGGCATCGGGCCTGGGCAGAGCCGACTGCGCATGTCCACTTGTAGTGCGGGCATGCGCAGTCGGCTCTGCCCAGCGCCGATGCCTAGCAAAGTGAATTTAAGGCCGGAAGAGGACGCGGGGACGCTGCGCAGGGAGAAGAATCCAGCCCGACCCTCACTCATGGACTTGCTAAGTAGAATTTGATCGAATGTTGTGTACCCCTGAAACGAGCATTTCCCCCCATAGACTATAATGGGGTTAGAAACCCGTTCGAACAGTCGAACAGTGTGCGGCTGTTCGAATCGGATTTCGAACCCCAAACATTTTAGTGTTCGCTCATCTCTACTCAGTAAGTATTTAGATTTGACTGGTATCCACCAGCTCTTTCTAATTGATTAATTGGTGCTGCTTATTTATCGGTGAAAGTTTTTATACTAATACAATTTACATTGTTCTATATACATTATATATACTATGACCAGTGGTGTAACTAAAGTCTTGAGGTCCCCGATGCAAACTTGTCTGGGGCTACCTATTCCCTTCCTAAAGTGAATTTTAGATAGTGACAGTTACGGGTACAGATACTTGAAAGTGATAAAGATGTATCTATGACTGAATACTGTGAGTAAGCAGCGCAGTGCCCGGCATGTAAACAATACTTAAACTGTTAGGACCCTGCAGAAGAGCTGTAACAGCACGCAGCTCTAAGAGATCTATGGGATCATTGAGGGTCCAAAACCTGGGGCTCATGCTGATCAACTGTTTAAAGTTACTGTGGTGCTTCCGTAAGCGTTGTGACTCCTTTGCTATTTACACTGCACAGTGTATCTGTTTTATAATCACCATGTTATTGCATCCTGTAATAATAGTGCATGGCTGCTATAAAACAATTGATGTGTGATGTGAATAGTGAAGAGGCCCCACACAGTACAAGTACAATATGCTCCACGGTGGCCCCCAAACAGTCTTATAAGTTTTCCAGTGCCACCACACTGTATTATATGCTCCACAGTGGCAGATGACTATTATCAACAGCATCTATATTGGTGCTTTTCCCTCATTTCAATGCCACATTAACCAGTCCGAGGAGAAGGTCATCTGCCATCTTGGCCTTATTCCATCCTGCTATCTACACACTAATTCCCCTGGGATGTTGTACAATACGATTGTTGGTAGTGAAGATTGGAGTTTAAAAGACCTCATTATCTTCTCGATCACCTGAAAAATCAATAATCTTTACATTGAAATATTTTTTTCTCTCAAGTGAGATAAATGTGTAATGCAAATGTGAACACAACCTAAGGTTTCATCTGATAGCTTTTCTATATAATTTATGTTTGGACTTAAATGTAGATTTGTAGATCTACTCGATCACTCTATATGTTTCTATAGTTGTCTATAGATGTACTGTAGGAAATCTAGACTCCAGAAACTGTACAGTAGGGAATTGTTCAGTAATTACCACTATACGATTTGGCCATGCATGAGCAACGTAAAGGGTGCAGTAGATTTTTTTTTTTTTTCCTAGAATGCATTGTCCATGCTCAGAGTAGACTCTGATCACGGGTATTAGCTCCAGGTCTCTTCTGTACATTACCCATCAGTTCTAAAGGTGTCCTAGGTTATTCTTTGCACCAAGACAATAGCAGCAGATTCTATAAGTCCTATAAGTTGTAATGTGGGGTCTTCATGGAATGAACTTATTTTACCTTCACATTTCACAAATGCTTGACCACTTTTGTGGGGTTTTGGAAGCCAGCCGATACCTTGATCTCTGTATCCTATTCCTTAAACCATTTTTTAACAATTTGTGCCACTCTGACTATTCTGTAACTATTACCATACACATCAAGCTGAGAAACATTGAATCTTCTCACATCTTTCTACCATATCCAATATTAACTTTTTCAGTATTTTGGGTTATAGTTACACCCTCATTAACCCCTTCACCCTGAATACCAGAGATGATGACTAAAGGACAATTCCTCTTGAGTAATAAATTATTACATGCCAAATAGGCTGATGATATGGATATATTGAATGAGCTAATCATCTGATGAAGGACATACTGAAAGCACTACTTGGCGCCATTCATTCTGATGGTGTACTTAGTTTACTCAATGAGAAGATCAGGATGACAGGGTCATACATGTGGAGTCCAAACTGGGCAAGTCATGCAGTGACCTAATAAATGCCCACTGTGATCTTGAATCTGAGGTTTCACAGCTCAAATAAAAGAGTGGTTACAATGAAATACCGTGAAATTCAGAGAGGTTCTAGAAAATGCCGTCCCCTCAGAGCTTGCTTGTTATTTACAAAAGCTAATTAAATTGCTGCTCCCTAATTAATCTTAACAAGACCTGATAATGGATCGGGCCATTAGATTTCTCGTTCAAAACATCTGGCTAAGAATACAAATCTAAATTCATTTTTATCAGGTGAAAAATCAAGTAATGGAAGCTGCTCGCAAGCATCATTTTATACCCTGGTTGGGTTTACCATCCTTCACAAGCATCATTGCATACAGAGTTGTTTGCAGCTACCCAACATCACTATTGTCAACTTTTTCCAATCACAGTATTGGTCTTTAGAAATAAAATTCTTTGTGTGAATGATGGCACAGCAATGCTCCGATAATGTAATTTGCAGTCCCTAACTCAATCTTTTTGATCAACAGTTCACCACATCATATAGATAACATAGATGTTTACGCTTCAAGATCCTATTGAGCAGGTACAAATAATGTTCACCATAACTCTCAGCATCTGGAATGTTGTTTTCTTTTACAATTTTACTAGTTCCCATATTATTCTTATCTTATTTTGGCATAATATGACCTGTACACTGATATTTTGGAAAGCCCTTCGACACCTTGGGTATAAAGCTTTTACCTTTAAAGATGTTTGTTCTTAAATAATCCTTTTTTGGCTCATACTAAGAGTTGATTGAACCAATTTGTAAAGAAACCAGTTTGGACTCAAATTTTACGCAAGGTTTTTTTTCTTTACAAAAACTAAATATTGTGATTTTGTCTTGGGTAAACTAAAATGGCCATAGCTAAAGTACAGAGGGGAAGGGGGATCCCATAGTATCTGTGATGTAGGCTGGCTTCTGGAAACACTTGACATCACTTAACAGCCTCTCAGCCAATTATGATTGGTAAATGGAGGGAGTACAGCGCTCCTGTCACATACACAATATGGGATGGTGCTATAGAGCTAGCAAAACAGTCATTCTGTGCTATTCCAAGCTAGGAAAAGGCATGTTGTCACTACATGATCCAAAGAAATTGCTGCTCAGGAAGCAGACAACACTGTTCTCTGTGTAGTGTAGAGTCACTGCAGTGTAACTTTATTCAAGTGAGCTGGTCCATTTGCTTCCTGCTCCATTCTCTGTCTATTAGCCACTGCGAACAGATAATTGGCTAATGCCAGATATCAGACCACCACCAGGTTCAAGCTGATGGCCTATCGTTAGGATAGGTCATCAGTATTTTCATCCTTTAACTTACAGATTTGTCCTCACTAACCTGTCCTCTTGTCTGAACGTGTCCAGATATCCTGGACATATCAACACAGCATGATTTCATGAAAAATTATCAAAATGAGATACACTTACTATCCTATTCTCTATGCCTGGCTACCCAGTGCGGAAGCATCATTTGCAGCCTTTCAAAGCTTTGGAAGCATGTTGCGATATCGTGTTGAATTTGTTTCAAGACGAGAAGGAATCTTAAATCTTTAATCTTCTATAGACATATCCTCAGCTTGAATTTGGTTAAGGACTCCAATGACTTATGGAACCAAAGAAAAATAATATTATGATAATATTATGCCAAGAAAATCCTTGAAAGTCTGCAACTCAAAGCACAACCTCAGGGTAATCAAATATAGGTACACATAGGGTATCACAATATTGAGAAACACTATTGTCTTGAGAAGCTTATTATTTCATGACACATGATAAGTCCAGCAAAGTAGTAGTAGGAAGAACATATCTCTATGGAATCACACAGTGCCTCCAGCTCTGTAGAATATATTACCATATCAGCGATGTGCATATTGCTCTACCATTTGTAACCCCTTTAGTCACTGCCCATACATTCATATTTCAATCCATTTACATACATTTCCCTTCCTCCGCTTTTCTTTACTATTAACCTTACTATTGCAATACAATTCTATTTCATCATCCTTTACTGAAACATGTAGGTATTGTAGTAGGAGATGAACACGGTAGACTCTAAATATACAGTTCAAAGTTCTGAAGAGTAAGGACAGATGTGTATTCCTCAGCTAACACATAATGGCAATTAGATGTACATGAGGTATAGACTGCCAAGGATTTGATTCATTGTTTGGTTTACTGATAACGTGGTTTATTTGTTTTTTGCACAGAAAAGAGGTCCACTTATCGCAATAGCTTTATGCAAACATAGATGAAACCTACCAGCTGTCAACGCTGTATGGTGGTGATGGAAATATAATGATGCAATACTGTAAGTGAATGTTACACAAATCACAATAGATGAATGTTATTGACAGCCATACACATGGTATAGTTCTGGTAGTAGCAAAGAAATGCTTCATTGTATTAAGATGCTATAATTTTCCAGGAATTGGACTCTAAGTTATGATTAATGTGGCTCCATCTTAAGCATCAGATCAAGACAGATTGTATTGTCTATAGAATGAACTGAGTGAATCATATCAAGAGTACGATCAATACTTATTTGTTCTAAGCAATTCTGGTGAATCAGCTTGTGATGTTATCTTTCAGAGTACATCAGTGTCATGCAATAAGTCAAGTATTTTATACTATCAAGCAATATGCACAGTGCAAACTGTGTATCATATGATAAACTGTAACTCATACAGTGCCTTGCAAAAGTATTCGGCCCCCTCAAACTTTTCAACCTTTTGCCTTTTTTCAGGCTTCAATCTTAAAGATATAAAATTGAGCATGCAAAATTATTCGCCCCCCCTTGCGTTAATACTTTGTAGCGTCAACTTTTGCTGCGATTACAGCTGCAAGTCGCTTGGGGTTTGTCTCTATCAGTTTTGCACATCAAGAGACTGAAATTCTTGCCCATTTTTCCTTGCAAAACAGCTGGAGCTCAGTGAGGATGGATGGATAGTGTTTGTGAACAGCAAATTTCAGCTCTTTTGACAAATTCGATTGTATTCAGGTCTGGACTTTGACTTGGCCTTTCTAACACCTGGATACGTTTATTTGTGAACCATTTCATTGTAGATTTTGCTTTATGTTTTAGATAATTTTCTTGTTGGAAGATAAATCTGTGTCCCAGTCTCAGGTCTTTTGCAGACTCCAACTAGTTTTCTTCCAGAATGGTCCTGTATTTGGCTCCATCCATCTTCCCATCAATTTTAACCGTCTTCCCTGTCCCTGATGAAGAAAAGCAGACCCAAACCATGATGCTGCCACCACCATGTTTGACAGTGGGGATGGTGTGTTCAAGGTGATGAGCTGTGTTGCTTTTATGCCAAATATATCATTTTGCATTGTGGCCAAAAAGTTCGATTTTGGTTTCATGTGACCAGAGCATCTTCTTCCACATGTTTGGTGTGTCTCCCAGGTGGCTTGTGGCAAACTTTAAATGAGACTTTTTATGATGAAAAATGGCTTTCTTCTTGCCACTCTTCCATAAAGGCCAGATTTGTGCAGTGTATGACTGATGAAAGTTTAGAGCAGGGGTCCTCAAACTTTTTAAACAGTGGGCCGGAGGCAGAGCAGGTCGCACAGACATCAGGAGCAGTGCCCTCCAATAGGTAAAGTGAAGTGCGCTCCATGGCCTGGCCCGAGCTCCCCAGGAGCTTCATTATAAATGCACGCCTGCCGGCGTTGTCAGCGGGGCCAGACAGAAGTGCTTGGCAGGCCACATGTGGCCCTCGGGCCGCAGTTTGAGGACCCCTGGTTTAGAGGGATGCCCGGGTCTTTGTAGATTTGCAGTTTTCTGATACTCCTTCCATTTCAATATGATTGCTTGCACAGTGCTCATTGGGATGTTTAAAGCTTGGGAAATCATTTTGTATCCAAATCCGACTTTAAACTTCTCCACAGAGTATAATAATCAGAGACCGAGAGGGGGATACAAACATAAACACTGTTACTTACCTATCCCTGCGCTCCCCGCTGTTGGCTATCTTCAATGACATCAGGGATGTCATGTGACCGGGGGCCTGCATCACGCAAGTAGGCCCTGAAGCCTTTGCGGAGCGTGGAGCGGTAAGTAACACTGTTTGTTATGTTCGCTTACCTCATTAAAAGAAAAGACCTCTGAGTATAATAATGATGTTTGCGGGGCCTGCGGTGTCACTTACCGATCCTGGCCCCTGCCAGAATCAGTAAGTAAGTAGGGCCCGTTACCAGCTGGAGCAACTCCAGCCGGTAATGGCCTATTAAAAAAAAAAAACCTGCAGCGGTAGCGGCTGTCGCCGGGCCCCCTAATGTCCTGGGCCCTGTGGCAGCTGCCTCCGCTGCTTCCCTGGTAGTTACGCCACTGTGTCAAGCAATATATGCTATATACAGTAGCAGTGCTTTGTAATAAGTATAATGTATGTTGTAGCTGTATCATGCGATATGTTATATAACTTACATGCATAACTTATAGATCAAGGGGTACAACATGCTAACAAAAGCCTTCAAAGGCAACAATTCACCACCACCCACAGGGTAGTCACACATAGATACATAATTTTATGTCTTATTTATTCTTAAAGATTTGTTTTGTATACATTTTCCATGTCACGCAGTTCAGACTTTGGCAACTAAACTAAATATGCTGAGACTTACTGCCTTCTATACTGTTTGCAGCAGTCACTACATGCACCAACACACTGATAATGATAACTTTCATGTACAGTATATGTAAATAAGACACAAAAGGTGATTTCACAGCTTATCTACTCTACTCTGTGCAAGGTCTACTCCTTATGCATATGGTTTATAATGGGATGTTAAAAAAGCTCCTGCAATTGTAAAGCATAGGTGTCCCAATACTTTGGTCCTTATTGGTTATGTTGAGAAATTCAAGTTATTTCCAAAATTATAATTATCATGTCTTCTTCTTATGTGGCCTTGGTGTATCTGCTACCTCTCCAGTCCTTGTAGTTATTCTCCCTGCTGTAGAGGTATCATGTTATATGTAATGTTCAGTATTCTGTAATAGTGTCAGGCAATATGTGTATACAGGAGTGTCAATGACAACAACGCATTGTTGTATCCTGCCTATTAATTATTATTATTATTATATTCTTGGTTCAAGCATGTTGATGAGACACGGTGAGGCATGGTATCAAAGACTATTTCACAGAAGAGTCAGAACTGATTCATAGTTTATTTTCATCAAGGACTTGACATTATATTTTAGAGATTAATTGTTACAATTACACAATAGAAGTGACTCATGTTTACTCAACACCGAGGAAGAAATTTTGCCTGGTTTGATATTATTCTCGAAGCAAAATTTAATAGAAAATTAACAAGTATCTGACAAAAAATAATAAAATAACCTCTACTTCAAATACCAATAAATTGCCTTTGTAGGTGTTGGATTTAATTACATTGTAACTTTGGGAACACACATGGGTACATGGATACACAGCAAAATAATACAACTTCAGCCATGGCTCACTCTTCTCGAAATTTAATCTCGACAATATGGGACTTGGCTCAAGGCTGTTGATCCCCTAACCCTGAACCTCCCAGGTATGGTGGATGCCTGATAAGTAACAACTTCTTTATGTATTATATATCATTCCTCATACCGATTTCTCCTAGACACACTTAACATCTACAACAGAGAACTAAATGTATACAATTCAGGATTCTGCTGTATAGTCAACTTATTTCTCTGCCCTTGTCTTATCCTTTAAAAACAAGTTTTGAGAAAGCAGGGCAAAGTTAGTAAATTCAATGTTATCAGAAAATGTGTCTGTTATCAAATATTACAGTCTATATAGCTTTTATTGTCGCTGCACATTGTCTATATAGAGAAATCCCTTTAATTAGTAGGTTGATATGATGTCAGTCTGATACATAAAACAAGACATATAACATTGATGACCACACAAGAAGAGACATTTTATCATTCAGATACATGTTAACTAGAGATGAGCGAACACTAAAATGTCCGAGGTTCAAAATCCGATTCGAACAGCCGCACACTGTTCGAACGGATTTCGAACCCCATTATAGTCTATGGGGGGAAATGCTCATTTCAGGGGTACGCAAAATTTGATAACATTATACTTACCAAGTCCATGAGTGACGGTCGAGCTGGATTCTCCTTGAAGTCTTCTCCCGACGCAGCGCCCCCGCAGCGTCTTCCGGCTGGAATTCACTTTGCCTAGGCATCGGGGCCTGAGCAGAGCCGACTGCGCATGCGTGGGCATGCCCGCGCATGCGCAGTCGGCTCTGCCTAGGCTGGATGCCTAGACAGAGTGCATTCCAGCCGGAAGACGCCGCGGGGACGCTGCACGGAGAAGACTTCTAAAGGTAAGAGAAGAACCAGCGTTGATTGGCAGAATGTATAGCATTCTGCCAATCAACGCTGGTTCTGCATCAAGCCTTAAACTTCGAACAGCTAGTAGTGTTCGATCGAGTACGAGTATCTTGAATACCATAGTATTCGATCGAACACCTACTCGATCGAACACTACCCGCTCATCTCTAATGTTAATGTCTCTGATGTTTATTGATTAAATATTTATTCACTTCTGTTGTCAAATATTAAGAAAAATGTTTTCCTGTCAACTCGTAACAAAGATACCATGTCTTTTTCATGTGACAAATTTGTCTTCTAAGATTTCAACGTTAAATGTCAGCTCTGTGGGTGTCTTCAATTATGCTGAGATAATGTCTTAATGGTGTACAAATTGGCATACAATGCTGTTAATACAACTTTATATCCTTTCTTGTTTATTACTTAAGAGAAAATAAACTTCACGTGTAAGTCGTGTTTCATGACGGCAAAAATTATGTGTTGTTAGAACAAGGAAAATGCAATACTTAAAATGAATGTTCTATTGATCGATTAGTTATATGGATTTATTTCATGTGAAAACACTATTGAACACAGCATCATTTCTAGAGAATAAAGACAGCTGAGCAAACAGGAAAATATGAGCATTTGTGAAAAAAATCCTGCTGTGAAATCAATGTCTGGTGAGAAAGATTGCTAAAGTGTATATTACTGCATAGACTGCATTGTGCACTTCTCTTTTACATGATATGAAAGTATGCATGTGTTGAGTAAGGGATAGAAAGGCAGCAGGAAAGCAGGATCATAGGCTTGCATTTATTTATTCTTAGAATACACATAAATATCATACTATAAGGCCAATATGAGAGGCTGGTGAAGGAGAACCCCCTCCCCCCAAAAAAAACAAACAAACAAACAAAGAAAACAAAAAAAAAACCAACATACTTACCTTGGGGCTTGTTTCAGTGGACTGTCTTTTTTTTTCTGGACAACCCCTTTAAATGAACCTATTATAACTGATATTGTGATTTGAAGATGGCCCTGTGCCTCTGTGTTTCTAGCTAGAACCAAAGTTATCCTATTATAATTTGTTTTCTATAGTTCATATTTAAAGACGCACTCTAGTGCAAAATCTTTTTTCCTTCACTATGAAACTGTTTCACCAAAATATATATAAGTATATGAAAATTAGTATGGCCTTTCTTTATTCTCCCCCCCCCCCCCATCAGTATGTCTCTGGAGTGTGGGAGGAAATCCATGCAAATATGGGAGGAACATACAAACTCTTTGCAGATGTCGTTCTTGGCAGGATTCAAATCCAGGACTCCAGTGCAGCAAGGCTACAGTTCTAACCACTGAGCCACCATGCTGTCTATATTTTGTTATTTCTTGCTATATCAAAACTCATACACTTCTCAAAAAAATAGAAGTAACACTCAAATAACACATCCTAGATCTGAATGAATGAAATATTCTCATTGAATACTTTGTTCTGTACAAAGTTGAATGTGATGACAACAAAATCATACAAAAATATTCAATGGAAATCAAATTTATTAACTAATTGAGGCCTGGATTTGGAGTCACCCCCAAAATTAAAGTGGAAAGACACACTACAGGCTGATCCGACTTTCATGTAATGTCCTTAAAACATATCAAAATGAGGCTCAGTAGTGTGTGGCCTCCACATGCCTTTATGATCTCCCTACAATGCCTGGGCATGCTCCTGATGAGATTGTGAATGGTCTCCTGAGGGATCTCCTCCCACACCTGGACTAAAGAAATCTGCCAACTTTGTTTCACCAGATCGGAGTGTGACCAGATGCTCAATGTCTGAGATGTGGGTAAGAAGATGGCCATTTGCTACCTATAATGTGGGAGTGTTCTGTCATTGACCTGCATTGTAATAGAGTATTACAACTCATTCATAGGGTATATCAAACACAACTACAGATGCATCCCAGAGTGTGTCTCCTCAGTCTATTGTGGGCTGATGTAGATATGGAGGCCCTGGGACCTGTGGGTATCTCCTACATATATCAGGCCAGGAAGTTCTTCACTGTGGACTGGTTAGACCCCCGTCCACTTTAGAGTAAATAATTGATAAGCAGGTTTAATGCTATTACATGTCTGAAGCGAGAGGATTAACCTTAAATGCAAAGACTCTCATAAAACTAAAGGCAGGTATGGAGCATGGTTGTGTTAGAGTTAAGTTGATACTCAAGGTCTTCCCATGAAGGTGTTGCTTAGAGATCAATTTTTTCCCACTGGGGGTCACTGTCATGTTTAATGTCAATGTCATGGTAGCCATATTTAATATCAGCTGCTTTATTTGTTATGTAAATTTCCAAGTATACATCCTATATTGCTTATGTACTATAAAGTGTACATGTGTTGTAAGCTGTGATATCTGGAGTGTGTTGTTTGTGGGTAATCCCCATTGGTGTGCCAAGCTGACTGATGTAATATGATGACTGAGGCAGTATACCTGTTGTCTCAGGGTTGTATCTCAAATCTCACCTTCACCTCACATAAGACACTTGTTCGCTCTTGCATCTCAAAAACATCTCTTCTTTTTCTCATAGTTGCTCTCATTCACTCTCATCTTGCCTATTACAATGCTCTACTAATTGGTCTTTATCTTACTAAGCTCTCCCCTCTAAAATCTGTCCTGATTGAAGCAGCCAGACTCATATATCTGTAAAACCTGTACCCAAACGCATCCTCCAGTCACTGTCCTGGTTGCGCATCCACCACAGAATACAATATAAAATTATCGCAGTCACCTATAAATCCATCTATAATGCTGCACCTCCTTACATATTCTCCTTTGTCACTGTTTCCCACTCTAACCATCCTCTCCGTTCGTCCAATGACCTTAGACTTGTATCCTTTGTTATCTAAATATCCCACTTCCATCTCCAAGACTTTTCTCAAGATGTCCCAGTGCTCTGGAATGCAGTATCCTGGAAAAGCAGATTAATACCTAACTGCAACAGCTTGAAACATGCCCTAAAAATACATCTTTTTAGGCAGGCTTATCACATGACCTCATCATATTGTTCTATATCTCCACATTAAGCTAACATTTCTTATCCTAAGCTATCCTTTGCATGCTATTCCTCAGCATTTGGACCTCCATTTTGAAGTTATTCTGTACTCCATACACTTAGTATCTATATTCACAAATACCAGATGACTGGCTCTTACAGATTCAGTTACATGACCTAATTTATTAAAAGATGGCTGGACCATTGTACCAAACAAGCCCTCTTATCTCTTTTGCCCCCCCTATTTCCCCATAGATCATAGGATCTTCTACACAGGGCCAATTGTTTGATGAGTTAATTCTTATATATTAATTACCCTGATTTGTAAAGTACTGTAAAATATGTTGGTGCTATATGAATAAACTATTGTTATTTATTAATTGAACAGATAATCAAATGCAAGGTAAGAATTCTGTACATGGACAACTGTATGTAGAGTGAGTTGTCAGTGGCCATTCATTTTTACAATACAATAGTAGAATTTCTGATTTCAAACATGTGAAATGAAATATATTCTTGATTTTGGCGGGTTTGAATGCAAAATATGGAGAATACTTTGTGCTATTTAAACATGTCTTATAATGTGTTTGAGTTAGAAAGAGTTAGAAAGAATTTATTTCATTTAAGAAGGGATGCCCAGTAAGTAAATAATCTTATAAACCTCTAGCTAAACTCCATAGGCACTCTAATATTTTCTAAGCTGTTGGAAAGCCAGAGAATTACAATGAAGCATAGCTGGAAGGACAAGAGTGGCCATTGCCAGCATACTGCAATTGCATATTGCCAGTTACTGCAGAATTGCCAGATTAATTTCTAAGCATCTTATTTGGAGCTGTTTGTTTTGTTTGGAATGAGTTATTTCTTAAAAGCTATCTATCTATCTATCTATCTACCTACCTACCTACCTACCTACCTCTCTCTATCTTTATATCTGTCACAGATATTAAAGAGGTAGCTTACGCAAATTGAAGACTTTTCCTAAATATACTGCTTTAAAAATTCTGCTTTGTTTGCCTGCAAACTGACCTTATTCCTCTCATTGTTTACACAGCGTTGCTGTAACCACAGACCTATAGGACAAGTGATGTCACTCACTCACTGCTCTGCCGGTAGGACAATCCGTTCAGCTAATTGCAGTTTGCTGATAAAACTGAGTCTGTTATCGCTCTATGTAAGCACACAGATAACACTGAGTACATTCTGTACAAGCATCTTCATATTATCTGACCTGCATAAGTGTTCTGTGTCCTGTTCAGCAAGAGGGAGGGGGAGGGAGAGAAATACAGGAAGTGAGAAGAACAGACTGCAGGCAAAGCTGCTGAAACACTAACCCTTTTAATGCTTATAGTATTTTAACTTAAAGGGGTTGTCCAGTTTCAGCTAATAAGTGTTATTGTTTATATAATGAAAAGTATAAAGTTTTTCAATATGCTCTCAATTCCTCTCAGTTTTCTAGATTTCTGCTTGCTGTTATTCATTGTTTACTTCCAGTAGATAAAAATCATTCCATGGTCATGTGATGGACACACAAGTATACAGCTTGTTACAAGACACAAGTCTGATTACTGTGCTGTGGCCATAATGACCTGTGCACCTGTGTGTCCATCACATGACAATGGACTGTCTATCACATGACCATGGACTGTATATCACATGACCATGGACTGTATATCAAATGACCATGGACTGTATATCAAATGACCATGGACTGTCCATCATATGACCATGAAGTGATTTTTCTCAACTGGATGTAAACAAAGAATGACAACAAGCAGAGATCTAGAAAACAGTGAGGGCATTATATTAATAAATTGTAGAACGTAAAATCATTCCATGGTCATGTGATGGACACACAAGTATACAGCTTGTTACAAGACACAAGTCTGATTACTGTGCTGTGGCCATAATGACCTGTGCACCTGTGTGTCCATCACATGACAATGGACTGTCTATCACATGACCATGGACTGTATATCACATGACCATGGACTGTATATCAAATGACCATGGACTGTCCATCATATGACCATGAAGTGATTTTTCTCAACTGGATGTAAACAAAGAATGACAACAAGCAGAGATCTAGAAAACAGTGAGGGCATTATATTAATAAATTGTAGAACGTAAAATCATTCCATGGTCATGTGATGGACACACAAGTATACAGCTTGTTACAAGACACAAGTCTGATTACTGTGCTGTGGCCATAATGACCTGTGCACCTGTGTGTCCATCACATGACAATGGACTGTCTATCACATGACCATGGACTGTATATCACATGACCATGGACTGTATATCAAATGACCATGGACTGTCCATCATATGACCATGAAGTGATTTTTCTCAACTGGATGTAAACAAAGAATGACAACAAGCAGAGATCTAGAAAACAGTGAGGGCATTATATTAATAAATTGTAGAACGTTTCACTAAGCAAACAATAATATTTAAATTGCTGAAACTGGACCACCCCTTTAAGGCTGAGGCCCCACAGCTTTTTTTGTTGCAGATTTTCTTGCAATTTTTTGAGCCAAAGTCAGGAGTGCATTAAGCAGAAGGTATAAGTATAAGAACTGCCTATAAATTTCCCATTCCTTTTATTGCCATTCTTGACTTTGGCTCAAAAAATGTAGCAAAATCGGCAATAAAAAAGCTGCATTTCCGCAACCTTGGGCCTTAGCTTAAAACAGTTTTAATCTCCACCTTGAAACCTAACAATATATTTGATAATACAGTATGTATGTCATCCTTTGTAGTGTTATGCACTGTGTTTACTTATAGTAGATTCTCTACTTCATTAATTCAATGACTTGAAGCCTTTAGGTATGTCTAATATGCAATAACAGCGACTGAAAAACTTTTTTTTTTTTTACAGCATTCCATGTATACAGTATATATAACCTTTTTACGTCTCTGAATATTCCAATAACATACCGTATTACATCAGAGTCATAGATTTTAATTCAGCAGCTGTTCTTACCGGTGTACCTTGGCCTCAATGTGCCGCATTAGATTAAATTGTTCTATGTGAGCACAGAAAGTGCTTTATTTAAGAAAAGCAACTATACTGCAATCATTCTAAAATGATCTCCGTTGCTGGTTCCATATGTAAAAATAAATAAGGAATATAAACTTAAAGTCTGCATTTTTCTAAGAATAAACTAATAGTACACAATGCACTGAGGAAGTAAACCGGTGACAAATAAGCATCTGTTAGAGAGAGAATAAATAGAGAGTGTACAGGTTATGATTTATTTTGCTGAATAGCTGATTTCAATGTTAATATGAGGCAGTGCGAGGTTATACAAGAGCTGCTTCTTATCAAAAACCAACAATACTCTATTTTCTATTTGATACCAACCCTGAATTTCTTGAATGTGCAGCTACATATCTATTCCTTTGCTTGTAGTTTCTGAATAGGAACCTGTCTCTGTCGTGGGATGATCAGACAGATCAGGGCCGCACCTCTAATGAGGCGACCTGAGGCGGTCGCTTCGGGCGGCACACGGGAGGGGGGCGGCGCACGGGCGACTTTTTTTTTTATTCCTTTTTTTTTTTTTTACTTCGAACCAGCGCAGGAGAGCTGCTTCTCTCTGCGCTGGTTCAGACGTCTGCGTAGGCGGCGTCACTAGGCCGCCTATGCACGCTGATATGTACTCAGACGTCTAGGTATCAGCGTGGGCGGCGTCATTAAGTGATGACGCTCGCTGATACCTAGACGTCTGAGGACATATCAGCGTGCGTCCGCGGCCTAGTGACGCCGCCTACGCAGACATCAGCCTGCAGGAGAAGAGGATCGCGGAGGTGGCGGGAACAACAACAACATCGGTAAGTATAAAACTTCTTTTTTTGTTTTATAATAGGCTGCCACCTGCTGGAGATACTCCAGCAGGTAGCGGCCTATTTACTTACCTCCCCAGACCTGCTCACTGCCGCCCCCGCTTCCCCTTGTACTATAGACCGTGGAGGCCAGCAGTGAGTAGGCCCGGGCAGGCCGCGATCCCACTACCGCCATTATTATACTCGGGGGTCTTTTCAGACCTCCGAGTATAATAATTGGAGCCCCAGGGGAGGTGAGAGAACATAATAAACAATGTTACTTACCTCTCCGGGATCCGGTGTTACTCCTAGCAGGCTTTGGGCCTATATGGTAATGCCCAGACGTCACGTGGTCTGGAATATTACCATATAGGCCCAAAGCCTGCCCTAGCGGTACCATATAGGCCCGAAGCCTGTGCTAGTAGTAATAGTCTGTTACTGCTAACACAGGCTTTGGCCTGTATGATACTGCTAGGGCAGGCTTCGGGCCTATATGGTAATATCCCAGACCACGTGATGTCTGGGCATTACCATATAGGCCTGAAGCATGCCAGCATTAAAGAGGACCTTTCATGTGTTTGGGCACAGGCAGTTTTATATACCGCTGGAAAGCTGACAGTGCGCTGAATTCAGTGCACTGTTGGCTTTCCCGATCTGTGCCCCGGGTGAAGCGCTAGCAGTGCCGGTACCGTAACTCTTCACAGTCAGAAAGGCGTTCCTGACAGTCTGTCAGGAATGTCCTTCTTCCCAGCAGCACCTATCATGTTGTGTTGTGTGAGCGGGGAGGAACGCTCCCTCGCCTCCTGATAGTGCTCTTCTATGGACGAGTACTGTGAGCAGAGGGAGGGGGCTCACACAGCACAGCACTATAGGCGCTGCTGGGAAGAAGGACATTCCTGACAGACTGTCAGGAACGCCCTTCTGACTGTGAAGAGTTATGGTACCGGCACCAATAGCTCTTCACCCAGGTCACAGATCGGGAAAGCCGACAGTGCGCTGAATTCAGCGCACTGTCAGCTTTCCAGCAGTATATAGAACTGCCTTTGCCCAAATCCATGAAAGGTCCTCTTTAACATCGGGTCCCGGAGAGGTGAGTAACAGTGTTTATTATGCTCCCTCATCTCCCCTGGGGCTCCGATTATTATACTCGGGGGTCTGAAAAGACCCCTGAGTATAATAATAGTTCATGGGTGTGCAACTGTGGGGCATAATAGAGCTTGAAGGTTCCACTGTGGCCCCTGTAACCTCTATTATGCCCCACAGCAGCCCCGCTGCAACCTCTATTGTTCCACTGTGGGGCATAATATAGGCTGCAGGGGCCGCTGTGGGAGAATTGAGGAGTCAAAGATGTCTATGTTTCAAACTTTACAGAGTCAAGTCACAGCTGAAAGAAGTGGTCATGGCGGTCCAAAGGGAAGAGACTGGAAATGTGGGGAGACGTCTCCTGTGAGTATTACTGCATTGTATTTATTGTAATGTTCCCCCCCCCCGCTGTCTTTGGCTGACGATCAAAAGATGAACATCACCCCCCCGGACGGGTGTGGGGGGGGCGTCTTTCGATCGTCCGTCTCAGGCAGCAGAGAGGCTAGGTTCACCACTGAGACAGATGAATGGCATAGTACACAATGGTCTACATTTAGTATTACAACAAGCCACCAGTACATCTGTGGCACCTCCTGGTGCATCTAGTTTGGGCTAAAATGTTCTGATTTGCTAGACATATAGGTATGGATGCCCAGAAAAAGGGTGTTTGACTTTAAAGGGGTATTCTCAACTCATCTACTCACCAACTTGCAGCATGTATGCTCTGTTTCACTTCCTGGTTTTCTCAGTAAATTTGTGGGCGGGGTTTCACTTGCTCTGCTTAGCTCTCTTCATAGCAATACATGTTTGCAGTCAGTAATGAGGGATGGTTGTTAATAAATTAGCACAATATCACTTGGAGATGCACAATATGAAGCTGATATAGCAAAGCTGGATTTGATAAGTGATGAGAATCCCAAACGTACACGCTACAGAACAAAGAGTCAGCATGCAATAAACTCAATTTTAGGTCTGTGTTACATACAGGGGCAACAGACTCCCTGTCTCAGGCCTTATCAGCAAAAATCAATTAGCCGACCTGATAACAGGAAGAGGGAAATAAACAGCTCAGAATACAAGCTGCACTCAGCTCCCCCTCCCTCCTGAGAGCAGTGAGCTACCTCACTTGTCCTGGCCATAGAGATAAGATCATCCCCAGGTCTGTGGTTATGGAAACACAGTGTAAACAATGAAGTGAATAATCTTAGATAATAGCCAAACAAAGTAGTTTTGCTGAAGCAATGTATATAGGAAAAGTCTTAAATCCACATAAGCTAGCAGTATAAATAGGATCCTTGAGATAGGACAACCCCTTTAATGCTGCACCAAAAATTCTACAACATTGTGTTGTAAAATTCTGGCTCAAAGTAAGCCAACTAAAAGGTGGTATAAGCATCTAAAAATGACCCAGATTTATCATCCTGCATCAGCCTCTGTGATAAATCTGGTGAATTCTCTAAGGTTACACTGTTCATCTAGTAGTACATCTGTGTCAATGAGTTGTTACATGACCAGGGCATAAAGAATTAAAGGGGTTTTACACTTATAGCAAATCCACAGGATAGGTGATAAGTGTATGCTTACAAGAGGCAAAAAGCAGAAAAGGTCACCCAGGAGCAGGGATTCCAACAGAAGTTAAAACTTCACTTTTTTATGTCTACAGGACCTACCAACTGGGGTAATATTGTACATGAGGGGAAAGGTAGTGCAGAAACAAGCCCATCCAAACCTTTACTTCTATAGGACCGACAGAAGTTTTCTACAATAGATTTTACTTGTGCTTAAAGGGACCGTATCAAATGGAAAACACTGTTCAATCCGCAGGCAGCATGTTACAGAGCAGGAAAAGCAGAGCAGATTGTTATACGTCATTGTAGTAAGAGTCACTATCTCTTGTCATTAAAGAGGACCTTTCACCACCTCCACAGGTCCAACTCTTTGCAACAATCAATAGGCACCGCTTCACAGATTCCATCACAGTTGCAATTTTTTTCTCTAGCCCTCACTACTCCCTGGCAATAAGTGCAGTTAGTTTTGGTGCCTGACATACTCTTCTGTATACTGTTCTGTACTGCCAGGTGGGTGGAGCAGGCAAGGGATGTTTTTGAGTTATGTCACTGTGACTGATTGAATTGTGACCCCTTGCTTGCTGCTGCCTGACACTGCCCACCTAGCAGTACAGAGCCTAAGTAGTTTCCCAGGCACCAAAACTAATTGCACTTAGTTCTCAGGAATAGTGGAAGCTGTAATTAAGTCAGTGGAGCAACAGCAGGTAGTGGAGGTGGTGAAAAATCTTGTTTAAGTCTATGAAATCTCTGTTGTTTCTATATTGAGAAATCAAGGAGGTGGTCCTATCAATGATTGACAGTTATCTCTGAAAACAGAGAGGGTAGGCTGTCAATCACTAATAATGGACTTCTAAGAATAGAAAGAGCAAAGATATGAATGAATAAATAAGAAGTTTTGTGGAATCTTTTCCTACAAATCTATATATCAATCCGCTTAGACCCTGCCGCTCTATAACATGCTGCCTGCAGATTGGACAGCATTTTCCTTCTCACAGGTTACATTAAAAGGCTATGACTACCTTCGCAACCAATTTCCTGCTGTTTTTTTTTTTCTTTTCTTTTTTTTTTTATATCTCCTCTTAGAACAAATGTGTCTCAATGATACCAGACAACAAATACAGTAGAGTTTTATCCTCTAGTAAAGATCCCTTTTATCTGTTTTCTGCATCTGGTAACCTACCAAATGTACAAAGTAGGGGATAAATGTAAGGAAACAAGACTGCAGGATTAGACCTTACAGGGATTTTTGTTGCCATTCACCATAGTATGCATAGACTATATAAGAGCTGCAGAATCAAAGCAGTAGGGAATTTTTAATTAATACCTAGTGCAAGGTTGCTGTAATAATAATAATAATAATAATAATAATAATAATAATAATAATAATATCCTAACAGGAAACTAAATAAGAGATAAGATAAGATAAGATAAGATATTCCTTTAATAGTCCCACAATGGGGAAATTTCAGTGATACAGTTTCATAGATGGTACAGTAGTATATAACAGGAGAGAAACACATACAAGCTCATGGCAGAGAAATCCTAGGAATCAGAGCAACTAAAAAAGAAAGAAACACAGACACACTGCAGGATCATTTAGTTCTCTGTGCGGATTGATGTTAATAATAATAATAATAATAATAATAATAATAATAATACAGCCGACTTTGTTGTAGGACACGAGGAGGGGGGGGGGGGTCACAGCATGTAGATATAACAAGCAGAAATTTTTGCAGATGTGAGGGACATAGTCAGCTATCATGATAACATGTGGTAGTTCTTGGTAGGTAGTGAGATCTCCTGCTCACAGCTGATAGTTCGGTATCTTGTATCAGCACTATTGTCCTTTTAACCACAAAAAAATGCCCCAAATGTCCTTCATCACAAGCCCTCCTCCTCCTCCTCCTTCCTCCTTACCACTGTGTTCGACTGCCCCAAAGAAGTCTGAAGCCATCCAGGTATACATGGTGCTGTTCTCTTGCCATGCTTCCATAACTCCTGGGGTAGGTGGGTGATGGTAGGTTTCCAGGCTGTAGCAGAGTCCCACGTGTCCACAGTAATAGAAAGAAATACCAGTCAGCTGTAGGCATCTTCACACATCAGCAATAGACACCAAAAAATCATCTCCTTGAAGAAGAAGTCCACACTTCCATGCCGCTTGGTGAGCCATGCTGTCCTAGCTGGGGGGATGGTAACAGGCACATGTGGAAACCAGCTGAACCAGGTCTTGTCATTGTCCATGCTTTACAATGGAAACAAAAGGAACAAAATACTCCACAGGGTCTTCCATTCGATTTATAGTTGCTAATTCATAGTGCTAGATTGCTTGGTTACAGGATTCTTGAAGATACAGAGAAAAAAAGAGTGAAAAAGGAAAGAAAAGTTTGCTCCCAGCTTGGAGCACTGCATCAAGGCAGCCAAGCCCCTCAATGTTATAAATGTTATTATCTATAAAATAAAATAGCTTTGAATACAGATGTATTCACTCTTAATTTGATAAGGGGCTTTAATTCCTCATGAAACTAGATCAATATAGTACTGGAACATATCAGCTAACCCTTAAGAGGATGCAATGCACAAAATAACCAGATCTTCTGTCTACTTGTTCCAAGACTGCAGTCATGCACCTATACAATGGGTGGATTAGCGGCTCTGTGAAGGTTTCAGGTGCTGAACCACTACAGATGAGAAACTGATGATTAGGGTTGAGCGATCGAGTAAATTTCACAATCACGATTGGAATTCCGATCCCGATCTTTTTAGGCTTGGAATTCCGATCCCGATCTTTTTAGGTGGGATTGAGATCAGAGGTTATTTGCTACTGGCCAAGCATTGTGGGAAAAGCTAACAATGTAAGCTAGACGAGCGAGTACTATTCGAAACTACTGTTTCGAATAGCACACTCCCATATGAATGAATGGATGCAGCCCGGCACTCAGCCTGTGCCGGCGTCCGGCCGCTTAACCCCCTGTGCGTCGGCTGCGTCCATTCATTCTAATGGCAGTTTTGAATAGTACTCACTCATCTCTAGCTAACATCTCTAGTAGCTAACATCTCTAGTAGCTAACACATACCTGCACAGATTGCTGCTGCTCCCCGCTGTTCTCGCTCCTCTTCTTGCTGCCCCACGTGATGCACTCACATCTCTCTGCCCTGTACCCACCCACACTCTCCTAAGCCACAACAAACCCCGCCTACTCCTAGCATCAGTGACAATAACCTGGGAGGCGGGGGTAGTTAGGCGAGAATAGGCGAGAAGCAGAGCGAGAACAGCGGGGAGCGGCAGCGATCTGTGCAGGTAAGTGGACACCAGGGGGAACTAAGTAGCCAGAGATATTTTTTTTTTAATCACTACACAGCGTGGAGTCTAAAAATTAAAGCGTTCAATTTTTGGACTCCATGCTGTGTAGTGAATAGGATCATTTTTAAAATCCAATCTTCGATTATTAAAAAAAACAAAAAAAAACAACATTGACTTGCATTAGGATTGGAATTGGGATCAGGATCGGGTTCGAATGGAAAATGATCGGAAATCGGATTTTAAAAACGATCCTGAAATCTCAAGATCGGCTCAACCCTACTGATGATATAAATGCATTTGGGACTGGAAACCCCCCTCTTAGTAGCAACACCAGAACAGTTGGGTCTTTTCCTCCTCTCTGATTCATTTTTAGAAGTTTACATTTCTGAATAGGTGGGCACTCCTTGGAGTGAAGAGAGTAATGTGCTGTACTATGACCAGTCAACTGACCTCCGTCCCATCTCACAGTATCATTCTTATACATCGCTGAGAGAAGTATAAACTATGACACGTCCCTCTTCTTCCTTTTAGTGTTTTACATTAAATGCCTTTTTTGGCTTGTTTCTGACATATTCACAGTAACTCTACAACCAGAGAAGAGGAAACTATACACTGTTGGAAATATAATAAAATATATAAAGTTTTAATAAATTTTACATAAATAGAGCATGTCTTATATTTTCATGGATCACAGACATCATGACTGAGAAAAATGGTTTGGGAAATAAACTGTTGAACTTTATGTTTGATATTTAGGCAAAACCAAGATATTGCAAAGGATGGCTGCACACATATTGTATAAACTCAGAAGATGATCTCAGAAATATACCAACATGAACCCTGTCTAAGGTCCTATCAGTTACTTGTGTCATAGTTCAGGAAGCTTATTTAAGAAATTTCCAACATGGTTTAATAATGAGTATCCAGTTTTCGCAAATAAATGATCATCATTGTGCATAAGTAATATATTATTATTTGTATAATGAGAAGTTAGATAATATAATTTCTGTATCAATTTCTCACAGTTTTCTAGATCTCTGCTTGTCGTCATTCTTTGTTAACTTCCAGTGGATAAAAATCAGGCTATGGTAATGTGAAATATAGGGTCCATGGTCATTGGATGTACGGTGCATGGTCATGTGATGTACGGTCCATGGTCATGCAATGTACAGTCCATGGTCATGTGATGTACGGTCCATGGTCATATGATGTATAGTTCATGGTCATGTGATGTACAGTCCATGGTCATGTGATGAACTCACAGGTGCAGCTATTTACAGTTACAGAAAAGGAATCAGACATCTGCCTGGTAACAAGCTGTGCACCTGTGTGTTCATGACATGACCGTGGGCCGTGTATCACATGACCATTAATGGATTCTTATCCATTGAGAGGTAGTAGATGTAATGATAGAAAGCAGAGTTTTATAAAATTGATACAGAAAGTATTCATACAGAATTGTATAGAAAATATATTGGAAAATTGTATAACTTTTCATTATAAAAACAATAACATTTATTTGCTGGAATTGGACAGCCCCTTTTAAAGTAACACAATGGTGAAATCTGTAGACATGTTACAATATATAATGGTATATTTTTTCTTTCACAGTACAGATGTAATAGTCTGTAATTTGCATCTAATATTTGCTGCTGCATGGTATCTTTTTCACAAAATCCACAGAAAGCCACTTAAAAAGCAGAGTAAACATTTCTTACAGCCATTTACTTATGTTAGCTTTCATGTTAAGTTTTGCTACATCTGTATACTGTATCCAGTGTTTGACCCAAACATTATGTGAGTGTTAATATAAGTGCGAAATAAAAATCCTGTTGGAGTCTTTGTGGTTAGTGTTGTACTGGGGTGTACTGGGGGCCTACTATACAGCTACATCTAAATATTACCAGAGTCATTTGCAAATTCCTAAAATCTGAGCAGCAAAAAGGTATTTTTCAGTAACTTGCTGTCTGGCTCTTCTTACCTTGATCTAGGGAGAACTGTGTGCCAAGAATGTGTCCACACAGCAGCAGGCATGAGGCTGCAGAGAAATGCTACAAGATCCTATTTGGGGCCCCTGCCAAGTGATTGAGAAGATAGGACCCCGGAAGGAAGAATACTGGTTGGTCAGATGATGTTACTAGTTGTCATCTCATCCACCCAATGTGACTACAGTAGATAGAAATAAACTGGGTAATTCCTTCACTAATCTACATAATATATTATACCGATGCATAACCTGGCTGAGATGCTGCAGGAGTATCTGTATGAAGTACAGTCAGTGATTCACCTATGGAACAGTCCGTACGTGTTTAAGGTCAGCAGAGCTTTCCATTGCTCTGATTCAGACCTGATGCTTCCTCATAAGATTTAATCAGAAAAACATGAAAAAGGCCCAAAATTAGCAATCAACACAAGATAAGTATAAAAATATTAATTGATTTATTAATAAATGATATTAAAATTACAGAGCAGCAGGGCAGATGTCAGAAACCAAAAAGACACACCAATAATTTCCATATATCTATTAGTATAGATGCAGATCAATGCATGAAACCTCTAATATTTTTTTAATATTTTTTAATTGGGCCTTTGTGTTTTTCTGTTTGACTATTGTGAGTGGCCTTAGCAATAGTATTTCTAAGGTTCTTTTTTGTTGTAGTTCCTCATAAGATTTGCCCAAATCTCATTCTTACTAATATTGAGTGTGTACTTGTGTGTGTATTGCATTGCTCTTGAGTTCTCCCCTGTTCAGTGGAGTCATATTTTGACTCATTCAACATACCCAGAATGTTACTTTTTTTTCTATATAAGCTCCTCAAAACATGGAAAATACATCTGAACCTGTGTCACATCCACACTGAATTGGTATGCATAAAAGCACACATAGACAACATGTAGTCATAAGTTCATATATTTTCAATCCCTGAAAAGTGGGGCCAGGCTACAAATCATCGAGCTGAACTACTTTGTGGCAAGGTTGTTCATAAGGTGCACTTGTGTGCTGATCATCCATCTCACAGTATTTACCTATACTGCTTGCATATTTTTCTCATTATATTCCTTTCACACAAGGACTCTCTGGGCATCATTCATGAAAATAGCACAGAGGATATTTTATAATGGATAGATAGATAATACAATTTACTCCAAGAGAACCACTATATATTATGACAATTGCTAAAAGAAATCTCTTTGCAGCCATTTAATGGTGATGACAGTAAATTGTATAACTAGTATTTTCCTAATATAATTATGAGAAAGAATTAGAATAAATCCCTGAAGGATTATGACAATGTGTAATTTCTCACAATTGCCCTGACAGTGTCGTAAGCAGAATTCAGAGTACTCATGGAGACATGGTGTTCTTTGGGTATATGACCACAGTACAGATGTATTCACAATTAACTGATCTCTAGGTCAGATTAATTTAGCGAGCCAATATCACAAGTTGCTCACAAAAAGCTGCTATTCACACATTATATGATAGAATTGATAATCTGATTAGAACCATAAAACACATGTGCATTGCCATATTGCAAATCCATGTCCAAGGTGGCCATAGGCTGCTACTGGTTCTTACTGTTGCTTTATACCTCAATGTATCTCTGTTAATAAAACAGAAGTGGCATGATGTATTACATGTTATATTACATGCTGTATTGGAAAATTATCTCGGTAGTATATTGCCTTCAGTAAAAATCGCTATGCCATAGGTGTATATAATATGGTGAGAAATGAATTGCCTATGCAGTGGTTCTTAACCTTGTTTGAGGTAGCGAACCCACCAGTTTCATATGCACATTCACCGAACCCTTCTTTAGTGATAATTCAAATATGATTTTTTTCAAAATTCAAGACATAGGTATATGTTTTTTTACTGGTACACAAAATGAACTGTGCAAAGGGCCTAGGGTTCGATCGAACCCCGGTTAAGAACCACTGGCCTATGGGCACTGGTCCCTTTAAACTGCATAGCTTATAAATTATATTCAGGAAAAGTTTGCTTGCATAAAAACTTTACGTGCTCTTTGCTTAGAAATCAGGCAGAACATTCATGAAGAGCAATGTGTGATCCTACATTGTATTGTATGGCTATATACTGTAGTTACAGCTGCACAGTCCTCTTTATTGTCTAACGTCATTCATCTATATAATTAGAAAGCAGGAAGCAGAACATTCAGTACTACAAGAGGACAACACTATAACCTGGAGATAGGCTCGAATGACAATCCCCCTGTGGGTCCCATAGCTTAGGGGTCTAGCTGGCCCCCCACTGCTTTTTTAATAGGCTGTTACCTGCTGATTTACTAACCTATCCCTGATCCTGCTCACAGCGGCCTTTTCCTCTTCCTCTTTAACTTTCAGCTTCCACAGGGCCCAATGTGCTGAAAATCATGTAATGACACTAAGCAGTGTCAGGACGTAGCTGACGCTATTCAGACTCAGAATGTGATGTGAGTCACACAGAGTTCCCTCGAGGTTGAAGGGTGAAGTAAAAGTAGCGGTAGCTATGTGCAGGACTGGAGATCACAAAGTGAATAGTGGCAGTTACCTACTGGAATAATCTAGTAAGAAGTAGCCTAAAGTCAGTATATGGGGCCCACTTACTGTAGGTGGCAGTTACTACATGGTGGCCACTAAATGGGTCACTTATAACATGCGGAACCCATTATTGCATGTGGGCCATTAAAGGGAAAAGTAATGGGGAAATTTACTGTGGGGTCAATAAAGTGGGTGATTTAACATATGAGTGGTCAGAAAGGGGGACATTATACCATTGAGGTGACAGGAAAGGGGATATTATATCATTTGAGTACCAGTAAATTGAGTGTTATACAATGTGGGTGCCAGTAAAGGGGCATTATACCATGTGGACACCAGTAAAGGGAATTTATACCATGCGGGTACCAAAAATAGGTGTGTTATACTGTATGGGGCCAAGAAATGGTACATTATACTATGTGGGGACCAGTAAAGGGGGGGCTTTATACCTTGTGGGAGCCAATTAAGAGCTAATCAACAGGTGAGCTTTGCTAAGTGCTCCACATGAAGTTGGAGAGCGTCAATTCCTCTATTTTGCCATCTCAACATCTCTTACTCTTCCTGAACCTTTTAGAATACAACTCCCTGCAGCCCCAGATCCTCAGGACCTGCTAAGAGTTGTAGTTTTAGTCCTTTCAACCTCTGCACCATTATGCTACAGTTTTAGTGCCTGCCCTAATGGCTTAGAGAACAATTTCAGATTTTTAACCCCCTTAGATGCCACAGTCAATATAAACTGTAACATTTCTGACTAATATATAAAGTATAAGGGCTGATTTATTAATAACAATGCTTTTTACCCTCCAGAGTTGTGCCTAATATAAACTGAAGTGGCATCATTATAAATTAGGTGCATCCTTCTGAGTCCATGCGCCTAAACAGAACTCCATACCAGCTCCTTGCTGGTGTAGAATTCAGGCATCATTTATATCAGAAAACTGTGGGCCTCTAGAATCAGTTCCACTGGTGGGTTAAAGACATCGCAGTCCGGCACTGCCTGGAGATATGAGTAACCAATTGGACACCACACCAAACCCACCTGATACACGAGATTAATAGCAACACTATCTGAGACCATCACTGGTCTTAAAGGGGCTCTATCACTAGGAAAAGTCATTTTTAACTAATCACACCTTTGCATAGCCCTTAGAAAGTCTATTTCACACCTACCTTTTGTATGTAGATTACCTCACTGGTTTCTGAATAAGTCCGTTTATATTCATATGCTAATTAGACTAGTGCACGATAGAAGGTGCACACCTCTCCTATTGTCTTCTATGGGAGACGGCTCCTGCTGCTGCTGATGACTCGCTTCCTGTTTGCTTCACACACATAGAAGATAATGGGAGAGAGGAGGCTGCTGGGAACTTCCTGTACTGGCTGGAGTTTCATTAGCATATGAATAAAAACGGACTTATTCAGAGACCACTGAAGCAATCTACATACAAAAGGTAAGTGTGGAATAGACTTTCTAAAGCCTATGAAAGCATGTGTTTAGATAAAAATGACTTTTCCCAGTGATAGAGCCCCTTTAACCTTAGAGGGGGTTGTCCAGAATTTTTTTTTTTTTTTTTTTATATGAGGCTAGGGAAGGTGAAAAAAACAAAAAAAAACAAACATATTCACATGTTCCCAGTGTCAAAAGTTTAACTGTAGTTGTACTGTTGATTTGTATAGAGGTATAGCTATGTTTTTCTCATGAGCATCTATGCCTCTTTGGATGCATTCCATAATTGTATTTGCTTTGTCAGCAGCTAATGATGGTCACTAAAGGTTAGCTTACTATCCACCAAAATTTCCAAGTCTTTTTAAGCTTCAATCTTACCCAGATATTTACTATTAAGCACATAATCATACATTTTATGGGCCCTGGAGCATCAGAGGGCCCAAATGTGTCTCTACATTATAAGAAGACAACAGTATAATAGATAGCACGTGGCAAGTATGAGCCCTGTTACAGATTTTGCTTTGGGGCTAAGGAGTTTCAAGATAAGCCTACGAAATTGTAGACCTTGGGTTTGTCATTTTAGTAAATGACACTTGTATCATAAGTTGTGTTTTTCTCTGCCCTCATCACTTTCTAAAAAAAGGGGTGTGATGAGGGGATGCTGTAGGCGGGGCTGTTGGCCCCACCAGATTTATTATCACATACACCTGTTTTGTGGCACCAATGATGCTGAAAGTCTACAACAGCTACAACTGGTGCAGATTTGGTATCAACACACAAACTGCTGGAGAATGCGCCTAATTTAGAAGGAGGTCTGCGCACCCCCCACAGTGCAATGTATATGCTGGTCTTGATATATCTGCCCCATTGTCTCTATACAGGTACTATTATACAATTCATTCTATAGCCTACTGGCATATATACAATCTTCTTAAAGACAAAGAGATTGTTTGAAAACATACAAGGAGTCTTAAATTAATGTAATTAAGCTTTCACTGTTTTCCTCACACTCATTACCAGACACGCGTATGTGCTAAAAAAAACAAAAACTAAGAAAACAAATAGCATTTTATACAGAAATTAGCATCTTGGCTGTTCATCATTTTTAATGAATTATTTAGAAAGCAATCATGGGAAATGATTGTGCAAGGGGAAACTGTGATGTTTATATTAGAGGAAAGCAAAGAGATTCTGCACAGCACTGCTTGTAAACTATTTGCCAAGATCTTCATCATAAAACATGGAGAACTTTTCCTTTAACGTAAAGTTAAAGTAAAACTGTGAACTACTGTAGTTCTATGGGAATAATAACTGCGAGTCCAGGCTGCACAGAACGTGTACTGAGCAATATAGCTGAATTACTGCAACTCGTATTCAGTATTAAACTCATTTTACTACATTTAAAAAGATTTAGGTCTACACTATTTTTAAACAACTTTCCCTGAAATATTTAAGATTTCTTTTTTTTTTTTTTTTTTTTAATGTAGATTGTGATCCCCATATAGCAATCACAATGTACATTTTTTTTCCTATCCGTATGTCTTTGTAGAATGGGAGGAAATCCACGCAAACACGGGGAGAACATACAAACTCCTTGCAGATGTTGTTACTGGCGGGATTCGAACCCAGAACGCCAACGCTGCAAGGCTGCAGTGCTAACCCCTGAGCCACCATGTTGGCCCCGAAATATTTAAGATTTCTGTATATATATATTTTTTATTTTTTTTTTAAATTCCTATTTTATTAAACTTTTTTACAAGTTTTTAAAGAAAAAGTTCACATTAGAAAGTAAACAAAATAAACAAAGGTATAGGTTGTACATATAAGTAGCAATCGTATAACATTTGAAATTTACTTAAGTCTTGTAAGTTGTCATAAAAGAATAGGTCAGGAGTAGAGATGAGCGAGTAGTACTTGATCGAGTAGGTATTTGATCGAATACTACGGTATTCAAAATACTCGTACTCGATCGAGTACCACTTGCTGTTCAAATGTAAAAGTTCGATGCAGAACCAGCATTGATTGGCCGAATGCTATACAGTCGGCCAATCAATGCTGGTTCTTCTCCTACCTTTGGAAGTCTTCTCCATGCAGCTTCCCTGTGGCGCCTTCCGGCTCTGAATTCACTCTGCCAGGCATCGGGCCTGGGCAGAGCCGACTGCGCATAGCCGCTTGTAGTGCGGGCATGCGCAGTCAGCTCTGCCCAGACCCGATGCCTGGCAGAGTGAATTCAGAGCCGAAAGATGCCGCGGGGACGCTGCACGGAGAAGACTTCTCGGAGGATCCAGCCCGACTCTCACTCGTGGACTTGGTAAGTATAATTTGATCGAATGTTGCCTACCCCTGAAACGAGCATTTTCCCCCCATAGACTATAATAGGGTTTGATATTCGATTCAAGTAGTCGAATATTGAGGGGCTATTCGAAACGAATATCGAACCTCGAACATTTTACTGTTCGCTCATCTCTAGTCAGGAGTATTAGAAACTAAACATACTAACTCCTAACAATATGTTGGGATACACAACAGAAGTCAATAACTAAGTACGAAATGGGAAATAGGAGTGTGGAAGAGGTGGATGAGGTTGGAGAGGAGGGAGGGAGAGGGGAAATGAGAATGGGTGAGTGGGATTGGGAAGTGACACAGAGAAAGTGCGGCTTGACGCAATAATTAGGCACATTAGGATTAGGTACAATAACGTCACCATGGACTCCAAATTTTCAAGTAATCATCGTGTGTTCTCTCTTTCCAACTTATCAACTCTTCAAATCTTGCTATTTAGTGTATTTTTTCTTTCCACATCTGAACAGTTGGGGGGAGGGTTGAAGCCACTGCAATGGGATGAGTGATTTTGCGGCTTCTAATAAGTGTGTCAGAAGATTCTTTTTTGAGGGAGTGTATTGAGCAGAGGGTTTGGCCGGTAGGGTTTGGCTTCTGGGCTAACATTGGGTAATTTGCCTATGATGAGAGCTATTTGTTCAAGAATCTCACTCCGATATTTCTGTATAGGTTCCCAATCCCACCATAGATGCAACATCAAACCGGGAGATTTTTTTTATATCTCCAGCATGTGTCTGTGTTGGAAAGTTTCCTGTGGTATGACCATATCGGTGTTCTATACCACCTAGCCAAAATCTTGAAGTGTGATTCTTGTAGTCTCATGCAGGTTGAGAAGCCATGTGAATGGGACAGAATGAATTCTGTTTCTTGGTCTGTCAATGTGATTTTGAGCTCTGATTCCCACGACCGAAGATAGGTGGGTTTGACGATACTGTCAGTCTGGGACAGATATGACTGGGACAGATATGACACATGGAGATCTACCTATTAGAGGTCAACATATTTTTAAAATTTTTGTCAAATGAGGATAGAGACATCTGAAGGGTTTCACGTCTTGTCAAATCTGAGAGTACATGTTTAAAATTAGCATAAGTCAGGCAATTTAGAGTTAGCCCTGGTACCTTTGCTTGGAGTTCCTCTATCGTAAAAGGATAGCCATTGTGTATTAGTTCTGCAATTTCAAGACAACGGAGTTTCGACCACCAGTCTGATGGGACAGTTTTGCAAAAAGTGGAGAGATATGGGAGTAAGCTCGCTGGCAATAGAGGGGAAACCTTTGGGGCTAACTTGTCTCTATATATGAGCCAAGTCTCTGCTGGGCCTTTTAGAAGAATGTCAAAATATGGGCATCTTAGTTCTCTTAGGTTTGTTTCCTCAAGTACTGTCAGCGAAGGGCATGTAATTGGGAATGTGTAAGACATCCAACGTGCTAGTTGGATCGCTCTGTAGTGCAAGGACATATCAGGAATCGCTAGACCACCTTCACTCTTGACTTTGGTGAGAAAAGAGAAGGAAATCCAAGATTTTTGTATATTAAAGGTATTTTTATATACTGTATATCTTAGAATATCTTTTTAGAAACAAATATGTCTTCCCTGTTGTGTAGATGGCTGTTTTTATCCTGTTATGCTAAGTTCACACAACTGAAAATGAGGAGGAATTTCAGGTAGATATATGCTTCCGATTCCTCTTCATTTTCTTCTCCTCGGCTCCCTGAAGAGCTTTGTCATCCTGCCATAGCTTTCTGCGATTCATCAGGGCAAGATGAATAGGTTGTCTCGAGCTGTGGCTGAATCAGCTGTGGAATCCATAGCAACATCAGTCAGACAACGAGAGGCAGATTCTGGACAGATTCTGCCGCTGAATTTGGTGCAGAATTCAACTAAAAAATCAGCAGAGTCCTTCATGTGAGAATACCCTTAGACCTAAAATTAGTTAGTATATGGCTAAGGCCTCAGGTTTGGGAAAATAATAATCCACAGTGGCCCCTCCAAATGGTATAATGTCCCATAGTGGCCCCTTCACACAGTATAATGATCCATAGTGGTCCCTTCACACAGTATAATGTCCAATAGTGGCCTCTTCACATGGTATAATGTCCCATAGTGGCCCCTTCACACAGTACACAGGAGAAGGCATACTTTTTGCTTTTTCATGCCTGTCTTACATTATTTTTCCATTGAAATAGACTTGATTTTGCTAAGACAACTTGCATTTTATTAATGAAACCATGTTGGAATTCATATAATGTGCTGAAAAACTTTCACTATTTTTGGGGGGACGGTGAACAGAAAAATTGGTAACTTTTCATTTTTGTGCTGGTTTATTTTTGTAACTTTAAATGTTCTAAACCATTGAAGCGTGAGTTAGTTAAGATGATACATCCTTCAGTCAGAACATTCTAGTCAGACGGAGGGGCTATTCAGTTGTTTCCCCTCTCCCAAGCTTAGCAAAAGAATAATGCCATCCGCTATCAGTCAAGACTTGTATTCAGTATGACAGTCAGGAGATTAGCCATTAGCCGTAATGCTCAAATTTTTTTGTTGAGATTGTGAGGGAATTTTTGAACAGCTACGACCTAACCTATGAGCTCTCAACTTGGGCAATTTCAGGAATTGTGTTTTTGTAGAACAGAAAATAACACACTTTAGGGAGACTGCCAGTGCCAGAAAATGTTGACTGACTCCAGCCCAAGTGGTTTTGCATTATGTTTCCATTGCTATGAAGATTTTTATTTCAGTATTCTTTGCTGAAAATACAGTGAACCATCATTTTTCATGCTGCAGGATTCCTCTTCACTGCACCAGATAGTTTGGTATAGACTACAGGCAACGTGAATCCAATTGTGCCAAGTAACTAATACTCCCCACACTCCTCCACGGGGTTGCTGCAAACTTTCATCGTTCCATATAAATTAAGTGTTAACTTTATTCTTTATATTAGGGTGCATGCACACTGAGTAACGCCGGGCGTGTATGAGAGCCGTACACGCCGGCATTACAGCAGACTGCCGAACACTTCCCATTCACTTCAATGGGAGCGCTCGTAACAGCGGCGTTTACGAGCGCTCCCATTGAAGTGAATGGGAAGTGTTCGGCAGCCCTGCTGTAATGCCGGCGTGTACGGCTCTCATACACACCCGGCGTTACGTAGTGTGCATGCACCCTTAGTATGATTATAGCAATTCCCAATTTAGGCTCCACATTGTGGAAACACAACTTTTCTTATTGCAGATTTTGCTGCGTTTTTTTTCCACCAAAGCCAGGAGTGGATTGAGCAGCAGGGAAAAGTACTTACTATATATTTCCCATTCAAAATAATGCAGCAAAATCTGCAACAAAAAAAGCTGTGTTTCCGCACCGTTGGGCCTCAGCCTTATACAGTGTTTTTAAACATTTTACTCCTTTTGCACAGTAAAAAACCTGTTTTTAAAATAAAGATTTTGTTTTGCATCTCCATATAAGTCATATAAGAGGTGGTCCTGCACATGGCAAAACCAATGACCACGCACACTATAGTGTGACTGGGGCCCTTCCTATTTTCTATCTGTTTTATATGCTATATTTGCTACTTAACATAGTTGCAGTCCCGGCAGTACCCCTCTATGTTTGTAAACCAGATCCTGCCACTTACTATGAGGGTGCTTTGGCAGTGCCCGGGCAATCACCATGAGAATTATAACCATCACTGAGCA
The DNA here is from genome assembly GCF_031893055.1 of Leptodactylus fuscus. Lineage (NCBI taxonomy): Eukaryota > Metazoa > Chordata > Amphibia > Anura > Leptodactylidae > Leptodactylus > Leptodactylus fuscus. The sequence goes on from NC_134265.1 coordinate 79,099,534, forward strand.
TAAACTGCCCCTCATCCCTGATGGATGCATTTGTCATATAGCATTACAGGGTTAAACCTGCTCTGATGGAATTGTGTTTTTTGGAGTTTTTAAAGACACTTTCAACATTCACTTCAGGGAGATGAGCCAGGTTTACAATGTGGGAAAAAAAAAAAATTCCTCTCAAAACAAGAACCATTACATTTACAAACATGATTTATTTACATTCGCAATACGAGCCTTGGTTTCTGCATCTGTCCACATTGTTAAGAGGATAAGAAAAGTTCTATTATTCTCTTCTTTGTAATGTGACACACGGTGTTTGCTTTTTATAGCATAGACCAGTTATTCTTCAAACTGTCTTGTACAGAAAAGTCTTATCTTGTTATTATTACTCTTTCCATTCACAATGATGAAAATCTAAATAAAAACCCCTTTGTCTACTAAGATGTGCATATGGATTTCTATAGGCAATAATATCATAGTGATCATAGTGTAGGTAGTGTGTTATGTACTATTCAAGAGCATACATAGACTCTACTAGGCACTACAGAAATAAATACTGTTATATTTGATCCCTGGTGGTTCATTCCATACAAAAGTGAGGATTCTTAGTTGTTTGTATCTTAAGTTCTCAAGTTATCTTAAGTTATTGTAATGGAATTGCTAAGACAGCAATTCCCAGAACGGTTAAACCCTGGGAGGGGCACAAGAGACAGTGAGCCCTAAGCTGAAGCCCCCCTCTTTCCCTTCCTATTGCCAGGCCCTATCCTAGGTAATAGGCGACAACCACGAGGACAGTCCCTCCCTGAATACGTGAAACACAAAACGCAGACAAGACGAACAACAACAAAGGGAGGTCAGCTAGCCAGGGTTCGGTAACAGGAGAGCGATGCAGTGCCAAATCGGAGTAAAGAGAATAGTCAATGAGAAAAGCCAAAGGTCAGGTATAATAGTATAAGCAACAGGTACAGTAAGAGCAGGTATGCGCACGGCAATAACAAGCACTGGTGTGAATGGGAACCAAGGCTAAATAGGGAGGAAGGACCCGCCCATGGAGTTCACTGGAAGGCAGGCTGTCAATCAAAGGGCAAGGCCAGATTAACCACTAAGGACAGAGGCAACCTAGGCAGAAGACGGGTGTGGTGCAAATCCAATCAAGGACTAGAGCCGTGTTCACACAGTGCAACTAAAAATTTTACGCAGATTATCAAACTTCATGCACCTCCTGCGCCGCAGCACACGAGCAGAGGGCGGCGCAGGGGCCCGAACAGGCAGAGATGTTACAGTACCCCCCCTTTTATGAGGGGCCACCGGACCCTCACCAGACAAACCAGCTCTAGAGGGATTCTGAGTTTTCCCTGCCTTGTATTTTGGTTCTGCTTGAACCACAGACGCTTGAGAACCAGGCAAACATTTTTTATTCACCTGGCGCTTCTGATACCACTAGGTTTTGATACCAGAGGGGCACTCACAACTTTTAGTAGCTGAGACCTTCTCCTCACTGACACAATCTACAGAATGTAAAGCAATACAGTGAGATGAGCACTGATCTCCCCACTTTACCAACTCCTTTTTACCCCAATCCAAAATAGGGTTATGGAGCTTCAGCCAGGGGAACCCCAAAATAACATCAGCAGAGAGATTCTCCATAACAAAAAGGCTTATGACCTCTGAATGTGAAGAACCCACTTGCAAAGAGATCAAGGGGGTTTTAAAACTGACTTTACCCCTGGCCAGTGGAGTAGAATCCGCTCCCGTAACAGACATAGGCGAGTCCAGTGGCAAAAGCTCAATGCCCAAAGATTCAACAACTGAATATTTAACAAAATTTGCTGCAGACCCAGAGTCAACTAGGGCCTTGCCAGAAACAGATCTGTCTCCAGAGGACAGAGACACAGATAACATCTTATTGTTATTCCCCCCAAATACCTGGTTGCCTGAGTGGTTCTTCTGATTACCACTCAGGCACTGAAGTCTTTGTGCAGGTGACAAGGGTCTGATAGAGCAGTCTCGGATGACATGACCAGAGGAACCACAGTGCAGGCACAGGTTATTCCTGAGACGATGCTCTCGTCGTGTCTTGGCGTCCATAGCTCCCAGTTGCATGGGTTCCTCACCAGAAGTGATGGGAGGAAAGGTAGGTTTTTCAGAGGAGAGGGAGGAAGAGACAGAAAACTTGGAGGCAACAGACCCTACTCTCTCTTTTAAATTTTCTCGGATCTTGCGGTCAATACGGACCGCCAAAGTCATGGCTTTCTCAAGTGTCGGGGGATCTGGGTGACCAACCCAGAGCTCCTTAACACGGTCACACAAACCTTTTTTAAAGTGAGCCTTTAGCGCTGACTCACACCAACCTGCAGTTACACTGCACTTACGGAACTCTGCGCAATACTCCTCTGCAGAGCGTTTTCCCTGCCGCATGGTGAGGAGTTGAGATTCCGCAAGCGCAATGTGGTCTGGCTCAGCATAGATAGAGCCCAGGGACTTAAAAAATTTTTCCACATCAATCCACTCCTCAGCCTCAGCAGGGAGTTTAAGGGCCCAAGCTTGTGGGTTCCCCTGTAGCAGAGATATAACCACTCCCACCATTTGGGCCTGAGTCACATGTGGATTATTCCGAAAATACAAGCGACAAGACTCCCTGAACGTCTCAAATTTTTCACGGTCCCCTGAGAAACGATCTGGGAGTAACATCTTGACCTTGTAAGGTGCCAAAACAGCTGGGGATGATGCAGCAGCCTCAGTTAGGGTCTGAACCTGTTTAGCAAGCTCAGCTACCAGGCCTGTCAGTCCCTCCAACTTGGCTGCAAAGCACTGAATAGGATCCATTCTGTCTGTAGGGAAGCAATGGATGTAGGTTTTTGGGCTTGTTATTATGTAATGGAATTGCTAAGACAGCAATTCCCAGAACGGTTAAACCCTGGGAGGGGCACAAGAGACAGTGAGCCCTAAGCTGAAGCCCCCCTCTTTCCCTTCCTATTGCCAGGCCCTATCCTAGGTAATAGGCGACAACCACGAGGACAAACCCTCCCTGAATACGTGAAACACAAAACGCAGACAAGACGAACAACAACAAAGGGAGGTCAGCTAGCCAGGGTTCGGTAACAGGAGAGCGATGCAGTGCCAAATCGGAGTAAAGAGAATAGTCAATGAGAAAAGCCAAAGGTCAAGTATAATAGTATAAGCAAACAGGGACAGTAAGAGCAGGTATGTGCACGGCAATAACAAGCACTGGTGTGAATGGGAACCAAGGCTAAATAGGGAGGAAGGACCCGCCCATGGAGTTCACTGGAAGGCAGGCTGTCAATCAAAGGGCAAGGCCAGATTAACCACTAAGGACAGAGGCAACCTAGGCAGAAGACGGGTGTGGTGCAAATCCAATCAAGGACTAGAGCCGTGTTCACACAGTGCAACTAAAAACTTTACGCAGATTATCAAACTGCACGCGCCTCCTGCGCCGCAGCACACGAGCAGAGGGCGGCGCAGGGGCCCGAACAGGCAGAGATGTTACAGTTATCTTAAGTTCTTAAGTTATCAAGTTCTCTGCCACCCACAATATGGTGTCAACAGATAGAGAAAACCTTGTGTAGGTTGAAAGTGTCCTTGAAGAGGCTTAAAGCATACCTCCAGCTATAAACAACTATTCATAAATAAGTAGTGTATTTAAGTATAAGAAACCTTCTAATATATTTTATTAAAGATATTTGTTTCCTTCACCACTTATTAAGCTTTTCTCCTGCTATTTTCTTCATTCTTTCTGCTTGTTTATATAATATTTGTCTCTATATTCAGTCACATACATAGAGCTCTGTGGAGAAGGGAGTGGTGGAGTAGGATTCTCCTGATGGCTAACCTATGACATGTTTGGCAGAGGGCAGAGGGCAGCAAACAGAGGCACTGTTTTCCTAATTACATCCTGGAAAAAAGATTTGCATATTTTTCCAAGTGGTGCGAAAATGACTTGTAAGTCTCCATACGCCTGTGAAAGTGCACACTCTCCCTAAGGAGTGTTATCATCCCCTAATCCTGGTCTTTAGTCTCTCATTGTGCCAAACTAGTATCCCTACGCTATGCTGAAGAGATCCAACAGATGTCCACAGCTGGGAATCTGTTCCTTTTGAAATAGAAATACTAATTTGGCAATAATCCCTGCATTATGTTATTAGATTTATTAAAAAAGTCATGCGTGATGTTAAGGGGGCTGCCCCTAGAGGGCAGCAAACAGAGGTACTGTTTTCCTAATTACATCCTGGAAAACAGATTAGAATATTTTTCACATAATCCACCAGTGGAGCGAAAATGGCTTTTAAGTTTCCATACGCCTGTGAAGGTGCACACTCTCCCTAAGGAGTGTTATTATTCCCTGATCTCGACGTTTGTCAGAGGTGACACGCTGAGACATTTTTGCTGAAACACAGCTGACAACATCTGGAGGAGGACCAACGCTCCTGCTGAGAGTGCGCATCTCTCCTGCTTCATAGTCAGAGTGCTGTCCGAACAGTGGCCATCTTTCCTCTGTTAGAGAAGTTGGTTGTTAAGGTTTTAGGGCATTAGGCAGTGAAACCAGAACTAAATTTACTGCAGACTTGCAATCAGACAGCTGGGAAGACAGTGGCAGACAGCTGGACCAAGGTCCAGTCCAGTGACAGCAGGAGGATAGGAGAGTCATCTCAGGCATGTGTGCTCCTTACACCCTGGCCATTAAAGCAACTATCAAAATCTCACCCCAAAACAGTTACCACTTACTAATACTGGGGCAAGAGAGCACCCCATCAGAGACAGTTAACCCTGCCAAGATCTCACTATTTTGCCACTGTAGCCCAACCAAGTTACCACTCAGTAATACTGGGGCAAGAGAACACCCCATCAGAGACAGTTAACCCTACCAAGACCTCACTGTACTGCCACTGTATCCCAACACAGTTACTGTTAGCAAGAGACAACCCCAGGGACAGTTAACCCTGCCAAGACCTCACTGTTGTGGAAGGAAGGAGGCTAGCGGCTGGAGATGGACGTCTGCGCTCTCTGGTCCACAGATTGGAGTGTTGATAAGGTGAATAAAATATATGACCTTTATTAGACAAAAATGTACTGCACAATGCGTTTTGAGCTGTACAGGCTCTTCTTCAGGTGCACAATTACTTGTCAGGTGAGGTTAGATGTGTAGTCCTCACTGTTTTGCCACCGTACCCCAACAAAGTTACCGCTCAGCAATACTGGGGGAAGCTAACACGCCATCAGATACAGTTTAACCCTGCCAAGGCCTCACTGTGCTGCCAATGTACCCCAACACAGTTACTGCTCAGCAATTCTGGAGGAAGAGTAGTAAGTAGATTATACTTAAATAATACTAAAAATAAAATATATAAAAGAAACCAGTTGTCAGATGAAATTAGCAGGGCTAATTAAAAATATAACTTTTTGTTATTAGAGCTACAAATATCACAAAATTATGGATTTTTCTCGAAGTAACACTACACCCGAGTTATGCTCTTTTTTTTTTTTTTTTTTTTTACTAATTTTGACACACCGAGCTCAAAAGGTTGGCCATCACTGACCTAGGGTCATCTCACTTACTAACCTTAGACGTGGGAGTTTTCCAACTTGAAAAGTCAATTTCTGACATAGTATGCTTTGCCACCACAATTAAGGCATATATTTTTATTGTGTCTATGCAAATTTCCTATTAGAACAACTTAATACCAATTGCATTGGTTCCTTCTAAGAGACAGATGTGAATAAGAAGAATAAGTTTTGGAACAATGGTGTCAGACAATGGGTTCTCCTGTCAGGAATAGAGTCTCTTACATGCTCTTTGACATTTAAGTCAATAATGGTAGGCAGAGTAATTAAGTCACTTGGAGTAGCTGGTAGATCTCTGCTTGCAGGTTCATCTTGAATTCAATCCTCCAGAATCTCAAAGAAAAATACTTATGAGGGCTTCCTTATTATAGCATAACTCAGAAGACATGGTGTGGAATTGAAGGGCATACTCTCCCACAGTTGGTTGGACACATTACTGGGAAATGCAGCTGAAGCAATATGGACAGGATTCTCAAAGACCCTGTGGAAAATAGTCAGGTTGCTGCTCCTAGCAGCCATAAATGTAACCATTCCTCTGTACTCTGGTTCTGTCTCTGCCAAATGCCTATCAAGGCTATTGAAATGTGGACTAGCTTAGGGTACCAAAGTATTAGAGTTCTAGTGAAAGGAGCATACTAGAAGAGTGAATTTTGTTTTCTGGTTGATTCATCCCAAGAGTACGACAGAAACCATATCATCAAATAAAATAAGGAGGGCTACAGCTACTTGGTGACAAGAAGTCATGTGTAGAAATAGGTGTACCCAGTGGCCTAACTACCAGGGTAGCAGCAGTAGCAGCTGCCAAAGGGCCCAGAACTTTAGGGAGACCGGCGACAGCCGCTACAGCTGCGTTTTGTTCTCTTTTTTAATAGGCCGTTACCGACTGGAGTTATTCCAGCCGGTAATAGGCTCTACTTACTTACCAATCGTGACAGGTGCCGGGATCGGTAAGTGACGCCGTGGGCCCCACAAGCACTATTATACTTGGGGGTCTTTTTGGACCCCGAATATAATGATCGGAGGCCCAGGAGAGGTAACGGAACATAAAAACGGTGTTACTTCCCCCTCCACGCTCCGGGCATGCTTGGGGCCTACTTGCGTGACGTCACATGACCGGGCCTGTGTCCTTAAGCGTTGTATGTCCCGGCCGTCATTGAAGATGGCCAACAGCGCCAGAAAATGCAGTGGAGCTGGGAGATAGGTAAGTAAAAGTGGGGGTTTTTTTTTATCCCCCCAGGGTCTCCAATTATTATACTCTGGGGTCTGAAAAGACCCCAGAGTATAATAATTGTTTATGGGTGTCCACAACGGAGCATAATACTGTGTGTAGGGGCCACTATGGGACATAATACTGTGTGCAGGGGCCACTATTGGGAATAATACTATGTGCAGGGGCCACTATGGGGCATAATACTATGTGCAGGGGCCACTATGGGACATAATACTATGTGCAGGGGCCACTATGGGACATAATACTGTGTGCAGCGGCCGCTATGGGGAATAATACAGTGTGCAGGGGCCACTATGGGGCATAATACTGTGTGCAGGGGCCACTATGGGGCATGATAGTGTGCGCAAAAATGCAGGGGGGGGGGGGGGGGGTAGTGGTCAGTTGGTCGAGATCCTCGGCGTCGGTTGGGGGGGGGGGGGCATGTCAAAAGTTCGCCATGGGGCCCCGCCGTCTCTAGTTATGACACTGGGTGAACCTCTCAAGATTAATTTAGTTTTGAGGCCAATATTAGTTCAGGTCGAACAAGTTTGATATCAACCACATCTTAAATTGGCTTCACACATAGTGTATTACACTGTCAGACCTATGGGAGTATCTTTGTAATTTCTAGCTCTCCAAGAAAAGCACAGACAAAGTTGTGCCAACGTGAATGTGACATTTATTTCTATGGAAAATGGATTGTAAGCAGAGATACAGATATATGTGTTTAAGCTTACACTGCGCTGACACTCATTTTTATGTATTTTAACATTTAAAAGGCTCCAAAATTACCCTTTTTTGGAAAAAGGTGCGTCCCTGTGGTATTTCAGACGCACTGTGATTATATTGCAAAAAGTAATGGTTTTATAAGAAAATTAAACCACATTGATAACTTGTAAGTCCTACAGGTTTATTGCTCTTTGTGAGACGAATTTGTGTTTATGTGCCTAGTTTTATAAGTGATGAAGAATTAACTATTCAAAAAAAAAAAACACCCCAAATTTTTTTGGTGAGAACTAACGTGAAATCAACATGATTTTTTTTTAAAATTAATTTAACAGTTTTTTTCTGTCTGTTTTGCTGCTGCAGTCACACAGGCTCACAAAGTACATATATTCTCTTTCATTCTTATCTATGACTTCTAGCACTAAACTGTCTGTAATTGATCAGTTGCAGAAAATCCAAATGTTGGATTTTGGTTACAAGTTGCATTTAACTTTTTATGCATAGACTTTAGTGAACATTGCATGCAACTGTGACTTGACTGTGTTCTTAAAAGCAAATCACAGATGTAGACAAAGGTGCTTAATAGTAAGCCACAGACGAGTTGCGTAAGTATTTTGTTGTAGGACTTTCCTGTAGTCCTAGCATGAGGAAAGATCAGGGAGAGAAACATTTTTTTTTTTTTTTTATTTTTTTTATTTTTTTTTTAAGTTTTTATTAGAAGCAAATTTACAAATAACAAACAGGGAAATAAACATATCATTAAACAATATCAAAATACATATCATTGAACAGAACTACCAGGGTGACTGAGCATCATAGCATCTGATGGAAGAGAACAAAAAGTTCACAAGGGTAGTTTTTTTAAATAGTCATATTTGTCACATTTCAAAGGCATCCTTCGGGAACACGAAGTTAAGTTAATCTCGCAAGATTAAGAGGGAACAAGTCGAAGTCGTGTGAAAATGCTAGTGATGTGTGTACTCAGTGTTCTAGGTGGTATGTTAAGTTAATATGTTAAGGGTAGGTAAGAAGGGGAAATAAAGAGGGAAGGGGGGGGGAGTAGGTGTGAGGGTGTAGAGAGAAAGGGGGGGAGATGTGAGGAGGGTGAGAGGGGGGGAGGGAGAAAGTAGAATGAGGGGGTTGCGGGGTAGAAGAGGGGGTGGGATGTAGGAGGATGGAAAGAGCAAGCAGTACAAGAATGGGGAGAAAGGTGGCCCGGGGACCCACTGGGACCTCCATATATCTAACCTTGTACGATTACAGGTTTAAATCTTTCCATGGCGACCAGATTTTGACGAACTTGTCATGGCATCTGTTTCTCCAGCTTGTGATTTCTTCGAATCTGGCTATTTGATTTACTTTTTCTATCCAGTCTTCTTTTGTGGGAGGGAGGGGATCTAGCCATTTTTTTGGGAGCAGAGAGTTCGCGGCAGAGATTAGTATGGATATTAGGTTTTTCCTAGAGGGAGTATACTCTGCTGAGGGAAGCGAAATGAGAACCATTTCTGGTGTGAGTGTTAGGGATGCGGAGGAGCATTTTCTGATTATGGACTGGACTTCTAGCCAAAATTGTTTTATTGTAGGACATTGCCACCATATATGTGTCAGGGAGCCTACTTGAGAGTGACAACGCCAGCACAAGTTTGTGTTTGATAGATTCCTCTGGTGAAGCCATTGCGGAGTACGATACCATCTTGTGAGGAGTTTATAATGTAGTTCTTGAAGGCGTACACATGGGGAGAAACCATGTGAATTTGCCAAGATTTGTTTAACTTGTTCATCTGAAAGTTTAATGTTTAGATCTATTTCCCACGATGTGAGAAAAGCAGGTTTTGACACTTTTGGTGGATTGACAAATTTGGCTAGCATAAAAGATGTCTTACGGAGGAGTTTGTTTCCTGCGGCCGCATGCCTTTCGAAATCTGTGAGATTTTTTCTGATGTGATGTGATGAATGCCAGATCCTCATTGTATTTTTCAGGTGTATACTGTGTAGGAACTGTGACGGCGCGGGAGAAGCCAGCGTCATCAGTTTGTCCAGATCCAGGTCTCCCAAATCATCTAATGTGTCTAGCATGTTGTAGTGACATAATTTCATCCATAAGGAATCAGGTTTTCCTTTGAGTTTATTTGTCCAGTAAGGGATGATACCCACTGGGGTTATGGGGGATATGTCTGGGGCTAGGGTGTCAGACAGATTGCACCATGTTTCGCATGCTCCCAATAACAAGGGGTCTATGTTGGGGGATCTATGTCCTTCAGAGTTGTACAGCCAAAGATCCGCCAGTGAGGGCGTGCCAAAAGTTAGAAGAGAGAGGGAGAAAATAAGTGGATTGGTGTTAGGTATTGCTAATTCAGTCCACCTTTTGAGCTGTACTGCTTTATAGTACTCCCTTACATCAGGGAGGTCTATCCCTCCAGCTAATTTCTTTTTCATCAAGAGTGATATAGGTAGACGTGGATGTTTGTATTTCCAGAGAAATTTGGTGAATAGCGATCTTAAGTTCTTGAAAAAAGAGGGAGGAAGCCGAATAGGTAGCATGTGAAGCCTATATAATATTGTGGGGAGGGCATAGGTTTTGAGGAGGCTACGTCTGCCAAACCAGAATAACGGGAGGGAATTATAGGAGAGAAGCGTGGTTTTGATCTCCTTTAGGAGGGAAAGGAAATTTTTCTCGTATAGCTCATTGGGATTAGCTGTGAGTTTAATACCTAGATATTTGATAGCAGTCGAGGTCCATTTGAAGGGTGATCCCGCTTTGAGGCTGTCCATTCTGCTACGTGTGAGAGTGATATTGAGAACCTCTGATTTGTCGAGGTTAATTTTATATCCCGATATTTGACCATATTGGGTGAGGAGTTCGAGTATGTTCGGAAGCCCGAGTTCTGGATTAGATACAAGGAATAGGACATCATCTGCAAAAGCAGCGGAATGGAGTGTTAAGTGTTTGACCTTTAACCCTAATATGCCTGGGTGTTCCCTAACAGCTTGCAGTAGGGGCTCTAGCGTAAGTATGAAGAGTGAAGGGGATAATGGGCATCCCTGTCTAGTCCCGTTGTAGATGTCAAAGCTCTGTGTGAGGGTGTCATTAATTTTTAGACGGGCATTCGGCTTATCGTATAAGGTGAATATGGCAGAGACAAATGGGGTGGGGAAATTGAATTTGCCTAGAACCGCTTTCATAAATGTCCAATTAACTCTGTCAAATGCCTTCTCTGCGTCTAGGCCTAATAGGACTAATTTGGAGTTCATTTTCCTAGCATGTGCAATAGCATGGAGAAGGCGATGAGTGTTGTCTTTTCCCTCCCTTCCCATGACAAATCCAGCTTGTTCATAATTGACAAGGGTGGGTATGAGGTGTTTAATTCGAGTGGCTAAGACTTTTGCCCAGATTTTAATATCCATATTTAGGAGTGAGATAGGTCTGTAGCTGCCACAGTCTGTAATGTCTTTACCTTCTTTCGGGAGTAGTGTGATATGTGCCTCTTGGGCTTGTCTGGGCAGACTGGAACCCGTCAGAAGCGCATTGCATGTTTTTGTTAAATGGGGTATAAGTTCTGATGAGAATGTTTTATAATAATGTAAAGGAAAGCCATCTGGCCCTGGGCTTTTTCCCTTTGGGAAGGATAGGAGAACAGTTTTAACTTCTTCTGTAGAGATTGGATCTATCAATTTTAGGGCATCTTCGTTCGAGAGCATTGGTAGGGATAACGAATTTAAAAATGCGGTAGTTCTATCTTTTTTTAAAGATCTGGACATTGGGGTTTCTTGTTTGTCAAGATTATAGAGATCTGAGTAGAAGGAGATGAATGCTTTCGCTATGTTTGGCGTGGACGTGTTTTGTTTACCTGTCTTATCTTTGATACAATTGATGAAGCACTTGGATTTCCGTTTATGAAGCATTGAAGTCATCAGCTTCCCTCCCTTGTCACCATGGATGTATAGTCTGTGTTGGTGATGTAGGTATCTTTTAGCTGTACGGGCATTTATCATGTCTTTAAGTGTTTCTCTCAGCTTCCTAAGTTCGTTTTGAAGGGGTGCCTGCTTACTGGCTTTCCTAATGCGTTCTATTGATGCTATGTCTATTAGAATTTTGTCCAATTCAGCTTGGGATTCTTTTTTAAGTTTAGTGGCCAATGAGATCAAAACACCTCTGATCACTGATTTATGGGCTTCCCAAATTATAGTTGGGCACAATTCATCAGTGGTATTTATAGAAAAATATTCTGTGAGTTGGCTCCTAATGTGGGATATGTGGTCCGGTTTGTCTAGGAGAGACTCATTTAGTCTCCAGCACCAGTCTTTTTTGGGAAGCTGCTTCAGTGATATGGAGGCCCAGACCGGTGCATGATCTGAGACAGTAATGCTGTCAATGTGAGATTTAGAGACAAAGGGAAGTAGAGACGACGATACATAAATGTAATCCAATCTTTGATAGGAACGTCTAGGATTGGAGTAGAATGTGTAATCTTTAGTGGAAGGGTGAAGAGATCTCCATACCTCAACTAGCTTAAGATCCTGAAATGTTTGGGCAAGTTTGCCTAGGGCTTTCTGTGAGGTGCTCGAGACTCCGGAAGAAGAGTCTAGGGATGGGTTGAGAGTCAAATTGAGGTCGCCTGCTAAAACTATCTGACCTTCCGCAAAGAGTGAAATTTTATGTAAAGTGTCAATTAGCCATGGGACTTGATGCTTATTGGGTGTATATACATTAATAAACGTATACAACTGAGTAGCGATCGTACCCTTAATCATAAGGAGTCTACCTTCTGAGTCTTCGTATTTGTTAATGCATTGAAAGGGGACAGAGTGGTGCATCAGAATGGACACTCCGGTAGTAGATTTAGTTGGGTTGGTGGAATGAAAGCTCAAAGGGTATAAATTGGAAGGAAGTCTTGGAATTTTGTCTTTTCTAAAATGAGTTTCCTGCAAGAAAATGATTTGGGAATGTAATTTCTTCAAGATTGTGTAAATTTGGGAGCACTTGTTTGGGGAGTTTAGACCTTGTACATTGAATGTGGTAAATATTAGGTTCGCCATTATCAGAGCAAGCTGGTTACAATTGGTTTGTTGCGCAAGAGAGGTGTCCCAGTGGGTCCTGCGGGGAGGGGGGAGATAGGGAGTTAGCAAGAAACAAAGATAGAGGTCTTAAATGAGTAGGGAAAGGGGGGAAAAGATTAAGTGCAAATTAATGTCGTTGCGTTCGGGAGTGGGGATGTGTTCCCTAATAAGACGCCTGAACGTAACTATGATTGTAGGAACAACAGTTGTTAGTGGTGAAGATGAGTTGGTAACTGAGCCCGTTGGTTACCAACTCTGTGGAATGCTATAATCCTCAGTTGGATTTAGCGAGAAATTGGGGGTACGGATATATACCTAATCAGTACAGCCGCGAGCCAGGTCTTCAATTTGTAGCGAGACTTCAAGGGTGATAACCCGGTGATGGGCAACCTTATTCTGGAAGAGGTGGAGTTGAAAGTTTGTAAAAGAGTGCACTAACGGGTAGGGTAAGTGAGTGCAGATGTATCTGTTTAAAGGTCTGTGAGTATTATTGAACATGAGTTCTCCGGTACAGACAAGGGAAAAGAGGGAGGGGGGGGGGGGGATTATAATAGTCCAGTTTGGTGTGTGGATGTCAGTAGGGTTTGGGCCATGGTGCTAGAATTTGCTGAATAGCTGTGCAGAAACGGGTCTATGTTAGATGTGTGGTAGTATATACTTAACATCATGTGCTGGTTGGTCCGTAGGGCAGAATAATTGAAAAATAAGTTTCTACTAGTTCACTACTTAAACATTATGAGGGACAGAGAAAGGGGAGGATGGAAGTAGTTCGAGAAAGGAAGGAAATAGGTGGAAATGATATACATAGTTTATGGTAATAAATCTAGCCCCAATAAAAGGGTAAATTTTCCAAACGTATCTATCATCCGAGTATGTCATAATGGTTTGGGTAGGAGAAGAGGGGTGGGAGGGGATGGGGGGGGGATGATATGGGGGGGGGGAGGAGGAGGGTAAAGGAGAGGGGGGGAGGGTTGGGGAGGGGTTAAGAGGGGGGGGGGGATGAAAGGATTACATTTATCCATACATTATAGGTAAGATACCGAGGAAGGTCTTTTCAGTTAATATGAACAAAGGTTGAACAACATCCATCCTCAGTAAAGGTTTGAGTCCCCCCCATCACCCAGGCCCACGGGCCCCCGCCACTATTGGTCTTAAGGGACCCGAGGGTCCGGGCAAAGGGAGCGACCCACATGAACATCAAAAGAGGTAGTGGCATCTCATCGGACCACACGAAATTGGTGTATATGGCAGCATAAACAGTACAATTCTGTGAATACAGCTTCCAAGATGTCCGTGCATTAGTATTAACTTAAGTATGAACGTTGGAAGGATAGACCAAATAGATATTAGGCCGGTCACGCTCAGTACAAGAGGATGGGCCAATATCAGTATATCAAGTTCAGTTCTGTACCAACTTATTAGGAAAAATAACGCGTAAACCTGGGAGTTTGGTAACAAGATTCACGATGTAAACTTCAGGAACTACAGCAGGATCTGTTTTACACCATCTGCTTGCGAAATTATGCACGAGTCAGGTTAAATCCATGCTGTAAGGCCTCAGTGTGTGGGGTGGAGAAGAGTTATGAGTGGAACGAACATGTTCCAGAAAGTCCACAATAAAGAGGGGGGGGGGGGTAAAATAAACATGGGGCTTAGTTCAAGTGACGAGTCTGTAACAGGTATATCATAACTCACATGACCGGTTGGCTCTTCTTATTTAGCGGTTGCGTGGATCTCCTAAGATGGCGGTCAGTCTTCCTCATGAGTAGGTGATTTACTTGTAGTCTTCTTTCTTTTTGGCGATTTGTTGTTGTCACCTCTCAGTGCATCAGGATCAACAAGGGCAGGCATCGCTTTTGCGTCTTCGGGCATCGGTAGCCACGATGAGATGGGTATCGGAGGGATGTCCAAAGCATGCCAAACTGTGTCTAAGTCGTCCGGTGTGCGAACTGTTAGCCTCCTGCCTTGCTTAAGAATTGCCAGGCCAAAAGGAAAGAGCCAGGTGTAGGGGATACCCTTCTCCTTGAGCACTTCGAGAAGAGGACGAAGGGCCCTACGTTTGGCAAGGGTGGATGGTGCAATGTCTTGGAACATCTGAATTTCGTGTTGTTCATACATCAGCGGACGGTTGTCTCTAGCAGCTGCTAGTATTGCTGTTGTGTCCACTGTGGTTAGCAAACCACATATAATGTCCCTGGGTGGCTCAGTGTCTCTGGGTTTGGGACGCACAGCTCTATGTATCCTTTCTATCTGGATCGTAGCAGCCCTCTCCTGGCCTAGCAGAGATGAGAAAATGGAGGCAGCTACCTCCCTCAAGGCTTCAGGGGAGAATGACTCAGGCAAGCCTTTAATTCTTAAGTTTCTCCGCCGGTTGCGGTTTTCGAGATCTTCAATAAGATCATACGTCTTGTTTATATGGTTGTGATGGAGGGACACAAACTGAGCTGAAGTAGTTGCATGGTCTGTGAGGGCTGTAGTTGCAGACTCGAGTACTTCAACTCTCCTGTCCATTTTTTGCATGTCCGCCCTCATTTCTTTGATTTCTGATAAGACGGGTGCTACAGTCTGCGAGAGGACTTTTTTAAGGTATGCCCTAGTGATAGGCATAGAAGCCGTTTCCATTCTTTCTGTACTTACAGTGCTTTCGGCATCTGAGTCGTATGCTGATTCTCCCGCCTTAGAATCTATCGGCGCCATCTTGCGCGGCATAGTTGGAGACTGCTGCGACTTCTTCTTAAAGAATTTGTGCACTTCTGATGCATTTTGCTTACTTGATGGGGTGCCTGGGGGTCCCCAGACCTTTCCCTGCCGTTTTTTCCCATTTTCGCCGGGGTTCGTCAGGTGAAAACCTGGGTTTTGGCTACGGTATGAACGGAGCTACAGGCTCAACGCTCCATCCAGCTAGACGGTTAGGCTCCGCCCCCGAGAAACATTTATGAAAGTGAGTGACCCCTCGTTCACATCTGCGTTTGTATCTCTGCATGGAGATCCCCCTGAATGGAATACCAAAAGCATTTGCAAATGCTGTGCAGTGAAAGCACACAGATCCTGACAGACTATAATGGTATCCGTGTGCTTGCCACCAGATCTCTGCAGGGAACAGGTGGACAGGACAATACTTCACGATCTACTTTCCTGTCCGCATGATTCATGTGGGCAGCACTTGGCAAGCACATGGACCCCATTATAGTCTATGGGGTCCGTGTGCTTTTACTGCACAGTGCTTGCAAATGCGTTCGGTATTCCATTTGGGGGGTCCCCATGCGGACTCCCCCGAATGGAATAAATACTCAGATGTGAACAAGGGGTAAGGAGTATATGTAAATTATATTACTTTGGTATACTTTAGATTTATGTCCCTTTGTTTCCATAGTCTTTATTTACCCTGATACCCAATGCTTCCACATTAGACAAAACTGTACAATAACTAGGGTAGAATATCAAATCTGTTAATAAAAAGTTGCTGAAATTGGATTCATTCTACTTCATCCCTGTAGAACATTGTCACTAGAAATATGACAGCAAAATGATACAGGAGTGACTGGAAAGTGCAGCACACGGGACAGTTATTAAAGAAAAAGAAATCAAAACATTTTTCTAGGTAGTAAACACTCTTGTCGGTTTTATTTCTGACAGTTCTTATACCGTATGTGTATACAGCAAATATTGCAATGTACCTCAGGAAAAAGTACTGTAAGAACCTTGTGTCTATTTGATTTTTGCCTTAAATATGTGTCAGATGCGGTTTCTTATTGTATGTAAGAAAGCTTAAATGCATATACTGACCAAAGTCATTAGTGGCCTATCTGAGAAACCTCTGGAACCCCAAGTTATCCTGAGAATAAGAGAAGGTTGCGCTGTTTTAGTGCTGCTTTCACTTCTATGATTTCCCTGCACTCCTCACCACTTGGTTGTGAAGGGAACTGTAGCTACCACCTTCCACTTTTTATTAGAGGGACAAGAGATATACCACTTTTATGCCCAGAAAGGAAGACTTATCAAGACTGTAAGCTGGTCTTCATGATACATGCAATGGTGAAAGAGTCATGATGAGGTACAGGCCTGACCATGAATCAGATGCACCTTCTAGTAGTCCGAGCACCTCTGCAGAAATCTATGTCAGCTCATAGCTGGCGTCCAGGTCTACTGACATTTACTAAACAACAGCGGTGTAAATGTTAGTGAATTTAGGGCGGGCATTGCCCTCACTCCCCACCCACTTTTATAAAATTAGGTGGGCTGGCTTAATAATGCAAGTTTCAGCTATTTTAACTACAAGTAGTATTAAAAAGAATTTGTACACTAAACTAGTGGGTAATTTTTTGTGTCAGTTATTCATGTAGTTTCATGAGCCAAGAAAGGAATGAAGCCAAAAATAATAAAGAATATAACGGTAATGGGAAAACAGAGACTTCTACATTTTTTTTTTTACAATGGCTTCACACAGTGGTGAACCTAGCCTTTCTGCTGCCTGAGGCAGACGACAAAAAAAAAAGCGCTAGTGCGCTAGTGGTAACATTACAGTGATACAGTGAGTAACATTTTGTGGTGAGTTACTGGAGATATCCCTGACTAATCGCTCACATTTCCCGTCTCTTCCCTCTGGACCGTCATGACCACTTCTTCCAGCATGTGATTTGTCTCTGTAAAGTATGCAACACAGACATCATTGACTCCTCACTTCTCCAGGCACCCGACCCATATTGTCCTCACCTACACAAAGCCCCTTAAAGAGGACCTTTCATGAGTTGGGGCACATGCGGTTTTATATACCGCTGGAAAGCTGACAGTGCGCTGCCCCAGGTGAAGAGCTATTGGTGTCAGTACCATAGCTCTTCACCATCAGAAGGGCGTTCCTGACAGTCAGTCAGGAACACTGTTCTTCACAGCAGCACCTATAGCATTGTACATGAGACCAGTCTCATAGTAAAACACTATAGGTGCTATATGCGCTGTATATGTAATGGTGAAGAGCTATGGTACCGGCACCAATCGCTCTTCACCTGGGGCACAGATCATGAAAGCCGACAGTGCGTTGAATTCAGTGCACTGTCGGCTTTCCAGCGGTATATAAAACCGCATGTGCCCCAACTCATGAAAGGTCCTCTTTATATAGTGCCCCTAAGTAATAATACCCCCTTACGTTAATAATGCCCCTAATAGCCCTTATATAAATAACTCCTGTTAATAAATAAAGTGCCCCCTCCTAACGACCCCTTAAATACCCACTACTCGTCTTAAAAAAAACCAAAAAACAAGTTACTCACGTACCTAGGAGTGCTTGATGCAGCTGGTGTCTCCTTTTCATTAGCCGGTATCACAGCGCGCAGGACGTCTGCTGCTTCTCAATGTAGGAGGCGCGTGATGTCATCGCACGACACCTCCTACACAGAGAAGCAGACGTGTTGTCTGTCTTCTCTTTGTCTACAGCAACACTGCATTCGTTTTAAATAGATCAGTGTCTTGCAGATGCCGATCTATTTAACAGCGCAGCGACTATCAGAAGGGGCGGCATATAATAATGGTCTGGAGCAAATCATGCAGACCAGCGCTCCTCTATGCCGCCCCCCTCGATGGTGCCGTGTGAGGCCGTCGCCTTAGGCCATACTCTGTATTTTATTATTGTTATATGTATATTGTACTGATCATTTGAGGCAAGTTTATCCATCAGTCTCACTCTTCCTTGGAATACTAGGGTTTATCCTCAGTATAGTTTTTCTTTATAACTTGCAAATTGGCTACGGCAAAAAAAATTGAGGCCACATCTGTTCAGTACTTGTGTTCCAGTGCAGTCAATATGCTTACTAATAATGTTGTTTGCTACTGTAGCAGTCATTTGATATCTGACCTGCCAAGCTTTACAGCGATTAAAATGTCTCAGTACAGGACATCAATCATGCTTTCTCCTTACAGTTTATTCTGAAATCTCAGCCTTGTCAGGATCGGTACACTGCACAGTAAATATTCCTCTGGTTACGATTGCTTTGGATATCGCCGCATTACTGCTATAAGTAAAAAAAAAATTCGTTTTAAAATTGAAATTTAGCTCTTGAAAATTTGAGTAGAAAATAGAAAAGAGCATTAAACTTAACAAAGACTGATTATTGTGACAGTATGAAATGCTTGGTAATGATTATTAGCAGAAAGCTCCATCTTGAAGGATGCTAATATATTATCTTAAGTACATACTGTAGTAAATGATAAAGAGAGTCTGTCATCAGGAAACTCTACATCAAGCCAGCCACTGTGCATCATAGTGAACATTAAGCTTTTATGGGCAGCATGGTGGCTCAGTGGTTAGCCTTGCAGCGCTGGAGTCCTGGGTTCGAATCCTGCCAAGGACAACATCTGCAAGGAGTTTGTATGTTCTCCCGGTGTTTGCGTGGGTTTCCTCCCGCACACCAAAGACATACTGATAGGGACTGTAGATTGTGAGCCCTATAAGGGACAGTGACTGCCAATGTCTGTAAAGCACTGTGGAATATGATGGCGCTATACAAGTAAGTATAATAATAAGCTAAGCACCTTACCTTTAGGTAGTCCAACAGCTGCACCATTTCCTTGAAAAAGCTATTTTTTATAAAAATGCAAGTGCAATGAGGGTCTGAGTCAGAGTCTGAGGGAAGAAGGCACATTATCGAAATGATGTGTCGGGCTGGTGTCAGTGGGCAGAGATGTGGACTCCTTTTGAACTCCATTATGGGTATTTACTATGTATTTCCTCCTGCTCTTTGCATGGTGTACTGATAGCAGGACTGCTTGTATGGCTATTTACCTCTGTATATTTATATATGGGCTTATGCATGACATATCTAGCACTTGTCTATTTACTGTTTATTGTATTTATGGCTGATATTTCCTTACCTTGGATTTATTATTACTTTATGCTTTAATTTATGGGATATTTATCCCTGATAGGGAACCCTATCTATGGATGTTGCATGTAGGAGCCTTATGTTGTCTCATCGTCCTTGTCTATGTTCTCAACACTTATTGTATTTGTTTCCTTTCTGTTTATATTTAGTATGTTCAATAAAATTTTGTATTTTTTGAATACTTACTTTGAGTGCTGCTTTTCCTCTTTCATTTCCAGTGCTTCCCAGCATGGTCCAGTTCTGCTGGTCCATTGTTCCACTCGAAGTCCGCGCCACGCGTGACCACTGGCCAATCAGCCTCAGTGAAGGATACGGGACGTTACTACCTGTGATGCCTCGTAAACTCTTCCTGATGCTTCAGCGGAAGGGACACAGGATGTCACAGCTAGCGGAGAATTCCAATGCAAGAAGACAGCTGAGCAATAGGACCAGACCACACTGGGGAGACACTGGAACACTGGAAACAGGCGAGTATGTTGTTTGGGTTTTTTTTTTTTTTCACCTTTACCGGTTTAATACAAAATAAAACGTAAATCTGAACAAAAAAGTATGTATTTTTATTTATGTTGGTTGTAAAAAAGCATGGTAAATTCAAATATCCAAACCTTTTAAGCATGTCTGCTCTGAAGCTTTTGTGTTTTTCTGGCTACTGAAATCTGTTAGATTTGCTATCTGACAACTCTGTTTCATGGTTATACTGGGAACAAATGAATGCTCATTTAGGAGAGCAGTGATAAAGGCTATAGCTCCTTTGATGAATCTCACCAAGAAAAGAGAACATTGACTGGCATTTATGAGAAAAACTGTTGCAATATTAATAAAAACCTAACAGGAAATTGAAAATCCACAAATTGTCCATAGACTTTGCATTTTCTTTTGTTATGATATAGAACAAATGACATGTTATATAATATACAGCAAATGTTATTATGATATATGTCTCACACATGTTTGTATTGTAACAGGAACGCACACCACTTGGCAGCCATTGGATCTTCAGTTGTTAGGTTAATTACCCCAGGATCAGGGCATCTAGCATCCCACTCTGACTGCAGCATCCCACTCCGACTCTAGCATTCCACTGACTCTAGTATCCCACTCCGACTCTAGCATCCCACTCTGACTCTAGCATCCCACTCTGACTCTAGCACCCCCCTGACTCTAGTATCCCACTCCGACTCTAGCATCCCACTCTGAATCTAGCATCCCACTCCGACTCTAGCACCCCCCTGACTCTAGCATCCCACTCTGAATCTAGCATCCCACTCCGACTCTAGCATCCCACTCCGACTCTAGCATCCCACTCCGACTCTAGCATCCCACTCCAGCTCTAGAATCCTGCTACAACTCTAGCATCCCAATCCGACTCTAGCATCCTACTCTGTGCTTATGACTGTGTTATGTCTGTAATAAGCATACAGACACTTTCACGAAACAGTATTGCTGAGCACTCTACATAAGGTATTTTCAAGTACATGAGAACATCACAGCAGTTTGGCGATATTTTCAAATGCTAGTAATCTTGTTCAAAGACATTGTTCCAAGATGTAAAGGCTACAGAAACATTCACAGGGGAACTGTATCAAGCTTACATAGGCCCTACTTCTGAAATTGCAACAGATCTAGCACTTGCTAGACACTGAAATTCAGTCCGGCTATGTACGCTCAATCTAGATATCCAGGGTGTGTTCCCCCAAAACCTAGGTGGCAGACACCAAAATTCAGTCTGACTATTTACGCTCAATCCAGATATCCAGGGTGTATACTCCCAAAACCTAGGTGGGAGACACAGAAATTCAGTCAGGCTATGTACACTCAGTCCAGATATCCAGGGTGTGTACCCCCAAAACCTAGGTGGGAGAGATAGAAATTCGGTCAGGCTAAGTACGCTCAATCCAGTTTTTCACGGTGTGTAACCCCAAAACCTACCTGTGAGACACAGAAATTCAGTTAGGCTATGTACGCTGAATCCAATTTTTAAGGGTCTACCCCCCGAAGCTGAGTGGGAGACACAGCAATTCAATCAGGCTATATCAGCTCAATCCAATTTTTAAGTGTCTACCCCCCGAAGCTAAGTGGGAGACAGCCATTCATTCAGTTAGGCCATGTATGGTCAAACCTGTTTTTAATGCTGCACCCCCCGAAGCTAAGTGGGAGACACAGCAACTTAGTCGCGCTATATCAGCTCAATCCAATTTTTTGTTCAATGCAGTATTGTTTGTTCTCCATGATGTAAACTATGGCTTTGTCTCTTGAAAAGCAACCCAACATGAAGTCAGCCATGTGTGCCAGTGTGTTACTTGGCATGACATCGCTGCCCCCAACTGTTTGATAGAGGGTTTTTTTTGAGTGTGGAAAGTGTGTAGTTGATCGGCTGTGATGGTGGAGTAAAACTGTGACTTGGGCTTGTTAGATGCCCCCAGACATGCTTCCTCTGCTGTCCCAGTTGCATTCCAGAGGTGTTGTCATCATTTGCTGAGGTGTCATAGTGGACTTGGTGACCCTCCTGAGTCGAATGGTGGGTTCCCCTGAAACAAAGCATTTTTCCCCATAGACTATAATGGGGTTCGATATTCGATCAAATAGTCAAATATTGAGCGGCTATTCGAAATGAATAACGAATATCGAATATTTTACTGTTCGCTCATCTCTACTGTTTACTTTTCATGATAAAACAGCCCATTTTATGTTGTGCCAATCAATTAGGAATAATTATAATAAGACTGAATAAACAGTCAAATAAAGAATGAAGTTATAAAGCCAAGCATGGCAATAGCGTAATAATGCCTTAAAAATATATATTTTCTCATTTACTTTCCTTAAGAACTGAAGAAAGTTGAAATTTCAGCCAAATGGTGATAGTAAAGAATCTAATACTTTACCTTATCAATGATCACTCAGCAAAGTTTAGCCAGAAGTTAGATAAAATCACACTGTAAAAATGCTTTAAATTGATCAGGGCTCGTTCACATCTACGCCTGGGTCTCTGTTTTGCAGGGTTCCATTTCCTGCCCGAAACTGGGCAGGAGTTGGAAACTGGCAGGCATTGGTTTGGAAAGTGTCCGGCCGTGAGCGCCTGTGAGCGTTTTGTGCTCTCCGTGATGAAACCTTTTTTTTTTTTTTTTTTTTTTTTAACTGGACAAAAATTTGAACATGCAGGACTTTGTGTCCGGTTAAAAAAAAAAAAAAGTTTCACCGTGGAGAGCACAAAACACTCACCGGCGCTCACGGCCAGGTTTCCGTCTTCTGTCGGCAGAAGACGGAAACCTGAATATGGAAATCGGGCGCTGGTGTGAACTTAGCCTCACAGTTGTTAGTATTATGGCAAATAACAGTATACAAAAAGAGTGAGGTGGCACTACTTAATGCAGATTTGAAGTAGCAAGTTAGGATAGGGGAAATATACTATTGAGTAATCCTTTGCTCTCAGTAAAAAACATAGTCCATATTGAATATAAAGAAGAAGGAGGAAAAAACTAGGCACTCACCAACAGGAGGATACGGTAAAACCTTACAACTTTATTTTCAAAAATCCATTAAAAATATACACGGGAGGAAGCACGCCTGAGAAGAGGGAGCGACAGCCACTTTGTGCTGTTTTAGCACTTGACTTTGAGCTTGAAAAAGTGCTAAAACAGCACGAAACGTCTGTCGCTCCCTCTTCTCAGGCGTGCCTCCTCCCGTGTATACTTTTAATGGATGTTTGAAAATAAAGTTGTAAAGTTTTATTGTATCCTCTTGATGGTGAGTGCCCAGTTTTTTTCTTCTTCTTTATATTCATTATGGCAAATAAATTAATTGTATAAGGAGTTGTTATATTTTCAGAGGATGCAAGCCACAGTTAGTCACAGCTAAGGGGTTCCCCAGAGGACTAGGACGATGAAGCTGGAGGTCACTGTGCCTTGGCCAAACCCGGGCATATGACC
The DNA here is from genome assembly GCF_031893055.1 of Leptodactylus fuscus. Classification (NCBI taxonomy): domain Eukaryota; kingdom Metazoa; phylum Chordata; class Amphibia; order Anura; family Leptodactylidae; genus Leptodactylus; species Leptodactylus fuscus. The sequence continues at coordinate 79,122,894 of NC_134265.1, forward strand.
TACGCTGACCCTACCTCCCTAAGCACCCAATTCTCAATGTGAAATAGAAACTTGAAAAAGAGCATTTTATCCTGCCACTCTCATCCTTTTTTCACATTGCTAGAAAATCATATCATATATTTACTGCAGTCTTGTATCAATTCTCTTGTATCTCCACCTAAACTACTATCCTGTAAGAGATAAATAGGCAATAAAAATAAAGGTAGTTTCTAACACTACACTGTGTGTCTCTGCAATTGTGTTCTATTGCAGCCCAATAAGCCACATACCCATTAGAACAAGAAACTATATACAAGTGATTTACTAGCTGCCTTTATGGTGTCTGGCTTCTGTTTGACGATCAGTGATAGATAAGCAGTGTATACTGTCAGTGTTATTTAACAACTGAATTGCAAAATATAATCCGAACACCATTAGATGCAAAACGTTTTTAAAAGTTTATACGGAACATTATGAATTTTGATATATACATGTGGCATTAATAATAGACCATTTCTACTACGGCTTCATTAAATGTTTGTTACCTAAAATAACTCAAGACATATTGAGGCTGTCATAAATCTCAAAATGATCATCATGAATTATTTGTTGCTTTACCCAATTGCTATTTTCAGCTTGCGTATTGCTATAGTACGGAGGTCAATGTAATGCTAGCTGTAAGCATAAAATTGATGCCAGATGTGGAATAATAAGAGTTTTCAACTTGTAAACAATGTAATTCTGCATTATTCTCAATTACAAAAGATTTTTGTCTAAATTTAACTATAAATGATTTGAGAATAGGTTGGCTGATCTTTAACCCCTCCATGACCCAACATGGACAGTAGAAGGGCATTATTGTGCAGCAATGTATAAACAAAATACAGTAGCAATTGCAATCAGAGCTGTGTGGCCGCAGGTAGGATGCCAAGTAATTTCCCCTGTATAAGTCGTTGGGAGTAAGTTGCTAAAGAAGATGTGTGTATGGTGTATGCACCTCTTGGCTTTTGAATGGATGGACAGACTTAATTTCATGTACTTCCAACTGTCATGGCACTCACATGATACAATTTGGCAATTTTCTTGCCAAACGAGAAGAGCTCACTATCGACGCGTTGGATGATGCTGTTTCTTTTTTCTTGGGAAATCTTTTTCATGGCTGATCCTATGTTTGAACCAGTGACCTTTCTCTTGAGAATCAATCTAATAACATACTGAGCTATTAGGGAATGTGAAACCAGGTTGTACTTTGTAGTATACAAGAAGAAAAATATTTTTTCCACCACCAGGAGCAAAACAGTAACAATGCAGTTACATGACAAGAATCTGCATTACTAATCATGTGCTAAATAGTTGCAAGTCAAATTCATGTATGAGAGGATTGTCTATAAATTGATGGTTCTCACATTCGAAACTGTAATGGATGGTGAGATATGGAGCATGAAAGTCAGACGTTCAAAACATTGTTACTAGAGATGAGCGAACAGTGTTCTATCGAACACATGTTCGATCGGATATCAGGGTGTTCGCCATGTTCGAATCGAATCGAACACCGCGTGGTAAAGTGCGCCAAAATTCGATTCCCCTCCCACCTTCCCTGGCGCCTTTTTTGCACCAATAACTGTGCAGGGGAGGTGGGACAGGAACTACGACACCGGGGGCATTGAAAAAAATTGGAAAAAGTCATTGGCTGCCGAAATCAGGTGACCTCCATTTTAGACGAATAGTGGATTTCAAATCCGGGTCATATGAGAATGTGAACTTTGTGACTATGAGACAGGGATAGCTGTACAGGCAGGGATAGCTAGGGATAACCTTTATTTAGGGGGGAATGTTATTAAAAATAACTTTTTGGGGCTCTATCGGGTGTGTAATTGTGATTTTTGTGAGATAAACTTTTTCCCATAGGGATGCATTGGCCAGCGCTGATTGGCCAGAGTACGGAACTCGACCAATCAGCGCTGGCTCTGCTGGAGGAGGCGGAGTCTAAGATCGCTCCACACCAGTCTCCATTCAGGTCCGACCTTAGACTCCGCCTCCTCCAGCAGAGCCAGCGCTGATTGGCCGAATTCCGTACTCTGGCCAATCAGCACTGGCTAATGCATTGTATTGGCGTGATGAAGCAGTGCTGAATGTGTGTGCTTAGCACACACATTCAGCTCTACTTCATCGGGCTAATAGAATGCATTGGCCAATCAGCGCTGGCCAATGCATTCTATTAGCTTGATGAAGCAGAGTGTGCACAAGGGTTCAAGCGCACCCTCAGCTCTGATGTAGCAGAGCCGAGGCTGCACAAGGGTTCAAGCGCACCCTCGGCTCTGATGTAGCAGAGCCGAGGGTGCACTTGAACCCTTGTGCAGCCTCGGCCCTGCTACATCAGAGCCGAGGGTGCGCTTGAACCCTTGTGCACCCTCGGCTCTGCTACATCAGAGCCGAGGGTGCGCTTGAACCCTTGTGCACACTCTGCTTCATCAAGCTAATAGAATGCATTGGCCAGCGCTGATTGGCCAATGCATTCTATTAGCCCGATGAAGTAGAGCTGAATGTGTGTGCTAAGCACACACATTCAGCACTGCTTCATCACGCCAATACGATGCATTAGCCAGTGCTGATTGGCCAGAGTACGGAATTCGGCCAATCAGCGCTGGCTCTGCTGGAGGAGGCGGAGTCTAAGGTCGGACCTGAATGGAGACTGGTGTGGAGCGATCTTAGACTCCGCCTCCTCCAGCAGAGCCAGCGCTGATTGGTCGAGTTCCGTACTCTGGCCAATCAGCGCTGGCCAATGCATTCTATTAGCCCGATGAAGTAGAGCTGAATGTGTGTGCTTAGCACACACATTCAGCTCTACTTCATCGGGCTAATAGAATGCATTGGCCAATCAGCGCTGGTCAATGCATTCTATTAGCGTGAACTGAGTTTGCACAGGGGTTCTAGTGCACCCTCGGCTCTGCTACATCAGATTGCTACATCTGATGTAGCAGTGCCGAGTGTGCATCAGATGTGTAGTTGAGCAAAACTGACTCAGCACTGCTAAGTCTCTGCATTCGCATAGGAATGCATTGGCCAGCCTTCGGCCAATCAGCGCTGGCTCTGCCGGAGGAGGCGGAGTCTAAGGTCGGACCTGAATGGAGACTGGTGTGGAGCGATCTTAGACTCCGCCTCCTCCAGCAGAGCCAGCGTTGATTGGTCGAGTTCCGTACTCTGGCCAATCAGCACTGGCCAATGCATTTCTATGGGGAAAAGTTAGCTTGCGAAAATCGCAAACTGACAGGGATTTCCATGAAATAAAGTGACTTTTATGCCCCCAGACATGCTTCCCCTGCTGTCCCAGTGTCATTCCAGGGTGTTGGTATTGATAAGGAAGTCCTTAAGTCAGACTAATAGGTATATTGGGTGGATTCCAAATTACGTCGCACTCCGGAGCGTCAGTGATGCAATGACACAGAAACAAGTTGAATCTGAGCAAAAGCATAAAGTTTATTGAACAAATCATCTCTTCTTATACCCAAAGAAGTGGGTGTACATACAGGGTGTATTATAGAGTAATCAGTAACTCGGTAGGCGTATATGGGTGTGTCATTGAGTAATCATTACCCGTTAGGATTCAGCAATTTCTATACATGAGTATTACAAGAATATCCCATCCCTAATCATGAATATTCTAACTGTTCTGACATCTGATGATGAGGTTAACTCAGTGCGCATTACGTAGTGTATGTTTTAGTCACCTTACCGCGTGGCATAACAAAGTCTATTTTAATAACCATCTTATCACTTTATTCCAGCCACTTTATTACTCTGTTTATTATGGGGTGCGGCATTATGTCTGCAAATATTCTGATTAATATGGAATATGTGTCAAGCTGACCTGGAGATGCATGTTACAATCTTAAGTTATTGACAGAATGTATACACATATAGGGAATATATATGAACGTATTGATTTCCCTATCAGTATCATTTCCTGGGGTGTCATAGTGGACTTGGTGACCCTCCAGACACGAATTTGGGTTTCCCCCTTAACGAGTATATGTTCCCCATAGACTATAATGGGGTTCGAAACCCATTCGAACACTCGAACAGTGAGCGGCTGTTCGAATCGAATTTCGAACCTCGAACATTTTAGTGTTCGCTCATCTCTAATTGTTACCCTTTTGCTCATCAGTACAAACATATTTTACTACTTCAGCCCCATAGTTCCAAAATTAACTAACCTTACTTGTAATCCATACTTTCCTAGAAACAGTTGGCAAAACTTCCAAGAGCTGCAGAGGCCTACTGTAAAACGAACCCCCATTATCAGATTTACCCATGCACTGCAAATGCACATTCATGGTGCAGTGTCATGTCCATGTATATGAAGTATTACCCATGAAAGAGATGCGGTCAGTGTAAAAGAGAGAAATTTGGCAGTTCACCCTTTCAACCCCAGGGATCCATGTTCTAAAACTTGACAAGAATGTTACAATCTGTGAAAGGCGTTCTCTAGACCTAGTGATACTTGTGGCCTCTGAATTCGTTAAAACTGTAGATTTCTCTAAACAATAGACATCTCAAACATACTGTGATGTTTCCATTTTTATATTGCTATGCCCATACATTAGTGTAGATTACATACAAGTGCAAGCAATGTTATCAACACATAATAATCCATTCTGCAGCATGCAGAATTATCCATATATTCTGCCTTATATGGAAGTGAATATAAAATACTCAGAAATATACCTACATAGTAACGGCTGCTGCACTGAAGCTCATATAAATGTGCAAGGTGTAATGCTTCTATAATGGAACATTTATCTTTTGTATAATCCTTCATTGCACTTTATTAATGGGTAGGAATATGCCAATAAGACCTCATTAGTGGTAAAGAAGAACTTGCTCCTAGTGCCACCTTTTGAAAGTTAACTCTCTATAGATTAATGCATGGTGTTCAAAGAAAACTAAGCCCATAATCTTGGAATAATAGCCATGTGCGTTTCACACTGTAATGTTGGAGAGTCAGGAGAGGCAAGAAAGAAGCCCACAAGTTAAATGTGTACCAAAGACACAATGTGAACACATGGCAAAATACTGTATATAGCACTAAATAAGTGCGGTGAATACAATGGAGGAAGCAGCAGTGTATATCTTGTGATGGATCAGCTGGATCTTCATCATTTATTAGCAATGATTAGAGATGAGCGAACGCTAAAATGTTCGGGGTTCGAAATCCGATTCGAACAGCCGCACACTGTTCGACTATTTGAACGGGTTTCGAACCCCATTATAGTCTAGGGGGGAAATGCTCATTTCAGGGGTACGCAACATTCGATCAAATTCTACTTACCAAGTCCATGAGTGAGGGTCGGGCTGGATTCTTCTCCCTGCGCAGCGTCCCCGAGTCCTCTTCTGGCCTTGAATTCACTCTGCTAGGCATCGGGCCTGGGAAGAGCCGACTGCGCATGCCTGAACTACAAGCGGACATGCGCAGTCGGCTCTGCCCAGGCCCGATGCCTGGCAGAGTGAATTCAGAGCCGAAAGATGCCGCGGGGAAGCTGCACGGAGAAGACTTCTAAAGGTAGGAGAAGAACCAGCGTTGATTGGCAATGTATAGCATTCTGCCAATCAACGCTGGTTCTGCATCGAATCTTAATTTCGAACAGCTAGTAGTACTCAATCGAGTACGAGTATTTCGAATACCATAGTATTCGATCGAATACCTACTCGATCGAGTACTACTCACTCATCTCTAGCAATGATAGATCCTCTGCTTCCAACTTTATAATAGAGGTGCTACCTCTCATTGTACACCACACCATGATGCTAATAAAAGGACTACAAAAAAGGGACCTCTGCTAAACAGGAACTGTCAGCCTACAGTGAGGATAAGTGGACAATATGAACATTTTTGAAACTATAGATAGCTATATGGAAAAAAAATAATTATCATGTAATTTCCTATAAGGCAATTTCCAAAAACTGCAGGAACTGCCTGATAATAGTAGAAGAAGCTGCCTAAATCTCATACCGCACTAGGAGATAGGACCAAGGCTACCAAATGTCTTCACCAGAGCCTTCCGCAAAATTGGTTGGACTTGAGTTGAATTTGGACCCAGGTTAGCGCCGCTTTGTGTACGCAATAGATGCACTACCAAACTGACATTAAACAAAAACCTACAGCAATACTCATAAGGCAGGTCAAACCAGGAGAATGGAATCAAAGGGATAAACAATCAAAGCACAGGGGTTTCACTAGTAACAACGAATAGCAGGCACATGGGGCGTTCAGAACAGACTATAAATAGCCCTCCTCAACTGCTGATTGGCTCAGAGTCTCTGATTTCTGAAAACTGCAGAACGTTTTACATATCATCATGGAAAGCTTAAGGCAACAGTGAGCAGTGCTGCAGTGAGGAGAACATAGACTAAGATTCCAAACACGAACAAAAAATATATTTAAAATAAAAACATGATCCTTATTCTATCACTACATCTGAAATGATCTATTGCTAAGTTAAAGGAGGACACCTCTGTATGGCAACCATCCTCCATATGCCCTAGTGGAATATATGGATGTTAAGGAGGTGGGTATTTTGGAAAACTTCTCCATGTGCCAGAACAAAGAAAAACTCTTAGGGGGTTGTTCACACGTTGGAAAACTTCCTAGTTGAAAATTAAGCTTCAGGAAATTTACCTAGCTGCAATATTCAGCTTCAGGAATTTGAGGCTGAATTTTCAGCTGGTCCAAATGCCAAGTCAAATTCCACACCTGCTTAGCAGTAATTTCCTTCTCCCATTCACTTCAATGGGAGTTATCAAACAAAATCTACCTGAAGATGGAAATTGACGCTTATTATCCTGCTAGCTGAAAAAGTCTGTGGAATTTGGAGCTGATTTTGAGGTGGAATCTGCCTCAAATTCAGTGCCAGATTATTACTTGTGAACAAACCATTATAGTTCTGATGGACCAGACCTGTCTACAAAATTTGTTTGAGATGTGTGGCTGGCAGTAGTTTCTCCAGTCATAATAGCTGTTTACCAGGAGTTACAGAAACTGGACACTGCAATTTTCCGTTTGGGCTCATCTTTTTAGATATGTCCTGTTTTGGTTTAGGATCCACTTAATTTATCACAAGGTGCAGTTCATGCTCCAATATTAAAATGCACACAATACTCCCTTTTCAGAAAGTGGCAAGAGTGTCATGAAATGCAAATTGTGACAATTTCACAAGGTGTCCAAATTTGTATTCCCGAAAACTGGCACAGGGCTATAATTCTGCCCTGTTGTCATGTTCAGACAACCGTACTATTCATGGCTGAATGAGGACACAAACTTACTAAGAGAGGGGTAAAGACTATCTTAAATATAAAATATTTTACATATGATAGATTTTTCCAGAAAAGCACAATAAAGTTATAAATAGCTGAAAAACTTTTTGTTAATATGGTAATTTTATCCTGGTGAGCTATGATAGCTGAAAAAGAAAGACTGCACAAAATGCGTGTATGTCAAGCTGGGAAAGAAATGGTAGTATCCTACTGTTTAAAATAACTTTATCTAGTGTATAATTTTATAAAAGCTCTGAATCATTTCTGAGCAAAGCAGTGCATTTATTTTACTAATATTAGTAGATTGTACAAAGATATTAGATCACATGTTTGGCCATACTTTGCAATTTTGCCTTTTGTAATAGGGGGATTATTAAATCCTACCCTGGTTTTGTAAGCTATGCCCACCTCATTTTTCCTGCCAGATTTGAGACAATTGGCAAATATGACTGTTTATCTATCTAAAAAGAAAATTGGGCAGCACTCCAAAAATCACTGAAAATAATAGGGTACATTATTTATCAAACACACGTTCCAGCCCATATACATGAACCTTTTTCAAGCAATTCTATGGTGTACATTGCAAGAATAAATAACCACATCAATTAAAAATAAAGCTAAGTGATTAATACAAAATGTTCAGCATATATCACTATAATGTGGACAATTTCATACAAATATACAAAAGTTATTCACATGCAAAAAGTTATTCACATGCAAAAACATTTGCGATTTAGGATAGTGGATAATCTACCACAGAGATTAGGGGGTGACTGTACCAGGTTGTTGAAATGGACAATGCAACTTAATACATGTTGTCCCAATGTTTTAAAAGCTGATTTTACTATGATAGGTGTGACATCATAAATATTTGGCTATAACCATGGGATTTATGGGAACTGAGTTTAGTCAACAACTGATACCATTGATGTATTTTGCCGCAAATTATGGAGTGTCTTGTGCTGAAATGTGCGAAAAAATGGCCACTGGTCCCATTGATTTCAGTGGGAAACTGTGGCATTGTGTGAGCTTTGTTTTTTTTTTCATGGGGGTAAAAGCAAAGATTGCAAAAAAACAAACAAACAAACAAAAAAAACCGAGACATTTTAATTCTTGCAGTTTTAGGCCTGAAAATGTGTCTCGATAAAATGGCAAAACCATCAGTCAGGAGAGATTATGTACAGGCACCATGGGGAGTTTAAACATAAAAACCTAGTAAGGGCTCACAGGAATATCCGAAATATCGCACAAAAACATTTGGAAAGAACATGTGTCAGAAAAATTCACAATGTTACACCTACACAAACAATATGGAATTTGTGTACACTTCATTGACAGATAGAAGTTTTCTACTGTAGACCACAGTGCAAATTTGAAGGAAATCCACAGCAGTATCTGCAAGTGTTATATGTGGAGTGTTCTGCAGATTTAACCCCATACAGTGAAGAGATAGAATCTGTATCTAAGGCTACGTTCTCATCTGCATTGGAGACTCCATTTGGATAATCTGCCTCAGTGTGTATTGAAAATCGCAGGACAAAAAAACTGAAAATCGCAGGCGGTCCATTGGGCTCCATGTATGACTGCGGAGGAGTTTGTATTTTCTCCGTGTGCTTGCATGGATTTCCTACCAAACTCCAAAGACATACTAATAATGAAAAATGTTGTTTAAGATAGATTATCAATACAGTGAAACCTCTCCAGATAAGGATTTCTTTTTCAGTGGCGTCCCTTTTGAAAAGATCATGCATTGGACTTACATACACTGTTAGACCAGTATGCATAAGACTTAGTGTTGTGCTGCAACACTGGACTGCAGAAAACAAGAGCATGAGCCATGTAATGGACATCAGGAGGGAAACCAGCCAGCATCACATTGAAATAAAGAGTCCATGTCATAGTCATTGCAATCTATCACCCAGGTGCCCAGCATATACTGTAGGTCAACATTCCCAATTTTGCCAAGATAATCTTGGGAACTGGGTCACTAAAGAAGTGGATTTTATGTATATCCTAAACCAAAAGAGGCATTCTTGGGGTCTCTCAGGTGGGCTTTAAAGTTCAGTTTTTGGCCTTTGAAATGTGAACAAGTATGGTCAAGGTTAGCAATCTTAATGTTATGTTGGAGTATGGGAATGCTGGGGTGCAGTAGGGGAACCAATATTCATAGGGGTACTGTACTGGGGACCAGGAATGAGAAGGGGAGCCATGCTGGAAATAAGCCATCTTAAATCCAATTTATGCACATCCAGTTAGAAAACTCTAGTGTCCATAGCCAAAATTTGCCCTGCATAACCTCAAGTGTGGGTGGAAAGAGAGAACTAGGTACCAGTGGTCTCCTGAGATAGATTAGTTTTTGTAATGCACAGTATGTATTTATTATGTACTCATTATACAGGGTTCTAATCATTGTGGGCCCACCATGGCAATAACAGGGCAGAGGTCTCTGTCTCCTGCCACTGTCAATTGGATCAGCATTCTCAGGACATGGACAAAGTAAGTTGCATAGCAACAGTACTGTTAAGCTCAAAAACTCCTGCAGCTCAATAAATATCCATTGCAGACTCTGTGAGTATAAGGCTGGCGTTCTGTGCTGTCATATTACTGCTCCCTGCAGATGCTGTCCCCGGTTACCTTAGCTTCTTGCCATGTACCCCATGCTTCTCCATGTCACCATCCCCTGCTGCTAATGTACCTGGACCTGCCTACAGGTAGGGCACCTCCTCCCTCTCAGCAAGCTGAGTATACATGTACACCTGTATACCTCATAGCTAAACTCAGAATGCTTTGGTCTTCTTAGACCTCTCAGATCTCTGCTCTGTTCTTGAGTAAAATAGGATCTTGTTTACCCATTTTCTGCAATGGTTTCTTGATTGTGTTCTTGATTGATTGCCTATGTATTGTTTTTGCCTAACCCTCTGGCACTTTACACCAGTGTCTCTCTGGTCTTTGGGTTAGTTTCCACCTACCCTGGGACTAGTCCTAGAAGTAGCGATCCGGTGGACCCATGCATCGAAGGACAGTTTATTATATAGGGATTAAAGGGTGAATACCAGTGGACCACTTAGACAATGCTCTCAGTAATGGCCCAAAGTCAAGCCGGATAGGGTGCACAGTGGGTCTACAATCCACTGTCCATAAAAAGTGCAGTAGCTTTTTAAATACTTTGCTTTACTGATTTTGCACCGAGTTTGATTCATGTACTTTTTTCTACGAGTCTAACAACTTGGCAGTTTTGGAATTTATGGAACAAGTGATTTAGGACCCTTTACAAACCAGAAATTGCTCTTAAACTATATCATTCTTTTCTTTAAGACTTCAGTTTATATCATTACAAGCATATTAGATGCTTTTATGGATGAAAGATCAGTTTCATAATGATAAATGATAATGTCTTGTTTGGTGGTTGATCTTATTTACAGAAAATGATTATTGTTATGTTTGATGATATTCCTTGGAACCATTCAGAGAATAGCTGTATGTAAATGAACATAGATCTGACTTTGATTCTTGTCTGAATTACTTACAACACTGCTCTCTGGGAACAGGAAACAGATTTGTAATTCTTAAGAATTTGTTGTGGCTGCAGAGTTCTGAGGAAGAAGTAGCTTAAAGAAAAACACCAAAAAATACTCATTTATGGGAGCAAAATGCTTCACCAACATGATATTAGTTTTGCAAAAAGCTATTTTTTTTTTTTATTGTGATAACAGTGTGTGACAGGGGGAACTACATAACTTGAAGAAAAATTTGTGGCAGACTGACACTGCATGAAATTACTAAGTGGTCACTTCCAAAATTTTCTGCTTAATGTGGTTTACACTGGCATGCAACTGCAAGAAATATAGCTGTGTGTATACAATTGCTAAATATTCTGGCAAATGTTCCCTATGCACAATTGGCACGTACAGTACAGTATTCGGCCCCCTTGAACTTTTCGAATTTTTGCCACATTTAAGGCTTCAAACATAAAGATATCAAATCTTAATTTTGAGGGGAAGAATCAACAACAAGTGGGACACAATTGTGAATTGGAATGAAATTTATTAGATAGAAAACGGAAAAGAGGGGCGTGTAAAATTATTCGCCCCCCTTGCGTTAATACTTTGTAGTGCCACCTTTTGCTGTGATTACAGCTGCAAGTCGCTTGGGGTATGTCTCTATCAGTTTTGCACATAGAGAGACTGAAATTCTTGCCCATTCTTCCTTTCAAAATAGCTCAAGCTCAGTGAGGTTGGATGGAGACATTTGTGAGCACCAGTTGTCAGCTTTTTCCACAGATTCTCAATTGGATTCAGGTCTGGACTTTGACTTGGCCATTCTAACACCTGGATACGTTTATTTGTGAACCATCCCATTGCAGATTTTGCTTTATGTTTTGGATCATTGTCTTTTTGGAAGATAAATCTGCATCCCAGTCTCAGGTCTTTTGCAGACTCCAACTGGTTTTCTTCCAGAATGGTCCTGTATTTGGCTCCATCCATCTTCCCATCAATTTTAACCATATTCCCTGTCCCTGCTGAAGAAAAGCATGCCCAAACCATGGTACTGCCAACGCCATGTTTGACAGTGGGGATGGTGTGTTCAGGGTGATGAGCTTTGTTGCTTTTATGCCTAATATATAATTTTGCATTTTGGTCAAAAAGTTCGATTTTGGTTTCATCTGACCAGAACACCTTCTTCCACATGTTTGGTGTCTCCCAGGTGGCTTGTGGCAAACTTTAAACAAGACTTTTTATAGATATCTTTGAGAAATGGCTTTCTTTTTGCCACTCTTCCATAAAGGCCAGATTTGTGCAGTGTATGGCTGATTGTTGTCCTATGGACAGACTCTCCCACCTCAGCTGTAGATCTCTGCAGTTCATCCAGAGAGATCAGGGGCCTCTTGGCTGCATCTCTGATTAGTCTTCTCCTTGTTTGAGATGAAAGTTTAGAGGGACTGCCGGGACTTGGTAGATTTGCAGTGGTCTGATATTCCTTCCATTTCAATATGATTGCTTGCACAGTGCTCCTTGGGATGTTTAAAGCTTAGGAAATCTTTTTTTTATCCATATCCGGCTTTAATTTCTCCACAACAGTATCTCGGACCGGCCTGGTGTGTTCCTTGATCTTCATGATGCTCTCTGTGCTTTAAACAGAACCCTGAGACCAGGGTCGGACTGGGGTGCCTAGGGCCCACCAGTGGGATTATTTCCAGGGGCCCACCCTACTGCCATATGTAATATCGCCCATCCAGCATTATGCACGTTTAAAGTGCATTTTCACGCACGATACAGTGTCCAAAACAGCTATGGCTACACTACTACTTCCTTCATGCAACCAAAGATCGCAGTGTCCCTTTGGGCCTATTATAAAACAAAAAAAGTTCTCATACTTACCGACCGCGCGCTGCTGCTCCCGCTGCTGCCACATCCTCTTCTCTCAGACGTCTGTGTATCAGCGTAGGCGGAGTGATGACGTGATGACGCCGCCTACGCTGATACGTAGATGGCTGAACAAGCGCAAGGAGAGCGGCAGCTCTCCTTGCGCTGGTTCTTGGGATTAGGGGAGGCGCCTTAAGCGCCTCCCCTAATCCTCCTCGGACATGGGCAGGGGTCCGATTGAAATGTCAGGGGCCCGATCCATCCCCATCAATGGGCTGGATCGGGATGGATCGGGCCCCTGCCTATGCTAAAATAAGCATCAGTATAGTTGGGGCCCGGGGGCCCACCGGGGGATTCCCTGATGCTCCGGCGGGCCAGTCCGACCCTTCCTGAGACTATCACAGAACAGGTACATTTATACGGAGACTTGATTACACACAGGTGGATTCTATTTATCATCAGTCATTTAGAACAACATTGGATCATTCAGACATCCTCACTGAACTGAATGGAGTGAGTTTGCTGCACTGAAAGTAAAGGGGCCGAATAATTTTGCACGCCCCACTTTCCAGTTTTTAGTTAGTAAAAAAATGTAAATTATCCAATAAATTTCGTTCCACTTCACAATTGTGTCCCACTTGTTATTGATACCTTTATGTTTGAAGCCTGAAATGTGGCAAAAGGTTGAAAAGTTCAAGGGGGCCGAATACTTTCGCAAGGACGCAAAATCACGGCCGCAAAATAGCGTCGCGTATACGGTACAGGCTCCCATTGCAAACAATGGGAGCATATATGGCCCGCAAAAGCTCCCGCGGCGTCTACGTGCCACATTACGTGCCAAAAGACATCGTGTGAATGCACCCTTAAATTGACACTCAAAGGGCGACTGTTCTGACTGCAGATCACACAGAATGTATGTACCTAAAGAAATGACTTTGTTACCCCACAATACAAAAAGTGGTTTGGTACTCAAAGGGTGACTGCTCAGACTACCAGTCTCAGTACAAGTAAAAACCTCTATGAATGACCCATCATAATACAGCAACATTTCAGATCCTCCATGAAGCCATTTTTATCCAACTGCAAAGGCTGAACCATTGCTGTATTTTGAAGGGTAAATGTCATATTTATGGCAGAAACATTTTGAAGCTGATTCTTTCTCTAATTTTGTGTGTGCTGTGGGGAGTCTGGTCATTTGGAGAATTACATTCTGCAAATACATTTTTACACTGTGCTGCTTCATTCTTTACAGTAGCCTTTACAGTACATCAATTTAAAGGGGTAATTAAATTAAAGGGGTCTTTGGACTTTAGATATTGATTTATCAATATCAGATTTGTGCCATTCTCTATGGCAGCTGAGCTGAAGTATTCTGTCATGATTACAGTGAAGCAAACCTCATTGAGTTGGGGGTGTTATTGGGGTCTCATCTCAAAGAAAATGGAGTAAGGAAACATATACAATCCTTCATTAACACAAATCATTTTGAAAAAGTCCAAAATCTTGTATTTTATGTGTAGCATCTGCATATCATATTATACAAAGCCTAATGTAGAACTAGCAAAACATATGTGGTACTGTCAGGGGCATAACTACCGTGGTAGCAGTGGAAGCGGCCGCCACAGGGCCCAGGACATTAGGGGGATCGGTGACAGCCGCGACCGCTGCATTTTTTTTTTTTTTTTAATAGGCCGTTACTGCTGAAGTTACTCCAGCCGGTAACGGGCCCTATTTACTTACCGATCCTGGCTGGGCCGGGATTGGTAAGTGGCACCGCGGGACTTTTTTCTTTCCAGACCCCCGAGTATAATGATTGGAGGCCTGGGAAAGGTAAGAAACATAAAAAACACTGTTACTTACCTCTCCACGATCCAGGCAGGCCTCAGCTCAGGCCTAGTTGTCTGACGTCTCTGACGTCCCATGACCCTGGCCTGCGTCCCGGGTCATGTGACATCCAACGTCATTGAAGAAGGCTGATAGCTGATGCCGACAGCATAGGAGCTGGGGGGACAGGTAAGAAACAGTAGTTTTTAATGTTTTTATTCCCCTGGGTCTCCGATTATTATACTCTGGGGTCTGAAAAGACCCCAGAGTATAATAATTATTTATGGGTGTCCATAGTGGGACATAATACTGTGTGCAGGGGACACTATAGGGGATAATACTGTGTGCAGGGGCCACTAAGGGACATAATACTGTGTGCAGGGGACACGATGGGGGATAATACTGTGTGCACGGGACACTATGGGACATAATACTGTGTGCATGGGCCACTAAGGGACATAATACTGTGTGCAGGGGCTACTATGGGACATAATACTGTGTGCAGGGGCCACTAAGGGACATAATAGAGCGCACAGGATTGCGGAGGAGGTCGTCGGTCGGGGGGGGGGGCAAGTCAAAAGTTCACCACAGGGCCCCGCCATTATGCTGTATTCATAGGTAACCTCCCACAGTAGAGCCCCCTCCAGAGCTACTGCGCACACTCTGGTGCCAATTTTCTCAATGACAGTGCCACCGGAGTTTGCAGTGCTCCGGAGGGAGCGCTACTGCGCACGCGCCAGATTTCAACCAATCGGATTTGAACCGCCGTAAAAGGATGAAGATGAAGCCGGGGAAGCGCCCCAGGACCGGAGGGAGTCGCCGAAAGAAGAGGTAGGCGTGCCAGAAGATGACATCGGATCGTGCATCACCGTTCAAGTATGAGTTACCTATAAGTTTTTATAGTTTTGTTTTAAAACGGGGCGGGGGTTTAAAATAAGATTAGCAGTGCCTGAATACCCTTTTTAAAGGCTATTCACGCCTATGTGGGGCTCATACAGCAACATTTGCTGATAGAGCCCCTTTAACATGTGAATTAAACAGATGCTAAACACTTCACCTCAACTTTTTTCCATCGCTTTCTATGTCCTTTGTTGTCCGTTATCACGGTGCTGTGAGTTGTAAGATTCAAGTTGAAGATGGCTACATTTATATGTTGAATTTGTTTTCCGAAAAATTGCATAGGTTAACTAAACTGGAGATTGGATATGTCTGGTCACCGCTCTTTATTTGGACAGGAGCATCTCCTAAACACCACACCAGCCAAAGATGTGTGGCCATGAAAAATTAAACAGTAATAAGTAAAATACAATATTTATTTAGTCAGATATCATAAAATAACAGCAGATGGTAAAGAACATGATTCAGACAACACAACACTAGACGAACATGTAAGGCAGGTGAAAATATAAATAAATATCATGCATATAATATCATGGAATGTATCTTTTTTGCAGACAAAATGTGCATAACAGGTACAAAATTCATACACACTCCAAATCTACCAGTTAAATACTGGACAGATGGGTGTAGAATGAGTAATTAGTA
Source organism: Leptodactylus fuscus (assembly GCF_031893055.1). Taxonomy (NCBI): domain Eukaryota; kingdom Metazoa; phylum Chordata; class Amphibia; order Anura; family Leptodactylidae; genus Leptodactylus; species Leptodactylus fuscus. The sequence goes on from NC_134265.1 coordinate 79,138,916, forward strand.
GATAAATATATGGCTAACTCCAGAGACAAGCACATAGACATATATCTAACTCCTTCAAATAACAGGGAATTCTAATCCACAATAAGTAGAGCCAAATAGCAGGAAGTAAATACATGTACACACTATATCTCTATAAATGCCATGCCCATAATGGTGTGAGAGTATATATGCCTAGTCACAGAGAGCCAGCATAACAAACATAGATCCAAAATACTAAGGAGTTAAGTACCTGTAGCCATATCTGCAACACCTGCCCTAGAAGAGATGCACCACAAATGCGGGTACCCGGAGGGTCGCCTCAACGCGTTTCGCCAAACGGCTTCCTCAGGAGGCATAACCATACCCCATACAAGCAGGGTATATATAGAGAAAAGAGGCCGGTAGTGCGTCCAATCAGATGTATGAGCGCGCCGGAATGCGTGATGCCGTCGCACGAGCCGGGCCGCGCATGCGCACACGGTCGGCACAGTCAAAGACGTGCCGATCATGTGACACAGAGGCACGTGACCGGGTCAAACGAGAGCAGCGCACGCACGCCGCGCGGCTCTCTGAAAGGACTCAAAGGGAGATGGTAATAGATGTAACAGTGCAGTGGGAGCACAACAGGAGTTAGCAACCATAAAAATATATATATATATATGTGCATCCAAATAGACACAGCAAGTTTTGACAACATAATATATATATATATATATATGTGTAGATCTAATATATTGTTAGAATCAGGCCAAAACAGACCAAAGAGACCCCCATTTGACATAAAGAAATACAAAAAATTACATATATGTGTGGTAACAACAATACACAATTATGATATAAGAATTATATAAAAGTGACAATGAAGTGAAACATGAAAAAGTGACCAGTGCCAATTTAATGAGTGAAAATTAGAAACAAATGAAGACAATATAAAAATAAGGTAAGTATAATTACAATGAAAGTGAAAAAATGCAATATATAAATAACACAGCAAGTGAATAAATATATAGAATTACATATATATGTAGAAACAACAATACATAATTATGATATAAAGATTATATAAAAGTGAAATAAAGTAAAACGTGAAAAGTGACCAGTGCCAATTTAATGAGTGAAAATTAGAAACAAATAAAGACAATATAAAAATAAGGTAAGTATAATTACAATAAAAGTGAAAAAGTGCAATATATATGTATATGTATATAACACAGCAAATGAATAAATATATAGAATCATTACAAACAGACTTTGCAATATGCATATTTCTGTAAATATCAGTTGAGCAGATTTTCCATTGACTCCTGCCGAATTCTCCTCATATCATCAGCCATTATAGCAAATCAAATACTCTATAGACCCCTAGACATAAGAATAAGAGAACAAAAGTAAGTAAACAACACAAAACAACATAAACCTGCTGTATAAAACATTAGACAAAGTTAAAAACAACCGGAACCCAATTTAAAGAAAAGAACCAAAGTTAATGGCCTCATTTAAGCCACTAGGTGAAACCGTATCCAAAACAGTGATCCACCGTGTCTCATGCTGCAAAAGGGTTTTTTTGAGGTCTCCGCCCCTGGATCCTAGCTGGATATGGTCAATACCACAGACCCTAAAGCCTCTAGGGTTACAGTCATGAGCCTCTTTAAAATGTCTTGGAACTGGTTGCAATTTTTCCAATTCCAACACATTAGCTGCCGCCTTGATTCTACTTACGTGTTCGGATACACATATTTTAAGTGCTCTTGTTGTCATGCCTACATAAATCTTGCCGCAAGGACATGTGGCATGATAAACAACCCCAGATGTGTTGCAATTGATGTTATGTCTAATCTTATAAGATTTAGTACCTGTCGAATCAACAAATTCCCTTGATCTTATCATATACGGGCACATCGAACACTTACCGCACGGATAAAAGCCCCATTTTGGGCCCTTATAGCCAAAAATACCCGTAGGTTTACAGATGTAATGGCTATCCACCAAGAGATCACGAAGATTGCGGGATCTTCTCCACGTAACGCTCGGTCTGGCTGGTAAATGTTTAGCAACATCTGGATCTGTTAAGAGAATCGGCCATCTTGATTCCAGAACATCATATATGCCCCGCCATTGTGAATTGAAAGTCGTGATGAATCGAAGATTGGAACTTGTATCTTGTCTAGCATTTTTAACACGCCGTTTACTATCATGGGCCAGCAAAGAAGCTCGTGTTGACTGTTTAGCACGATCATAACCATGTTTAATGGCTGAAGGTCTATACCCTCTCTGATGGAAACGTGAGGCAAGGTCTGCAGCCTGTTCTTCAAAATCAGAATCCTGTGAACAAATGCATCTCGCTCGCAGGAACTGACTAATTGGGATTGCATCAATAGTTTTGTAAAAATGAGCAGATGTAGCATGTAGGAAGGAGTTGGTGGAGGTTTTCTTCCTAAAAAGATTAGTCGAGAGGTTACCGTCGGAGTCACAGGAAATTAGAAGATCAAGAAATTCTACCTGGTTAACACTAAATTTCCAAGTTAGATGAATGTTTAAATCATTGACATTCAAGGCACTTAAAAATTGCTCGAGTTGCGACGCCGAGCCACTCCAAATGAAAAAAATATCGTCGATATATCTAGACCAACGGAGTACGGTGTCAAAACCTGGAATAAAAGGGACAACCTCCCTCTCCCACAGCCCCAGGAACAAATTAGCATATGAGGGCGCACAGGCAGCCCCCATTGCAGTTCCCTGGAGCTGCAGGAAGGGGAGATCCTTAAACAAAAAATAATTCTGAGTTAACAAAAATTGAAGTAATTCCAAAATAAACAAAATCAATTCAGAATCTAAATTAGTCATAGATAGGAAAGTTCTTGACGCTCGTACTCCGTGGTCATGACCAATAGACGTGTAGAGTGACTCGACGTCGCAAGTCACCAATATCGTGCCAGGATCTAAATGAATGTCATCAAGTTGCCTTAACATGTCTGAAGTATCCCTAACATATGAAGGGAGTGTTTCCACACATCCTTTAAGGTAATGATCCACAAACCGGGAAATACCCTCACATAAATTGCCCTTCCCTGAGACTATAGGTCTACCAGGAGGGACCTCTAGATTTTTATGAACCTTGGGAAGGAGGTATAACGTAGATATTCTAGGGAAATCAACTGTTAGCCCAAGTCTCATCTCTTCGTCAATAATACCTAAAGAACATGCATCGCACAAAATGCGATCAAGTTCAGTCTTAAATTGTATTGTAGGATCAGATGGAAGTCTGCGATAGCATTTCTTATTATTCAACTGTCGAAATGCCTCCACTTCATACATCTGCGCCGGCCGGATCACGACGTTTCCAGGGAACTGCAATGGGGGCTGCCTGTGCGCCCTCATATGCTAATTTGTTCCTGGGGCTGTGGGAGAGGGAGATTGTCCCTTTTATTCCAGGTTTTGACGCCGTACTCCGTTGGTCTAGATATATCGACGATATTTTTTTCATTTGGAGTGGCTCGGCGTCGCAACTCGAGCAATTTTTAAGTGCCTTGAATGTCAATGATTTAAACATTCATCTAACTTGGAAATTTAGTGTTAACCAGGTAGAATTTCTTGATCTTCTAATTTCCTGTGACTCCGACGGTAACCTCTCGACTAATCTTTTTAGGAAGAAAACCTCCACCAACTCCTTCCTACATGCTACATCTGCTCATTTTTACAAAACTACTGATGCAATCCCAAGTAGTCAGTTCCTGCGAGCGAGACGCATTTGTTCACAGGATTCTGATTTTGAAGAACAGGCTGCAGACCTTGCCTCACGTTTCCATCAGAGAGGGTATAGACCTTCAGCCATTAAACATGGTTATGATCATGCTAAACAGTCAACACGTGCTTCTTTGCTGGCCCATGATAGTAAACGGCGTGTTAAAAGTGCTAGACAAGATACAAGTTCCAATCTTCGATTCATCACGACTTTCAATTCACAATGGCGGGGCATATATGATGTTCTGGAATCAAGATGGCCGATTCTCTTAACAGATCCAGATGTTGCTAAACATTTACCAGCCAGACCGAGCGTTACGTGGAGAAGATCCCGCAATCTTCGTGATCTCTTGGTGGATAGCCATTACATCTGTAAACCTACGGGTATTTTTGGCTATAAGGGCCCAAAATGGGGCTTTTATCCATGCGGTAAGTGTTCGATGTGCCCGTATATGATAAGATCAAGGGAATTTGTTGATTCGACAGGTACTAAATCTTATAAGATTAGACATAACATCAATTGCAACACATCTGGGGTTGTTTATCATGCCACATGTCCTTGCGGCAAGATTTATGTAGGCATGACAACAAGAGCACTTAAAATACGTGTATCCGAACACGTAAGTAGAATCAAGGCGGCAGCTAATGTGTTGGAATTGGAAAAATTGCAACCAGTTCCAAGACATTTTAAAGAGGCTCATGACTGTAACCCTAGAGGCTTTAGGGTCTGTGGTATTGACCATATCCAGCTAGGATCCAGGGGCGGAGACCTCAAAAAAACCCTTTTGCAGCATGAGACACGGTGGATCACTGTTTTGGATACGGTTTCACCTAGTGGCTTAAATGAGGCCATTAACTTTGGTTCTTTTCTTTAAATTGGGTTCCGGTTGTTTTTAACTTTGTCTAATGTTTTATACAGCAGGTTTATGTTGTTTTGTGTTGTTTACTTACTTTTGTTCTCTTATTCTTATGTCTAGGGGTCTATAGAGTATTTGATTTGCTATAATGGCTGATGATATGAGGAGAATTCGGCAGGAGTCAATGGAAAATCTGCTCAACTGATATTTACAGAAATATGCATATTGCAAAGTCTGTTTGTAATGATTCTATATATTTATTCATTTGCTGTGTTATATACATATACATATATATTGCACTTTTTCACTTTTATTGTAATTATACTTACCTTATTTTTATATTGTCTTTATTTGTTTCTAATTTTCACTCATTAAATTGGCACTGGTCACTTTTCACGTTTTACTTTATTTCACTTTTATATAATCTTTATATCATAATTATGTATTGTTGTTTCTACATATATATGTAATTCTATATATTTATTCACTTGCTGTGTTATTTATATATTGCATTTTTTCACTTTCATTGTAATTATACTTACCTTATTTTTATATTGTCTTCATTTGTTTCTAATTTTCACTCATTAAATTGGCACTGGTCACTTTTTCACGTTTCACTTCATTGTCACTTTTATATAATTCTTATATCATAATTTTGTATTGTTATTACCACACATATATGTAATTTTTTGTATTTCTGTATGTCAAATGGGGGTCTTTTTGGTCTGTTTTGGCCTGATTCTAACAATATATTAGATCTACACACATATATATATATATATATATATATATATATATATATATATATATATATATATATATATATATTATGTTGTCAAAACTTGCTGTGTCTATTTGGATGCACATATATATGGTTGCTAACTCCTGTTGTGCTCCCACTGCACTGTTACATCTATTACCATCTCCCTTTGAGTCCTTTCAGAGAGCCGCGCGGCGTGCGTGCGCTGCTCTCGTTTGACCCGGTCACGTGCCTCTGTGTCACATGATCGGCACGTCTTTGACTGTGCCGACCGTGTGCGCATGCGCGGCCCGGCTCGTGCGACGGCATCACGCATTCCGGCGCGCTCATACATCTGATTGGACGCACTACCGGCCTCTTTTCTCTATATATACCCTGCTTGTATGGGGTATGGTTATGCCTCCTGAGGAAGCCGTTTGGCGAAACGCGTTGAGGCGACCCTCCGGGTACCCGCATTTGTGGTGCATCTCTTCTAGGGCAGGTGTTGCAGATATGGCTACAGGTACTTAACTCCTTAGTATTTTGGATCTATGTTTGTTATGCTGGCTCTCTGTGACTAGGCATATATACTCTCACACCATTATGGGCATGGCATTTATAGAGATATAGTGTGTACATGTATTTACTTCCTGCTATTTGGCTCTACTTATTGTGGATTAGAATTCCCTGTTATTTGAAGGAGTTAGATATATGTCTATGTGCTTGTCTCTGGAGTTAGCCATATATTTATCTACTAATTACTAGAGATGAGCGAACAGTGTTCTATCGAACTCAGTGTTCTATCGATCGGATATTAGGCTGTTCGGCATGTTCGAATCGAATCGAACACCGCGTGGTAAAGTGCGCCATTACTCGATTCCCCTCCCACCTTCCCTGGCGCCTTTTTTGCTCCAATAACAGCGCAGGGTAGGTGGGACAGGAACTAAGACACCGGTGACGTTGAAAAAAGTAGGCAAAACCCATTGGCTGCCGAAAACATGTGACCTCTAATTTAAAAGAACAGCGCCGCCCAGCTTCGCGTCATTCTGAGCTTGCAATTCACCGGGGACGGAGGTTTCCGTCCAGCTAGCTAGGGCTTAGATTCTGGGTAGGCAGGGACAGGCTAGGATAGGAAGGAGAAGACAACCACAACAGCTCTTGTAAGAGCTAAATTCCAGGGAGAAGCTTGTCAGTGTAACGTGGCACTGACGGGCTCAATCGCCGCAACCCAGCTTTCCCAGGATCCTGAATGGAACACACTGACAGTGTATTCCCGTATACCCCATATATACACCCCAAATCCCCGTTCCAACGGTGTGCCCCCCCACCTTCACCTCAGAAATACCCTGCAAGTCCCCTAGCAATAGAATTGGGGCTATATACACCCACAATTTTTGCTACTGGTATATAGTGCCATTGTCTGACTGGGAATTCAAAGAATATATTGGGGTGACGTGCACCCACAATTTTTGCTACTGCTATACAGTGCCATTGTCTCACTGGGAATTCAAAGAATATATTGGGGTTATGTGCACCCACAATTTTTACTACTGGTATACAGTGCCATTGTCTGACTGGGAATTCAAAGAATATATGGGGGTTATGTACACCCACAATTTTTGCTACTGCTATACAGTTCCATTGTCTCACTGGGAATTCAAAGAATATATGGGGGTTATGTGCACCCACAATTTTTGCTACTGCTATACAGTTCCATTGTCTCACTGGGAATTCAAAGAATATATGGGGGTTATGTGCACCCACAATTTTTACTACTGGTATACAGTGCCATTGTCTGACTGGGAATTCAAAGAATATATGGGGGTTACGTGCACCCACAATTTTTGCTACTGCTATACAGTTCCATTGTCTCACTGGGAATTCAAAGAATATATGGGGGTTATGTGCACCCACAATTTTTAATACTGGTATACAGTGCCATTGTCTGACTGGGAATTCAAAGAATATATGGGGGTTACGTGCACCCACAATTTTTGCTACTGCTATACAGTTCCATTGTCTCACTGGGAATTCAAAGAATATATGGGGGTTATGTGCACCCACAATTTTTAATACTGATATACAGTGCCATTGTCTGACTGGGAATTCAAAGAATATATTGGGGTTATGTGCACCCACAATTTTTACTACTGGTATACAGTGCCATTGTCTGACTGGGAATTCAAAGAATATATGGGGGTTATGTGCACCCACAATTTTTACTACTGGTATACAGTGCCATTGTCTCACTGGGAATTCAAAGAATATATTGGGGTTATGTGCACCCACAATTTTTACTACTGGTATACAGTGCCATTGTCTGACTGGGAATTCAAAGAATATATGGGGGTTATGTGCACCCACAATTTTTACTACTGGTATACAGTGCCATTGTCTCACTGGGAATTCAAAGAATATATTGGGGTTATGTGCACCCACAATTTTTACTACTGGTATATAGTGCCATTGTCTGACTGGGAATTCAAAGAATATATGGGGGTTACGTGCACCCACAATTTTTGCTACTGCTATACAGTTCCATTGTCTCACTGGGAATTCAAAGAATATATGGGGGTTATGTGCACCCACAATTTTTACTACTGGTATACAGTGCCATTGTCTGACTGGGAATTCAAAGAATATATGGGGGTTACGTGCACCCACAATTTTTGCTACTGCTATACAGTTCCATTGTCTCACTGGGAATTCAAAGAATATATGGGGGTTATGTGCACCCACAATTTTTAATACTGGTATACAGTGCCATTGTCTGACTGGGAATTCAAAGAATATATGGGGGTTATGTGCACCCACAATTTTTACTACTGGTATATAGTGCCATTGTCTGACTGGGAATTCAAAGAATATATTGGGGTTATGTGCACCCACAATTTTTAATACTGGTATACAGTGCCATTGTCTGACTGGGAATTCAAAGAATATATGGGGGTTATGTGCACCCACAATTTTTACTACTGGTATACAGTGCCATTGTCTGACTGGGAATTCAAAGAATATATGGGGGTTATGTGCACCCACAATTTTTAATACTGGTATACAGTGCCATTGTCTCACTGGGAATTCCACAAATAATTTGGGGATTCATTCACCCTACATCTCAGGCTCTTGCCATATTCACCCAGGTTGTCAGTGCTGCACCAGCTCGTTCCCAGACAGCTCGGCCCGAAAAACACGTTACCTATATAGAGGATTTGGACAATGAAGACAACATGTTCTAAATCTAATGTCTGCACCTTCTCCAGAATTAAAATAAAGGCAGCGTTTAACTTTCAAATAGCACTGCACAAAGGAAGAGCTTATCAGCTTGTCTCATGACATGCTACTGAAAAGTTTCATTTGTGTATCTTAATGTAAATATAGTTGTATAAGCTTTTTGGGTTTTAGGCACTGCCAAGTTATTTATTACCACCCGCTCCCTTATAATGATGATGACGCCAAAGTCACTGTGGGTGTTCAGAGCTCACAGCTTTGGGTGACATTTGTCTTGCTCTCTGTCGGTACCAGCTGTCTTTTTGGATACCGTAAAGTTATGTTGACTTTATTAACAGCTATAGAAGCTTTAGCCAGGTTGTGACGGTGTGTAACCCTAACAACACTAAGTGGGATACACATTAATAGTCAGTCTATGTACGCTAAACGTATCACTGAAGTAATTTTTTTTCCCTCTCCCCTAATATAAGAAAGGAACAGACATTAGACCTAGACCGGGGTTCGAGGCTTGAAAAAATCCAGTATTATTTGTTCTTCATGATGTGAAATATGTGTTGAAAAGCAACCCAAGATGAAGTCAGCCATGTGTGCCAGTGTGTTACTTGGCATGCCTTTGCTGGCCCCAACTGTAAGGGTCACTCTCCATTTCCTCCATTTTCCACTCCCCTTCACACCATTTGTGGTGAAGCAATGGGATGCACTGAAGTGCACCCTCTAGCCTCGTGTGGGATAGGGACATCAGATGCCACTCCAACCCCCTCGTCTTCCTCCGCCAGCCAACGGTGTGAAGATGAGAGGAGTGTGCTCTGAATGTTTTCTGCCTAGCAGAGGCTAGTTCTCACTTACGAAAATGGCCCCACTTTGACCTGTATATCAGGCACAATGGTGTAGGTTTCAAAGAAACATGGCACCAACAAGTTGGAAAACGTGGGCCATGCGTGGACCGTGTTTGAGTCTGGCAAGCTCCAGATCTGCTACCAGGTTCCAGCCATTATCACAGGCGCAAAAATGCCAGGCCCCAGGTGTAGCAGGGAAAAAAAAATGCCATCTCAGCCAGGATGGCATCCCTGACCTCGGAGGCACTGTGCTGTCTGTCCCCCAAGCTGATCAGTTTCAGCACGGCCTGCTGACATCTCCCCATGCCAGTGTTACAGTGTTTTCCGCTAGTAGCTGGGGTGGAGGTTGCAGCTTCGTAGGGTTTCAGTCTACTCCTGCCATGAATTTTGGCCTGGGAGAGGAGATAGGCCACCCCAGTTTGCACCCGGGGAACAGACTCCACCACATTCACCCTGCCTGTCATTAAAGATAAGCACTGCAGCATCCCTGACCACAGGCGCTTGTCCATGTGTCGGTGGTCAAGTGGACCTTGCAGCAAAGCGCAGAGCTCTGGGCCCGACTGATGTTATGGGACACATGCAGGCGCAAGGCAGAGACAGCACACCAAGAGAAGTAGTAACGGCTAGGCCCAGCATAGGGAGGTGCCCCAGCTGCCATCTGCTGACGGAAGGCCTGGGTCTCCAGAAGCATAAACAAACACCAACATCTCCAGGGCCAGCAGTTTATCGATGAGGCTGTTACAGGCTTGGGCATGGGGGTGGGTTGTATTGTACTTCTGCCTGCAATGAAAAGCTTGGGAAATGTGGAGTGGCTGGGAAGAGGCGCATGATGGTGCAGGCCAAAAGGGCGCATGAGGGTGAACTCCCCAATGTGTCAGAGATAGGTGTGTAGGTGTCCTTGCATCATATACTTGCACCATATTTGGCTTTGGAAGTTAATTTTGTGCCAAAAAGTGGTTAAGACAGCGATCCCTCAGCTACTCCCGTTACACTGTCTATTGAAGTTACCATCTGTGGAAGTGGACCACCATTTCTAAGATCCCAAAGGAAGCAGGCAAGAGATGTGCAGTTCAGAAAAAAAGATGAGAAAATAAGTTTAGGCTGTAGAGCACAGAGGGATCGGAGAGGACAGAGCTGGTGTCGGCCAGGTATTCCCACAACATGCGCCTATACTTGTCCCTCCTGGTGACACTAGGCCCCTGAGTGGCAGTAATTTGTCCAGGGGGGCCATTAACGTGTTCCAGACCTAGGAATAAGTCTTCCAACAGGGTAGAGTTTTGCATGCCTTTGCTTCTACCCACTGTTTTTGCTGCTTAGCTTCCCTCCACATCTACTCTGCTTTCACCCCTAAACATCACCCCAGTTTATGCCTTTGCTTCTACCCAGGTTTTTTGTTGATTTAGCTTCCCTCTACATCTACACTGCTTTAGCCCCTAGACATCACCCCTGTCCATGTGGGGTCGGTGGCCTCGTCATCCACCAACTCCTCTTCCAATTGCGCACTGCCCCCTTACTGCAAACCGCACATGACCACAGCTTGCCTTGATGGCAACTGTGTCTCATGATCCCCACTTAGGTCCAGACAAGTCGGTGGCGGGTCCAAAACCCCAAAATTGGAAGGAAATGGCAGATGCTGCAGTATTTCTAACACCTGTTCCTGGTGCTCGGGCCTGGTCTGTGTTGTACCCTGCACCCTGCTTAACGCATCTGCCATATCCGAAGTTGTGCTGAGCGCATGCTAATGTTTCGTGTCCAGTGCAATGGATGGGATGGGATTTCACATAAGTCTGCCACCCATGGCCACTCATGGTTGAGCAACTGAGGGAGTTGACTTTGACGAACCCGAGGGTTTTGGAGTTGGAACTACATCAAAGGTCTGTGCTGCTCACACACTCTGCTCAACACATGATATGTTTAGTGCCAGCAGTGTGGAGACGTCGCACAACAGCCGTTGTTCCAGCAGGTACAGGCGTTGTAGGAGTGCATAGAGGCTAGCAGCGGCAACTATACACTTTAAAAACTATCCGCACAAGCGCCACACTTTCACCAGTAGCTCAGGAACATTGGGGTACCTTTTTCAAAAGATTAGCAGCAATGAGTTAAAAACGTGGCCCAGGCATGGAATATGTTGCAGGCTGCCAAGCTACAGAGCCAATCCCAGGTTACGGCCATTATCACACATGACAACATGCCTGGGCCCAGGTGCAGTGGCAAAAACCACATTGCCGTCTCATCGAGGATGGCATGACTCACTTTGTAGGCAGTGTGCTGTCTGGCCCCCAAGCTGATGAGCTTCAGCACGGCCCGCTGACGTCTCCCGACACCAGTGTTGCAGCGTTTCCAGCTCGTAGCTGGGGTCAATTTAACAGCGGAGGAGGGTGGTGTTTCAGCCCTCCTCCCAGGAATGTTGTGTGGGGAGACAAGTCAGGCCACCACATTTTGCGACCCGGTCCACGCCTCAACTACATTCAACCACTGTGCCCAAATTGAAAGGTAGCGTCCCTGTCCGCATGCACTTGTCCATTCGTAACTGGTCACATGGAACTTTAGGGCTAAGCGCTGAATTTAGGGACCGCCTCATGTTTGGGGGAAAGTGCTGGTGTGGACGGCACAGTGCGGTGGCGCAGTAGACACTCTGCCCAAAAAGGGCAGAGTGTCCCCCAGCCGGGATTCCAACATCTCCTGGGCCAGATTTCTTGAGATGAGGCCGTTGAAGCCTTGGGCATGTGGGTGGGTTGCGCTGTACTTTAGCATGAAATGAAAGGCTTGGGAGATGGGGAGTTGCTGGGAAGAGGCGCATGATGGCGCGGGCAAAAGGAGAAATGGCAGGAAAAGGTGAGGATAAGGGTGAACTCCCCAAAGTGTCAGAGGCAGATGTGGAGGTGTCCTGGCTCCTGGTCTGGACTGCAGCGCCAGCCCTGTCAACAGTGGAAGAGGCAGTGGCCGCCAGGCCAAACGACGATTATCCTGCGCTTGCTCTCACCCACTGAGCCCAGGGCTTGCCTTCCAAATGATGGCACCCGCAAGAGGTGGTGAGATTCCTCTCCGCAGATCTCCAAACCATCTTGGACTTGCAAATTGCACTAAATTTGTCATGTAACTGACATGTATATGATGAGTCTATCCATTGTCTGTTCATTTTGGTGAAAGTCAGCCTGTCAGCTGACAGACAGCTGTGCTTGTCAGTGATGATGTCACCGGCTGCTTGTACCCCCAGTTTTTGCTGCTTAGCTTGCCTCCACATCCACACTGCTTTTGCCCCTACACATCACCCCTATCCATGCCTGTGCCTCTAGCCATAAGTCTGCCACCCATGGAAACTCATGGTGCAGAAAGTGAGGGAGCTGACTCTGAGGAACCCTTGGGTTTTGTAGCTGGTACTCCATCAAAGGTCTCTGCTGCTCACACACCCTGCTGAACATACGGTATCTAGGGTTAGAGCGTGTGGTGACCTCGCACAACAGTAGGTGCTTCAGGCAGATGTAGGCCTTGCTGGAGTGTATTGCGGCTAGCTCCAGGTACTGTAGACTTGGGAAAGTGGGTGTCCAAGTGCCGCACTTTCACCCTTAGCTCAGCTAATTTGGGGTATGTTTTTAAAAATCATTGCACCACTACATTGAACATGTGGGCCAGGCATGGAACGTGTTGGAGGCTGGCAAGCTCCAGAGCTCTCCAACAAGCTAAAAAACCTGGCTCCAGGGGCAGCGGGGATAAACAAATTGCCATCTCATCCAGGATGGCATCCCTGACCTCAGAGGCAGTGTGCTGTCCGTCTCCCAAGCTGATGAGCTTCAGCCCAGCCTGCTGACGTCTCCCCACACCAGTGTTGCAGCATTTTCAGCTCGTAGCTGGGGTCAATCTAACAGCGGAGGAGGAGGAGGGTGGTGTTTCAGCCCTCCTCCCAGGAATGTTTTGTGGGGAAACAAGTCAGGAAAATTCTTGAAACGGGAGAGTTTTGCATCTTTGCCCTTGCTGCTTATGGACATCCCTTTGTCTCTAGCCACCATTTTCCCTGCTTTGCTTGCCTCCACATCCACACTGCTTTTGCCCCTAGACATCACCCCAGTCCATGCCTTAGCTTGTACCCCCAGTTTTTCCTGCTTAGCTTGCCTCCACATCCACACTGCTTTTGCCCCTAGACATCACCCCAGTCCATGCCTTAGCTTGTACCCCCAGTTTTTCCTGCTTAGCTTGCCTCCACATCCACACTGCTTTTGCCCCTAGACATCATCCCTATCCATGCCTCTTCCCCTAGCCATAACTCTGCCACCCCTGGAAACTCATGGTGCAGAAAGTTTGGTTGCTGACTTTGAGGAACCCTTGGGTTTTGTAGATGGAACTCCATCAAAGGTCTGTGCAGCTCACACACCCTGCTCAAGATATGGTATTGTAGGGTTTCAGCGTGTGTGAATGACGGACAACAGCCTGTGTTTGGACAGATGTAGGCCTTGCTAGAGTGTTTTTAGGCTAGCAGCGACTCCTGTGCACTTGCAAAAGTGGGCGCACAAGCGCCGCATTTTCAACAGTAGCTTCGGTACATTTGGGTATGTTTTTAAAAAACTTTGCACCACTAGGTTAGACGTGGGCCAAACATGGAACGTGTTGGAGGCTGGCAAGCTCCAGAGCCGCTACCAGGTTCCAGCCATTATCACAGGCGTAAAAATGCCAGGCCCCAGGTGTAGCAGGGAAAAAAAAATGCCATCTCAGCCAGGATGGCATCCCTGACCTCGGAGGCACTGTGCTGTCTGTCCCCCAAGCTGATGAGCTTCAGCACCGCCTGCTGACGTCTCCCCACACCAGTGTTTTAGCGTTTGCCGCTAGTAGCTGTGGTGGAGGTTGCAGCGTCGTAGGGTTTCAGTCTACTCCTGCCATGAATTTTGGCCTGGGAGAGGAGATAGGCCACCCCAGTTTGCACCCGGGGAACAGACTCCACCACATTCACCCTGCCTGTCATTAAAGATAAGCACTGCAGCATCCCTGACCACAGGCGCTTGTCCAAGTGTCGGTGGTCAAGTGGACCTTGCAGCAAAGCGCGGAACTAAGGGCCCACCTGATGTTGAGTGACACGTGCTGGTGCAAGGCGGGGACGCCACACCGGGAGAAGTTGAGACGGCTAGGGACGGCATAGTGAGGTGCCACAGTTGCCATCAGGTCCGGGAAGGCGGGAGTTTCAACAAGCCGGAACGCCAACCTCTCCTGGGCCAGCAGTTTAGCGATGTTGGCGTTCTAGGCTTGCGTGGGTGGGTGGTTAGCGGTGTATTTCTGCCGGCGCTCCAATGTCTGAGAGATGGTGGGTTGTTGTAAAGAAGCGCCTGATGGTGCCTTTGATGGTGCAGGAGAAGGAGATAAGACAGAAACAGGGGAGGATGAGGGAGAAGTCAACAAAGTGGCGGAGGCAGATGAAGTGATGTCCTGGCTCGTCCTCTGGAGTGCATCGCCAGCACTGTGAGCAGAGGCAGTGGCATGAACGGCGGGCGACGTTTGTCCTGTCGTTGCTGCCTGCCACTGATTCCATTGCTTGGATTCCAAATGACGGTGCATTGAAGTGGTGGACAGGTTGCTCTTCTCAGGGCCCCTACTCGATTTCGAGAGGCAAATTGTGTAGACGACACTATATCTGTCCTCGGCGCATTCCTTGAAAAAACTCTACACCTTCAAGAAACGTGCCCTCGATGGGGGAGTTTTTCTGTGCTGGGTACAAAAGGGAACATCTTCGGACATTCCGGGTCTGGCCTGGCTTCGGCAAAGCAGCTGACCTCTGCCTCTGGACATGTCTCTGCCTCTAGCTACCCTTTTTGGTGCTGCACCTGCCTCAACATCCACACTACTTTCCCAGCTTGACATCTGCCTTGTCCAGGTGGGGTCGGTGTCCTCGTCGTCCACCACCTCCTCTTCCAACTCCTGTCTCGCCTCCTCCTCCTGCACAATGCGCATGTCAACTGGCTGCCCTGACAGCAACTGCGTCTCATCGTCGTCGATGAGGGTGGGTTGCTGGTCATCCGCCACCAAATCGACCGGAGATGGAATGGAGGAGACTCTAGTGTTTGAGCATCTGGACACAGATACTCGTCTGTTAGGTCCGTGGAATCGCGAAATGGAGGGGCAGGTTGCGGTACAGTCAAAGGAAGGGAGAACAGCTCTGGGGAGCAGGGACAGTTGGGGTTATTGTTCTGGGAAGATTGGGAATTTTGGGTGGAAGGAGGACAAGACTGTTGGGTAAGAGGAGGTAGAGGCTGACTGGCTGGTGGACAATGTGCTTTAAGTGTTATCCGACAGCCATTGCAAGACCTGTTCCTGGTTCTCGGGCCTACTAATCTTTGTACCATTCAGCCTAGTTAATGTGGAACTTTTGTGCAAAGCGCAGAACTTAGGGCCCGCCTGATGTTAAGGGACACACGCTGGTACAAGGCTCAACTCACCCTAAGTGCCAAAAACACTGCTGGTGCAAGGCTCTACTCATGCCAAGGGCCTCAATCTCTGCTGGTAGCTCAGCTTAAGGTCCTGTAACTTTGTGTGGAAGGTCTCATGTTAAGGGCTAGAAAAGTGAATTTTGGAAGGTCTTACCACATCACACACACACACACACACACACACACACACACACACACACACACACACACTCAAAATGACAGTTAAGGGTGAGGGCTTTTGGAATTCCCATTGCCTATTCCATTTGTGGTTGTCATGGGGAATGTGATTTAAAGGGGTGGTTGTTACTGTTTGTTGAGCTTAAATTGGGGTTTGTGTCCATCCATTTGGGGAGTAAAGAAGGTTTCCAGGTATTTTCCCACTTTGATAGAGGTTTTTTGAATGTGGAAAGTGTGTAGTTGTTAGGCAGTGATGTTGGGGTAATAGAGGGTCTTTGGTGTGTTAGATGCCCCCAGACATGCTTCCCCTGCTGTCCCAGTGTCATTCCAGAGGTGTTGGCATCATTTCCTGGGGTGTCATAGTGGACTTGGTGACCCTCCAGACACGGATTTGGGTTTCCCCCTTAACGAGTATCTGTTCCCCATAGACTATAATGGGGTTCGAAACCCGTTCGAACACACGAACATTGAGCGGCTGTTCGAATCGAATTTCGAACCTCGAACATTTTAGTGTTCGCTCATCTCTACTAATTACTCATTCTACACCCATCTGTCCAGTATTTAACTGGTAGATTTGGAGTGTGTATGAATTTTGTACCTGTTATGCACATTTTGTCTGCAAAAAAGATACATTCCATGATATTATATGCATGATATTTATTTATATTTTCACCTGCCTTACATGTTCGTCTAGTGTTGTGTTGTCTGAATCATGTTCTTTACCATCTGCTGTTATTTTATGATATCTGAGTAAATAAATATTGTATTTTACTTATTACTGTTTCATTTTTCATGGCCACACATCTTTGGCTGGTGTGGTGTTTGAGTGCTGCTTTTGTGGCCTATTGGTATTGATATGCGAGGAAAACGTTGGTGTGCTGTGTAACAATATATTTTCTGGTTTCAGAATCCTCGTTTATGGATTATAAAAAACGCGACAAGAAATGGGCTTCCCAATTGGGGTCTATTTTTGGTGATGTATCTGGTGGTGTACATGAGACACAGGACACTAGGGAACTCAAAAATAAGATTTGCAACCTTATGTTGAAAAGAACCAAAGTTTGGTGGAACAAAGCCACACTTGAAAATTACTTACAGAAAAATATTATACCACGAGGCTTACGCCTACAATTATTTCCAACTATTGAAGGTGATGACACGGTCTTTGTTGGAAAATGGGAAGAGGCCCTCTCTAAATGCTCACAAACATTAATAGAATTGTTGATTGGTGCAGATCGTAAAAAAATTGAAACTTTGGAGAAAGAAATTGAGGAGTGTAAAACTAAAATTCATCAATTGATGAGTAGTAGTGAAGTTGAAAATTTCGAGAAACAACTTGAAGGTGATATTGAAAAATGTGAGAAGGAGGTCCAGGAGGTTAAAGTTAAAAAATTCTCTAGAGACTTGGAGGATTATCGGACTAAAAACATCTATCGGTGGCACAGGAAATATAGGAGAGGTAGATCTGGATCTACATCACGACCGATTTCTAGGTCTAACTCTATTGTGTCCTTTCATTCGGACTCAGAATGCGGGGCCTCTTCTTCTTCTTCTTTTTTAGGACAACGGGGGGGGGCAAGGAGAACCAAATATTACAACCAACTCCAACTACGACCCCAGAACCCCACCTACCAAAAGAAAAGTTACACGATACAGTACCAGGGAGAAAAGAAGGAGGAATTAGGTGAGGCATTAAGAGTTATTAATTTATCTTCATATAAATTATCAAAAGATCAGATTGATGTTCTACAGAGGGGCTTAACTTTTGCACCAACCGGTCGGTTCGACCGGTTTGTGATGATTAAAGACCTTGAGTTGTTTGCCAGGAAAATCCTGTGGAAGAAGTTTTTCTCACAGGATTTATGCACCGGCAATAAATTCAATGCTCAGGTGGAGTGTAATTATAATGGCCTTTCTGGTATTGAACAACAAGCTACCGCTGACCTACAATCCCTTTTGGATGAACAAGATGGGGCTTTTAAGATCGGTCCCAGTATGGAACAACAGGCCTTTAGCGATCTTGTCTCTCTCTTGTCTGAACAGGGTAGTCCTGATGACCATAATAGTCCAACTGCGGTGTCTTCTATAGGTTTGAGTGAATCTGTTGCCCCACCGAATCATCTGCGTCGCCGGTCGCGGCGTTTCCTTCCCTTGTCTTTTAGCCCTGCAGTCGAAATCTTTGTTAAGCTTGTGAAACAAGACTTGGCTAAGATTCCTGAAAATATATCAAAGTTCAACTTGACATTTAATCAGCGCAGGGCATTACGTGAATTACGTGATTTGAAAGATGTGGTTATTAAACCGGCAGACAAGGGGGGTAACGTCGTGATCTGGCCGGCGCAGATGTATGAAGTGGAGGCATTTCGACAGTTGAATAATAAGAAATGCTATCGCAGACTTCCATCTGATCCTACAATACAATTTAAGACTGAACTTGATCGCATTTTGTGCGATGCATGTTCTTTAGGTATTATTGACGAAGAGATGAGACTTGGGCTAACAGTTGATTTCCCTAGAACGTTATACCTCCTTCCCAAGGTTCATAAAAATCTAGAGGTCCCTCCTGGTAGACCTATAGTCTCAGGGAAGGGCAATTTATGTGAGGGTATTTCCCGGTTTGTGGATCATTACCTTAAAGGATGTGTGGAAACACTCCCTTCATATGTTAGGGATACTTCAGACATGTTAAGGCAACTTGATGACATTCATTTAGATCCTGGCACGATATTGGTGACTTGCGACGTCGAGTCACTCTACACGTCTATTGGTCATGACCACGGAGTACGAGCGTCAAGAACTTTCCTATCTATGACTAATTTAGATTCTGAATTGATTTTGTTTATTTTGGAATTACTTAAATTTTTGTTAACTCACAATTATTTTTTGTTTAAGGACCTCCCCTTCCTGCAGCTCCAGGGAACTGCAATGGGGGCTGCCTGTGCGCCCTCATATGCTAATTTGTTCCTGGGGCTGTGGGAGAGGGAGGTTGTCCCTTTTATTCCAGGTTTTGATGCCGTACTCCGTTGGTCTAGATATATCAACGATATTTTTTTCATTTGGAGTGGCTCGGCGTCGCAACTCGAGCAATTTTTAAGTGCCTTGAATGTCAATGATTTAAACATTCATCTAACTTGGAAATTTAGTGTTAACCAGGTAGAATTTCTTAATCTTCTAATTTCCTGTGACTCCGACGGTAACCTCTCGACTAATCTTTTTAGGAAGAAAACCTCCACCAACTCCTTCCTACATGCTACATCTGCTCATTTTTACAAAACTATTGATGCAATCCCAATTAGTCAGTTCCTGCGAGCGAGACGCATTTGTTCACAGGATTCTGATTTTGAAGAACAGGCTGCAGACCTTGCCTCACGTTTCCATCAGAGAGGGTATAGACCTTCAGCCATTAAACATGGTTATGATCATGCTAAACAGTCAACACGAGCTTCTTTGCTGGCCCATGATAGTAAACGGCGTGTTAAAAATGCTAGACAAGATACAAGTTCCAATCTTCGATTCATCACGACTTTCAATTCACAATGGCGGGGCATATATGATGTTCTGGAATCAAGATGGCCGATTCTCTTAACAGATCCAGATGTTGCTAAACATTTACCAGCCAGACCGAGCGTTACGTGGAGAAGATCCCGCAATCTTCGTGATCTCTTGGTGGATAGCCATTACATCTGTAAACCTACGGGTATTTTTGGCTATAAGGGCCCAAAATGGGGCTTTTATCCATGCGGTAAGTGTTCGATGTGCCCGTATATGATAAGATCAAGGGAATTTGTTGATTCGACAGGTACTAAATCTTATAAGATTAGACATAACATCAATTGCAACACATCTGGGGTTGTTTATCATGCCACATGTCCTTGCGGCAAGATTTATGTAGGCATGACAACAAGAGCACTTAAAATACGTGTATCCGAACACGTAAGTAGAATCAAGGCGGCAGCTAATGTGTTGGAATTGGAAAAATTGCAACCAGTTCCAAGACATTTTAAAGAGGCTCATGACTGTAACCCTAGAGGCTTTAGGGTCTGTGGTATTGACCATATCCAGCTAGGATCCAGGGGCGGAGACCTCAAAAAAACCCTTTTGCAGCATGAGACACGGTGGATCACTGTTTTGGATACGGTTTCACCTAGTGGCTTAAATGAGGCCATTAACTTTGGTTCTTTTCTTTAAATTGGGTTCCGGTTGTTTTTAACTTTGTCTAATGTTTTATACAGCAGGTTTATGTTGTTTTGTGTTGTTTACTTACTTTTGTTCTCTTATTCTTATGTCTAGGGGTCTATAGAGTATTTGATTTGCTATAATGGCTGATGATATGAGGAGAATTCGGCAGGAGTCAATGGAAAATCTGCTCAACTGATATTTACAGAAATATGCATATTGCAAAGTCTGTTTGTAATGATTCTATATATTTATTCATTTGCTGTGTTATATACATATACATATATATTGCACTTTTTCACTTTTATTGTAATTATACTTACCTTATTTTTATATTGTCTTTATTTGTTTCTAATTTTCACTCATTAAATTGGCACTGGTCACTTTTCACGTTTTACTTTATTTCACTTTTATATAATCTTTATATCATAATTATGTATTGTTGTTTCTACATATATATGTAATTCTATATATTTATTCACTTGCTGTGTTATTTATATATTGCATTTTTTCACTTTCATTGTAATTATACTTACCTTATTTTTATATTGTCTTCATTTGTTTCTAATTTTCACTCATTAAATTGGCACTGGTCACTTTTTCACGTTTCACTTCATTGTCACTTTTATATAATTCTTATATCATAATTGTGTATTGTTGTTACCACACATATATGTAATTTTTTGTATTTCTGTATGTCAAATGGGGGTCTCTTTGGTCTGTTTTGGCCTGATTCTAACAATATATTAGATCTACACATATATATATATATATATATATATTATGTTGTCAAAACTTGCTGTGTCTATTTGGATGCACATATATATATATATATATATATATATATATATATATATATATATATATATATATATATATGGTTGCTAACTCCTGTTGTGCTCCCACTGCACTGTTACATCTATTACCATCTCCCTTTGAGTCCTTTCAGAGATCTGACTAAATAAATATTGTATTTTACTTATTACTGTTTAATTTTTCATGGCCACACATCTTTGGCTGGTGTGGTGTTTGAGTGCTGCTTTTGTGGCCTATTGGTATTGATATGCGAGGAAAACGTTGGTGTGCTGCCTAGCAAGGATGATTCAAGAAATGTGATGAATAAATACAATAATTCTTTAATTATGGATACATTTCTACAAGTCTATGCAACATTAACATTACTGTCCTGTTGCAGCATTCCATTCATTGTTACAGAATAGAATTATTTGCATTTGAAGAGAAGAATTGAAGATTAGTTTTATTTCTAGAATTGCATGCAGAACATTATGCCTGCATAGTCATATTCACACATAAAAGATATATTCGAAAATAAACAGAAAAAAACTGAAGGGAAAAGCACCTCTTATAGTTTCAAGAAGGATCTAGTGTGCCATGAATGCTACAAAGTGATAACGTGGGCTGCTATGCTAAATTAGATTTTAAAGCTTACTGTATGTTGTACTTTATATTCTACCAATAAAATCCATGAAGACATGCTATAATCTTCTCTGTCCTTTATTATGTTAAGCTCTCCGTCAAAATAAATTTACTCAATAGCGGCTGGCGATGTCTTGTACTATTGTACATTAATAGAAACTAGGGGATGCGTAATACAAAGTAATTTCAAAATGACAGCTTAATAGCATATACATAATAGGAATCACATCTGAAAAAATAGATATAAGTGAACGGGGTTAAGCTGCAATACCTGACACAGCCCATAGACATTAGTAATGCTGTTTTCTGAAGCAAAGAGCAAATTCTTATATCTTATCCTCAGCAACCCACTCAACCCCTTCCCAACTTTGGTGGTGTTGGCAATGGCAGAAATGTTTCCACTGCTGTCAGTCTTGGTGGCAGGAGCTATGTGCAGTCATCTCCTGTATGGGAATATCTTTGTACATTGCCAAATGACAAATCAATGGTAAGGTGCAAGATCTTTGAGCAGAAAATTAGCCATAGGCATGCAGGCACACATGTAGGAGCTAGGACTAGAGATGAGCGAACACTGTTCGATCGAATAGATATTCGATCGAACATCAGGCAGTTCGAGGTATTCGATTCCAATCGAATACCACGAGGCAAACGCACTAAAAATTTTTATCCCGTCCCACCTTCCCTGGCGCTTTTTTTGCACCAATAACTGCGCAGGGGAGGTGGGACAGGAACTACAACAATGGAGGCATCGAAAAAAAATCGGAAAAAATAATTGGCTGGCTAAATCAGGTGACCTCCAATTTATACGAATAGTGGATTTAACATTCGGTTAATTTGAGACTGTGAACTAGACAGGGATAGATGTACAGGCAGGATTAGCTAGGGATTACATTTATTTAGGTGGGAATGTCACACACAGTTCTTTGGGGCTCTATCTGGTCGGGATCCCTGTCAACTTGCGATATGCGCAAACAGACTTTTTCCCATAGGAATGCATTGACCAGCGTTGATTGGCCGAATGCCATACAGAGTACAGCATTCGGGCAATCAACGCTGGTTCTGCCGGAGGCTCATCTGTGAGGAGACAGAGTCTAAGATCGGCCTAGAATGGAGACTGCTGTGGACCAATCTTAGTCTCTGCCTCCTCCGGCAGAACCAACGCTGGTCAATACATCCCTATGCCGAGATGTAGCAGTGCTGGCCGTGCACTCAGCACTGCTACACCAGAGATGAAGCAGAGCTGAGTGTGCACTGAACCCTGCTGCACACTCAGCTCTGCTGAGATGCAGCAGAGCTGAGTGTGCAGCAGGGTTCAGTGCATCTCTGATGCAGCAGATCTGAGTGTGCAGCAGGGTTCAGTGGATCTCTGATGCAGCAGAGTTGAGTGTGCAGCAGGGTTCAGTGGATCTCTGATGCAGCAGAGTTGAGTGTGCAGCAGGGTTCAGTGCATCTCTGATGCAGCAGATCTGAGTGTGCAGCAGGGTTCAGTGGATCTCTGATGCAGCAGAGTTGAGTGTGCAACAGGGTTCGACGCATCTCTGATGCAGCAGAGCTGAGTGTGCAGCAGGGTTCACTTCTCCGGTGTAGCATTGCTGGCCATGCGCTCAGCTCGGCTGCATCTCTGGTGTAGACGATCTGAGCGCATGGCCAGCACTGCTATATCTCAGCATAGGAATGCATTGACCAGTGTTGATTGGCCGAATGCCATACAGAGCACAGCATTCGGCCAATCAATGCTGGTTCTGCCGGAGGAGGCGGAGTCTAAGATCGGTCCACAGCAGTCTCCATTCTGGTCTGATCTTAGACTCCGCCTCCTCGCAGATGAGTCTCTGGCAGAACCAGCGTTGATTGGCCGAATGCTGTACTCTGTATGGCATTCAGCCAATCAACGCTGGTCAATACATTCCTATGGGAAAAACTCAGCTCCCGCATATCACAAGCTGACAGGGATCCCGACGTAATACAGTGACTTGGGCATGTTCAATGCCCCCAGGCATGTTTCCCCTGCTGTACCAGTTGCATTGCAGACGTGTTGGCATCATTTCCTGGGGTGTCATAGTGGACTTGGTGACCTTCCTGAGTTGAATAGTGGTCTCCCCCTAAACGAGTATTTATTCCCCATAGACTATAATGGGGTTCAATGTACAATCGAACAGTCGAGTATTGAGTGGCTACTCGAATCGAACTTCGAGCTTCGAACATTTCATTGTTTGCTCATCTCTAATAAATACCAATCTTTTCTATTTCTTTTCTGGAAGAATACAAGGAAGTAGCAAATGACCATACACGTTTGATGTACTAAAAGCTGATTGTTAGAAATTGTGGGAGTGAAAGACTGATCTACTTCCTTCTTGTACAGTCAGTGAATCCTGTGTTGGAATTGTTTTCAGAAACTCTAAGTAGATGGGGAAAAAAATGTAACCAGTTGTTCAGAAATGAACATAAATTAATCATAAATAGAGATGAGCGAACAGTGTTCTATCGAACTCATGTTCGATCGGATATTAGGCTGTTCGGCATGTTCGAATCGAATCGAACACCGCGTGGTAAAGTGCGCCATTACTCGATTCCCCTCCCACCTTCCCTGGCGCCTTTTTTGCTCCAATAACAGCGCAGGGTAGGTGGGACAGGAACTACGACACCGGTGACGTTGAAAAAAGTAGGCAAAACCCATTGGCTGCCGAAAACATGTGACCTCTAATTTAAAAGAACAGCGACGCCCAGCTTCGCGTCATTCTGAGCTTGCAATTCACCGAGGACGGAGGTTTCCGTCCAGCTAGCTAGGGCTTAGATTCTGGGTAGGCAGGGACAGGCTAGGATAGGAAGGAGAAGACAACCAACAGCTCTTGTAAGAGCTAAATTCCAGGGAGAAGCTTGTCAGTGTAACGTGGCACTGACGGGCTCAATCGCCGCAACCCAGCTTTCCCAGGATCCTGAATGGAATACACTGTCAGTGTATTCCCGTATACCCGATATATACCCCGATACCCGTTCCAACGGTGTGCCCCCCCACCTTCACCCCAGAAATACCCTGCAAGTCCCCTAGCAATAGAATTGGGGCTATATACACCCACAATTTTTACTACTGGTATACAGTGCCATTGTCTGACTGGGAATTCAAAGAATATATTGGGAATACAAATACCCTCATTTCTTGCTACTGCCATATAGTGCCAGTTTCTGACTGGTAATTCAAAGAATATATTGGGGTTACGTGCACCCACAATTTTTACTACTGGTATACAGTGCCATTGTCTGACTGGGAATTCAAAGAATATATTGGGAATACAAATACCCTCATTTCTTGCTACTGCCATATAGTGCCAGTGTCTGACTGGGAATTCAAAGAATATATTGGGGTTACGTGCACCCACAATTTTTACTACTGGTATACAGTGCCATTGTCTGACTGGGAATTCAAAGAATATATTGGGGTTATAAATACCCTCATTTCTTGCTACTGCCATATAGTGCCAGTGTCTGACTGGTAATTCAAAGAATATATTGGGGTTATAAATACCCTCATTTCTTGCTACTGCCATATAGTGCCAGTTTCTGACTGGTAATTCAAAGAATATATTGGGGTTACGTGCACCCACAATTTTTACTACTGGTATACAGTGCCATTGTCTGACTGGGAATTCAAAGAGTATATTGGGAATACAAATACCCTCATTTCTTGCTACTGCCATATAGTGCCAGTGTCTGACTGGGAATTCAAAGAATATATTGGGGTTACGTGCACCCACAATTTTTACTACTGGTATACAGTGCCATTGTCTGACTGGGAATTCAAAGAGTATATTGGGAATACAAATACCCTCATTTCTTGCTACTGCCATATAGTGCCAGTTTCTGACTGGGAATTCAAAGAATATATTGGGGTTACGTGCACCCACAATTTTTACTACTGGTATACAGTGCCATTGTCTGACTGGGAATTCAAAGAGTATATTGGTAATACAAATACCCTCATTTCTTGCTACTGCCATATAGTGCCAGTTTCTGACTGGGAATTCAAAGAATATATTGGGGTTACGTGCACCCACAATTTTTACTACTGGTATACAGTGCCATTGTCTGACTGGGAATTCAAAGAATATATTGGGGTTATAAATACCCTCATTTCTTGCTACTGCCATATAGTGCCAGTTTCTGACTGGGAATTCAAAGAATATATTGGGGTTACGTGCACCCACAATTTTTACTACTGGTATACAGTGCCATTGTCTGACTGGGAATTCAAAGAATATATTGGGGTTATAAATACCCTCATTTCTTGCTACTGCCATATAGTGCCAGTTTCTGACTGGTAATTCAAAGAATATATTGGGGTTACGTGCACCCACAATTTTTACTACTGGTATACAGTGCCATTGTCTGACTGGGAATTCAAAGAATATATTGGGAATACAAATACCCTCATTTCTTGCTACTGCCATATAGTGCCAGTTTCTGACTGGTAATTCAAAGAATATATTGGGGTTACGTGCACCCACAATTTTTACTACTGGTATACAGTGCCATTGTCTGACTGGGAATTCAAAGAATATATTGGGAATACAAATACCCTCATTTCTTGCTACTGCCATATAGTGCCAGTGTCTGACTGGGAATTCAAAGAATATATTGGGGTTACGTGCACCCACAATTTTTACTACTGGTATACAGTGCCATTGTCTGACTGGGAATTCAAAGAGTATATTGGGAATACAAATACCCTCATTTCTTGCTACTGCCATATAGTGCCAGTTTCTGACTGGGAATTCAAAGAATATATTGGGGTTACGTGCACCCACAATTTTTACTACTGGTATACAGTGCCATTGTCTGACTGGGAATTCAAAGAATATATTGGGGTTATAAATACCCTCATTTCTTGCTACTGCCATATAGTGCCAGTTTCTGACTGGTAATTCAAAGAATATATTGGGGTTACGTGCACCCACAATTTTTACTACTGGTATACAGTGCCATTGTCTGACTGGGAATTCAAAGAGTATATTGGGAATACAAATACCCTCATTTCTTGCTACTGCCATATAGTGCCAGTGTCTGACTGGGAATTCAAAGAATATATTGGGGTTACGTGCACCCACAATTTTTACTACTGGTATACAGTGCCATTGTCTGACTGGGAATTCAAAGAGTATATTGGGAATACAAATACCCTCATTTCTTGCTACTGCCATATAGTGCCAGTTTCTGACTGGGAATTCAAAGAATATATTGGGGTTACGTGCACCCACAATTTTTACTACTGGTATACAGTGCCATTGTCTGACTGGGAATTCAAAGAGTATATTGGGAATACAAATACCCTCATTTCTTGCTACTGCCATATAGTGCCAGTTTCTGACTGGGAATTCAAAGAATATATTGGGGTTACGTGCACCCACAATTTTTACTACTGGTATACAGTGCCATTGTCTGACTGGGAATTCAAAGAGTATATTGGGAATACAAATACCCTCATTTCTTGCTACTGCCATATAGTGCCAGTTTCTGACTGGGAATTCAAAGAATATATTGGGGTTACGTGCACCCACAATTTTTACTACTGGTATACAGTGCCATTGTCTGACTGGGAATTCAAAGAATATATTGGGGTTATAAATACCCTCATTTCTTGCTACTGCCATATAGTGCCAGTTTCTGACTGGTAATTCAAAGAATATATTGGGGTTACGTGCACCCACAATTTTTACTACTGGTATACAGTGCCATTGTCTGACTGGGAATTCAAAGAATATATTGGGAATACAAATACCCTCATTTCTTGCTACTGCCATATAGTGCCAGTGTCTGACTGGGAATTCAAAGAATATATTGGGGTTACGTGCACCCACAATTTTTACTACTGGTATACAGTGCCATTGTCTGACTGGGAATTCAAAGAGTATATTGGGAATACAAATACCCTCATTTCTTGCTACTGCCATATAGTGCCAGTTTCTGACTGGGAATTCAAAGAATATATTGGGGTTACGTGCACCCACAATTTTTACTACTGGTATACAGTGCCATTGTCTGACTGGGAATTCAAAGAATATATTGGGGTTATAAATACCCTCATTTCTTGCTACTGCCATATAGTGCCAGTTTCTGACTGGTAATTCAAAGAATATATTGGGGTTACGTGCACCCACAATTTTTACTACTGGTATACAGTGCCATTGTCTGACTGGGAATTCAAAGAGTATATTGGGAATACAAATACCCTCATTTCTTGCTACTGCCATATAGTGCCAGTGTCTGACTGGGAATTCAAAGAATATATTGGGGTTACGTGCACCCACAATTTTTACTACTGGTATACAGTGCCATTGTCTGACTGGGAATTCAAAGAGTATATTGGGAATACAAATACCCTCATTTCTTGCTACTGCCATATAGTGCCAGTTTCTGACTGGGAATTCAAAGAATATATTGGGGTTACGTGCACCCACAATTTTTACTACTGGTATACAGTGCCATTGTCTGACTGGGAATTCAAAGAGTATATTGGGAATACAAATACCCTCATTTCTTGCTACTGCCATATAGTGCCAGTTTCTGACTGGGAATTCAAAGAATATATTGGGGTTACGTGCACCCACAATTTTTACTACTGGTATACAGTGCCATTGTCTGACTGGGAATTCAAAGAATATATTGGGGTTATAAATACCCTCATTTCTTGCTACTGCCATATAGTGCCAGTTTCTGACTGGTAATTCAAAGAATATATTGGGGTTACGTGCACCCACAATTTTTACTACTGGTATACAGTGCCATTGTCTGACTGGGAATTCAAAGAATATATTGGGAATACAAATACCCTCATTTCTTGCTACTGCCATATAGTGCCAGTGTCTGACTGGGAATTCAAAGAATATATTGGGGTTACGTGCACCCACAATTTTTACTACTGGTATACAGTGCCATTGTCTGACTGGGAATTCAAAGAGTATATTGGGAATACAAATACCCTCATTTCTTGCTACTGCCATATAGTGCCAGTTTCTGACTGGGAATTCAAAGAATATATTGGGGTTACGTGCACCCACAATTTTTACTACTGGTATACAGTGCCATTGTCTGACTGGGAATTCAAAGAATATATTGGGGTTATAAATACCCTCATTTCTTGCTACTGCCATATAGTGCCAGTTTCTGACTGGTAATTCAAAGAATATATTGGGGTTACGTGCACCCACAATTTTTACTACTGGTATACAGTGCCATTGTCTGACTGGGAATTCAAAGAGTATATTGGGAATACAAATACCCTCATTTCTTGCTACTGCCATATAGTGCCAGTGTCTGACTGGGAATTCAAAGAATATATTGGGGTTACGTGCACCCACAATTTTTACTACTGGTATACAGTGCCATTGTCTGACTGGGAATTCAAAGAGTATATTGGGAATACAAATACCCTCATTTCTTGCTACTGCCATATAGTGCCAGTTTCTGACTGGGAATTCAAAGAATATATTGGGGTTACGTGCACCCACAATTTTTACTACTGGTATACAGTGCCATTGTCTGACTGGGAATTCAAAGAATATATTGGGGTTATAAATACCCTCATTTCTTGCTACTGCCATATAGTGCCAGTTTCTGACTGGTAATTCAAAGAATATATTGGGGTTACGTGCACCCACAATTTTTACTACTGGTATACAGTGCCATTGTCTGACTGGGAATTCAAAGAATATATTGGGAATACAAATACCCTCATTTCTTGCTACTGCCATATAGTGCCAGTGTCTGACTGGGAATTCAAAGAATATATTGGGGTTACGTGCACCCACAATTTTTACTACTGGTATACAGTGCCATTGTCTGACTGGGAATTCAAAGAGTATATTGGGAATACAAATACCCTCATTTCTTGCTACTGCCATATAGTGCCAGTTTCTGACTGGGAATTCAAAGAATATATTGGGGTTACGTGCACCCACAATTTTTACTACTGGTATACAGTGCCATTGTCTGACTGGGAATTCAAAGAATATATTGGGGTTATAAATACCCTCATTTCTTGCTACTGCCATATAGTGCCAGTTTCTGACTGGTAATTCAAAGAATATATTGGGGTTACGTGCACCCACAATTTTTACTACTGGTATACAGTGCCATTGTCTGACTGGGAATTCAAAGAGTATATTGGGAATACAAATACCCTCATTTCTTGCTACTGCCATATAGTGCCAGTTTCTGACTGGGAATTCAAAGAATATATTGGGGTTACGTGCACCCACAATTTTTACTACTGGTATACAGTGCCAATTTCTAACTAGGAATTCAAAATGCGCAAGGCTCCCGGAAAGGGACGTGGACGAGGCCGTGGGCGAGGTCGGGGGAATGGTTCTGGGGAGCAAGGTAGCAGTGAAGCCACAGGGCGTCCCGTGCCTACTCCTGTGGGGCAGCAAGCATTGCGCCACTCCACAGTGCCAGGGTTGCTTGCCACATTAACTAAACTGCAGGGTACAAACCTTAGTAGGCCCGAGAACCAGGAACAGGTCTTGCAATGGCTGTCAGAGAACGCTTACAGCACATTGTCCAGCAGCCAGTCAGACTCTGCCTCCTCTCCTCCTATTACCCAACAGTCTTGTCTTCCTTCCTCCCAAAATTCCGAAGCTTTACAGAACAATAACCCAAACTGTCCCTGCTCCCCAGAGCTGTTCTCCGCTCCTTTCATTGTCCCTCAACCTGCCTCTCCACGTCACGATTCCACGAACCTAACAGAGGAGCATCTGTATCCAGATGCTCAAACACTAGAGTCTCCTCCATCTCCGTTCGATTTGGTGGTGGATGACCAGCAACCCACCCTCATCGACGATGATGTGACGCAGTTGCCGTCAGGGCATCCAGTTGACCGGCGCATTGTGCGGGAGGAGGAGATGAGACAGGAGTTGGAAGAGGAAGTGGTGGATGATGAGGACACTGACCCGACCTGGACAGGGGGGATGTCAAGCGGGGAAAGTAGTGTGGATGTTGAGGCAGGTGCAGCACCAAAAAGGGTAGCTAGAGGCAGAGGCAGAGGTCAGCAGCTTAGGCGAAGCCAGGCCACACCCGGAATCTCCCAAGATGTTCCAGTTCGTACCCAGCCCCGAAAAACTCCCACCTCGAGGGCACGTTTCTCGAAGGTGTGGAGTTTTTTCAAGGAATGCGCCGAGGACAGATATAGTGTTGTCTGCACAATTTGCCTCTCGAAATTGATTAGGGGCTCTGAGAAGAGCAACCTGTCCACCACTTCAATGCGCCGTCATTTGGAATCCAAGCACTGGAATCAGTGGCAGGCAGCAACGGCAGGACAAAGGCCGACTGCCGTTCACGCCACTGCCACTGCCTCTGCCTCTGCCTCTGCCACTGCCACTGCTGACTGTGCTGGCGATGCACTCCAGAGGACGAGCCAGGACACCACTTCATCTGCCTCCGCCACTTTGTTGACTTCTACCTCATCCTCCCCTGGTCCTGTCTTATCTCCTTCTCCTGCACCATCAAAGGCACCATCAGGCGTTTCTTTACAACAACCCACCATCTCTCAGACATTGGAGCGGCGGCAGAAATACACTGCTAACCACCCACACGCGCAAGCCTTGAACGCCAACATCGCTAAACTGCTGGCCCAGGAGATGTTGGCGTTCCGGCTTGTTGAAACTCCCGCCTTCCTGGACCTGATGGCAACTGCGGCACCTCGCTATGCCGTCCCTAGCCGTCACTACTTCTCCCGGTGTGCCGTCCCCGCCTTGCACCAGCACGTGTCACTCAACATCAGGCGGGCCCTTAGTTCCGCGCTTTGCACAAAGGTCCACTTGACCACCGACGCGTGGACAAGTGCATGCGGACAGGGACGCTACATTTCACTGACGGCACACTGGGTGAATGTAGTTGAGGCTGGGACTGCTTCCCAAACTGGCCCGGTGTACCTCGTCTCCCCGCCTAACATTCCTGGCAGGGACACGAGAAGAACACCCCCCTCCTCCTCCTCTTCTACCGCCTCCTCCTCCGCCACCGCCTCCTCCTCCGCCACCGCCTCCTCCTCCGCTGTTAGATTGACCCCAGCTACGAGTTGGAAACGTTGCAGCACTGGCGTTGGTAGACGTCAGCAGGCTGTGCTGAAGCTGATCAGCTTGGGGGACAGACAGCACACTGCCTCCGAGGTGAGGGATGCCCTCCTCGATGAGACGGCAATATGGTTTGAGCCGCTGCACCTGGGCCCAGGCATGGTCGTTTGTGATAACGGCCGGAACCTGGTAGCAGCTCTGGAGCTTGCCGGACTCCAACATGTTCCATGCCTGGCCCACGTCTTCAACCTAGTGGTGCAACGTTTCCTAAAGAGCTACCCCAATGTTCCAGAGCTACTGGTGAAAGTGCGGCGCATGTGCGCCCACTTTCGCAAGTCGACAGTAGCCGCTGCTAGCTTAAAATCTCTCCAGCAACGCCTGCATGTGCCACAACACCGGCTTTTGTGCGACGTCCCCACACGCTGGAACTCAACGTTTCAGATGTTGAATAGAGTGGTTGAGCAGCAGAGACCTTTGATGGAATACCAGCTACAAAACCCTAGGGTGCCACAAAGTCAGCTGCCTCAGTTTCACATCCATGAGTGGCCATGGATGAGAGACCTTTGTGACATCCTACGGGTCTTTGAGGAGTCCACAAGGAGGGTGAGCTCTGAGGATGCGATGGTGAGCCTTACAATCCCGCTCTTGTGTGTTCTGAGAGAATCCCTGATTGACATCAGGGATAACTCAGATCACACAGAGGAGTTAGGGATAGCATCCGATCCGTCACAGCTGGAGAGTAGGTCCACACATCTGTCCGCTTCACTGCGTTTAATGGAGGAGGAGGAGGAGGAGGAGGAGGAAGAAGAGTTGTCCGATGATGTGATGGTGATACAGGAGGCTTCCGGGCAACTTCGAATCGTCCCATTGTTGCAGCGCGGATGGGTAGACATGGAGGATGAGGAGGAAATGGAGATTGAACTTTCCGGTGGGGCCAGAGGAGTCATGCCAACTAACACTGTGGCAGACATGGCTGAGTTCATGTTGGGGTGCTTTACAACCGACAAGCGTATTGTCAAAATCATGGAGGACAACCAGTACTGGATCTTTGCTATCCTTGACCCCCGGTATAAAAACAACATCTCGTCTTTTATTCCGGTAGAGGGGAGGGCCAATCGCATCAATGCTTGCCACAGGCAATTGGTGCAGAATATGATGGAGATGTTTCCAGCATGTGACGTTGGCGGCAGGGAGGGCAGTTCCTCCAGTAGGCAACCAAGTTCTCACCGGTCCACACAAACGAGGGGCACACTGTCTAAGGTCTGGGACACCTTGATGGCACCCCCTCGCCAAAGTGCCGCCACGGAGGGTCCTAGTGTCACCAGGCGTGAGAAGTATAGGCGCATGTTGCGGGAATACCTTTCCGACCACAGCCCTGTCCTCTCCGACCCCTCTGCGCCCTACACGTATTGGGTGTCGAAGTTGGACCTGTGGCTTGAACTTGCCCTATATGCCTTGGAGGTGCTGTCCTGTCCTGCCGCCAGCGTCCTATCTGAGAGGGTGTTCAGTGCAGCCGGTGGCATCATCACTGACAAGCGCACCCGTCTGTCAGCTGAGAGTGCCGACCGGCTCACTTTGATAAAAATGAACCACCACTGGGTAGAGCCGTCATTTTTGTGCCCACCTGTGTAAAGCACCCCAACATGAAACTCCATGTCTGTACTCAACCTCTCCAATTCCTCCGCATCCTCATACTCATCCACCATAAGCGTTGCACAATTCTGCTAATACTAGGCTCCCTCCACCCTGATTTCCCCCAACTCTGCTGGTTAGAGGCTCCCTCCACCATGAATTTGCCCAAACTGGGCTGTTTAGAGGCTCCCTCCACCATGAATTGGTCCAAACTGGGGTGGTTAGAGGCTCCCTCCACCATGAATTGGTCCAAACTGGGGTGGTTAGAGGCTCCCTCCACCATTAATTGGTCCAAACTGGGCTGGTTAGAGGCTCCCTCCACAATTAATTGGTCCAAACTGGGCTAATTAGAGGCTCCCTCCACCATGAATTGGTCCAAACTGGGTTTTTTAGAGGCTCCCTCCACCATTAATTGGTCCAAACTGGGCTGGTTAGAGGCTCCCTCCACAATTAATTGGTCCAAACTGGGCTAATTAGAGGCTCCCTCCACCATGAATTGGTCCAAACTGGGTTTTTTAGAGGCTCCCTCCACCATTAATTGGTCCAAACTGGGCTGGTTAGAGGCTCCCTCCACAATTAATTGGTCCAAACTGGGCTAATTAGAGGCTCCCTCCACCATGAATTGGTCCAAACTGGGTTTTTTAGAGGCTCCCTCCACCATGAATTTGCCCAAACTGGGCTGTTTAGAGGCTCCCTCCACCATGAATTGGTCCAAACTGGGCTGGTTAGAGGCTCCCTCCACCATGAATTTCCCAAAACTTGGCTGTTTAGAGGCTCCCTCCACCATGAATTTGCCCAAACTGGGCTGTTTAGAGGCTCCCTCCACCATTAATTGGTCCAAACTGGGCTGGTTAGAGGCTCCCTCCACCATGAATTTGCCCAAACTGGGGTGGTTAGAGGCTCCCTCCACCATTAATTGGTCCAAACTGGGCTGGTTAGAGGCTCCCTCCACCATGAATTTCCCAAAACTTGGCTGTTTAGAGGCTCCCTCCACCATTAATTGGTCCAAACTGGGCTGGTTAGAGGCTCCCTCCACCATGAATTTGCCCAAACTGGGCTGTTTAGAGGCTCCCTCCACCATTAATTGGTCCAAACTGGGCTGGTTAGAGGCTCCCTCCACCATGAATTTGCCCAAACTGGGCTGTTTAGAGGCTCCCTCCACCATGAATTGGTCCAAACTGGGGTGGTTAGAGGCTCCCTCCACCATGAATTGGTCCAAACTGGGGTGGTTAGAGGCTCCCTCCACCATTAATTGGTCCAAACTGGGCTGGTTAGAGGCTCCCTCCACAATTAATTGGTCCAAACTGGGCTAATTAGAGGCTCCCTCCACCATGAATTGGTCCAAACTGGGTTTTTTAGAGGCTCCCTCCACCATTAATTGGTCCAAACTGGGCTGGTTAGAGGCTCCCTCCACAATTAATTGGTCCAAACTGGGCTAATTAGAGGCTCCCTCCACCATGAATTGGTCCAAACTGGGTTTTTTAGAGGCTCCCTCCACCATGAATTTGCCCAAACTGGGCTGTTTAGAGGCTCCCTCCACCATGAATTGGTCCAAACTGGGCTGGTTAGAGGCTCCCTCCACCATGAATTTCCCAAAACTTGGCTGTTTAGAGGCTCCCTCCACCATTAATTGGTCCAAACTGGGCTGGTTAGAGGCTCCCTCCACCATTAATTGGTCCAAACTGGGCTGGTTAGAGGCTCCCTCCACCATTAATTGGTCCAAACTGGGCTGGTTAGAGGCTCCCTCCACCATGAATTTCCCAAAACTTGGCTGTTTAGAGGCTCCCTCCACCATTAATTGGTCCAAACTGGGCTGGTTAGAGGCTCCCTCCACCATGAATTTGCCCAAACTGGGCTGTTTAGAGGCTCCCTCCACCATGAATTTGCCCAAACTGGGCTGTTTAGAGGCTCCCTCCACCATGAATTGGTCCAAACTGGGCTGGTTAGAGGCTCCCTCCACCATGAATTTCCCAAAACTTGGCTGTTTAGAGGCTCCCTCCACCATTAATTGGTCCAAACTGGGCTGGTTAGAGGCTCCCTCCACCATGAATTTGCCCAAACTGGGGTGGTTAGAGGCTCCCTCCACCATTAATTGGTCCAAACTGGGCTGGTTAGAGGCTCCCTCCACAATTAATTGGTCCAAACTGGGCTAATTAGAGGCTCCCTCCACCATGAATTGGTCCAAACTGGGTTTTTTAGAGGCTCCCTCCACCATGAATTTCCCAAAACTTGGCTGTTTAGAGGCTCCCTCCACCATGAATTGGTCCAAACTGGGCTGGTTAGAGGCTCCCTCCACCATGAATTTCCCAAAACTTGGCTGTTTAGAGGCTCCCTCCACCATTAATTGGTCCAAACTGGGCTGGTTAGAGGCTCCCTCCACCATGAATTTGCCCAAACTGGGCTGTTTAGAGGCTCCCTCCACCATGAATTGGTCCAAACTGGGCTGGTTAGAGGCTCCCTCCACCATGAATTGGTCCAAACTGGGGTGGTTAGAGGCTCCCTCCACCATTAATTGGTCCAAACTGGGCTGGTTAGAGGCTCCCTCCACCATTAATTGGTCCAAACTGGGCTGGTTAGAGGCTCCCTCCACCATTAATTGGTCCAAACTGGGCTGGTTAGAGGCTCCCTCCACCATGAATTTCCCAAAACTTGGCTGTTTAGAGGCTCCCTCCACCATTAATTGGTCCAAACTGGGCTGGTTAGAGGCTCCCTCCACCATGAATTTGCCCAAACTGGGCTGTTTAGAGGCTCCCTCCACCATGAATTTGCCCAAACTGGGCTGTTTAGAGGCTCCCTCCACCATGAATTGGTCCAAACTGGGCTGGTTAGAGGCTCCCTCCACCATGAATTTCCCAAAACTTGGCTGTTTAGAGGCTCCCTCCACCATTAATTGGTCCAAACTGGGCTGGTTAGAGGCTCCCTCCACCATGAATTTGCCCAAACTGGGGTGGTTAGAGGCTCCCTCCACCATTAATTGGTCCAAACTGGGCTGGTTAGAGGCTCCCTCCACAATTAATTGGTCCAAACTGGGCTAATTAGAGGCTCCCTCCACCATGAATTGGTCCAAACTGGGTTTTTTAGAGGCTCCCTCCACCATGAATTTCCCAAAACTTGGCTGTTTAGAGGCTCCCTCCACCATGAATTGGTCCAAACTGGGCTGGTTAGAGGCTCCCTCCACCATGAATTTCCCAAAACTTGGCTGTTTAGAGGCTCCCTCCACCATTAATTGGTCCAAACTGGGCTGGTTAGAGGCTCCCTCCACCATGAATTTGCCCAAACTGGGCTGTTTAGAGGCTCCCTCCACCATGAATTGGTCCAAACTGGGCTGGTTAGAGGCTCCCTCCAC
This sequence comes from Leptodactylus fuscus, assembly GCF_031893055.1. Taxonomy (NCBI): domain Eukaryota; kingdom Metazoa; phylum Chordata; class Amphibia; order Anura; family Leptodactylidae; genus Leptodactylus; species Leptodactylus fuscus. The sequence goes on from NC_134265.1 coordinate 79,175,535, forward strand.
CATGAATTTCCCAAAACTTGGCTGTTTAGAGGCTCCCTCCACCATGAATTGGTCCAAACTGGGCTGGTTAGAGGCTCCCTCCACCATGAATTGGTCCAAACTGGGGTGGTTAGAGGCTCCCTCCACCATTAATTGGTCCAAACTGGGCTGGTTAGAGGCTCCCTCCACCATTAATTGGTCCAAACTGGGCTGGTTAGAGGCTCCCTCCACCATGAATTTGCCCAAACTGGGGTGGTTAGAGGCTCCCTCCACCATTAATTGGTCCAAACTGGGCTGGTTAGAGGCTCCCTCCACAATTAATTGGTCCAAACTGGGCTAATTAGAGGCTCCCTCCACCATGAATTGGTCCAAACTGGGTTTTTTAGAGGCTCCCTCCACCATGAATTTGCCCAAACTGGGCTGTTTAGAGGCTCCCTCCACCATGAATTGGTCCAAACTGGGCTGGTTAGAGGCTCCCTCCACCATGAATTTCCCAAAACTTGGCTGTTTAGAGGCTCCCTCCACCATTAATTGGTCCAAACTGGGCTGGTTAGAGGCTCCCTCCACCATTAATTGGTCCAAACTGGGCTGGTTAGAGGCTCCCTCCACCATTAATTGGTCCAAACTGGGCTGGTTAGAGGCTCCCTCCACCATTAATTGGTCCAAACTGGGCTGTTTAGAGGCTCCCTCCACCATTAATTGGTCCAAACTGGGCTGGTTAGAGGCTCCCTCCACCATGAATTTGCCCAAACTGGGCTGTTTAGAGGCTCCCTCCACCATGAATTGGTCCAAACTGGGCTGGTTAGAGGCTCCCTCCACCATGAATTTCCCAAAACTTGGCTGTTTAGAGGCTCCCTCCACCATTAATTGGTCCAAACTGGGCTGGTTAGAGGCTCCCTCCACCATGAATTGGTCCAAACTGGGGTTTTTAGAGGCTCCCTCCACCATGAATTGGTCCAAACTGGGGTTTTTAGAGTCTCCCTCCACCATGAATTGGTCCAAACTGGGGTTTTTAGAGTCTCCCTCCACCATGAATTGGTCCAAACTGGGGTTTTTAGAGGCTCCCTCCACCATGAATTTGCCCAAACTCTGCTGGTTAGAGGCTCAATCCACCCTGATTTTCAAAACAAATGTTGGTGCCAACCTCAACTTACTACAAGGGCCAAATTCACTGCTGGTGACAAGCTCTCCTCACTGCAAGTGCCAAATACACATGTTTCAAGGTGTTTTCCTACTGTCAGAGAGGTGGTATTGAGTGTGTAAAGTGTGTAGTTGTTAGGCTGTGATGTTGGGGTAATAGAGGGTCTTTGGTGTGTTAGATGCCCCCAGACATGCTTCCCCTGCTGTCCCAGTGTCATTCCAGAGGTGTTGGCATCATTTCCTGGGGTGTCATAGTGGACTTGGTGACCCTCCAGACACGGATTTGGGTTTCCCCCTTAACGAGTATCTGTTCCCCATAGACTATAATGGGGTTCGAAACCCGTTCGAACACACGAACATTGAGCGGCTGTTCGAATCGAATTTCGAACCTCGAACATTTTAGTGTTCGCTCATCTCTAATCATAAATTAATAAAGCAAATGTCACATTTGTATTAAAAATGGAAGGAACAAAGTACAGTACCTACAATTTACAGACAGTGCTGTACACATAGGAGGGGAATTCTATTGCGTTCCAATGTAATTTATATCAATTAGATTAATTGATGCAAATAACATTTAGTCCTTGGCATCAGAACTAAAAGTTATGCTAGCATGAAATATACCTAATATTATATTTTTCTTCATCATTTTGTGAGTCATTATACTAATATTTATTTTCCTTAGGATCAAAATGTTTTCTTAAAGATGATCTTTCACCTTCTGGGGCACATGCGGTGTAATACAATGCTAGAAAGCTGACAGTGCACTGAATTCAACACACTATCGGCTTTGCCGTTCTGTGCCCCCCAGTGAGGAGTCGGTACTGTAGCTCTTCACTGTCAGAAGGGCGTTTCTGACAATCTGTCAGAAACTGCACTCACAATAGCATCTATTGCGCTGTACTGTGAAAGGGGGTGTTTCTTACCACCCAGTAATGATGCTGAGTGGTGAGGAATGCCCCCTCCCCTACTCCTGATAGTACTCGTCCATAGATGAGTATTGAAGGGGGCATTCCTCATTGCTCAGTGTCATCGCTGCGTAGTAGGGAATGCCCCCTCACATAGTGCAGCGCAATAGATGCTACTGTGAGGAAGGGCATTCCTGACTGACTGTCAGAAATGCCCTTCTGACAGTGAAGAGCTACGGTAATGGCACCAATAGCTCTTCAGCGGGGGAACAGAACAGGAAAGCACTGTTTGCTTTCTAGCGGTGCATTACACCGCGTGTGCCCCACGAGTTGAGAGGTCCTCTTCCACCTTCATTATACAGAGACACCAAATGGCAGCGCAGGGAGTGCCTATAGCTCCACAGTAAAGTGTCAATCATATTCATGTATCCTAATTGTACATATGCATGTATCTATAGGTATACTCTTAAATCTAGAAATATACAACAATCTGAGACCAAAATGTTGCCCTGAAAACACTCAATACTTGAAAGGAATAATAGTTGGAGCAGAAAAGGTAAAGATAGCAATTTTTGCTGGTGACATTTATTGTTCCTTGCAAATTTTTTTAAAACCTTCACAAAACATCCATAAATAAATGTATTATAGTACTATTATGGAAACTTTTGCAATTAAAATGATATACATGATAGGATACAGTGCACAGGAATAAAAGTCACATAAAATCATCTAACATAATTTCCTGACCTATTGAATCTAGTACAGACAATACCTATCCCACACAGGTACAAGGATTTTAATGCTTTCCATACTAACATGACTATATCCCTTTGGGCAGGTAAAAGACCTCATTTATCGCTAGACAAACTTCAAAGTTCCCAAATGCAAAAAGAATTCAATCTTCTGCACTTGAGCAGCTATAACATTACTTGCCTTTTCAGACACTTAGAAATTTTGACCTCTACATGTGGCCTAGGTGTTGGTGACAGCTGACTGGGCTGCTCAGGGACAATGTTGCGAACCACCAAGGAGTCAGGAAAATGCAGAGTCAAAATACAGGCTGAAGTCAGGGCTGATGACATATGGTCTTTCCAGTGGCCAAGTGTAAAGTCATGGCAGGGAATAGAGACTCAGTGGTGATGGACAGGCTGGGGTCAACAACAAGTGAACAGAATAAGGCAGCAGGAAGGAATGAAGTTTAGGAACAAACTTGATATGTAGCAGATAGATAACAAGAACAATAGTGGGCTATAAGCCTAATTGCTCAGGCACCATGTGACCAGATAGATTGGCTTTTAATTATTCTAACAGACAGGGATTGGTTTGGGGAGTATTTTAGCATGTGTGGTATTCTTTTAACAGACAACAAGGCAGCACATGTATGCTCCATATGAACAGATGGGTGGCAGAAGCAGAGGCTTATGCATGGCAGCAGGAAGGATTGGAGGAGGCATGGCGTGGAACGTAAATGAAGTGGTGGCCTTGCCTCATTGCATATTGCTTCTCCCAGAAGGCATTACAGCTTCCTTACATACCTAACTATCTAGGTCCCCACCTACTGTTAAATACTTCCTTTTATTAAATGTGTTATGAGAAAATGGACTAGTGTTTAAGTCAAGTTTAAGCCTAAACTCCTGCAGTTTTCACACTGATCACTAAGCCTAATAGTTTGACACTTCCTGTGTTCCGGAGATGTCTTTTCAGCAGCCTTCATATTATCCTCACATGCAGGATTGCAATGAAAGATAATGCTGGGTTCACACCTGCGTTCATGTCTCCGTTCTATGGTTTCTGTCTTCTGCATGGCAGAAGACGGAAACCATAGACCGGGTCCGGCCGTGAGCGGCGGTGAGCGTTTTAGGCTCTCCGCCGCGAAACCGGATTTTTTTATCCGGACACAGAGTAGTGCATGTCCGACTCTGTGTCCGGATTATAAAACCCGGTTTCGCGGCGGAGAGCGCAAAATGCTCACTGCCGCGCACGGCCGGACAGCTTTCTCACCCATTCAAATGAATTGGTGAGAAAGTCTGCAGGCTTCCGTCTCCTGCATCTGTTTTATGCAGGAAACGGAAACCTGCAATAAGGACAGTGAACGCAGATGTGAACGAGCCCTAACAGATATAGATACGCTCATTGACAAAAATGAAATGTCAGATTGATGCAAATCTCAGATATTATGACTCAGGCAGATATGTAAATATTACAGTTGGGTCTTGCCACAAAAGGGCATAAGAATGTTTTCTACTGTCCTATAAAAAGGCTCTCATAGGTTACTTTTGGGTAGTGTACCTTATGGTGAAAGATCATTTACTACTACAGAAATCACTGATATGCCTCTTAACATGCAAAGATATTGTGCCTTGTTAACAGACTTTTAGCGGGCTGAATCATTGGATTGAGAGAAGTAGGATGGTTATCTTAATGAATTGCCATTTAAGTAATTCTTGCCTAGCCCTTAGTATGTGTTAAAGGCAGTGATTAAGTACGGGTACACATGATCTACAGGCTCTGGATGGCACAGATAGACCACCAATAGAGGATCCTTTGGTCCGGTCTTCAGAGCGCCCTGCCCCCCTCTCCCCCGACTAGAATTATCAAATTCCAGAGTTTTCCTGTCCATAATTCAGACCAAGATGGCACATTCATTACACACCCCTTTTACTGTCCAGACCATTTCCAGGGGCTAAGCAGACAAGAAGGGAATGGGGACTCACTCTGAAATTTCCTTCTGCTAAGGACTGGAACTGTATCTGGTTCTGTTTGGAAACAGACAATGATGAGGTTTGAGTACGGATATCTTGTGGTGACTGCCTTTGCACATTTGACAGTCTGTTACCCCTAGGATTAATGCGATACTAACTGTTCAGTGATATGTGCAGCTATTGACTATAGGTGGAAGGTGCATTATATAGGCATGGCCGTAAGTGATGGCATCCCTGAAATTTTTCCATAAAATTAAGTATTTTACTGCAATTACACATTTTGTTTTAAACATTTATTTAGTGTATATTGGAACAACAACAAAAAAATTGAGATGAAAAGCCTAAAATTATATAATTTCACTCAAAACTGGTACCCTCATCTTATTAGATTGCACGCCCCTTGTAAAAAAAAAAAAAAAAATTAGCAAGATTTTTACACCTCTCAAATGGTCTCTCATACTTGAAGGGTGCATTCTCACCAGCTCATTCCACAGGTTTTCAATGGGATTTAGATCCAGACTCACTGCTAGCCACTGTAGAACTCTCCAGTGCGTTTCCATCCATTTCTTGCTGCTTTTTGAGGTATGTTTGGGGTCATTATCCTGCTGGAAGACCCATGACCTAGGACACAAATACAGCCTTCTATATTGCAACCTTGCACACAGTCAAGGCACCCAGTGTCAGAGGCAGAAAAACAACCCCAAACATCTTTGTACCTCCACCATATTTGACTGTTGGTACTGTGCTCTTTTCTTTGAAGGCCTCATTCTATTTTTGGTAAATAATAGAATGTTGTGCTTTATCACAAAGGTCTATCTTGGTCTCACCTGTCCACAAGGAGTTTTCCCAGAAGGATTTTGGCTTACTCACAAACATTTTGGCAAATTGCATTATAGCTTTATGTCTGTCAGCAGTGGGTCCACTTGGGTCTCTTGCCATAATGTTTAATTTCATTCAAATGTCTACAGATACTTAGCCCTGTCACCAATGTACCCTGAACCTGCAGGACAGCTTAAGTTTCTTTGGAACTTGATTAGGGCTGCTTATCCACCATTATTTCTATTCCGTCTACGTCTATGGACATTAAATACAGTGTCATGGGTTGTAGATCTTGTAACCTTGAGATGGTTGATATTTCTACACAATTTTGGTTCTCAAGTTCTCAGTTCTCTTCTCCTCTTTCTGTTCTACATGCTTAGTTTGGCAAAGATTGAGTCAACTTCTCTTCTTTTTATTTGGTTCCATTCATTTTGGTGCAATTTTTATATTGTCCACACCTGTTACTTGCCACATATGAGTTTGAATGAACATCACATGCTTGAAACAAACTTATTTATCCTCAATTTTGAAAAGGTTCCAACAATTTCATAGTGCCCATTTTTTTAAAATTTTTGTGTGAAAATATGTTCAATATGCCTTTTTTTTCTCCTTTTTGTGTTGTTCCAATACACACAAAGGAAATAAACATGTGCATAGCAAAACATGTATACTTGCAGTAATTTTCTTGGAGAAATACTTCATTTTCTGGGAAATGTTACAGAAAAAGTCTAAAAACTCAATACACAATTTTTCCATGGTATATGCTTAGAATATATTCCTAATCTCTGCAAATACACTTTTGCCTGTCCAAAGCTTAGCGCACAAAATACTTACAGTATATCATGAAATGTGATTTTGTTTTAAGACCTAACAAAATTTTAACATATGTCAAACAGATTTTGGACCACAACAGATGACTACTTTGCTTCTCCATTTCATTATTTGGCAATATATTACTTTACATAAGAACATAAGACATGGCTATGCCCATGAATCCAAGTCACATTGATGGCAGCAAAGAAATCTGCAAAAAGTATCTGAAAACAGAAATAACAGATAATAAATAATAATAACTATTGTATTGCCTAATACAGAAATTGGTGATTTGTTTAGATACTGGAATATGAAAAGAGACAATAAGATATCAGAGCTATTATTCAATGTAATATGAATTGCACATATACAAGAGTCTATTACTGGTCTCATGAAATTAACAATCTATTCAGAATATATTAAAATATGTGTAATTGCCTTAGCATGAGGTAAAGTAAAGATCATAATCCAGTGAATCCATCAACGTTTCTATAAAAGAAACAAGTCATACTTCATTTATTTTATTGACAAACTGTTTCTAGTCATTTTTCAACCCTATCTGAAGTATGCTACCCTATAGGGTTTTTATTGTAATTGAGTATCTTAATACAGTACTCTTAACCTTATTTACTATAATGGATTAACAATGTGAGTACAATATTTATTTTCAGTTGTCATTATGCAGTAAAATTGATTAAAGTTTGGAGATCTATTGTTTCTAAATTTTGAACCCTGAGGACTCAAACACATTGTCATATTACAGCCCCATCAATACAATGTACAAGCTATACAGAGCTGTAATAAGGCACCCATAGACTTCTCTGAGACCTAGCTGTTTAAATACTATACTGTGCTGAGAGATAGACCCCAGACACCCAAATGCTTTCCCAGCACCAGCCACAAGGCTAGTTGGACTTTGCTAAATTTGGGGTCCAAGTTAACACCACAGCAACCATGCAAGAAATAAACACTCCACCATCAGAAATCAATACCAGAATTCATGACTAACTTACAAGATTGATCAGGATTGTTATTACTATTTTATATATATATAGCACTGTTAATTCCATGGTGCTTTACATTTTAGCGTTTATATACAGTACACAAAATATACAAAACAAATATAATACTAACAATGACCGACTGGCACATTGGGATAGAGAGCCCTGCCTGCAAGGGTTTAAAATCTATGAGGGAAGAGGGATAGAGACAGAAGGTGAGGGGAGAAACAGTTCAGATGGTGGTGAGGTGACAGTAGTGTTATTGGAGGTTGTAGGCCTTCCTGAATAGATGAGTCTTCAGGGCCATCTTGAAGCCTGTGATTGTGGGGGTCAGTCTTGAGCACTAATCAGGATAGTAAATGTCAAGGCCAGTTCAATAGGAAATATCTGAGTCAGGAGATATGTGGTTTTCTGGTAACACACCACTAGTCACAAGTTTCTTAGAGACCATGTCAGAATCAGGAGACAAGTGGAGTTCCATTTTCAAGCATGTCAAATGCACAAAATGCACTATTGTACTGTACAAAACTGTATAGCTAAATGTCATCACAAACTTTTTCAGTGTGCCGAGTGGGACATGATGGAAATACCATCTTTATGCCAAGGCCCCACGTTGTGTCAACGCAGCTTTTTTGTAGCGTTTTTTTGAGCCAAAGCCAAGAGTGGCTACAAAAGGAATGGGAAATATATAAGACGCCCTTATAGTTGTAGCTTCTGCTCAATCTAATCCTGGTTTTAGCTCAAAAAAGCGAAGCAAAATCTGCAACAAAAAAACCTGTGATACTCCAACGTATGGCTCAAGCCTTACATGGCATTTTCTACACTGCAAAACTCATCACAAAACAATAGCAATAAATACCTCTTTTTTCAGGAGCATCCAGCCCTATGTTGCAGTGGTTCTTAGTGCCCCAAAAAAACCTGACAAACTTTATTGCATGAGAATTAACAAGTGTGTTGATTTACTATCGTCTATAACAGCAAACTGCAGGAAAAATCCAAAGTCAACAGGTTATACTCAGAGCTTAACAGTTAAAGAATTTTGTTGGTTTGTGTCGTGTATTACAATGGTTTCATATGTTTCTTTAAAGTACAATTTGTTTGCGCAAAATTTTTTATTTTTCAATTCAAGAACAGTTAACAGCATAAATAAAGGAATCCAATCTTAGCTGCTTGATTATTTCAACTGTCAGGTCTATAGTGTTTGATTATTTTTATACTGAATGGGGTTAGAGATTGTTGTACTTGTGAGGGTGTTTTATAGGTTTCATAGTATTGCAATTAATGTGGTTCTGCAAATTAGCAGTTGCTATTTTTTATTTTATGCTACTCTGTGATTTTTTTTTATATCACCAGATGTTTCACCATGGCTGTTGTAACCTTATGTGAAAAAGAAAAATTTATTAAAGTCATAATTTCAAATATAGATAAAGTAAGGGTTGTAATAATATTTTAAATTCCTGAAACATAAGTTAATAGCAGTGAGATTTGCCTATTTACAGGGGTTTTCCAGGACTCAGATTGAAGATCTATCGTTAAGGGGTTTTCCTATTTCTCTCTCTTCACAAGTTGGTCTGTTCTCTCTTCTTCTCACTTTTTATATTCAACAAGCTGGTAGTAAAGAGACATGGCCTTTTCCATGGGAGATTATTTATCATGATTACTAGAAACCTAATATAAATGCATATCAAATAATACGCACAGTAAATGTATATTACATTACACAGGTTTTTAGAGAGGACTTACATGCTGCTAGGGCAGACAACATTCTTGCAGGAAACTCAATGTTATCTTAGTGTTAACATAAAAAGATAAAACAATCTCTAAGCCTTTATCAGTAAACTTCAATTAACTGACCTGATAGTAGTAGATGTCAGCTCTGAATGTGAGCACGCTCTGGAGAACTCAGTCCCACAGAGCAGTGAGTGAGTCACGTCATCCAACCTGGATCACATAAATAGATTGTGACAATGGAAACAATATGTAAACAGTGGGAGGAATAATTTCACATAGCAGGATACCAAAGCAGCATTTCTAAAGCAATATATTAAAGAAAATTCTTGAATTTACATAACCTAGAAATATAGATAGGATCCTTGAAATGGGAATACCCCTTTAAGGTAGATCATCAATATTTGATAAATGGAGGTCCAACATATAAAATCCTTACCTATCAAATGGTTAAAGAAGCAAAAAAAAATCAGATGAGTGCTGTGACCTTTTTAGTGAATATTAAGCACAGTGCTATACATTTCATGTGGGCTTTGCTTGGTGTTGCAGCTCATCTCCATTTCAAAGGGACTGAGCTGCTGCTGTACCATGTGACCAATGAACATGACATCATCATCACAGGGTAGTAAGCATGATGTCTACTCCAGTCATGGTACATTGCAAGGGAAAACAATCAATTGGAACCTGGAGGCTGGGAGTAGCATTAGTAAAAATAACACTTATCACAATGACTATTAGACTCAAGAAATTCCTCCTGGACTGTTGCAGAGATGTGGGGGCCTCCAATGTACCTCATGGTAGTAGTAGTCTTCCTCCAGAGGACACTCAGTGTCTTCTGACCTCCTATGCCAGATGGGGGTTGGAGTACCCATGATCTTTTTGCAGAAATTAAGACTAAGGAGAATCGTGGGTGCAAGAAACAGTTCACACATAAAACTTTACTGGATAACACGTGCTGCGTGACCTGGCACGTATACGGCATGTGAGATTTTGAGTGCCGTAAAAGCTCCAATTGATTTCAATGGGAGCCTGAATCGTATACTCCGCATTATTTTGCGGCCGTGATTTTTCGGCCGCAAAATAACGCGGCATATACAATCCAGGCTCCCATTGAAATCAATGGGAGCTTTTACGGCGCTCAAAATCTCACACGCCGTATACGTGCCAGGTCACGCGGCACGTTACTCCGTGTGAATGGACCCTAACAGTGACTTAATCTACTGGGAGTTTGTTTTTTTTTCTAGATGTGCTGTGGGTGTTTTTTTTGTCACATGAACCCTAGCTATCCCACTGTGCTTAGAATTCAATAGGGACTGTTCTGGTGACAGACTCCCTTTAAGTCATCTCTGTCTTTTCATCTTTGCTTACATTTGCCAGAGACAATCTGTCTTTAATTTTTCCCTCACTCATCCATTCTCCCCTTCCATCATCTCCAGTGATGACTAACAGCTGAGTGTATAGGGGCCTCCTTCACTCCTGTCAGGTCTGGCTTCATTTTGTGGTTGCAGCATTTCAGTAAACTGTGACTAGTAAGATGGAAATGTTGTCAGATGTTTTATTCTACTTATTGCACATTAATGGATATAGCTGCAGGGGTCAGATTGTATGAATTCTATGCTGTGTTGGCACACAGGCCTAGAATAAAAACTGAACCAATAAACTATTCAACACATTTCTTGCGCTCACACCTGTGCTCAGGTTTCCGTTCTTTTGGGTCCACGCAGTGATGAAGCACAAATTTGAACCCAGCCTGAAAAAGACTTTTTAATTACGTAATATTCTACCATGGGTCCACCAATAAGGGCACTTTGTTGGTCTTATTAATTAAAGATATATTCTTAGGATAGATCATTAATTGAAGATCAGCAGGGATCTGATAACTAGATCTCATGTAGGTTAACTGAAGCGTAATATCAAAGCTGCAGCTTTTATTTTATTGTCCTAAGTTCACCTTCTGAATTTCCCAGCAAACAGGTGATATTTCTGGAGGAAGTCATGCCCATCTAGTACTGTATATGGCTGGTTCAAGTCCACCTAACTTGACATTTCTGCTGGTTAATAGCTCTCCAATCTTGGAGGATCCCAAATAGAAAAACTTCTGTGTGTCAACCAAATTCAATAACAGTAGACATCTGTAATAGTATGAAAATCTGTAAAACATGACCTACATGGGGTACTGGTAGAGCACAGTCCAGGTGTTGGGTGGATTTATCGGCCTACACCTTATGCTGGAAGCAGTATAGATATCTATAATGCAAGGAGTCCCTGCCACCTAGTGACTCTCTCTCCTGTACTGTAATCAGACTGTATATGGCTTCTAGGCAGGGACTCCTAGCAGAATAAATATATATATACTGCTATGAGTCCCTCTCCCAGCATAGGGTGCAGGACAGTAAATTTGGCCAACACATGGACTCATTTTCATGGCTGAAACTTTGCTGTATGAAACTACATGTGTACAGTAGTTGTTAGTTGCACAGGAAAACAAGATTCTAACCCTGTCCTCATTGGGTAGAAGCTATTGTATAAAACTGCAAATAGTAGTGCCACATATTTATTCAATAGCTGTCAATTCTTAATAGCTTAAAACATAGCCAGTCAGTATTTTATTGCTTGTAAACACTGTAAATGGAGTTTCTGATTTGGCACATCTACCAGAAATCTTGTTTTATTAGCGTATAATTTGTGGTGTATACTTTTCTCATGCCTCTGTACAAATTATTTTACAAGCTTCTCCACGTATCTCTAAATAGTGAACATATTACAGCTGAAAAGTGAGAGTGAAACAATGCGATGACAACCCTGTAGAAAAGGATGTCATAGATCATCTCCTCTGGGATTACGATCCTTCTAAAAAGTTCCTATTCATTTGTATGGAATAGAATAACAAAACTTTTTTTCAGCACACAGACACCAGCCTGATATAAGCAGAAACCTATTTTTTGCTAGTCACATCTAATGGTATTAGTGTTAGCACTTCTGCAAAAAATGAATAATAGAAGTATTGTAATATTTAATTATACATCTTTTGTTCAATGAGAATTAGATTATGAAAGATGAGTTTTTTGGATGTACAATTCTTCCAGAGATCCATCTATAATATGGAGAACAATGTAAAAAGATAAATGATCATTGAAATGAGCCAGCTCTATCTGCGCCAGCTCATGAGTGACTCGCTCACGGTACAAATGCGACCACCCCGGGAGAACCGTGCAGGAGGCTGGACTGTCACGGTGACCTTATAGGCACCAGAACTCCCAGGAGAGGTGCACAGGGAAATAGGCAGAGTCAGTTAGATGTGACGCCAGTTGGAGTATTGGGACACCCGCTGGTCCCTGGGCTGAGATGGTGATGTGGGTGCCAGTGCTCTACTCCAACAAAGAGCATTTGCCCAGGGCTTAGCTGTAAGGAAGGCAATGTCCAGGCCAGGATCAGTAGAAGTGCTCACTGCTTTATTGTAACAGGCATCTGCTGGTTCACTTGTCCTGTAGCAGTGAGCTGTGGCACAGTGGCTTGTAGCTGGCTGACACCTTCCCATGTATTAGCAGAGAGTCTAAGATGTCTGCAGATCCAGTTTCTAGTTTACTGCAGGGGCTCATTTACCTTGTAGAGGTCGGTGCAGGCTGCCAGGGTTATAGCTCTGCTCAGCCTGATATAATCCTGTCCTCTTACTGATAGTGATGGGGGCGCTGTCACACAGCTTCTCTGCCCTGCTACTGCTGCTATGGCAATCCTCACAGCACAGTGTCTGAAACACAAGATGGCCACTGCCACACTTCTCCTGGCTTCTCCTTCCCTGGCTCTTACAGAATACTACTTCCTCTCTCTGCTATGACTATTTCCTGTTCCAGCTACAGATCCACTCACTATAGTGTGTGTTGCTATAGAGACCACAGCTCACTAGGACAAGTGAAACCAGAGAACAATAGCTTAACAACATTACACAAATGAATACAGAATAAACATGGCAACATATACAAACTGTCATAACATGTAAGGCACTTCTATGGCCAAATAACCATTAGTAACTCCTGTGAGGGGGTTACATCCCTCCCTTCTTGAATGTAGCACGTCCTCAGGCTACCAATAACACAGAAAACAGTCAATGGCTTAAATATCCCATAGTACAAAGTAAATGGAATACACGTTAAATGGGTTAGGAACAAATAATAAACATAGAGGTAGAACTTTGGGCATTCCAAGCATGGCGTCGCCAGTATGGCACCAGGTATATGGCTTATTTGTTGAAGTGAAGATAAGTTTCCAAGGCAGATGATCAGCTGAAATGCACAGTCTACTATGGCTGATCTTGGCATGCTCCTTTAAGGGCTGTAGCGAACTGAGGGTTTACCCTTGTTTACCCTTTGGGATCTCCTTTGAGAAATTGTTTCAGACTCTGAGGCCTCCTCTCTCTGAACAGGGAATACCTGAGTGTCTGGAGTCTCTGATACAAAGTCATCTGAGGAAATGGAGTCACTTGTTTCCCTTGACACAGAAGGAGTCTCTCTTTGCAACGGTGTAACCGTAGGTCTCACAAAGAAGTATAAGTTAGGGGAAGCCAGAGCAAGTCCTAATTCTGTACCATGTTGGCCAGGAATGGGTATACAGGGTAATGTTCGTCTTGGTTGTGACAGAGCGTGTGGAGTAGCCGGTAACCGACGGGTCACTCTTGAACTTGTATAAGAGGAGGGACAGACTTTGAGATCATCTCGAGACACTAACTGGGATGGACCTTCTCCATCCTCTGGAACAATTTTACACACTTTAGGGTTATCATGTGGTGCCTCTTGGACAACATAGGCTTTGTCTTCCCAACGATCCTCTAACTTATGATGCCTAACATGTCGCCTTTTTAGGACCTTATCTCCAGGTTGCAAGGGTTGAGCATTTGCTCCTTTGTCATACTGGAGAGCCTGTTTGTGTCTAGCCTGGTCCAGAGATTTACACACAAGTTCCTGAAGTTCTCTATTAACCCTTAGTATTTCTGCTACCCAAGTGTCATTTGGTAAAGGTGGGGACCTAACCTCTGTAATCACTCCCATTTGGTGATCAGCGGGGAGCTGTCCTAACTGTCCTCTAAGGAGGTATGCAGGAGTGTACCCTGTGGAATCCTGTCTAGTGTTATTATAGATCTCAGTGATCTCTGGCAATAGCTCTGGCCACTCAGATCGTTTTTCACGGGCAACTGTTCTCAGCATGTTGATAATGATTTGATTGGCTTTTTCACAAAGCCCATTACCCTGGGGATGGTAGGCTGTAGTGCGGATCTTTTGACACCCATAGAGGTTGCAGAACTCTTGAAAAAGCTCTGACTCAAATGCAGGACCTTGATCAGTAAGGATCTTTTCAGGATAACCGTAGGGTCGCCCAAAATGTCTTTGGAATTCCCGAGCTGCTGTTTTACCAGTGAGATCTTTTACTGGGACTACAACCATGAATTTTGAAAAATGATCAATCATTGTTAATGCATAAGTGTAACCTGACCGACTTGGAGTCAACTTGACGTGGTCAAGCGCTACCAACTCTAGTGGTCTGACTGTGATAATGCCCTGTAGAGGGGCCCGTTGGTTAGATCCTCTCCGCAAAGCACATTGTGCACAATCCCGGCACCACTGTTCAATTTGAGGGCGCATTCCCACCCAGTAGAAACGATCCTTAATGGTTTGTTCTGTCTTTTGGGCATTGAAATGTCCTGACTGATTATGATACGCATCCAAGATCAAAGGAGCGTCTTGTCTTGGTATCACAATCTGAAACACTCGCTCATGGGTACGAGGATTTACATAACGGCGGACCAGTTTTCCCTGCAGATAGGTTAAACGACCGCGCTCTCGCCAAAGATTTTGAAGTTCAGGGCTTGCATTGTTATCTGGACCTATTGAATTAGAATCTTTTAAAAGGTCTTTTAATCTTTGCAATGTTGGATCTTGTTTTTGGACTTGTTCCCAATCCATATGATGGAGGGACTCAACTCGCACGGTCTGAAGGTTACAATATTTGGTCCGGACATTTTGATTAACACGTTGAGTGACTTTGTCATAGAAGTCAGGGAGTTCAATTTCTTCCCATATGTCAGGGTCATCTAGGTCATTAGTTGACTCTTGGGGTAACCGAGATAAAATGTCAGCATTAACATTCTCTCTCCCTGCACGGAATTTTAAGGTAAACTGATAATTGGCAAGACGTGAAGCCCAACGCTGCTCAATTGCTCCCAATTTGGCAGTGCTAAGATGGGTCAGAGGATTATTATCTGTATATGCAACAAAAGGAGTGGCGGTGAGATAATGATGGAATTTTTCAGTAACTGCCCAAACCAAAGCCAGAAACTCCAACTTAAAGGAGCTATAGTTAGAGTCATTACGTTCAGTCGCCCGAAGCGATCGACTGGCAAATGCAATGGGTCTAATCAAACCTTCTTGTTTCTGGGACAGGACAGCACCAAGTCCAGTTTTACTTGCGTCTGTTTGCAGAATGAACGGTTTACTGTAATCAGGGTAAGCAAGGACATTTGGACCGACTAAGGCCGCTTTTAACTCATCAAATGCTTTTTGCATTTCAGGGGTCCATTGGATAGTTGGACTCTTACCAGATCGGGTGGTAGACTGACCTACCAGTACAGCCTGTAAGGGTGCAGCAATCCGGGCAAAGTTTTTTACAAATCGGCGGTAATAACCGGCGAACCCAAGGAATCTACGGATGTCTTTTACCGTTTCAGGAGTTGGCCAGTCGCGTATCCGTTCAATGTACTGAGGATCTGGCGACACCCCATCAGCGCTCACGATGTGTCCCAGGTATTGGATTTCAGATTTTAGGAGATGGCATTTGGAAGGCTTGAGTTTCAGACCATAGCAATCCAAAGACTCAAACACTCTCGCAAGGTGATCCAAATGCTCTGCATATGTCCTGGAGTAAACAATTATATCATCCAGATATAACAGGACAGACTCAAAGTTTAGATGACCTAAACAGAATTCCATGAGCCGTTGGAATGTGGCAGGCGCATTGCACAACCCAAATGGCATCCGGTCAAATTCAAACAGACCCATTGGTGTTGTGAAGGCAGTTTTTTCAGCATCAGCTGGGGACATAGGGACCTGCCAGTATCCACTGGTAAGGTCCAGGACAGAGAAGTAGGCTGCAGACTGAAGAGCTGCAAAGGACTCCTCTATCCGGGGCAGCGGATACGCATCCTTGTGGGTGATATCATTCAATTTGCGGTAATCCACGCAAAGGCAAATAGTACCGACCTTCTTTTTGACAAGTACTAAGGGAGCAGCCCAAGGGCTTCGGCTGTCCCTTATGACACCAGAATCCTTCATGTTTTGGAGTAAGCCTTTTACTTGTTGGTATTGTGCTGGGGGAATGGGCCTATGTCTTTCCTTGATGGGAGGATGATCACCAGTTTGAATTGTGTGTTCTACTGCAGTGACATGGCCAAAGTCCATAGGGGACTTGCTGAAAATGTGTTCGAATTCGTGAACTACCCGCAATACCCCTTCCAGCTGAGATGAAGGCGTCTCAGGGGTTCCAAGGTGAATCTCTTGCCACCATTCTTTTTGCTCCCCAGTGGGGTTACATGTGGGTTGTGAATTGGTGGTCTGAGCTACACAATGGACTCTCTGGAGGCAATCGGCATCCTGAACTCTGGATAATTTGACAACCACTGTATACCGAGGTAGTGTAACTTCAGAATCCCCAAAATTCAACAATTGTATAGGGACTCGTCCATGGGTCACCTTAGCCAAACTACGGGCAGCAATAACTGTACGATCCGTAGGCATTGACTCGATGAGCACGGAGTAATCCCTGCCTTTGACACCAAACCTGGCCCGGCACCAGACCATCATCACATGACCAGGTGGTAAGATGATGGGTCTAGCGTCAGTCACCCTAGCTTTTCCGATCTCACCTTGGGAAAGTTGTACCTGTTGTTGTTGTACCAAAACCTTAATGGCCTTATGGTAGATGTGTCTCTCTTTTGGAGCGGCTATTTGAAGAGTGTCAGACAAGGCAGCAATGGCTTCATCAAAACAATTAACTAAGACATTGGTCCCAATGATGATGGAGGGAGTGTCTCTGTCTTTGGCAATGTCCACAATGACAATCCCTTGATCCTTCAGTTCGGTTTTGCCAATCTTAAGGGTGGCTAGGAAGTATCCTACCTGTTTAAGTTCTTGTCCATTGCTGGCAATTAGAGTCACATGCTCATGAGGATTGCATGGTTGTAGCTGATCTCGAGACCAATATTTTTCAAACTGGGCAAGGGGCATGGTAGTCATCTGTGATCCTGTATCCAAGAGAGCAGTCAGTGGTATGTTGTTCATATTGATGGAAAGGATAGGGCGGTCTCCAATGAAATGTCGACCCCAATCAGGTGATAGTGGACCATGGTGGTGGTTGTCTCCTGGGGGTAGGTCCTCTGCCCCAGGACGGCCTAGTTTAAAGGCTGGCATTCTCGTTCAACATGTCCTGGTAAATGACAACTTCGACAGATGGGCCTTCCGGATGAATCAAACTGGTCCGTGACCCTGCGACCGGGTCGGAATAACGGTCTGCGTGAATACTGACGTGGCGAAGGTCGCTGCCAGTGCCGGGATGAGGGAGACCTCGGTGGTGTCAGCTGAAGGTCATCCACTTTTTTGCAAAGCTTAATTAGATTCTTTGAAAGTTCAGCGATTTGTCCTTGGAGTTCAATGTTGGAGTCAGAAGGTTGGATCTGTGCGCACTGAGCAATGGATTGTTGGATTACACAGGGCGGAGGTGCTGTAGAAGCTGAGGGCACATTATGCTGCTCCTCTGGCATTGTGTCCACTTTAAGGATTTGGATGGCTGTCTCTTTAAATAGGTTGAAGGGTCGGTCAGGGTCTTGAGAGTTAAGCATACGTAGTTGCATTTTAACTGCATCAGGTGTAGCACCCTCGATGAATTGCTCCTTCAGCGTGCAATCATAATTGTGACGCTCGTGAGGATCTAGTTGAGCAACCTGGCGGAGAGCTTCATCCAAGCTCAGAGCATAGTCTCTAAGACTTTCACCTGTGTTCTGCTTGCGGCTAAAGAACCGAGCTTTTAGTTCTGACAGAGTCTTAGTTTCAAATATGGCGCGCAGTTTATCAAATATTTGCTTAACAGTTTGTTTCTCCTTAACATCCCAGGACTTAACCTCACGGAGGGCTGCTCCTCCCATCTGACCCATTAACATAGCAACATTCTGCTCAGCAGTGAGGGGATAAACTTTGAAAGTTGCTTGCATCTTTCCTTTAAAGTCCTTTAGGGTATTTGGCTCGCCTACATAGAGTGGCAGCCATGGCACGCCTGGGTAATAAGGCATTGTGATTGGCATTACTGCAGCTGTGGGGGCTGAAACACTACACCCCTCTTCCTCATCCTCACTACTGGACCCTTGGTGTTTAAAACTGACAAAATCCCTTTTTTCTTTGTTCCTAAACATACTGGCAGTACGTGGCTCACCTGCTGTTGCCTGTGCTGTAGATTCAGGTATAGCGTGCGATGCAGGGCCAAGATGGCGATATTGCACAGTGTCGCAGTCACAGATCCTTTTTCCTGCCAGCAGCTCAAGTGCCTCCCTTCTTTTTCAATGGCACAGCAATCCTGTTCGTGACGCCAACTGCGACCACCCCGGGAGAACCGTGCAGGAGGCTGGACTGTCACGGTGACCTTATAGGCACCAGAACTCCCAGGAGAGGTGCACAGGGTAATAGGCAGAGTCAGTTAGTTGTGACGCCAGTTGGAGTATTGGGACACCCGCTGGTCCCTGGGCTGAGATGGTGATGTGGGTGCCAGTGCTCTACTCCAACAAAAAGCATTTTCCCAGGGCTTAGCTGCAAGGAAGGCAATGTCCAGGCCAGGATCAGTAGAAGTGCTCACTGCTTTATTGTAACAGGCATCTGCTGGTTCACTTGTCCGGTAGCAGTGAGCTGTGGCACATTGGCTTGTAGCTGGATGACACCTTCCCCTGTATTAGCAGAGAGTCTAAGATGTCTGCAGATCCAGCTTCTGGTCTACTGCAGGGGTTCAGTTACCTTGTAGAGGTCGGTGCAGGCTGCCAGGGTTATAGCTCTGCTCAGCCTGATATAATCCTGTCCTCTTACTGATAGTAATGCAGGGCGCTGTCACACAGCTTGTCTGTCCTGCTACTGCTGTGGCAATCCTCACAACACAGTATCTGAAACACAAGATGGCCACTGCCACACTTCTCCTTCCCTGGCTCTTACTGAATACTACTTCCTCTCCCTGCTATGACTATTTCCTGTTCCAGCTACAGATCCACTCACCATAGTGTGTGTTGCTATGGAGACCACAGCTCACTAGGACAAGTGAAACCAGAGAACAATAGCTTAACAACATTACACAAATGAATACAGAATAAACATGACAACATATACAATCCATCATAACATGTAAGGCACTTATATGGCCAAATAACCATTAGTAACTCCTGTGAGGGGGTTACACAAAGACCAAGCACCATGTTGTTGACCTGTTTCCTAACTCTGAAGCAACAGATCAGAGCGATTATAGACGCGTTAAATAAAGATGATAGGCGGAGGATTTCAGGTATCTGCTGTAGAACTGCAGAACAATGCTTTTCATTTTATTCACTTTTTAATACTTTTCCATTAGTTTCGCTCAGCTTTGCTGATAATGTAAATTATGCAAGAGGGACGGGAGTTATCAGCAGTTCTGTAAAGGGTTGTATGAATGGGGCTGAGCTGCAATACCAGACATAGCTGATTGACACGAGTGTTACAGTTCACTTCTGTTCTTTACTGTGATGACAAATGGGGATCTTCAGTAATAAGTAATATATACTGTAGCACTTTATAGCCATTTTATGCTCCGTTTACGGATCTGTAAACTGCATGTCATTATTTGGTTTGGGAATTGTATATGCCTATATAATAGATAATAGTATTCCACAGAATATAACAATCTTGAAGAATATTCTTTTAATATTCCTGAAAATGTATGAGTAAATTGCCAAGTGAGCATTACTAAATGGGATGTGCCCCTACATATGCTCATGCTGTACGTTCTGAAAATGGCAGAATATTTAGGGACACACCTTTAAAACAAAAATGGGAACACCTAGCAGAGGAATGGCGCAGTGCGGAGAAACGGTGTCGGAATTGTTAAGTTATGGGGTTAAATTATTATAACTGACATCTTTTAGTAAAACATGGAGAGATGTCAGGTCATTTTTAGCCACGAGTATGAGTATCTTGTTAGCACGTGGTTCTATTCACGGAGGCTGTGGTTTCATCTGACTAATAATTGAATGGGATTTATGAATATTTCTAGGCACTACCATGGTTGATATTGTTAATAGATATTGCTAAAACTGATATTCCTTATTATTTTATTGTATTAAATTATATTATAATTGACCTATTCTATTTAGTGTATGTAGTGCTTTGCTGCTACCTTATGGACCCAAAGTGTAGACTGAGGTGTGCAGAGTTACTGTTACCTAGTTGCAAAAGGGTTGTTAATAGAGATGAGCGAACAGTGTTCTATCGAACACATGTTCGATCGGATATCAGGGTGTTCGCCATGTTCGAATCGAATCGAACACCGCGTGGTAAAGTGCGCCAAAATTCGATTCCCCTCCCACCTTCCCTGGCGCCTTTTTTGCACCAATAACAGCGCAGGGGAGGTGGGACAGGAACTACGACACTGGGGGCATTGAAAAAAATTGGAAAAAGTCATTGGCTGCCGAAATCAGGTGACCTCCATTTTAGACGAATAGTGGATTTCAAATCCGGGTCATATGAGAATGTGAACTTTGTGACTGAGACAGGGATAGCTGTACAGGCAGGGATAGCTAGGGATAACCTTTATTTAGGGGGGAATGTTATTAAAAATAACTTTTTGGGGCTCTATCGGGTGTGTAATTGTGATTTTTGTGAGATAAACTTTTTCCCATAGGGATGCATTGGCCAGCGCTGATTGGCCGAATTCCGTACTCTGGCCAATCAGTGCTGGCCAATGCATTCTATTAGCTTGATGAAGCAGAGTGTGCACAAGGGTTCAAGCGCACCCTCGGCTCTGATGTAGCAGAGCTGAGGCTGCACAAGGGTTCAAGCGCACCCTCGGCTCTGATGTAGGAGAGCCGAGGGTGCACTTGAACCCTTGTGCACCCTCGGCTCTGCTACATCAGAGCCGAGGGTGCGCTTGAACCCTTGTGCACACTCTGCTTCATCAAGCTAATAGAATGCATTGGCCAGCGCTGATTGGCCAATGCATTCTATTAGCCCGATGAAGTAGAGCTGAATGTGTGTGCTAAGCACACACATTCAGCTCTACTTCATCGGGCTAATAGAATGCATTGGCCAGCGCTGATTGGCCAGAGTACGGAATTCGGCCAATCAGCGCTGGCTCTGCTGGAGGAGGCGGAGTCTAAGATCGCTCCACACCAGTCTCCATTCAGGTCCGACCTTAGACTCCGCCTCCTCCAGCAGAGCCAGCGCTGATTGGCCGAATTCCGTACTCTGGCCAATCAGCACTGGCTAATGCATTGTATTGGCGTGATGAAGCAGTGCTGAATGTGTGTGCTTAGCACACACATTCAGCTCTGCTTCATCGGGCTAATAGAATGCATTGGCCAGCGCTGATTGGCCAGAGTACGGAATTCGGCCAATCAGCGCTGGCTCTGCTGGAGGAGGCGGAGTCTAAGATCGCTCCACACCAGTCTCCATTCAGGTCCGACCTTAGACTCCGCCTCCTCCAGCAGAGCCAGCGCTGATTGGCCGAATTCCGTACTCTGGCCAATCAGCACTGGCTAATGCATTGTATTGGCGTGATGAAGCAGTGCTGAATGTGTGTGCTTAACACACACATTCAGCTCTACTTCATTGGGCTAATAGAATGCATTGGCCAATCAGCGCTGGCCAATGCATTCTATTAGCGTGAACTGAGTTTGCACAGGGGTTCTAGTGCACCCTCGGCTCTGCTACATCAGATTGCTACATCTGATGTAGCAGTGCCGAGTGTGCATCAGATGTGTAGTTGAGCAAAACTGACTCAGCACTGCTAAGTCTCTGCATTCGCATAGGAATGCATTGGCCAACCTTCGGCCAATCAGCGCTGGCTCTGCCGGAGGAGGCGGAGTCTAAGGTCGGACCTGAATGGAGACTGGTGTGGAGCGATCTTAGACTCCGCCTCCTCCAGCAGAGCCAGCGCTGATTGGTCGAGTTCCGTACTCTGGCCAATCAGCACTGGCCAATGCATTTCTATGGGGAAAAGTTAGCTTGCGAAAATCGCAAACTGACAGGGATTTCCATGAAATAAAGTGACTTTTATGCCCCCAGACATGCTTCCCCTGCTGTCCCAGTGTCATTCCAGGGTGTTGGTATCATTTCCTGGGGTGTCATAGTGGACTTGGTGACCCTCCAGACACGAATTTGGGTTTCCCCCTTAACGAGTTTATGTTCCCCATAGACTATAATGGGGTTCGAAACCCATTCGAACACTCGAACAGTGAGCGGCTGTTCGAATCGAATTTCGAACCTCGAACATTTTAGTGTTCGCTCATCTCTAGTTGTTAATATATAGAGCCAGCAGTGTTTAATGTGTCTAAGAAAGCCTGCTCTTTTGGTTAGTGCAAGGCTTATGTAAAAAAAAAAATGTTTGTATAGTGCTTGGCTGCGGGTTGGTGATGGCATCCTGTAAGGAGTGATGCCATGTTGTAATAAGACAGTAGGTTGCTGAAGTGTTTATTTATTTTCATATTAATAGTTAGATGTTCACCCTGTGTACTGGTGACTGATGAAAGATGTCAGCCCCACAGGATTTGGTTGAGTGGTTGCCTAGTGGTCCAGGCCTATGAGGTGAACATAGTGTCCTGCAGCTAATCTGTGACTACCTTGTGTATCTTAAGTCCTGTGAATATTTTGGACCTTGCACAACTCAGGGCCCTCGATTAGCTTGGATCTTGTGTGTTCTGTGTGTAGCTTGAGCCTTGTGCATCTTTCGTCCTGTGTGTAGTTTGGGCCTTGTTCATCTTTGGTCCTGTGTGTAGCTTGGGCCTTGTGCGTCTTTGGTCCTGTGTGTATCTTGGGCCTTGTGCGTCTTTGGTCCTGTGTGTAGCTTGGGCCTTGTGTGTCTTAGCTTTTATAAGTAGCTTGGGTCCTAAGTGTATTAGATCTTGTGACTAGCATGTGCCTTACGATACTTCGTCCCTGTGAGAAGCTTTGGTGAGTCTGTTCTGTTAGAAGTGTATATGTAATGTTAGTGTGACTAGGTGTTGTATGCTGTCCTGTAGCTGAATAAGTGATTGTTGTTGTAATTCTAAGTGTAAATGTGATAGATGGAGGCTGATGGTTTAAGACCATTTTAATCAATATATTAGAATTTTTCTGTTCTTGTGAATCCATTTGTCTTCTTAATCCATATACATACCACATTCCTTTATTGGATTTTGTGGGTATGTGGTTGGAGTTATAACCCGCAAGCGGTACTCATCCTGATTTTGTTTATTAGTCATTAAACTACAAAAGCAAGTGGATGATCTACAGATTATGATATCTCTGGAACTTGGTCAAGATATTCCTTAAAGAACATGTTGTCGAGGAAATGGAGATTCCCCCTGATGGTAAGAAAGCTGACGATAAGAATACAAAAGTTTTACGTTTTATGCGATATCTGTCTTGGCCTCTCTTCCTCTGCACCATCTGTGCCCTGTACCCTCACATTACACATAAAGACTTTGGTACATGTGATTTCTTATAAAAGAAAGCCTTGTTTACCAAGGCTTACCGTAAAATATGTTTACCACCATTTACACAGTCTGCAAGGTCTCTAAAAATATTTTTGTCAAAAGTACTCAAAATAATAAAAATGTCTCAATTGCTGGCTAGTAATTTACTGACTCTGATAAAAATATCATCATAAAGTAATGTAGTGTAATCTGAAACAGACTCCCAATGCTCCAAAATCTTTGGAAATTACAGTTCCTGGTCTTTGTAATAAATGGACAGCAATTCATCTGACCAATGAATATGCCTCCTACATGTGCTGATCTCGTCCATCCAATTGGCGTAAATCTTTCTATTAAAATCAGTTGCTTTCCAGTATTCATTCAATGTATCATATGTATGCAATATGCCAGTCTGCACAAACTTTATATACTTCTAAGTGGTTTTCGGTAGTACATAAGCTAAAGGAAATGAGCACTTCAGTAGACATAGTCTAATTGCTCCTGCTATAAAACTGTCCAGCAAACAACTTATATTGAATCCTGGCAAGGTGACAAAACATTACTCCGTTATCTTCAAGCTAAAAATGAAGGTACACAAAACTTAAAGTACATAAGCATAAAATTCAAGAAGAGAAAAATGACTATTCCACAGTTAGAATGGATCTCCAGAGTCCTCTTGTGAGGCGTATTTGCTGCTGTCTTGGTGGTTCTGTACCTGGCACTGTAAGTTCTATTAGCACTTTCTCAGCTCTTATCACCATTTGATCTACATTTTTTCCTTTCAATCTTGTGATGGAGCTGTGCATATGAGCAGAAAAGCTGCAGTGTAAAGCACACCGGAGGCACACAGCAGAAATCTGTCTTTTATGACACATTATACAGGAGGTAGATTCCAGACCTCAAATAGCCTTTAGACAAAGCAGCTAAGCTGAGATCATCAATTCTAGCTGTGGACCAGAACTAAAAAAAAATGGCAACCCTAAGAAAAATAAATAGTGTGAGCATTACACACAGGTATAGCTAGTAGAGATGAGCGAACACTAAAATGTTCGAGGTTCGAAATTCGATTCGAACAGCCGCTCACTGTTCGAGTGTTCGAATGGGTTTCGAACCCCATTATAGTCTATGGGGAACCCAAATTCGTGTCTGGAGGGTCACCAAGTCCACTATGACACCCCAGGAAATGATACCAACACCCTGGAATGACACTGGGACAGCAGGGGAAGCATGTCTGGGGGCATAAAAGTCACTTTATTTCATGGAAATCCCTGTCAGTTTGCGATTTTCGCAAGCTAACTTTTCCCCATAGAAATGCATTGGCCAGTGCTGATTGGCCAGAGTACGGAACTCGACCAATCAGCGCTGGCTCTGCTGGAGGAGGCGGAGTCTAAGATCGCTCCACACCAGTCTCCATTCAGGTCTGACCTTAGACTCCGCCTCCTCCGGCAGAGCCAGCGCTGATTGGCCGAAGGCTGGCCAATGCATTCCTATGCGAATGCAGAGACTTAGCAGTGCTGAGTCAGTTTTGCTCAACTACACATCTGATGCACACTCGGCACTGCTACATCAGATGTAGCAATCTGATGTAGCAGAGCCGAGGGTGCACTAGAACCCCTGTGCAAACTCAGTTCACGCTAATAGAATGCATTGGCCAGCGCTGATTGGCCAATGCATTCTATTAGCCCGATGAAGTAGAGCTGAATGTGTGTGTTAAGCACACACATTCAGCACTGCTTCATCACGCCAATACAATGCATTAGCCAGTGCTGATTGGCCAGAGTACGGAATTCGGCCAATCAGCGCTGGCTCTGCTGGAGGAGGCGGAGTCTAAGGTCGGACCTGAATGGAGACTGGTGTGGAGCGATCTTAGACTCCGCCTCCTCCAGCAGAGCCAGCGCTGATTGGCCGAATTCCGTACTCTGGCCAATCAGCGCTGGCCAATGCATTCTATTAGCCCGATGAAGTAGAGCTGAATGTGTGTGCTAAGCACA